>NC_083569.1:21429648-22107148 GCF_027579695.1 Neoarius graeffei | reverse complement strand
CAGCCCTGATACCCCAGTCCAGATCGACCATTTAAGGTAAAGCCTGGGCTCGTCCGGGAGTTGAACCCGGGACCTCTCGCACCCTAAGCGAGAATCATACCCCTAGACCAACGAGCCAAACCGTCTGAAGCAAAGGATAAATTAGGAAAAAAAATCCGTCCGCTTCTTTCTCCGCGGCAAAAGGTTCGATGTCATCCTAATCCAAAGAGCCAACGATTGAGGACGAGTTTGAAGAGCTTTCGTGTCTTTTTCAAAAGACTCGGTATCAAGAACGCACGCCACTGCAGAGAATAGGATACAGTCCGTGTGGAAACAAAAGAACGGACTGGCGCAAACGATGTCACGCGTGCAGCGCCGCCGACCTGTAAATCGCTGCGAACTAATAATGGCGGCCGAGCTTTGAGTGATTTTTGGAACAGAATTGAGATGCAAAAAAGCAGTTTTCCAAATCATTTGTTGATTTATCCGGCAACTTTACAGCGTATTTGAGCACGTCACACCTTCTGATGTAACTTTCATGAGATGAGCACTTGAAGCGCAATTCAGCCAAGTGAAATCCCTGATACCCCGGTCCAGATCGACCATTTAAGGATTTAAGGTAAAACTTGGGCTGGTCCGGGAGTTAAACCCAGGATCTCTCACACCCAAAGCAAGAATCATACCCCTAGACCAACAAGCCAACCTACAGCTCTCAAAAAAAAAAAAAAAAAAAAAAAAAATCCGCTTCCTTCCCAATGTGAGTTTCGAATGAAAGACTGGGGTGAATAATCACTCCGAGGTCTTTTACTGCTACACGTGAAGAAACAGAAAGGCCATCCAGAGTTACTGTGGAATCAGAAAACTTAATTCGAGCCGCATGTGGTCCCAGGACAAGTACTTCCGTTTTGTCAGAGTTAAGCAGAAGCAAATGAATAAGCATCCAGTGCCTAATGTCCTTTACACATTCCTCAATTCAGGTGCAGAAAAAGGAACCCAAACCAATTTTTCATTTATTTGCCAACTTTACAGTGTATTCGAGCACATCACACACGACGAGGAAGGGATTTTCTGATGTCACTTTCATTAGACTCGCACTTTAAGAAAGACGCACTCCAGCGACATCCCTGATACCCCAGTCCAGATCGACCATTTAAGGTAAAGCCTGGGCTCGTCCGGGAGTTGAACCCGGGACCTCTCGCACCCCAAGCGAGAATCATACCCCTAGACCAACGAGCCAAACCGTCTGAAACAAAGGATAAATTAGGAAAAAAAATCCGTCCGCTTCTTTCTCCGCGGCAAAAGGTTCGATGTCATCCTTATCCAAAGAGCCAACGATTGAGGACGAGTTTGAAGAGCTTTCGTGTCTTTTTCAAAAGACTCGGTATCAAGAACGCACGCCACTGCAGAGAATAGGATACAGTCCGTGTGGAAACAAAAGAACGGACTGGCGCAAACGATGTCACGCGTGCAGCGCCGCCGACCTGTAAATCGCTGCGAACTAATAATGGCGGCCGAGCTTTGAGTGATTTTTGGAACAGAATTGAGATGCAAAAAAGCAGTTTTCCAAATCATTTGTTGATTTATCCGGCAACTTTACAGCGTATTTGAGCACGTCACACCTTCTGATGTAACTTTCATGAGATGAGCACTTGAAGAGCAATTCAGCCAAGTGAAATCCCTGATACCCCGGTCCAGATCGACCATTTAAGGATTTAAGGTAAAACTTGGGCTGGTCCGGGAGTTGAACCCAGGACCTCTCACACCCAAAGCGAGAATCATACCCCTAGACCAACAAGCCAACCTACAGCTCAAGAAAAGGGAGGGGGGGGAAACCACCACCGTCCGCTTCTTTCCCAATGTGCAAAATTCACAGCTGTAATGCAGCCCCGGCTGTGTCATATATAATCACATACAGACCCAGTCTACCATAGAAACAATATAAGCAGCCGTTCACCAATGAAATTACATTTCTAGAGAAAACAAATAGTGTTAGCTTAAAGTTTAGAGGCATCTATGATCTAATAATGATGCTCTCAATTTTATAAAATTAAACTTTGCCTTAGGATGTAGCACAAGCGAATATTTTTGCCTCGAGCCCCAAGAAAAAGTTGTCAATAATTATTTCGGTTTTCAGTCCAGTGATCAGAATATTTTTAAAGAAATATTGCTGCTGGCTCATCCAAGTTTAATACTTCATTGAAATGCGCTTTGATTTGTTTATTTGTATGTTGGTCACATTTGGCTTGTGTTTCTAAACTTATACTTTTGTAATGTCAGGGTTCAAAGCTCACACAGCTGCAGTCACGTGACCGCGCCTTTTGATATTACTTAGTGTTCCGACTGATTCACAAATCACAACAAAGGAAGGAGGACAAGGACAGAGACTGGAGAGCTTAATTCATTTACTTAAAGAAAATAGAAATATTTACTAAATGAATGTATGGTGTGAGTAAGGCAATTAATCAGTAGTATTAGACAGTGCAAGCATGTGATGATAGTGGAGTGAAGAGCATGAAAGAAAAACCAAATACAAAACAAAGCCATTACAAATAATCAAACCCAAGCCAGCAGGTGATGAGCTCCAAGCCCCCGCCATTTCCCAAAGGCTCCTCCTTTTAAAGGAGATCCCAGGTGTTTCCGTAATGAGCTCCTCAGCCACAACTCCAAGCATCACAGCGGCAGCGCTGAGAGTCTCCCAGCCTCCAATCCAGTGTCACTAACCTGATCCAGTGTTCAGTGCAGCTCAGGTTTCTCTGCACTGACCGCAAATCTTTCACCTTTTACTAAACATTTCCGGGGAGAGGGATGTTAATGAGCTCAGATTATTTTTGCAGGCTTTGCTCTGGTAGAGCTGGACATGTTTCATGGTCAAATGTTAGAAATATCGAACCTTTTGCATGGAAACCCCCCCAACACACACACACACACACACACACCAAGCCGATGTCTCTCTTCAAAAGGATCCAGCTGTTGGGGGCGGAGTCTAGCTGTGTTTACCTTTCTGGAGTTTAATATTTGGAAGTGGTTTATTTAAAGCTGTTCACTACAAAATTTTATCGCTTCTCGGCCTTTTGGCTAAGATCAAGTGTAGTATCTGTTCTTATCAGTTTAATATCTGATATGTTCTTTAAATGAGTATGATATATTAAGCAGTTTTTTAAAACGGGGAGCTGGAATAAGGGCTTGCTCTTTCTACTCCATGCATCAACGTGGTATTGCAGTATTTCCAGGAATAGTACCCTTGTTTAAAAACTAAAAAAAAAAAGTTAAACTTTTTTTTCTTAAATAGGTTAGTTTAATGTTTGTGTTTTCTTTGTAAAAGTAGATGATAGTAAAGAGCTACTGTAGAACTGGGGCTTGCTTTTTCTATTCCATGTATCTGCGTGATATTATAGTAGTCCTAGAAAGAGTTATTTTGTTCAAAAAGTAAAAAAAAATTCTTTTTTTTGTCTGGTCTCCTGTTTTCTGGTTTTCTCCATGTTTAACAAGCAACTGGACTGTTAGTCTGCAGTAATACTTTTTGATGAGACAGATCACATAACATCTACCTTCTGCTTTCTTTCTTTTTATTTACTTACTGGCTTATTTATTTCTCTGCCTGTTTGCAATGGCTAAGAAAGCTGTAAAGATGCAAGAGATTGGCCCAGGCCACCTTACCCTGGACCAGCTTTCTGGACTTCCAGTAGTGTTTTCACCAACATCACCAAAGCATGAAAGTTCTAGATGTGTACCATATTAGAGGTTTTGATTTCTGTAAGCAGTGTTTCTATTTCACTCAAGAAAAAAAAAATCACATTTTTTGTAATGGTATTGGTTAAAGAAACTTGCAATAAGAAGACAGAAACTGCTAGAAAGCATGTAGAAAGCCTAGAGCCTGGTGTAAGAGCCTACTATCTGGGGAAACTGCAGTTAATCAACAGCCTGGAACCATATGAAATGGGAGAGAAACTGAGTGAAAACAACGTGTTACTGCCGGCTGTAATATACCCAGACATCATCAACTACTTATTTCTTTTTTTTTTTGCCAAGTCCATACACTGCTGAGGATCTGAAGTGTTTCAAGGGACTAGAAGCCTAGAACCAGATGTGCTGTGACTGGGTCAGGGAATGAAAAGCACGGAAATTTTGTGACAAATGTCTGGTGAAAGCAAAGGTGTGTACTGTGTGCATCACATGTACAGTGATATACTGTAGATCATGAGTGCACATCCCCTGTGGGCCGACCTCAGCTGACAGCAGATGGCTGATTGTGATTTTTAACTTTAGCTTCCTCTCAAGAGAACACACAGAAGCACCATCACGGCTAGACAGGAGAAATATGGTGTTATGTTTAATTTTAAGACATAGATCAAAACTTAAAAAAAAAAAACCTCATACCTGATACAAAGTGAACTGAACACACTCTTATGTTGTGCGGATTTTTGTCGGTCAGATCCTGGTTTAGTTTGGCAAGCCAGAGACGATGACGCTCCTCTGACAATTTTCTGTTTTCCTCCCCCTGATTTTCGATTATTTTAGGTAATCCATGGAAGTGCAGATGTTTCTCAAGATCTGAGCGATTGTGGCAACCCAGAACTGTGCAGTAATTCACCATTATTTGGTTTGTTTATCGAAACATTCACAAAGATTGCTTTGCTGTTGATGTGTCCAATGCCTCCAATATGGCCGACTTCCAGTTTGATGACATCACGTGAAAACTCTATACAGTGCCACTAGCCTGATCCAGTGTTAAGTGTAGCTCAGGTTTTCTTCATTGATGCATAAATCTTTCGCCTTTTACTAAAGATTTCTGTGGAGAGGAATGTTATTGAGATCAACTTATTTTTGCAGGCTTTGCTCTGGTAGAGAAATTTTTGGTGGTCAAATGTTAGAAATATCAAGCTTTTTGCATGGATCCCCCCACCACACACACACACAAAAAGCCCCTTTCACCATACATTTTTTTTTTATATGACTTTGATCTATAGCTGTCAAAGGCCTCGGCCTTAAAACTGGTTACCACTGTGACGTCACACACTCAGGGCTGGCTGGCTCAGCAGGGCAGCTCAAATGCCAACTTTGTGGTCAATTTTAACTCTCAAAAAATATATATTTTTATTCCCATTTATGCAGCAAACAAGAGTCAAGGACAGAGATATTATCCACTCAGAAATGTATTTAAAAATAAAGGTTCTGCGTATCTCATTTAAGCATGTTAGAGGTTTTTTTGTTTTGTTTTGTTTGTTTTTTTAAATTAACATGAAAACATCTACAGAAGTAAAGTTGTGCAATCTGAAACAGTGCAGGAAGTTTTAAATTTTTTAGACAAAAAAAAATACACAGTCATGGTGTATTAGTCAAGGATTTTACTATTTTAGAATTGCAAAACTGTCTTCAAGGTTTTAAACAAGGAAAGTCTCCAGGAGCGGTTGGACTCCCTCTGGAATTTTATCAAACCATTTGGGATGTTTTAGCAAATGACATTTTGACTGATTTTAAAGAATTTGAAAGATTGGCTCGACTTCCAGACAGTTTCAGGATAAGGATAGTTGCTTTACTGCGCAAAAAAGGTGACAAGACAGACTTGAGGAACTGGAGACCAATCATCCTTTTAAATTTTGATTGTAAGCTTTTTAGCAAACTATAACAATGTATGTCAGCAGTTTTACAAGACATGATCCACCCGGATCAAGCCTGTGCCATCCTCCTGAGGAAGATCACGGATAGCCGAGTGCTTGTTCGAGACGCCATCTGTTTTGTGAGGGACAGAAACTTTTGGCTATTAGTTATAAATTTAGACTTTGAGAAAGCCTTTGATCGGGTCTCACACCAGTATCTTTTTCAGGTACTGGAAAAGGCGGGTTTTCCAGGGAGGTTTAAAGAGTGGGTGGGTCTGCTGTATCAAGATATTTGCAACAGAATTTTGGTAAATGGGCACCTCACAAAAGTCTCTAAAGCCTGCCATACAGTCACAGTTTGCGACCATGAGCTTGCCATTTTATTCACCGACAATCCACAGAGAAGTTTTTCAATTGTTCTTTGCAAGTGCTTAACCTGGAATAGAACAAAGGTTGTATTCAGTCACGTGACTTTTGCTTGCGAGTTTAATTCCAGTGAAGTGGTGGTCAGAGAAACTGATTTGACTGCTGGCATGTAAAGAGTTAGTGAAACTGTCTCCGATTCTTGCTTTTTGTAGGCATCTTTGTGGTGATTGCTAAGATGCTTCAAGTTTTAATATTGGGTGTAAACAAACCATAGCTGCTGGATTCTCAATCTTCCCTGCCCTTCTCATTCAGTAAACAATGTTTTTTTTTATTATTTTTATTCTCATCTCATTATCTCTAGCCGCTTTATCCTGTTCTACAGGATCACAGGCAAGCTGGAGCCTATCCCAGCTGACTACAGGCAAAAGGTGGAGTACTCCCTGGACAAGTCGCCAGGTCATCACAGGGCTGACACATAGATACAGACAACCATTCACACTCACATTCACACCTACGGTCAATTTAGAGTCACCAGTTAACCTAACCTGCATGTCTTTGGACTGTGGGGGAATCCGGAGCACCCAGAGGAAACCCACACAGACACGGGGAGAACATGCAAACTCCGCACAGAAAGGCCCTCACCGGCCACGGGGCTCGAACCCGGACCTTCTTGCTGTGAGGCAACAGCGCTAACCACTACACCATTGTCATCGCGCCAATCATTTTGAGTAATTTTGCATGGATCAATAGATAGGTACTTGTTTAAGGCTCCATAGCTCAGTGGTTAGAGCACTAGCCTTGTAAACCAGGGGTGGTGAGTTCAATTCTCACTGGGGCCTTTGACCTACCTTCTGAAGGTAGAGAATTGTGACTGAGAAAAAGTGGTGCCTTATCATTTGTTGTTTGAGAGCTCTCACTGTTTCTTCTACTCAGTTCTCTATCAGTGAGTGAGTTGATATCAACAAAAAGACTGCAGCTAAAACTCTAAAGGATTCTTATCATGCTGCACATATTTGTAAGTTCCTGGTTACACAATTACAATTTTGGACTATATAGCGCTTGGGAACTTGGGACAAGAAGTCTATGAGATATGCATGGAAAAAGCACGAGGTTGAGACAATTGCATTAAAAAAAAAAAAGAACCAAAAACACTGGTTAGATTTTTTTGGTTGTAGTTCTCATCACCTGAAAACCACTGGCTGCTGCTCAGTGTGTTTAGCCAGAATGTACAGCCCACAGCCCACTCTATGATTGACACACCACATTATTTAAAATGTGTGTCCACTTTTTTGTGAGGCAAATAGTAAACAGAAGCTAACTGCAGTTAGGAACTAAAGTTGTGAGTGATGTTATAGCAGTTTCTGTGGGCTCTATTGAGGATTGGCACAGGAGCTTCAAGGTTCTGCTGTGGCCCCAATCTTCAGCTGCTGTGAAAGAGTCAAGGCTCAGTAGTAAGAGCACTGGTCTCATAAACTAGAGATTGTGAGTTCGATCCTTGCTGGGGCCTGTAAGGGACGCTTTGAATGTAAAAAGTTGATCCAGACAAAAGAGGGGATATTGAGAAGGTGGGCAAGTGCTGCTCATGATTTCACATCACCTGAAGACCATTTTCTGCTGGTGAGAATGTCTCCATATGGACAGTTTAAAGATCAGTGTGATTACTGTGGATGAGACTGAGGGCTTGAATGTGTCTTTGGTGTGCAATTTCTGCAGAACACTTTGCACTCAAGTCTCCATCAGTGCACAGTTGATAACACCAACAATGGACCATGTGATGATGGCTGGCGAGAAGATGTGTTTGGACAGCATACAGTCATCTTATCAGGGAAGTTCACTCTTTTTAATCAGTTGCCTTTTTTCTTTAGTTCTGAAAAAAAAAAAATACTGAGGTCCAAACCTCAGTGACCGCATAGCTGGTGACGGACATAATTTTAATACAGCCTAATTCCCAATAAAGCTGTGCTCATTTACATTGTTTTTCTGTTTCTGTTATCAGGCAATGGAATGAGTATGAAACAGTGACTAAAACGTGGCCCATTAAAACAACATGTTCACCAGCAGTCACACCCAAGCCATTTTCACGCTGCTGCTCTGCACTGAGAAAATTCCTATTTTATAACCTCAGTGTCATCTGACAAAATCACCATGCACATAATTTTAAAGAAAACAACTGTGCAGTGATAGGTACTATATTTATATATAAAATGATTACTCAGAGAGAAAGTTTGAAGAGACAAGGTGTTTTCCTTATTTTTTCTCTCCCACAGTGCACAGCCTCTGTCTGCCTGGGAAACCAACCACAAGAAGGATGTTTCGCTTTCAGTCAGGGATGATTCGGCCTCATCTGCCCTGTAGCGAATAAACCTTTTAATCCTCTGGAGACAAAGATATCGTCTATCGAAAGTAGCTAAGATTTGTCCAAAAACTCACAAGATTTGTTGCTCGTTACTTATTTTTTTATTTAAAAAAGTCACTAAGTTGGCAATAATGCTTCGAGAACTGACTGTTCACTTGTTGCCTAATATTTCCCACTTCTTGACAGGCGCCATTGTAACAAGATAATCAATGTAATTCACTTCACCTGCCAGTGGTGTTAATGTTATGGCTGATCGGTGAATATAAATGTACTATGTATGTATGACTGAAGAGCAGATCGAGCCTATATAATTGTGTAAAGTGTTATTTATATAATGACAGAAGTCTATATCTCTGGGGTGTGTGTGCAGGATCCTAGTACTTGGCCCACAGTAAGATAATTGACTATGCCATCTTGTGTAGAAAGGAGAAAGATTTTAACACACCAAGGTTATCTATCTATCTATCTATCTATCTATTTTCTTTCACTCATCCCTACCACTTTGCCACATTTTGCACAGATAAAAATGGATGCTGGGAATAAGAAGTCTTTTTTGTGGACCTTTCTGGAAAGCTTTCTAGCTCATGTAGATGAGCAGATTATTAAATATTCTGTTAGCAGGATGGGAGGGAACATGCTTAAAGTGGGTAGTTTTTTAAAATTCATATTTTCTGCTAAAGATCCTCAACTGAGGTAAGAGAAACTCTGATGATGGTTCCAGTGGTTTCCATTATGTGTTCTAGCGGCTTGTGCTTTGACACAGAATGCAGTTTTCAGAGAAGATACTCACAGAGCTGCACAGGATGCTGTCTATGGTTCCCCTAAATGTATTGAAGCTCGGAGGGGTGAGGTTTGCTCTCCTGTCTCTGCAGAAAAGTGAGACAATGTTGGGATTTTCTGGCACAGATAAGATCCTCTGTCATGTGCACCCCAAGACTGTCTCCATGATCACACTAGCAGAAGAGCACAGATTGATCAGTGTGGGACTGTGAGTCCTACTGGGGTCAAAAATCATCTCTTTTGTTTTCCTCCATGGATTGTTGCTTCTACTGTAGTCCTCTGACCCACTTCACCTTCTCTCTGTATGTTGGCTCATACAATTTGTAGGTACATTTGGTAATTATTAAGTGATCAATCTCATTAAATCAGTCTCATTAAATTTGAAGGTTAATAATTAAATTGAATCAGTCTCATTTGAATCGTTTAAATTGAATCATTCAAAGTGAATCATTTAAAGTGAATCATACCATTAATTTTGGTGCTTAATAATAAATTACCAAACAGCTAAATTATGGTATATTCCAAATTATTATGATCACTTACCGTATTACATAACTTATATGCACCTTTTTGAATTCTTTGGGAGATTGGGGACTTCAAAGATATTGGAACACAAATAAAACACACAGTTTCAATAATAAATGGAATTTATTATAACAAAGATAAAAATGGATAATAGCAGATGGAATCATTATATACAAATATGATATGGTGTGTGTGTGTTTGTGTGGGTGTGTGTGTACATGGTGGAGGCCTAGCTTGGTTGCTAGCTAAAATAAAGGAATGTTATCTAAGTAGAACAAAGGATTAGCTCTGTTGCTAGCTAAGGTGTGTTTGTGAGTGGTGGCCACGTGGGGGAGTTGACCACGTGTTTAGACCTATGGCCTAGCAAAAGGAAGAAGCTAGCGTGGGATGCTAACTGAGGTGTGTTTGAGCACATGGTGAGGCCTAGATTAGCTTTGTGTTGCTAAGTAGGCAAAAGAATTATCCGTGTGGCTAGCTAAGGAGGGTGTGTCACCATGTGGGGTTTGAGAACAAAGGATTTAGCTCTGGTGGCTAGCTAAAGTGTGGTTTATTAGGCCTGGTGGGGCCTGTGACCGTGTGTGTGGGCTTAGATTAACCTCGTGTGGCTAAGCTAAGACAAAGGAATGCTAGCTCATAACACTACTAAATCCACTGAAATCTTGATGAGATCAAGATGTATGATAAGGAGAATTAAATATGTCAGAAGGAATAAAGAGAAGCATGCACAGCCTATCTATTAAACAATTGAGAGAACATAGAACAAAATAAATCAATTCAACACGCTGCGTGCTTAACATGCAATTTTTTTCATTATGTTTTTTTAATTAAATTAATTTTTTTATTTTAAATTTTAATTTAAATAAAATTGAATTTTAAATTAAATTTTTTTCATTATATTTTTTTTTTACACAGCCCTCCATCCAATGTCACTGTCTCTGCTAAGAAACAGAAGGGAATGCCGAAACTACAGCCGGAATTCGTGTCTAATGTGGACGTCCTAGCTGCTATCCAGAACTTAACGGCATTAGTAGAGGACTTCGGTGCACAGCTAAAACAGAATGTTTTCATTATTATTACTCACTTTTTAATATTATACAGGCATTTAAGTGCACATGTCAAGCAAACTTATCCAAGTTGCTTTGGATAAAAGTGTCTGCTGCTACTAAGTATAATGTAATGGAACTTAACATTTTTGGATGACATAATCAAGAGCAGTAATATAATCAATGTAGGTTCATATAATCAATCAAGGTTTTGGAGGTTGTTGATATAGACATGCATCATTAAAATGGTGTACCCTACTTCAAAAACAAAAAGTTAGCCACTCACAGGAGATTGAGGAGGACTCAATATGGTTCTACAAAATAGCTTAATTATCCCCAACGTGATCACCCAAAAGCCTAAAAGCATGTTCTACTTCTCCATGTACTCAGGGACCTCGTGGCGCAATGGTAGCGCGTCTGACTCCAGATCAGAAGGCTGCGTGTTCAAATCACGTCGAGGTCAAGCTTATTCGGACCTTCTGGCAAGATGGTGCGCTGAGTAGTTGAGCCTTTGGTATGCTCTGCAAGCCTAGTCCCAAATTGCAACGAAATTAAAATATACTCCCAACGTTTACCTTGTTTTTAGTCAGCCGAAGCCAGAAAAATGATGTTCGAGGAAGTTAAAGCCTCGGGAAGTGAAATAAAGTCGACGCTGGAAATAGGGGCCGAGCTGAGCCTAGCATCGGCTAACGAAGCTAACGTTAACGTTCGCCAAGAAGAAACAGAGGATATGGAGGCAACTTGCTCTGTGGTAAGAAGAAGACAACACAGCCCTCCATCCAATGTCACTGTCTCTGCTAAGAAACAGAAGGGAATGCTGAAACTACAGCCGGAATTCGTGTCTAATGTGGACGTCCTAGCTGCTATCCAGAACTTAACGGCATTAGTAGAGGACTTCAGTGCACAGCTAAAACAGAACAACATCATGATAGCTAACGTCGCAAAGGCAGCGGAGTTTAATGCTGCGAACATCAAAGAGGGACAAGAAAAGACTAAAATGCTTGAAAATGTGGTGCGGGAGCTTCAGAAGGAGAATTTGGAGCTGAAAGAAAAAACTGAGGAATTGGAGCGATATCAAAGAAGATGGAACCTCCGTCTAAATGGGCTCCCCGAAACTGAGGGCGAGAATACCCGACAGGAGGTAGCAGAGCTAATAACAAGGATGATACCAGAATGGTCACACAAAATGGACATAATTCTGGACACTGTTCACAGACTGGGGAAACCGAAAACAGGAAAGACTCGTCAGATCATCTTACAATTCACCTCAAGAACCCACCGCGAAGCACTTTGGAAACAAGCGAAGGACGACAGGGTGTGTGCCGAGAGGAAGGTACGCTTCAAAGAGGACCTCACCACAGCGGAACGAGATGCTCGCAACGCGCTCTGGCCAAAGATTGAAAGAGCGAGACAGCAGGGAATGAAGGCATTCTTCAGAGGACCCTTCGGATTCATCAACGGACAATGCATTCAGGAATAGGAAAGGTGATCAGGTATACCAGCTGACTACAATAAAATGTAAAGGGAGGAAAATGTTTATTAGGGGCGTTGCTGAAGTTAAAAACTTACCGTTACTTTTGATGGCAGGTGCTTGATTTAAAGCCACTAGAGTAGCCTGTTTGGCTCTTTTATTTTATTTTTTTGTCCATCGTTCTTTTATTTATGTCGTTGTTTACCACATAAGTTTCAGTTACATCTCTAAATGTAAGGGGTCTTAAAGACAACACGGAAAGGAAAGCTTTGTTTTTGTTTTGCAAAGGGCAGAAAAATACTTTCACGTTTATGCAGGAGACACATTCTATGAGGGAGGATGAAACGTTTTGGACACAACAATGGGGAGAAAAGATTTTTTTCAGTCATGGCACTGAACGGTCAGGAGGAGTGGCAATTTTGCTAAATAACTGTTCTGGGAAACACTTGTATGTGAAGGCAGATGAACATGGACATTGGTTGATTGCAGTGATGGACTTTGTAAGTAAGTAAGTAAGTAAGTAAGCTTAATTTGTATAGCACATTTAAACACAGCATGCACTGACCAAAGTGCTGTACAGAGTCAGTATTAAAAGACAAATGATCAAAAAGAAAAATAAAAAGAAAGAAATAAAATAAAACTATAATGATAACAACAATAACAATCAGCTGATGGTTAGGGAAAGGCCAAGGAATAGAGATGGGTTTTTAGCCTAGATTTAAAGGCAGAGATGGAGGGAGCAGATCTAATGTCCGGTGGGAGCTGATTCCAGAGACGTGGAGCAGCAACAGAAAAAGCCCTGTCACTTCTCTGCTTCAGCTGCGAGCGAGGTACATGAAGAAGCCCTGTGTTAGAGGATCTTATGGCCCTTTTCCACTACCCTTTTTCAGCTCACTTCAGCTCGCTTCAGCTCACTTCAGCCCGACACGGCTCGCGTTTCGACTACCAAAAACCAGCACGACTCAGCTCGTTTCAGCCCTGCTTAGCCCCTAAAACCCGCACCGTTTTGGAGTGGGGCTGAAGCGAGCCAAACCGTGCCGACTGAGGTTGGGGGCGTGAGCAGACACTCCCCTGTGCACTGATTGGTGAGGAGGAGTGTCCTCACATGCCCACACACGCCCCGCGAGCGCGCTGGGATCTGTAAACACCGCAAACCCGGAAGAAGAAGAATTACGAGAATTTCTGAAGCCTTATGCGCCTCGCCTCATCTATACGCTCTTGCCAGTCAGTATCTGTTGGCGTTGTCGGTGACAACAAGCCACAGCACCAAGACCAGCAACACTAACGACTCCATGTCCTCCATGTTTATTGTTTACTCTTCGGGTCGTGAGACTACCGCTTAAAAGATCACTGAATCAGTGACATACAGAGCATCGTGGACGAGTTCGCGGAGCGCAAGGCTCGTCGTATGCCCTTCAAATAATGCGCGCAGTAGGCTATTGATGTTTTATTATGACCAGTGTTGGGCACGTTACTTTCAAAAAGTAATTAGTTATAGTTACTAGTTACTTTTCCCAAAAAGTAACTGAGTTAGTAACGGAGTTACTTTGTCATAAAAGTAACTAATTACCAGGGAAAGTAATTATTCCGTTACATTTTGTTCCCCCCCCCAAAAAAAAAAAAATCAAATTCAATTAGTGTAATCATAATAAAAGTGAATGTTAAATGTGTTTAATGACTGAAATGGACACTTAACAGAACCAATTAGTAACATTATCTACATTATATTAATATTTTTGTGGGACAATGCGAGATAAGACATCTATCAAATGTAATATATTTTTGCAGTTATTAAAATTATGTTACTAATTACTGGCCACTGACGAGGACAAACGCTTTGTTCCTCGACATAATGTGCATTGCACGTAAACACTCTTGCCTTTTATTTCAAGTAATGAAAAGTAATGGCTGTATTTCCAATGTGAAAGCGCAGTGCTGGGCTGACCGCTCGCCATCGCTGGCTCTTCCGATTGAAAGCGTGCGCAGTAGTGCAGTAGGCGTGGCCTACCTACATATGTTGTCTAAATCTACTCTGATTGGCTTACTGTGCCGTTGTCTCGTGTCTCCCCGCCCCACACTAAAGCAGAGTAAAGAAAGGCTGAACGAGCAGCGTGCCAGATGAGAACAGCTTTAATAAAGTAACGCATAGTATTTTATTGTAAGTAACGGGAACGGCGTTATAACGATGTAAAAAGTAATTAGTTAGATTACTCGTTACTAAAAAAAGTAACGCCGTTAGTAACGCCGTTTATTCTAACGCCGTTATTCCCATCACTGATTATGACCCATGTACAGTATGTCACCTAATGTTTTTTTGTTTCTGAGTTACATGTTCGTTTGAAGGACTTAATGTACAAAATAACATAGTTGCACCCCGTAGTGTTGAAATTGGTAAACACAGTGCATTCAGTGAGGTTTGCACCGCCCTCCTTTTATTTCTGACTCTTCCTGTCACCGTTGCAACCTCTGAGCGCTCATTCGTATGCCCTTCAAATAATGTGCGCAGTATAGGCTATTGATGTTTTATTATGAGCCATGTACAGTATCCTAATGTTTTTTGTTTCTGAGTTACATGTTCGTTTGAAGGACTTGATGTACTAAATAACATAGTTGCACCTGGTAGTGTTGAAATTGGTAAACACCGCAGTTGCGGACATTTTGTAGCCTAAAATGATGTTATGATAAGCTTTAATAAAGGGCCCGGTCATTTGCCCCGCCCCCGGCCCGGCTCTGACTTGTTCCGCCACTGTCACTGATGTCACTGTTTGCGCTGCTTAACGACATCACGTGACGTCCACCCACTTTCGCTAACTCCACCCAATGTGTCCACCCACTTCCAGCCAGCACGGTTCAGCGCGGTTGTAATCGAAATGCAACTCCAACAGTCCCGCTCAGCCCGACTCAGCTCGACTCAGCACGGCACGGCTCAGCCGCGTTTGTAGTGGAAAAGCGGCATTAGAGACCTTTGGACTGAGTGGGGCTGTTAAAGGTCATTGATGTAGGCTGGGGCCAGCCCACTGAGTGCTTTAAAAACAAATAATAAGACTTTAAATTGTATTCTGAAAAAGACTGGGAGCCAGTGCAAGGAGGCCAGAATGGGAGTGATGTGCTCACGTCTCCTGGTGCCAGTTAACAGACGTGCAGCTGCGTTTTGGACCAGCTGTAAATGTCTAAGTGAGGTTTGAGGGAGGCCAAGATAAAGGGAATTGCAGTAATCCAGTCGTGATGTGATAAAAGCATGGATGACTATTTCAAGATCATTATGAGATAGGAAGGATTTGAGGCGGGAAATCACTCTGAGTTGGTAAAAACTATTTTTGAGTCACTTAAATGACTCAAGGCTCATTTTGCTGAATGTGTATGGGTACAACAACAGACAGAAGAATTTGGACTTGTTAAAAGACATGACAAACGAAATAGAGAGATGCAAACTATCTTACCAATGTGAAAATGTATTAATAGGAGGGGATCTTAATTTGGTAAATGATGAATGGTTGGATAGGTCTCCCCCAAGAGGCCATACTTATTCACCGAATAAGACATTTCAAGAATTCTGCCATTCAAATGCGCTACAAGACGCCTGGAGGCACTACAATGGTAACAAAGTACAATTTTCTTGGTTTCAACCAAATGGGAGTCATCTGTCTAGGTTGGATTGCTGGTTGCTATCAGACCCTCTTTTAGGACTGGTGTCTGATGTAAGAATGTCAGCAGCTCCATTAACAGATCATTCAGTTATCTCTCTGGTACTAAAACCCCCTGAACCACAATTTCATTCTAAGGGTTACTGGAAATTCAACTCAGAGTTACTTTCACATGATTGTTACTGTACGGATGTCAAGCAACTTATAAAAGAGGTTATGGATATGGAGGATTTTTCCTCATACATACTGAAATGGGAATTCTGTAAGTATAAAATAAGACAATATTCAATCGCTTACAGTAAAAATCTTAAAAAGTCTCAAAGACAAGAGGAACTGCAGCTCATTAAGGAGCTGAATGCCACATGCAACAAGCCCACACTTACAGATAATGACAAACAAACTCTATTGACTCTGCAGACAAAGTTGGATGATATGTATGCAAGAAAAGCCAAGGGTGCTTGTGTTAGATCTCGGGCTAGGTAGATAGAAGAGGGGGAAAAAAACTCAGCATATTTTTGTCACCTTGAAAAAACCAGACAGCAAAGGAATGAAATACGATCTTTACTTATTGATAATAACCTATGCAAGGTCAAAGGGTTATTTCTAAAGAGATTCTAACCTTCTATAGCCAACTGTATACTTCCAAGTTCTCAGAGAACGAGACACTCACTTTCTTTGAAGGTATTAAACACCACATTCCACAAATTACAGAAGTATTCAGGGACACTTGTGATGGAGAGTTACAGATTCAAGAAATGGATGCAGTTATCAGTAAAATTAAAATTAACAAATCCCCGGGGGTTGATGGCTTAACTGCCAATTTCTACAAACATTTTTGGCCAGACGTGCACCATTTTCTTTTCCATACATTCCTTGAAATATTAAACAGCCACACACTTTCCCCATCCATGAAACAAGGTATTATAATACTAATTCCCAAACCAGGGAAAAATTCACTGGTTTTAGATAATAGAAGACCTATTACACTTCTCACAACAGACTACAAGATTTTAACTTGTGTTTTTGCAAACCGTCTTAAAACAGGTATTGAACAATGTGTTAGTGAGTCTCAGTCAGGCTTTATGAAGAATAGATCTATTCATAATAACATCAGGTTAATTCTGGACATTATAGATTACAGTGATATGATAGAAAATGAAGGTTTTATACTGTTTCTAGATTTTTTCAAAGCATTTGATACTTTAGAACATAACTTCCTCTTTCAGTCTCTTGAATACTTTGGTTTTGGGAATGGATTCTGTAATTTTGTCAAGACATGTTATAAGGACATAAATAGTGTGGTTGCTCTACCCAGCAGAACAACCACACGTTTTCCAATTCAAGTAGGGGTAAGACAAGGCTGTCCTATTAGCCCATACCTATTTATCTTGGCAGTAGAAATGTTGGCTATTCATATTAAAAATTACACAGAACTAACAGCACTCCGTGTGCTTGACACAGATATAGTCATAAGTCAATTAGCGGATGACAACAATTTTTCTGAAGGATAAACATCAAATCCCAGTGGCGATTAAAGGGATTGAAATTGAAATTGAAATTCTCCAAAGCCTCAGGTTTATGCCTTAATATCACCAAATGTGAGCTCATGCCTATCAAACAATGTGAAGAGTTGGTCATTAATAGTACACCAGTTAAAAGGGAAATAAAATACTTGACAAACAGAGAAGAATCAAGCTTAATATAACAGACACCATTCAGAAAGGGAAAACAAGGCTGGATATATGGCAGCAAAGAGACTTGTCTGTTTTTGGCAGGGTGTACCTAACAAAAATGGAATTTTTATCTAGGTGCATCTATCCTTCACACTCCTTAGCCATCCCAAAAGATGAAATTAAAGCTGTTAATCAAGCTAATTTCAGCTTTATATGGAGGAATAAAACTCACTATTTACAGAAAGCATACATTGTCAAGGACTTTAAAGGGGGGGTTAAAAGTTATTGACTTTAACTGTTTAAATGGCATGATTAAACTTAATTGGATTAAGGAGTACTTGAAGAAGAGTGAAGCCTTTTGGTACTGTATGGAGCACTTGCATGTGACGTCACAGCCGATCCAGATTGTGACAGACGCCATCGTGTCGGTCAAACGCCATATTCCGCCTTCTACTTCTACTTCTGGTCCTACTTCTGCTTTTACTTCTACCTTTTCTTCTGGAAAACCCTACTATATACAATTCTACTACAACGGCTGCGGCTACAAGCTCTCCCTACCTGTGCCCGTTTTTTATGTTTTTTGTGTGTATTTTTGCGTGTTGTTCGTCTGTACCGGACTTCAATATCCACTACAACCGTATGGCCTTACTGGACATTGGTTTCCAGCAGAAAATGACGGTTTGTAGCGATTTCCATCGCATGCACAACATTCCGGACGAGAAAAAAAAAAAACATTCCAGACGAGATAGCGAGACCAGCGGGGTCTCCGTGAAATTGTTATCGGAAGCAAAGCAAAGGAGGCGGTGCCAGGAGCCGAAGCAAAAGCGAGGCTGCAGAGCCGGCCTGTTGACTAAGCTCAGAAAACAGCCACTCAAATCTCCACTGCCAAGCCTCTACCTCTCCAACACCAGGTAAACAAGACGGACGATTTGGAATTACCTTATTCTATTCTATAATCGGCTGGTCAGTGCTATACTCAATACTTAAGTGACTTACCCATCCAATGAGTATTCTTGTTTACAAGATGCCACATCTGAGTCGCTGACAAATCCTGAATTTCTGAAAAGATAACTGTCCAGAGATTTATAGGCACGCAGTGCTTCACCACTGAACAGCGAGGGAAAGTTAATGAGGTAATTATACATGTCTGGGTATTCCGCTGGCAGTTCAAAATCCGGTCGTGAAAACTCCGTCCGGTAAGCCATAAGGGTCACAAATCTGTAGATCGTTTATTTTAGACATATATCTAGTTATCTGTTTATTAGAAAAATGAGCCGTGTAGTCCGTCGGTTGAAATTGATCCATTCTGTACACGAGTGCAGCAGTATTCAGCGGTGTTTTTGACCGACAAGATGGCGGTTGTGTACTTTCCAGTCACGTGACTGCAAGATCTCTATACCCAGACTGATCTTTAGTAGAGTTGGTGGCTTGCCTTATCTCCTGTCTTGTGACTTTGCCATTTCAAAATTACCAATCAAATTGTCAGACTTTCACCAGCAAGTTCTAATGTACTGGAAACTTATCTACAAGCACAATTTCACACCCCATTCTTCCCCTATTTGGAACAATAGATATGTTACATTGAGTCATAAATCCTTGTATATAAAAGAATGGAAAGAGAAGAATATTTGTTCCATATTTGATATTTTGGATGATGAAGGGAACATTTTTTCTTATAATACATTTTGTGTTAAGTATGGTTTTACCCCCCCGAAACGACAATTTCATAGTGTCATTAAAGCTATCCCTGAAGGTTTGATTAAAACTATCCAAAACTATTTGAAATATGACAGTTTACAACTCAAGTTGCCTGATTTAATTGTGAAAGGTGTGCATCTACTAGATATTAAAAGTACAAACAAGTTTATAAGAGAATGCTTACGAGAAGAGTTTCACCCGGTGAGACCAATAAGAAATACAACTTCTTTTACTGAAAGCCAGTTAGTCTCACTCAGAACTAAATATTTGAAGTTCCCAATTCCACCAAAAGCAAAAGAGGTGCATTTTAAAACCATTAATAACATATATCCATCAAAAGAATTGCTACACCACAGATTTAATATTGATTTAGAGCTATGTGTGTTCTGTAAGAAAGAAATAGATGCAACTGTACACATTTTCAGTGATTGTTTGGGAACACAAAGTTTTTGGGTTGCTGTGAAGAACTGGTTGGCAATATCTGGACCTAGACTTACAGCTGAAGAAATTCTTTTTGGCACCACAAGGGGAAACTCAGAAGAGAATTACATGGTGAATGTTGTTATAATTTTAGGTAAATTCTTTATTCATAAAACCAGATATCTAAAAACGTTCCCTCACTTTATAGTATTTAAAACAGAATTTAATACATACTGGAATTCACTTAATAAAATGACAAGTAAGAAAGCAATTGTCCTTAAAAATATTATCTGCAATTTTATCTAACAGCCCTTGTACATGTAGAAATGAAATTACTGTCCTATTTTTATTGTCTGTGGTAGTTGTGTTAGTACAAAGAGACTTGGCTATGTAGATGGCAGTGTTTTTTTTTCTTTCTTTGTTCTTTTCTTTCTCTTTTTCTTTCTTTATTTGTTTTGTGTTTGTCTTGTTTGTTTTATGTTTTTTTGACTACATGTGAGATGTAATGTTAAGTTCTTTAAAATACTCTTATATGAGCATGTAACATGTACTGGGTTATAATCTTAAGTGTACACATGCTTTGCATTGGCCAGCCCTGATCAGTATGAAGGTAAAAAAGAAGGAATGAGAATACACAGTTATGAGATTAGTGTGTGTCGTGTTAGTAAACTATTAAAACTTTTAAAAAAATACAAATCACTCAGTTAGTACAAAGTGACTTACTACGAAGGAGAAGATTAAATCGCTGGAAACTCGCTGTTACTCGCTGTGAAGGTTTGTGTCGCTCTGAAGCTCTGTGTGGATGTGTGGCTCTTATATAGCTGCAGATTTTGAAACATAACTAATTAAACTGTTTTCATTTAAACTAATTAAACTAATTAAACTGTCTGAATCATGTGACCTGGGTTTTCCCCTAAACTTTAGGGGAAAACCCAGGTCACGTGACCAGGTGACATCAGCTCCCTGAGAGAGAGAGAGAGCATCCTGATCGCTCTGTGTTGCTCAGTAGCCCATTCAGTGTTGTGTGTGGGCGGCTTTACATCTTCTCTCCCGGACCGAGAGCTCATAGGCTCGTCAGAGTGAAGCCATCTGGCCGCCATCTTACCCCTCACATCGCGTGGATTTGGTTTGTGTGTTAAACTGTCATATCCGATCAAACTGGCCCCAAGACAAGTTTCTCCTGACTTTTTTCCCACTGCTATAATTATTTTTACGGAAATTATTTCAGTTTATCTTTCTCTTACAGTCAGGTCTGAACAGTATTTATTTGTCACATAATTCACTGTGGTGGCACGGTGGTGTAGTGGTTAGCGCTGTCGCCTCACAGCAAAAAGGTCCTGGGTTCGAGCCCCGGGGCCGGCGAGGGCCTTTCTGTGCAGAGTTTGCATGTTCTCCCCGGGGAAAACCCAGGTCACATGATTCAGACAGTTTAATTAGTTTAAATGAAAACAGTTTAATTAGTTATGTTTCAAAATCTGCAGCTATATAAGAGCCACACATCCACACAGAGCTTCAGAGCGACACAAACCGTAACAGCGAGTTTCCAGCGATTTAATCTTCTCCTTTGTAGTAAGTCACCTTGTACTAACTGAGTGATTTGTATTTTTTTAAAGTTTTAATAGTTTACTAACACGACACACACTAATCTCATAACTGTGTATTCTCATTCCTTCTTCTTTACCTTCATACTGATCAGGGCTGGGTTTCCCAAAAGCCTCTTAATGCTAAGACATTCTTAACTAGGAGAGAGAGAGAGAGAGAGAGAGTGCATTGTGCTGCTTGCTCTACCATTTACCGATAATCTTTTTGCTGCGATGCTTTTGGGAAACCGACGTTCAGCCTTTAGGTCCTTACGTTTTACGATTCCTCCAGTCTCCATCGAGAAATGCATTTTAGTGTACTTATCCTCAGCTTTGTCTGTTTAAAACAGGAGGTTACCGTGTCGATGCTGACAATGTTCTGTCCATCATTCAGTTGGTCTCCTTGCTTTTCTCCAAAACTGAAAGTCTGATTTTTCTCTCTCTCTAGGTAAAATGAACTCAAACTCCACAATGACCTCACTGTATGTGGGTGATCTGCACCCTGATGTCACCGAGATGATGTTGGTGGAGATGGTGAGCCGTGCAGGACCCATTCACTCTGTCCACATGTGCAGGGACAAGAAGACCTTCTCCTCACGCGGCTACACTTTCGTCAACTTTCTGCATCGAGCTGATGGTAAGACAGTACAAACCATACAAAAGACAGGAGAACGCTGTTCCCGACACTATTTCTGCATTTTTAATACCAGTTTATAGCCTGCTCAAGGATCCATGTGTGATTTATGTATGATGTTACTGCTTTCATACATGGATAAGTTAAAATATGTGCCTCTAAAAAGCTTAATTTTTTGAAGTTTTTTAAATTCTCTTAGAATACATATAAAATCAGGGCTTTACATTAGCACCCGCCAAATGCGGGTAAAATTGGGCTTTGGCGGGTAATGACTTTAGTCTCACTAGCCACTTTGGCGGGTGGTTTATTCTGTGGTATGACAATATATTTTTTGTAGTTTTCTCTGAAGGCATCTGATATAATAAACGCATTGCAATGTAACATTACGCGCCTACAACTCCCATGAGCACCTGCGTAAACATTCTGACAACATGTTAGAATTGTTTAGAACGTACTTTAACGTCTCAGGTAAAATCAGTGATGCGGTAACCTGCGGTTAATGAACGGAGCAACAAAGTTGCTGACGACTGACAAGCGCACTATGTGGCGGCATATAGCTGGAGTTTCAAACCCTGCTGCTCAGGGAAAAAGGGACAGAGATGATCAGGGCCGGAGCAGCATTTTAAAATCACCGAGGTCCGTGATGCGCAAAGCGCGCGCCAAAACATTTTCTCCATATTTAAATGAGAGGGTGAATTACACATCACACAAGAGCTCTATTCCTGAAGTCACTGGCGTGGGAACCGGGGGTGCGGGGGGGGGGGTGGCAGCACCCCCTGGTGGTGGACCCTCAAAACTGACATGAACATAAAACAAAACTTACGTGAAAATATATTTGTTTATTTATTTGTTTTCATTTGGCTCTGCTGATTTTATATGTCATGTTTTAGATGTAGGATGATGAGGGCTACATTTTAGTTATTTAAAAAAGGATTTAATTAAAACTTATAACTTAATATGTAGCCTAGTGGACCATCAGAATTTTTTTTGTCGTGACGTTGACGTTCAGCTTTTCAGCGCGCGAAATTACAACAGGAAGCGAATACGAGTCGACCGTCTGTAGAGAAGAGTAAGAGTTAGTTAGTTAGTTAGTTAGTTAGTTAGTTAGTTAGTTAGTTAGTTAGTTGATACTTAATAGTTACTATGTCTCAGAAGAGAATTACATCCTTTTTTCAATCTGACATTTTTGGATTTAGGTAATGTTAAAGTGGCATCTCCTGAAGAAAACATTGAGAGCCTACACACAGTTCGGATTCTGATGGGAATTAGCAATACAATGTTAGCACATTTCCAGCTTGGTATCTGCGTTGGGTGTGTTAAACCGTGTGGATTTAAGTGGAATAATTGCAAGAAGTCATATGATCAAGACAGTGTTTTAAGGTAAGCCCATTTGGTTATTAATTTTGCCCACTGTGTCGTGTTCACTTGAGCCTATTTGGTATGCCTTGAACAAGTGCAGGCGTTGCTAGCATCGTGCTTTGAAGTTGACTCAGATGTAACTACAGTCTTAAAAAATGTTCGTTTAAAATGGTGTGTCCATGCTCATCATGTTTTACTTTTACTTTTCTTAATGGAGAGTGTGAAATACCGCTGCATCACTTTTATGAGTGATTTTTGCAATAGAACACTAAGTTAGTGTCACTAACCCATAGTAGTAGGATGAGTGGGTTCATGGATTTCGGTCTGTTGATTGAGAGAACCATGGTGTTTGTGTTGTTCCAGCGAGAGTGTTGTTCTGTTTCGTGTGTGTGTGTGTGTGTGCGTGCGTGCGACTAACTACTGTATTTGAAATGCACACTCGCTTGACTGGATCTGGGTATGTAAGGCTGTAATCGGGTGGAATCCGCGTCTCCTTCAGTTTATCTAGAGCAGATGTAAAACCTGCGACTGTTAAACCACAGCTGTGCGCTTCTGCTTCTAAAATAACCTGTCCTTCGTAATCGTGTTAACTGAGAATTGTCATTGACAGACAGGCTTCAGATTCTTCCGTCATCACTCAAAAAAAAAAAAAACGTCGTTTTTACGGATTAGGCCTATAAATAGTAGGCAGTTTAACGAAATATTGCAATTGCAAGCTTAAAAGGATTTCGGACGCCTGATTGGTTAAAATGCAGGAAATTGCATCTAAGAAATACAAAATTTTCTGGGGGAGGACCCCCAGACCCCCCTTCAAAAAAATGTCCCAGGTCACGTCACAGCACCCCCTGCCGACAATGTCTTCCCGCGCCGCTGCCTGAAGTTACTTTTAATGGTGTTTGAACTGAATATCATCAGTTTTGAAAAAAAAAAAATCATGTATGTGGCAAGAGTAAGAATAATTGAAGCTTGTTTAATGGTTTCCTCTGGCCCAAGCAATGAGGACAAAAGATCCCCTAACCATGTAGCCTATGGAACTGAGATACATTAACAATCTGGCATCCGTTACACCGACACAAAAAAAAAACATTCTGGGGAAAAAAAATCAGTATACACCACCATGTTTTAGGCAAAGTTATCCAAGGCAAACATAAGTTGAAACTTTCCACTCTATTGCTTTGGCTTATCGAATGATTTACTGTATTTTTAAAATCACAAACAAGGCAGGCTACAACTGCACTGCTGCACATGTAGTCCGGAGTAAACCTGAAAAGTAAACCCGATCTGCTCAGAGAGTCATTTGAGCTCCTCTTGAGCCTCTTTCAAGATGTTGAATATAGGGTTTTGATGGCGCATCCTAGATGGAAAGCCACTAGAGGCATGGCCACGTTCACATTACACCACAGGTTCCTGAATGTGGAATGCACCATTTTCCCCTGGTTCAGCTATAATCAGCTAATCAACTAATTATACAACAGTTCAGTAATATACAGACTCACTAATTTGATTGGCTGAGCAGCGTTCCATTCGTGCCTATGTTTAATATAACCAAACTGGGACGTTACCCCTTTTCGACCCACAGAGAACGGATTCTGTTCTTGTTCAAAGAATCCTGAATGGAATTGGTTCAAGAACCTGTTCCCTGTTGGTCGAAAAGGCGTACCTAGTCATTCGTAAGGGTTTTTTTTTTTGTTTGTTTCTTTTGTAGGCTGTAGCCACAATGTCATCATGTTGTCAGAATCAGTGTAACATATCTCTCATAACCCGGGACGGAACAGTACTGTCGTGTGTGTGTGTGTATTATTTACCAGCTGGGGGGGGGGGCTCCGTATCGTGAAATACCGTGACCGAGGTCTTGAAAATACTGACCGAGGCCTCTGGGCCGAGGTCACAGTATTTCACAATATGGACTGACCTTAAGCTGGGAAATGATATATTTATTTTTTCATCTCATCTCATTATCTCTAGACGCTTTATCCTGTTCTACAGGGTCGCAGGCAAGCTGGAGCCTATCCCAGCTGACTAGGAAGTTCGAAAATGTAAATTTAATAGCTTCATGAAAGTGCGCTGATGGTTACCATGGAAACCCCATGTCTCCTGCACTGCGTTCCTCCCCCGAGTCACACATGCGCTCATTCGCTTTTTTGTTCTTGGTCTCAGAGCCGCGCACACCAAACAGAGACAGAATCAGCGTTTAACATAATTAACAATGCACTTTTTACAGAGACGTTTTAATGTTATTCTTTATTTTTTATCCAGTTGAATATTTAGCGTACCAATGTATTTTCAGCTCTTAAAAATGACCGAGGTCCGGACCGCGGGGGCCTCAGAGCTGGCTGCAGCCATGGAGATGAACAAGACACTAATAGGAAGATAAGACAGTTCACTGACAAATGGAAGTTCGGGTGAGATTGGCTAGTTCATAGCAAAACCGAAAATACCATGTACTGTGAAGACTGTAGAAAGTCTGGCAAAGACGGGCACCAGTAATTTTAAACTCAAAACTATAAAGGACCACGAAAAGTCAAATGTACACACCGGTACTGTAACATCAAAACAGGCGAAGATGGCTGGTCACTACAGGACAGCATTGCTTTCAGTCCCTGGCTGTCATGAAGTCGGCTGAGCTGGAGAGGCTGGGGCTGCTGTTTAGAAACGTTCATGCGATTGGAAAGAAGTTGATCTCACCCCAGCTATCAACTTATGGCCTGCTGGAAGCCTCAGGTCACGAAGACCATTTTTCATGGACCATTCAGACTCATCTGATGATGAATGTAATGAGGACATTTAATGTCTCTCTCTACACATGTTCACACACACACACACACACACTATTAATAGATAATACATAATATACATAATAATACTTGATAATACACATAATACTTGCATATCAAAACATCAAATGTTTTTCAATGATAAATGTTTTGAATTCGACTTTTAATATTAGAATCAGTTCAGTTGTACTGAATGTTATTTTTCATATCATACGATATTTCATATTGTAAGGGGCTTGAATTTGAGTTCAATAAACAGAATACTCTGTTTATATTTTTGTCTGAATTGGTTGCATGTTTTCATATAGAGAGCGACCTTAACAGCACTGAATACTTGAGTGCTATTGTAGAGATACATTATACGCTGCCATTCATAATTAAATCTAGATCTTCCGAACTTTAACATATCATGGTGAATAAAAAACTTCGATTTCCTGGCAACAAAATTGTGGCTAGTGAAAAGGCTGAATGGCTAGTGACTCAGGAAACCCACTAGCCACAGTGGCCGGTGAGCAAAAAAGTTAATGTAAAGCCATATATACTGTGTGTGTATATATAATATTCAAATTTTCATAACCTTTCTGACCCATCTTTACCAAGGATGCCAGTACTTCTGAATCTGACTGCATGCACATAGTATAATTGATACCGACAATGTTTTTTTCACTGAAATGAATGAGCTGTGATGTGTTTTCGTTCCTTCAGCTGAGCGAGTGCTGGAAAGCTTCCCAGCTGTTGAGACAGCTGCAGTTGGGGACAGCAGTCCAGTTGTGGTTCCAGTTTCAGCTGCAAAAGAACTTCCAGCTACAACTGATGCAGTGCCTCCTACAGCTGTGTCACCTGTGAGTGAAGTTCAGCCAGACAAGGATGCAACAGTAAGAACAAAACACGAGTAATGAGTCGTAATAATAATAATAATAATAATAATAGAAGAAGAAGAATGAGTCCCTCTGTGTCCAGGATGGACCCACATCACCATCTGCTGGGAAAAGGCTGACCATCTACATGTTGGAATCATGTCCTGTAGATGAACAAGTCCAGATGGCGCGTGAGTTTCACACTCATACACGCATAAAAAACACACACCAACATCTGGCTCATACACACTCCTGTTCTGCAGCTCAGCGTATAATCCACTGTTTGCCTCAAAGAGGCGACGCGAGGCAGTAGCCACTATGTCATCGTGTTGTAAGAATGAGTGTAACAATAGTGAGACTTCGTAACCAATCAGCACTTATCCTGATCAAGTTCGATTACCCGTTCTACTTCTTGATAGACTTCAGAACCAATCAGAACCAGAAATGGAATAAGAGAAACCTCGTTATAACTTCGTAGTGTTGTAAGATAATGGGCAGATAAAAAGATAAATGAAATTCACCTTGTGGTTCACCAAGGCTACTGATTCGGTATCAAGTAAGTGGTGTTCATTTGAAGAAAATGTACCTTTTTGATTATCATGGCTTTTGTTTGGTCCTTCTGAAAGGTCAAATGAAAGGTTTTGAAAGTTGGTTTTTTTTAGCTTTTTGGCAGATAGCTTGAGAAGCCGATATCAAACTTCTGCTATTGGCTTTAATTTTTTAATTGTATTTTTTATTTCAGAGTCTTTACACTCCACTTGTGAAATAAAATGTGCTCATTAGTTCTAAATAATGCTTCAAAGACAATTCATGAACAAGTGCTTTCGTACTATTTTGAAAATAGATCGAGTTCACAGCACTGCATTTAGAACAAAATACACTAAACAAAACATGGTAACCAAAATACTCCAAGCCCTGATGCTGCTCGCAGCTTGGTGATGCTTGCAAGAGATGAGGCGAGTAGAATTGATAACATGTGTATATATGCTATATTTACTGTATGGACATGGGATCAGAAAACTATTTTATTTATAAACAGTAGCCACATGGACCCATAGGGTACCTTTTTTTCTCCCCCATTATGGTTTGCGATGTGTTTCCTTGTCGAGATCGAAAACTTCTCCAAGCACCTGCTTTCAACTCGTCTTGCTTTTGTTCCTCAATAATCGAGAATAGAAAGAGTCTGGCACCAGAACCCCGCCCATGTTACATGATTGGATGGCTGGGACCATTCACTCGATTTCTGTTCTCTCACACCTCACTCACTCTCTCTGTCTGTCTGCAGTTGATCACTTGTTGCCTCTTGTTGAGAAAATCCACCCGAACTTTGCAAATAAGATCACCTGGATGCTTGCAGGGAACCAGAACAATTACGAAATCATGAATATGATCAGCGATCCTGAGCTCCTGTATGCCAAAGTGAGCGCGCACACAATACACACACTGCACCAACACACACACACTCAAGCAATTTACAGAGTGTTTCATCTCTGATTCTTAAAAACGTCTGATATTGAAATGATGAATTAACTTTGGCTATGTGGAAACAAAACCCCACCCACCAATCCCTCTTTCCTCCTCTCTCTCTCTGTGTGTAGGTGGATGAAATGGACGCGATCCTGAAGGTGAGGGAAGCTGGTCTCAAGCCGGTGAGGATCTTTTAATAAAAACTGGACGTCTGCTGAAATTCAGTTCTGAGACACACAACGATATTTTGTATTCGATTTCTATTGAAACGTTTCGTCACATCACAGTTTACACAGAGATCAAAAACGTTCAGGAGTCGTTTCTGACCTTGTGCACTTCTCTTACAGGAAGCCATCAAGATGCTGTTCGGTGATGAGAACAAGAAAAGAAGGAGGAAGAAGAAGGAGTATAGATTTTAAAAAACACTGCACCCGTAATGGAAATTTCTAATAAACACTTCAGAACGCTTAGGAGTCGTCTTTTCAGTTATTTATTACAGCAGATCATATAAAAGATATATAAAATAGGAAAGGAAAGAGAAGAATAGAAGAAGACACCACTTCTGATGATGCTGAGAGTACGCGCACTCTGAGTTGTGTTTTAGGAATGTTATCTATTATACTCTGAAAGCATTCGCTCACTGCTTGTGTCGTCACGTGATTGGCTCAAGATTTTCTATGACGTTTTACTAATGAGTGCACCTGGCGTGCTCTGGTATGTGCAGGCAGATGCGAGTTAGGGAGAGCTCAAGCTCCCTGCTTATCACCACCGAGGTCAGGAAAGGTGATTACATCATGAGAAGATGCGTAGTTAGAACGAACTCAAGCACCCTGCTCATTACCACCAAGGCCACAGAAAAGCGATTACAGCATGTGGAAAAACATCTCTTCTCAGTAACTAAGCCACTTTAGTTCAACATACAGAAACACAGAGAATAATAATGTTCATCCAAGTCACTTGAGCTCAACATACAGAAACACAGAGAATAATAATATTCATCCATTAAAATTCCCTCACATTCTCCCCCCTTTTTATCCTATAGGATAATAATTGCTAAAAGAAAAAAAATGTACACAATTTCAGTGGTAAGAGTTCCCAGAGAGATTCGACTTAACATGTCATTGAGTGTACAGAGATAATGCTAAGGCTGTTTTTTATAAGACATAGACATCTTAAGTTAACGCTAGCAAGCTACATACATAGATCAGGAAACAATCATAATGAAAATGTTTTAAGTCAGGACTAGTTTCATGTCAACTGTGCTGATGTCATCGAACAGTGGGTTATAGTCTTCATGTGAGTTTGGAGGCCAGTCAGGCACGTCATCAGAGTCTATTTTCACCATCTGGTAACCGATATTTGTCAGCTCCCTCTGAAACACAGACATACAAACATTGACAGAAAACAGGGAGCAAACATAGCATCAAAATCACTAAGCCCAGGACTGGTATGGTGGATAGAATCAGAGTCTTCCATCCACTGAACTAACACGATCAGCTGTCTTCAACTCCTCCATGTTCATCTGCTCGTAATTGTTCAGCAACCTTGCGCATCTTGTTCAGTGCCTCAATGATGTTACCGAGTTAACCCTTGCCCTTCTTGATGTGTATTGGTGCTCAGAGGGCGGGCACGCCCTATCAGCCCTCGTCCCACCTCACTGGGACTTGGAGGAAACTCGAAACCCTAAGGCTTATCTATCAGCTAGACACTGAAATACTCTTCCCTATTGAGGGTGTGATTGATGTGATACTTGCACTGTTCCATGCAGTGATACCTTTCTTCCTCACGAGCTTTAGTCAGCGTCTGGGTCACTTAGGCCTTCTTTTCCTCCTGCTCAGCCGGTTCAGGAACCCTCCTGCAGCAGCTAGCGTGGATCCACATCACTCTGCCTGTGACCTTCACTGCCATTGGGGTTGTGAGCAGGACCTGGAATGGGCTATTCCACTGTGGCTTGTTCAACTTGGTTTGTTGGAAGTCCTTCACCACGATCCAATCCCCTGGTTGTAGATCGTGCAGAGGTCCCTCAGTGGGTTTGGGAAGTGCTTCTTTGTGGATAGATTTCAAAGCAGAGGACAACGTTGCACAGTAATTCAACATTGCATCATCACACAGTGTGGTGTCTGGCAGTGTTCCTTGAGCTGGCCCTATCCCCGTGTTGGGTAGTCGTCCAAACAGAATTTCGAATGGGCTTAACCCATGTTTAGGTCTAGTTTGCATCCTCATTTGTGTGAGTACTACAGGGAGGACCTTTGTCCATCCTAGCCCTGTTTCTGCACAAGCTTTGCTTAGTTTATTTTTAAGTGTCAGTTCAATGAAGTCCATTTGGAGATGATCAAATGGTTTGTCTGATATTGGGTGTGCTGCTTGAGTTAGTTTGATACCTTGACCTGCATTATGTTGTGCACATATCAAGCATTGCTTGCAAAATTTCGCAGCATAATTTGAAAACCCCTTTGTGAACCATCTCTTTGTTACTTCTGCTACCATCCCCACTTTTGACACATGGATGAGCCCATGTGCCAATTTTGCATAGAAAGGGAACATGTATTTTGGTAGACAGGGACGGCCCGAGGGACAAACCCAGACTGAGTTTGCAAGGATACAGCCTGCCTGTTTCCAGACTCGTCTCTCGTCCTGGGTGGCAGTGCTCTGAAGGTCCGCTAGCTGTAAACAAGGGGTAGAAACCTGAGGAAAGGCAAGGTTAGAGAGTGAACTGGAAGCCGAGGCTGCACACTTAGCTGCCGCGTCTGCCCTGGCATTCCCTTGAGACAGAAGATCAGTATTGTTAGTATGGGCAGCACACTTACACACAGCAATGGCTCTAGGGAGTAGAACAGCATCCAACAACTCAGAGACCAGTTTATGATGTGCAATGGGAGATCCTGTGCTAGTTAGAAAATTTCTATGTTTCCAAATAGTGCCAAAATCGTGCACAACGCCAAATGCATACCTACTGTCCGTAAAAATATTGACAGATTGCCCTGCAGCCAATTTGCATGCCTCAATAAAGGTACAGAGCTCTGCGGCCTGCGCCGACAGGTTTGAGGGCAGACACAACGCCTTGAGGACCTCGTGATCTGAGACTACGGCAAAACCTACTTTGCTCTTTCCTGTCTCTGAGTCTCTGGAGGCTGAACCATCCACATAGAGGACCATGTCTGGATTTTCCAAAAGGGTCACTCTTTAAGTCTGCCCTGGGGGAACAAAAATCATTAGTGAGAGCAACACAGTCATGTGGTTCTCCATCATCCTCTGTAGGGAGAAGAGAGGCAGAATTCAGAACAGAACAACGTTTCACAATGATGTTAGGCATATCAAGTTTGACAGTGTTATACTTCAACCATCTCTGTGCTGACAAATGTGACGTCATTTCTCCAACAGAAGCAGGGAGACAGCATGTGGGACCAAAAGGGTGAGGTTAGAGTATCCCACAATATTTCTGGAAGCAGTTACCGCCTTTTCAGCTGCAGCAACTGCACGCAGGCAAACAGGAAGTCCAACCGCCACTGGATCCACCCTGCTGGAGAAGTAGGCTACAGGTCTCAATCTATCCCCGTGTTTCTGCAAAAGAACAGAGGTCATAAAAACCCTTCTTTTCATCTACACTTTGAACAAATGGTTTATTGGGGTCAGGCAGTCCCAAAGTGGGTGTGGTCTGCAGAGCACTCTTTAGGGATGTCAGGCGCGTGCAGGACAGCCGCAGCATTGACTGCTTGCAGATCTTGGACAAACCTCCACTCATCGGGCTGGGATGGTTTTCTTGCCTTCTTAACTGGAAAAAATAGGAGTGCACACTGGAGAGTCCTGGCAAGGGACAATTACATCTGCCTTCAGCAACGAATCAAAGACCGGTCTTATACCTGCAATTGCTTCTGGTTTGAGTGGGTACTGGGTCTGTTTAGGCCTGAAATCTGATTTGGGGGTGATCACCACTGGTTCAGCATTCTTTATTAGGCCTACATCATGTTTACCCTTCGCCCAAACGGAATTGGAACTCCCACCAATTTGGGGTGCACCTCTGCTGGAGTTATGCCTGTGGAAACAGAGACAAACAGGCCACTATGGCCGGGGTCCCCAGGATCCCAGTCATCAGTGGCTAATATTACACTGCGCTTAACATGCACACACCAGGCCCGTAGCCAGCATTGTGGAGGGGGGGGATCTTTTTTCCCCAAAAGTGGACTTCATCTGGCCCCCTACTCCCGTACCCCCCAAATACACGAGCACACTTCAAATCTCCTAATTTAGACTTTTTTTATTCGTTATAAGTTCTCTGTTGTCTAACTTATTATTGTTATCTTCCTACAACTGTGCTGTGACTTCATTGTCTGTCTCTGTTGCTCACCTCAGTTGTCTGTTGTTGCTCTCTTTCATTGTCTGTCTCTGTTGCTCTCCTTTATTGTCTATCTGTTGTTTCTCTCTTCCACTGCCTGTCTCTGTTGCTCTCCTTCATTGTCTGTCTGTTGTTGCTCTCCTTCATTGTCTGTCTCTGTTGTTGCTCTCCTTCATTGTCTGTCTCTGTTGTTGCTCTCCGTCATTGTCTGTCTCTATTGTTGCTCTCCCCTCTGTCTGTCTGTTGTTGCTCTCCTTCATTGTCTGTCTGTTGTTGCTCTCCTTCATTGTCTGTCTGTTGTTGCTCTCCTTCATTGTCTGTCTGTTGTTGCTCTCCTTCATTGTCTGTCTCTGTTGTTGTTGTTGTTCTCCTTCATTGTCTGTCTCTGTTGTTGTTGTTCTCCTTCATTGTCTGTCTCTGTTGTTGCTCTCCTTCATTGTCTGTCTCTGTTGCGCTTAGGGTGACCACCTGTCCTGCATAGCACGTGCGCGTACAGCATTTGAAGCCGAATTTATGCGTCCCGCAAATTCAGAACGTGTCCCGCATAATCGATGCTTGCTGAGGGGGCTGTCGCTCTCCCCGGGCCACCCAGGCAGCCAAACGAATATTACGAGTACTTGACATTTCAGCACACCACCGTCGCCACTATAGACTGTAGAACAAAACCACACACACACCCCTCACAACTGACTGGTTGTTGTCAACTTTTTGTTGTTGCCATGACACCGCACTCACGTGCACAGACAGTGACGAGGGACGCAGGTGCAACGCATGCATTGCTTTCATATTAAAAAATGGAGAAAGGTACCGGGGAGATGGCAGGTGAGGCACCGCCACCTCCAGTTAAAAAGAGAAGGTGTATGTACAGGAAAGAGTGGGAAAATTAATATTTGTGGCTGAAAGGGGTTGAGGGGGATACCGAGAGGGCTTTTTGTGACCTTTGCAAAACATCTTTCTCAATCGGACATGGCGGGGAATACGATGTGAAATGACACAGGCTCGCGGAGACTCACAAGAAACGTGTGCAACAGAAAGAAACGTCTAAATCTATGGATGCTTTCCTCCGACCTAAAAACGACTCTCTAGCTGACAAAGTGACTGCGGCAGAGGTGACGAGTGTGTATCACACTGTCCAACACGCAATATCATATCAGGCAGGAGACTGTGGCACAAAGCTGTGGTTGTGAGTTAAGAGACTTTTTTTCTACTGTTTCTGTGGTGCTGAGCCACTACAATTCCTGTTAATCCACTGAAAACTAAATGGAGACTTGTCACTATTCCTGCTGTACTGATGCACTGCAAAGCCTCAGAATCAATATTATATTATGATTGATTTAAAGTGAATAAATTGTAATGGAAAATAAATAAAATTGAGTAGCTTCAGTAAATCATAAGTGGAAGTGTGTCTGTCAAGTCATTGAATGATCAAAATATTATGAATGTTTATTTAAAAAAAAACACATTTGGTGGCCTGTTCATGACCATACATCACCAATAACAGCAGAATAGGGTATTATTGATATACCATGTAAGGTAGTATGTGCTAGAAATGGGTAAACCACTATCTGTGAGTCTTCCAGCGGCTGGCGCAGCGCAGTGGGGGCGGCGTCCCACATTGTCCCTCAAAAACATACCCCTTGTCCCCCCTTGGGCTTATGAGCAGGTGGTCACCCTAGTTGCTCTCCTTCATTGTCTGTCTGTTGTTGCTCTCCCCTCCTCTGTCTGTCTGTTGTTGCTCTCCTTCATTGTCTGTCTGTTGTTGCTCTCCTTCATTGTCTGTCTGTTGTTGCTTTCCTTCATTGTCTGTCTGTTGTTGTCTGTCTCTGTTGCTCACTTCAGTTGTTGTTTATGGCATCAGAACACTCCTGATCTGCCCATGCTTCAGCATAAAAAACAACAATAATTTCTAATTGAGATAAATGTTTCAAGTAATCCTGAGATTGAAATAATATCGCACAGCCCTATAAGGACAATTAATTTAAAATTGCCTAAATGCAGCAACAGTGGGTGTTTTCACACACACTGGTCTGAACATTTTCATTTTTCAGCTAGTGCACACGTTTCTTTTCACTCTGATCCAAATGCCAAACCACTGACAGGGCGTCATGTTACCATGACGACTGAAAAACACGTGCTCTTAAAGTCTTGCATTTTACTGTCTTCACACCACACCACAGCTCCGATTTCCCAAGCTGAAAAAAAAATAAAAGCAGCCCCAGGTCCAACGCTACTAGTACCTAGCCATCGAGCCACCTAACTCATCTCTGTGTCTGCGTGTCACTGACACACATAGACTGACGGATTGGCTGACGCTACCCCCACTGATCACTCTGACGGATCGATCTACCACTACTGTTGTAAACAAAAGAAAAACAAAGTCCTGCACTCAGCACCTTACCCATTTTGGCCCTTTTTTGGAACATGGTGCCAATATTTTGGGACAAAGTAGCAGCAGATTTCTTGCATTTTCTGTCTTTATCTTCTTTTTTCCTTCCCCATTTTCTCTTCTATCCAGGGCAACCGCGTGACGTCACCGTACCGCGAGATTGTGCCACGCAGCCAGCTCAAGACCTGGGAGTGGTCAACGATGCGTCTCGCTTTGGTGTCTGGCCGAACGGACTAGGAGCAGTGTTCGGCTAGCGGTATCCAGTGAAGAAGCGTTCTTCTATCTTGATCCTGAGGTATCCAGTGAAGAACTCTTCTTCACTGGATACCGCTAGCCGGACACTGCTCCTAGTCCGCTCGGCCAGACACCAAAGCGAGACGCATCGTTGACCAAGCCCAGGTCTTTAGACCAGGTCTTTAGACCAGGTCATTGACCACGCCCAGGTCTTTAGACCAGGTCCAGGTCAAAAGACTGGCTTTATTTAGCAGCGCTGCCCACAGACGGTTGTACATCCAGCGAATCAACGAGGCTAGGCCGTAGACTCGTTCACGTCCAACCTGAGGATTTTGCCTCCCTGAAGCGTATGCGTTTTGAAACGAAGTGCACCGAAGCGTCTCCTGATAATTTGTCCACGCTCTCCCGAGGCCCCGTGTGCAGTCGTGGTTAAAAGTCCAGGTTAAAGCGATGTCCTCGACGTCCGCCCGACGTCTCCCACGCTGCTCTGAGTGTGCTGCCGACGCCATCTGAAATTGGGTTTGTTGAAAGGCAGCCGGAGCCTTGTTCTGTGGAGGCTTTTACCCGAGCTTGTCTGGCAAAAGAGGGAGCGGTTCCAAGTCCAGGTCTCTGTCCTAAACGGAAAGGGCTCCTCTCCCAGACAGGTCGAGTCAAAGCACGGTCGTAAAACGTTTGACGGAAAGACCGTGTTTTCTGCAAATTTGTAAAAGCACTGCCCAGAGTATTGCGAGAGTGAGCCAAGCGCATGGCCCACGCGTGAGAGCAGCACGAGCCCTCAGCATGTTCCACGCCGGATTCGCGCTAGGTGTGGTGAGTCAGGGTGGTCGAGTGGTCTAAGGCGCTGCGTTCAAGTTGCAGGCTCCTCTGGAGGCGTGGGTCCGAATCCCACTTCTGACATTTGCTGCAGTGGGTTGTTGATGGGCCTCGTGGCCCATGCTTGGCATGAAAACAGAGGCTTTGGCTGGTGTGCCTTTGCAAAAGAAAAAAAAGTTGCTCAAAGCAATTTTTTGTCGCACTTGAATTTCGGCGCCTGCAGTAGTCATGGCCGAGTGGTGAAGGCGACGGACTTGAAATCCGTTGGGGTTTCCCCGCGCAGGTTCGAATCCTGCTGGCTACGTGCGGTGTGAAATTTGGGGCCCATCGAGTGTTGCCCGTATCGGGCTGGCTGGCAGCGGACGGGTTTCGCCAGGGCCCCTGTGCGCTCCGCCTGAAACGGGGCGGCGGTCTTCCTTTGATCACTGAAAATAGGCATTTGAGCAGTGACCCAAGTGCACTGCCAACTGACGTGGTCAGCTCAAGACCTGGGTGCGGTCAACGATGTGTCCCGCTTTGGTTTGTGGCCGAGCGGACTAGGAGCAGTGTCCGGCTAGCGGTATCCAGTGAAGAAGCGTTCTTCTATCTTGATCCTGAGGTCTGTCATCATCATCTGATCATCATCACTGGTATCTCAGGAGTGGCATGTGTAGCACGAGAGAGAGAGAAACACAGATTGTTAGGTATGCTCACTGTCATGTAATGGTTACCAACAGTGAACATTGTGTGCTGAGTGCAAGTGGGGACTCCGGCAAGACTAAATATGACGGCATAACTAACAGGGAGAGTCAGAACGTAACAGCGACTTGAGGGTGTACATAAGGCCATTCTACCATCAACAAACCTCAATGAACGTGTAAGGGGGGCAGCATCCAAACATCCCATTTTACCATTACATTACATTACATTACAGACATTTCACAGATTGATGTATGTAGCAGTGGGGGCGTGGTCAAGCGTCGGTCTGTGACAGGAGGGCGGAGTCAGGGAAGGTAAGTGGCAGAATCACCACACCTGATGTTAGTTAACCTGTGTTTGTGTGTCTTCCCCAGTGACCGCGCCCTATATAAGGAGAGAGAGAGCAGAGGAAGAGAGCTCTCTCCCCGACCAGATGACTTATGTGTGTGTGTATGCGTGTGGCTGGTAGAGTGTGTTTGCGACTGACAAGTGCAAATAAAAAGAGTTTTTGGAACTCAGTTCTGGCCTGCCGTACTTCTGTGCTCCACCCACCCGCTCTGATTACCACAATCAGGTGTAGTGATTCTGCCACTTACCTTCCCTGACTCCGCCCTCCTGTCACAGACCGACGCTTGACCACACCCCCACTGCCACAATGTACAACATACCCAGAGCAGTCTGTGGAGCAGTTGGGGGTTAGGTGCCTTGGTCAAGGGCACTTCAATACACTCTTCAAAACACTTATCAAAACACTCTCTGCCCAGGAACCCTCCAGATCTGCTACTTTATGTAATAAAAAGCTGTTGACAAAAGGCTTGACTAAACAAATATATTTTCAGCCAAGACGTACAACCCCGATTCCAAAAAAGTTGGGACAAAGTACAAATTGTAAATAAAAACAGAATGCAATGATGTGGAAGTTTCAAAATTCCATAATTTATTCAGAATAGAACATAGATGACATATCAAATGTTTAAACTGAGAAAATGTATCATTTAAAGAGAAAAATTAGGTGATTTTAAATTTCATGACAACAACACATCTCAAAAAAGTTGGGACAAGGCCATGTTTACCACTGTGAGACATCCCCTTTTCTCTTTACAACAGTCTGTAAACGTCTGGGGACTGAGGAGACAAGTTGCTCAAGTTTAGGGATAGTAATGTTAACCCATTCTTGTTTAATGTAGGATTCTAGTTGCTCAACTGTCTTAGGTCTTTTTTGTCGTATCTTCTGTTTTATGATGCGCCAAATGTTTTCTATGGGTGAAAGATCTGGACTGCAGGCTGGCCAGTTCAGTACCCGGACCCTTCTTCTACGCAGCCATGATGCTGTAATTGATGCAGTATGTGGTTTGGCATTGTCATGTGGGAAAATGCAAGGTCTTCCCTGAAAGAGACGTCGTCTGGATGGGAGCATATGTTGCTCTAGAACCTGGATATACCTTTCAGCATTGATGGTGTCTTTCCAGATGTGTAAGCTGCCCATGCCACATACACTAATGCAACCCCATACCATCAGAGATGCAGGCTTCTGAACTGAGCGCTGATAACAACTTGGGTCGTCCTTCTCCTCTTTAGTCCAAATGACACAGCGTCCCTGATTTCCATAAAGAACTTCAAATTTTGATTCGTCTGACCACAGAACAGTTTTCCACTTTGCCACAGTCCATTTTAAATGAGCCTTGGCCCAGAGAAGATTTCTGCACTTCTGGATCATGTTTAGATACGGCTTCTTCTTTGAACTATAGAGTTTTAGCTGGCAACGGCGGATGGCACGGTGAATTGTGTTCACAGATAATGTTCTCTGGAAATATTCCTGAGCCCATTTTGTGATTTCCAATACAGAAGCATGCCTGTATGTGATGCAGTGCCGTCTAAGGGCCCGAAGATCACGGGCACCCGGTATGGTTTTCCAGCCTTGACCCTTACGCACAGAGATTCTTCCAGATTCTCTGAATCTTTTGATGATATTATGCACTGTAGATGATGATATGTTCAAACTCTTTGCAATTTTACACTGTCGAACTCCTTTCTGATATTGCTCCACTATTTGTCGGCGCAGAATTAGGGGGATTGGTGATCCTCTTCCCATCTTTACTTCTGAGAGCCGCTACCACTCCAAGATGCTCTTTTTATACCCAGTCATGTTAATGACCTATTGCCAATTGACCTAATGAGTTGCAATTTGGTCCTCCAGCTGTTCCTTTTTTGTACCTTTAACTTTTCCAGCCTCTTATTGCCTCTGTCCCAACTTTTTTGAGATGTGTTGCTGTCATGAAATTTCAAATGAGCCAATATTTGGCATGAAATTTCAAAATGTCTCACTTTCGACATTTGATATGTTGTCTATGTTCTATTGTGAATACAATATCAGTTTTTGAGTTTTGTAAATTATTGCATTCCGTTTTTATTTACAATTTGTACTTTGTCCCAACTTTTTTGGAATCGGGGTTGTAAACACTGAGACTGTGTCTGAGACCCGAATACGACTTGGAAGGCTGTTGCATAACTGGGGGGATTTGTGAGAGAAGGCTGTCCCTCTGCTGGAGCCTTCACTATTTGAGGTACCAACAGATAGCCTGCACCTTTTGATCTAAGTCAGTGTGGCAAGTCATGAAGGACCAGAAATTCATTCAGGTACTGTGGCGCAAGATCAAGCACATTTAGTGCTTTATAGTTATAGTAGTTTATAATCAGTGTGAAATTTGATTGGGAGCCACTGCAGTGTGGATAAGATACACAGCAAATTCCTCAGTGTTGAATTAACACTTTCAGAGTTAATTTGTGTCCAGTTGGACCTATATAAACACAGTAGGGTGTTAAATCAACACTCTGGGTGTTAATTCAACACTGGGGATTTTGCTATGTAGGGGTGATGTGGTCATATCTTCTAGTTTTAGTAAGGACTCTCGCTGGAGCTTGTATATGCATCTGTTAGATCATTCAGACAGTAAGGCATCACAATAATCCAACCTGGAGGTAAAAAAAGCATGAACTAGGTTTAATGCATCATGGAGTGGCATTATATTTCTTACCTGAGCAATATTTCTGAGATGAAAGAAGGCTATAGTGATATTATCTACATCCAGCCTCACATGGGGAACGTGTCCTGAGCACATTGAAGCAAACACATACTGAAAAGAGGGAATTAATGTTTTTACATAATTACAGTCATTTTAATGTATAAACTACACTCGGGTGGCACAGAGATGCAGTGTCACTGTCGCCTCACAGCAAGTAGGTTCCTGGTCTGAACATACTAGTCAATTGGGAGTCTTTCTGTGTGGAGTTTGCATGTTCTCCTTGTGCCTGTGTGGGTTTCCTCTGCATGCTCCAGTTTCCTCCCACAGTCCAAAGGATGAGGTCAACTGGCTTCTCTATAGAGATATTGCTCGTATGTATGAATGTGAGTGTGAATGTCTGTCTGTGTTAAGCCTGTGATAGACTGGTGACTTGTCCAGGGTGTACCCAGCTTCTCCATCATCATCAGCTAGGATTGGCTCCAGCTCACCGACGGCCCACAATGGAAATGCAGTATAGAAAATGGATGGATGGAGGGAGAGAAAAATATACTCTAATAAGTACAGAATTGAATATTTTAATTATGTGCTTTTGTAGTGCCTCAACATTAGGGTCCTCGACCCCAACAGAAAATATATTAGAGAGAAAAGAAGCACAAAGCCTCTTTTTAATTTGTTTTTGCATCACAAATATTTTCTGAGGTGTTTCACTGCTGGTCTTTCAAAGATGCCAGCAAGCCATTAGGCTTTGGAAGGGAGTGGTACATGCTGTGTGTGTGTGAGATATTTTTGCATTAAATGAACTGATATTCACTTTGAATGCGAATTTGTTTTGTGTCTTGCTTTCTCCATGTGTCATATGTGCAGCAGCAGGCAGCTTAATGTTAGAGCTGCTAAGTGGAAGAGAATAGTTAAGGTTTATTTCAAAGTTTAGTCATCCGTGGACAGTTATGTTGTTTTATCAGAATGGTGTCTCTGAACTAAACTGAGCTACTAAGAGTAACCGGAGCAGGGGTTCGGATAATATATATGCAGTGTGTATGATAGAAGACCAGGTATACTCTGTCACAGAGGTTTTATTGTGAAAAGTCGTGTTCTTCATCAAAGAACTGAACATCTCTGGAGGATGTGAGCAGGGTTGTGTGGGTCTCAGTACTTTGCCCACAATAAGATAACTGACTGCTCCATCTAGTGTTCACCAAGGAGAAAAACCTTTATACATTCATAAATGTTTACTACACATACAGTGTATACATTACAGAAAGAAAAAAAAATATTAGCTGTTGAAAAGATTATTTTAATTTTGAAAATTAATATATTTGTGCAAAAAATACAGTGCAAGTCAAATTTTTGGACACACCTAATTCAAAGTTGTTGTTTTTTTAATTCATTAAAATACACTTCATGTCATAAAGTCATGATGGACTGTCGTTTCTCTTTACTTAGGTGAGCGGTTCCTGATATAATATGGATTACTACCAGTGTCAAATAGAGCTACTTACTGTATTTTTATTATTTACTATTTACTGTTTGATATCAAACACATTAAGAAGGCAAGGAATTCCACTAATTAACTTTTGACGAGGCAACACCTGTTAACTGACTACCTTTAAGATAATACCAATAGTGTGCAAAGCATCATCATGTGCCATGTGTTATTTCATAGTTTTGATGTCTTCAGTATTGTTCTACAATGTAGAAAAGAGTCAAAATATTCTGATTCCCACAATATACAGTTTCAGTATTATATATGTGGGTTTAATACACTCAGATAATGACATGCCCTTCCTCAGGACAATCCAATAGTGTAATTACTCCCAGTGGCGTGCACAGATAGACACGAGGTGGTGCTCAAGCACCTGCCCCTCTGTCCAAAAAAAGTGCCCTTTTGAATTTTTTTTTTATAGTTTACTGAGGCCAATGTCGACATGATCTTTTAGAAAAGCCGTGGCATTAAAAGTGCGTGTGAAAATAATGTCCCGATGTGTGCCCCCTCCGCACACACACCGGACCTCTGTCTCTCTTGCTCTGTCACGTGAACAAGCATGCAATGCATTCAATGTGAGGTTGCAGCAGCATAGCATCCTGGAAGCCACGGCCTTGTCGTAGCACAGACAACACATCGGGCAGTCAGTCAGCTCTTCCCCTGCCCCACCAGCCAGGTAACACATGAATCGAGTGAAAATGTATTGTTTGCCCTCTAAGCCCAAGCTGTAATTATTTTGTCGTGAAGTAGCCCGTCGCATACAGAAACAACTGCACATAAGTATTATATTTTTTGCTAGACCATTTTCAGATTTAGGAAAGCAAAAATTTATTTTTCTATTTTGTTCAACTAGAGATTCCTGGCAAAGTCAAAAAGCCTTGATGTAATAAATTAACATTAAGTGGTTGTTTTACACCTTTAAAAACTAAAACGGGTCAGTGGCGACCCGAACACAAGAGGAGGGTTAAATCTCAGACTTTTATAATAAGGTGTTCCACATGCGCAAAAAAGTGCCCTTTTTTCCCCCCAGAGCACTTGCCCCCCAAAATGTCTGTGCACGCCACTGATTACTCCAGTCAGAACAGAGAGACTCATGGGTCCACAGTCATTGTGGAATTCTGGTATGAGGATTGAGCCAAGCCTTGTCTTTAGTGCACTGGCTATTGAGGAATATGGAATTGTACCATGAGGGTACAAAGATTTCTTTATGATAAAAAAATGACATAACAGCACACCGCAATACATTTTAAGCAGACAATTTGTAAAAATTTGATAATTTGATGAGTATTTGGGGCGGCATGGTGGTGTAGTGGTTAGTGCTGTCACCTCACAGCAAGAAGGTCTGGGTTTGAGCCCCGTGGCAGGCGAGGGCCTTTCCGTGTGGAGTTTGCATGTTCTCCCTGTGTCTGTGTGGGTTTCCTCTGGGTGCTCCGGTTTCCCCCAAAGACATGCAGGTTAGGTTAATTGGTGACTCTAAATTGACTGTAGGTGTCTGTGGTTGTCTGTGTCTATGTGTCAGCCCTGTGATGACCTGGCGACTTGTCCAGGGTGTACCCCACCTTTTGCCCGTAGTCAGCTGGGATAGGCTCCAGCTTGCCCGCAACCCTGTAGAACAGGATAAAGTGGCTAGAGATAATGAGATGATTATTTGTTTTACTGGCAGCACTGTGCCATGTGTGCAGTTTTACATGTTCACCCCACATGGGTTCTTCAGTTTCTTCCCACCTCCAAAATAAACAAGACTGTAGGAAATTTCCTGGGATAAAATGTCCCTATGTGTGAATGAGCATGTGAAATGGTCTGTACATGGTGCTTTGTCAAGTTATAGTTATGTTAGCTAAGTTATAGGGCCAGTGGCGCAATGGATAATGCATCTGACTACGGATTAGAAGATTCTAGGTTTGACTCCTGGCTGGCTCGAAAACTTTAAAGGATGGCATAGTGGTTAGCACTTTTTCCTTACAGCAAGAAGGTCCGGGTTCGAGCCCTGTGGCCGGCGAGGGCCTTTCTGTGTCGAGTTTGCAGGTTCTCCCCGTGTCCGCGTGGGTTTCCCCCACAGTCCAAAGACATGCAGGTTAGGTTAACTGGTGACTCTAAATTGACCGTAGGTGTGAATGGTTGTCTGTGTCTATGTGTCAGCCCTGTGATGACCTGGCGACATGTCCAGGGTGTACCCCGCCTTTCGCCCGTAGTCAGCTGGGATAGGCTCCAGCTTGCCCGCGACCCTGTAGAACAGGATAAAGCGGCTAGAGATAATGAGATGAGTATTTGTTTTACTGGCAGCACTGTGACGCGTGCAGTTTTACATGTTCACCCTACATGGGTTCTTCAGTTTCTTCCCACCTCCAAAATAAACAAGACTGTAGGAAATTTCCTGGGATAAAATGTCCCTATGTGTGAATGAGCATGTGAAATGGTCTGTACATGGTGCTCTGTCAAGTTATAGTTATGGTAGTTAAGTTATAGGACCAGTGGTGCAATGGATAACGTGTCTGACTATGGATCAGAAGATTCTAGGTTTGACTCCTGGCTGGCTCGAAAACTTTAAAGGGTGGCATAGTGGTTAGCACTTTTGCCTTACAGCAAGAAGGTTCTGGGTTCGAGCCCAGTGGCTGGTGTGGGCCTTTCTGTGTGGAGTTTGCATGTTCTCCCTGTGTCTGCGTGGGTTTCCTCCGGGTGTTCCTGTTTCCCCCACAGTTCAAAGACATGCAGTTAGGTTAACATGGGGCAGCCTTGAGAAAGGTACCTAACCCCTGACTGCTCCCTGGGCGCTGTCGTGTGGCTGCCCACTGCTCTAGGTGTGTGCATGCATTCACTGCTTCAAATGGGTTAAATGCAGACGATAAATTTCACTGTGCTTGAAGTGTGCATGTGACAAATAAAGGTTTCTTCTAAGTTAGCTGCGTCAGTTACGTCCTGTTTACTGATGTTCCGGATGGTGTGCTGATACCACGCCGAAATGCAGTTTTGCATCTTAAGGTGCTGAAACGGATGCCTTGATGTTTCCCTACGTAATTTAGCATGCTTACGAGTAAGTTTGAGATTCCCTTTGCCATACGATGGGTGAAAACTGTCATTGCAGTCCATTCTAGGGTTTCATTTTACAAGACTGGCTTTATTTAGCAGCGCTGCCCACAGATGGTTGTACATCCAGTTAATCAACTAGGCTAGGCCGTAGACTCGTTCACGTCCAACCTGAGGATTTTGCCTCCCTGAAGCGTATGCGCTTTGAAACAAAGTGCACCGAAGCATCTCCTGATAATTTGTCCATGCTGTCCTGAGGCCCCGTGTGCAGTCGTGGCCACCTGGTTAAAGCGATGTCCTCGACGTCCACTCGACATCTCCCACGCTGCTTTGAGTATGCTGCTGACGCCATCTGAAATTGGGTTTGTTGAAAGGCAGCCGGAGCCTTGTTCTGTGGCGGCTTTTACCCGAGCTTGTCTGGCAAAAGAGGGAGCGGTTCCAAGTCCAGGTATCTGTCCTAAACGGAAAGGGCTTCTCTCCCGGACGGGTCGAGTCAAAGCACTGTCGTAAAACGTTTGCCGGAAAGCCCGTGTTTTCTGCAAACTTGTAAAAGCACTGCCCAGAGTATTGCAATAGTGAGCCAAGCGCATGGCCCACGCATGAGGTCGTGCTTGCCGTGAAAACGGAGGCTTTGGCTGGTGTGCCTTTGCAAAAGAAAAAAAGTGCTCAAAGCAATTTTTTGTCGCACTTGAATTTCAGTGCCTCCAGTAGTCGTGGCCGAGTGGCGAAGGCGACGGACTTGAAATCCGTTGGGGTTTCCCGGCCAGGTTGGAATCCTGCTGGCGACGTGTGGTGTGAAATTTGGGGCCCTGTCGAGTGCTGCCCATGTCGGTCCGACTGGCAGTGGATGGGTTTCGCCAGGGCCCCTGTGCTCTCGGCCTGAAGCGGGACGGCAGTCTTCTTTTGACCAACGAATATAGGCATTTGAGCAGTGACCCAAGTGCATTGCCAAGTCACGTGGCCAGCTCAAGACCTGGGTGTGGTCAACGATGCGTCTCGCTCTGCTGTCTTGCCGAGGGGACTAGGAACAGTGTTTGGCTAGCGGTATCCAGTGGAGAAGCGTTCGTCTATCTTGATCCTGAGGTCTGTTAAGTCCTGCTTACTAATGTCCGGGATGGTGTACTGATACCACGTTGAAATCCAGTTTTGCATCTTAAGGTACTGAAACGGATGCCTTGATGTTTCCCTACGCAATTTAGCATGCTTACGAGTAAGTTTGGGATTCTGTTTGCCATATGATGGGTGAATACTGGTCATTGCAGTCCATTCCAGGGTTTTGTTTTCCATCCCTGGCTATATTTACCAGCCCTGCCCACAGACGGTTGTACATCCAGTGAATCAACTAGGCTAGGCCATAGACTCGTTCACGTCCAACCTGAGGATGTTGCCTCCCTGAAGAGTATGCGTTTTGAAACAAAGTGCACCGAAGCATCTCCTGATAATTTGTCCACGCTGTCCCGAGGCCCCGTGTGCAGTCGTGGCCACCTGGTTAAAGCGATGTCCTCGACGTCCACTCGACGTCTCCCACGCTGCTTTGAGTATGCTGCTGACGCCATCTGAAATTGGGTTTGCTGAAAGGCAGCCGGAGCCTTGTTCTGTGGCGGCTTTTACCCGAGCTTGTCTGACAAAAGACGGAGCGTGTCCAAATCCAGGAATCTGCCCGAAACGGAAAGGGCTTCTCTCCCGGAAAGGTCGAGTCAAAGCACTGTCTTAAAAAGTGTGCAGAGGTTGCTTGTAAAAGCACTGCCCAGAGTATTGCAATAGTCAGCCAAGCGCATGGGTGAAAACGAAGTCTTAGGCTGGTGTCGCTTTGCCAAAAAAAAGCGGTGGGGGTGTTTTGTTTTTTTTTTGTCGCTCACGAATTTGGGCACCTCCCGTAGTCATGGCGGCAGACGTGAAATCCATTGGGGTTTCCCCACGCAGGTTCGAACCCTGCTGTCTACGTGCGGTGTGAAACTTGAAGCGCGTCGAGTGCTACCCGTGTCGGTCTGGCTGGCGGTGGATCGGTTTCGCCAAAGCCCCTGTGCTCTCGGTGTGAAACAGGACGGCGGTCTTCTTTTGATCACCGCACATAGGTATTTGAGCAGTGACCCAAGTGCATTGCCAACTCACGTGGTCAGCACAAGACTTGCGTGTGGTCAACGATGCGTCTCGCTTTGGTGTGTGCCCGAGCGGACTACGGAGCAGTGTTCGGCTAGCGGTATCCAGCAGGGATGCGTTCTTCAATCTCCGTCCTGATGTCAGTTACGTCCTGTTTACTGATGTTCCGGATGGTGTGCTGATACCATGTTGAAATCCAGTTTTGCATCTTAAGGTGCTGAAACGGATGCCTTGATGTTTCCCTACGTAATTTAGCATGCTTACGAGTAAGTTTGAGATTCCCTTTGCCATATGATGGGTGAAAACTGGTCATTGCAGTCCATTCTAGGGTTTCATTTTACACCCCTGGCTATATTTACCAGCCCTGCCCACAGACGGTTGTACATCCAGTGAATCAACTAGGCTAGGCCATAGACTCGTTCACGTCCAACCTGAGGATGTTGCCTCCCTGAAGAGTATGCGTTTTGAAACAAAGTGCACCGACGCATCTCCTGATAATTTGTCCACGCTGTCCCGAGGCCCCGTGTGCAGTTGTGGCCACCTGGTTAAAGTGATGTCCTCGACGTCCACTCGACGTCTCCCACGCTGCTTTGAGTATGCTGCTGACGCCATCTGAAATTGGGTTTGTTGAAAGGCAGCCGGAGCCTTGTTCTGTGGCGGCTTTTACCCGAGCTTGTCTGGCAAAAGACGGAGCGTGTCCAAATCCTGGAATCTTTAAATAAATAATATAAATAAAACTATGTACATAGTTGTGTGTGTGAGTTAGTGTTTGTGTCTGTATGTGTGTGTGAGTGTGTGTGAATTAGTGTGTGTGTGTGAGTGAGTTAGTGTTTGTGAGTGTATGTGTGAGAGAGTTAGTGTGTGTGTGTATGAGTGTGTGTGAGAGTGTGAGTGTTTGTGAGAGTGTGTGTGTGTGAGAGGGTGAGTGAGGGGAGGTAAGAAGTGTGGACTGAGGAGAGATGAGGTGGCATTTGGCTCTAAGCAACTCCATATCCATGTGAATGTATGTGTCAGTGAGTGAGTGAGAGAGAATGAGACAGTGTGTGAGAGAGAGTGTTCTGTGTGTGTGAGACAGAGAAAGGGTGAGTGAATGAATGAGAGAGTCATTTTCTTCGTGGTGGTCAACAGAAACGGTTTAATTGGGTTCTCTTTATCTACTTTTAGGACTTGTGTGAAAATCTGATGATGTTTTAGGTCATATTTATACAGAAATATAGAAAATTCTAAAGGGTTCACAAACTTTCAAGTACCACTGTAACTCCACCCTCTCATATACAGTGTCCTCCACAATTATAGGCACCCCTTGTAAAGATTAGTGAAAAGGGTGAGAAAAAAATCCACCGTTTGGTGAAGTAACTTCATCTCACACTGAAGTAAATGAGAAAAATCCAGCCTTTAATTGAAATAAATTCATTCAGAGAAAATCAAATCCCTCATCAAGAAATAATTATTTTCAAGAAAAACACATTTGTCACTATTACCTGCCATAATTCCATAATTCCTAATGTGGTTTTCCCGAACAACGTCATAGCCAAAGTAGTAATTTAGTTCGCTCTTCACTGAGGATGGACCTGGATCACTCTTTCACAACAAAGAGCGTCTCCTCACAGCCAAATACACAGAATGTGCATGGGACTCTCACAATCAATAGGGGAAACTGGTGTTGAATCTGCTGCCAGTCTTCAACTATTTTTCTTGTACACTGCAAGTACATTGAGTTAATTATGGAATAAATATACAGAAAACCAGAGGTGGAAAGTAACGAATTACATTACTCGCGTTACTGTACTTGAGTAGCTTTTTTGTGTACTTATACTTTTTCAAGTAATTTTTAAAGAGTGTACTTTTACTTTTACTTAAGTATGTTTTCTTTTAAGTAGTGTACTTCGGTACATTTTACATCACAACCGTTACTGAGTAAAAAATAAATAAATTAAATAAATAATAAAAAAGGCTAAAACGGAGAAGGGGAAATGCGTTCTGGAAATTAATCACAGGAAGGACAGTAGTCGCGCGCGCGAGTCTCACACAGACGATGGTGGACATGCACCAGCGCTTTAAGGGGGGCTCAAGCCCCTGGGCCACAGCCAATCAGGGGCCTTGTAATATTAATAAAATAAACTGTCGGAATCGTGGGCCTACATTAATGTACGGATAGAAATAAGGTTAGAAATAAATGAGCACACAGTAGCCTGCTGTAAGAGACATGGTGGATGTGGTTCGCGAAACGAACACCCACAACTGTACCAGAATAAAATGTAACAAAATGTAACGTCACGCACGAAAGCACGCCAAAGACTGCAGACTACTGAGACACAAATTTAGAGGCTTTGAAAGATGAAGCGTTCACATGTTAGCGGGGCGCATAAAAGGAAAAAAAGAGAGATGCAGGTAATGATAGAATCATTACCTAAAGTCACAGACTTTTTTAAGGTAAGGATCACCAATCTGTTCAGAATATCAGCTACTTATCAGTTATCAGCCTACCAGCAGCTAGGCTATGTGCAGCTAGGCTAGATATGCTATGATCTGTCCAACAGTAAAATAAATCAGTTGTGATTTGAATACGTGTCGTGTGATTTGAACTTATACGAATTTACCACTGTCTTAGTAGTAAATCCTTATAAATATAAGGATAAATCCTTATAAGGATTTATAAATAAATATATATGCCATGTATGATTTACTCCTGAAAGTGGCCCCTTTTGCATTTTCCTCATACAAATTTTTTATGAAAATCTAGTATGTATGAAGTGAACATTGTGCATGGTTTTTACAGATAATGTGTATGATGAATTACACTGTCTTTGTATGCTTCATGTAATGTTTGTAGTTTTAAATTATATTTTACAGTTTAAAATGTATATGCCTTTTATATGTAAATCCACACAAACATATATGTTTTTGTTTGAATTGTGGATGTATCGTAAAGGTATTCTATGATGGCTCTCTGTTTTTTATATGTCAACCTACTGAAAAAGACAGGTTTATTGTATGACTTCTTTAGGTTTATAGATGTTTTTATATGTCAATCAATTACTATAAATGTAAAAATAGAAGAGGTTTTTTTTTTGTATGAATTGTTCAGGTTTATCTATGTTTTTAAAATGTCAACCAATTACTGTCAATGTAATGTTGACATATAAAAAACACAGAGAGCCATCATAGAATACCTTTACGATACATCCACAATTCAAACAAAAACATATATGTTTGTGTGGATTTTCATATAAAAGGCATATACATTTTAAACTGTAATATAATTTAAAACTACAAACATTACATGAAGCATACAAAGACAGTGTAATTCATCATACACATTATCTGTAAAAACCATGCACAATGTTCACTTCATACATACTAGATTTTCATAAAAAATTTGTATGAGGAAAATGCAAAAGGGGCCACTTTCAGGAGTAAATCATACATGGCATATATATTTATTTATAAATCCTTATAAGGATTTATCCTTATATTTATAAGGATTTACTACTAAGACAGTGGTAAATTCGTATAAGTTCTTTACTGTTTTTTTTTTTTCGTATGGGATATAATCCTGTTAGTATAATAGCATATTTCTATGGGGATAATAAAATGTCTAAAACGGCATCTACTGAAGAAATTGATGAAAAGATTGTAGCCTATAATGTTCACAGTTCAGGCAGCAGACAGAGTAAGCATACTGAGGGGAATAGCAATACAAAGCTAGCGCAGATCCACATTTCTCGCTAGCTGTGTTGGGTGTGTTGTTAACCCGTGTGGATTTAAGTGAAATACTTGAGAAGTTCTGTGGTCAAAACAACGTTTTAAGGTAAGGACACTTGATTATTAATGTTTGCCCGCCGTGGCTTGTTGTTGACGAAAGGCCCACGTGATTTTGCCTTATGCAGCTACTGCTAGCGTCATGCTTTGAACTAGGTTAAGCTCATTTGCGCTAAAGGATGGGTTTATTGAAGGACTTTGATGTAGCTAGTTTCTTTTTAAAAAATCGTATGCTCAAAACAGTATGCCCGTGTTCATCATGTTTAACTTTTTTCTTGATGGAGTGCGTGAAATATTGTTGCAAGTGGTATTTCAATGCAGTCATGTCAAAAAGGCAGTTGAATGCACGGTCTTATTCAAGGAGAAGGAAGACTTGCATGATGCTTGAACATAGATCGGTAAAATAGACCCTAGTAGGACTTGGTTTCGTGTATTTCGGTCTGTAGAGTTATGAGTTTGGCCGCTGTCCATGGTGTTTGTTTCATGTGGCCGCCGAGCCAAGTACCTTGACTTGCAGTGAATGTTTGTTTTCATGCCGCCGAGCTATTTTTATGTATTTTATTTTTTAAAAGGACTTGTCTGTAGGTGTGTGTTTTATGTTTACACATAGATCTACATTATCGCGCACGCGCGCTTGTGTGGTTATCTCTGGCCATGCCCCTGCGTGAAAGTTATGCAGTATCACTGTCCTGTCCGTGGTAATAATCAGAACCGGCTCTGTAATGATAATGCGCGTGTTCTTCTCTCCCTCTGTGGTCGGATGTGTTGAGCGATGTGAGCGTGGGCCTTGCGCAGCTACGCTGAGCCAAACGTAACCTATCGTAGGCTTCTAGGCTAATTACGCGCTTACACTGTAAATGCTTGACACGTATTGCAAATAAAATAAGAGTGTTTTCCTGGCCAATGGTAAGGGTAGGGTTGACAGGTAGCCTATGAGGGGCCTAGCCCCTGGGCCACGGGTGTTGATAAAGCACCCCTGTGGACATGGAGGAGACCGAGGAACCTGTGGTGGACGACCCTGCAGAAAACGCAATTTCTTCCAGTAATGAAGTGCACCCCTGGCTCTACATACGTGATCACTTCAGCTTCGTAGAGAAAAGGGGTGACAGTTTCATTATGCAATGCAGATTATGTGTGCCCAAGAAGACAACCATTGCGGCATACAAAAATTCGACGTCTAATCTGCGCAAGCATGTTGAGGTAAGTATTGTCATTGGCATAATGTTTCCTTTCCATAGTAAAACCGACAATAGGCTGGTTATATTCCAAAAATAGTGGATGGCATTGCTAATGTTGAAATAGCAACCTGTTGGTACTGTAACATAACGGTAACTAGTCTGTTATTCGGTTGGCTAATCATGCAAGCAAGTTAGCTTGCCAACCTGACGTGATCAGTCCTCCTACCATTCTACATCCAACAGGCCAGAAAGGAATACTAAGCAAAACAAATAATGTTTGAATTGAATTGTTCAATAACACACAGTGCACACAGGCAAGCTACGAGATTTCGGTGCAACATTTCACTTTCATATTTCGTGTACAATGCTTTGTGTGTGGTCAGGGCGATGTAAACGACATGACTGTGTGTATTGACCTTTTTTGTTTGTCTCAGTTTTAATGCAGCATTATCCTAAGCATTCAATTTGATACACTTCCTTTAAATAAAACATCTGGGTTGAGATGTACATATATCCTTGTTTCCTCTTCTTTTTCATTTTTGCACAACACAATGGAGGCAGAAAACACCCATTGTTAAAAGTAATGTTTTACTTTTACTCAAAGTACATTTTAAATGATCTACTTTTTACTTTTACTTGAGTAGATTTTTTGTCTGGTAACTTTACTTGTACTTAAGTAAAATTTCATCAGAGTAACAGTACGTGTACTTGAGTATAATATTTTAGTACTCTTTCCACCTCTGCAGAAAACATTACGAATATATTTCAATATGTTATGGAATTATAACATCTCATTGATATTGTCACACTTTAATCACATTTAACTCAATTCGGCAAGCAATTATCTAATTTGGCATTGTGGGTAACAGTTCGAATAATCATGGCTGCATTACAGTGAATCCTGCAACTCAGTCACAGAAACACATCTCATCTCATTATCTGTAGCCACTTTATCCTGTTCTACAGGGTCGCAGGCAAGCTGGAGTCTATCCCAGCTGACTATGGGCGAAAGGCAGGGTACACTCTGGATAACTTGCCAGGTCATCAGAGGGCTGACACATAGACACAGACAACCATTCACACTGAATTTAGAGTCACCAGTTAACCTAACCTGCATGTCTTTGGACTGTGGGGGAAACCAGAGCACCCGCAGGAAACCCACGCAGACAACATGCAAACTCCACACAGAAAGGCCCTTGCCAGCCATGGGGCTCAAACCCAGATCTTCTTGCTGTGAGGCAACAGCACTAACCGCTACACTAGAGAAACACATGAAATGCAAAAATAAGACTTCATCTCAATCCACTGGAACTCTACAGTGATGAAGCCATCCAAGACAGGTACAGGCTACCCAGCCCTGAAATCCTATCGTTGCACTGCAAAATATGATATCTTAGCCAGTGAAAATATGTTGAAAATAGTTGAAACAATCTAGCATTTCCTATTCGAAGAATACAAGACACCAATTCTGAGATTATTAAACCTAGTTCTAGATTGCAATCAACTTATTCTAAGGTGTCTTTCCATTTCATTTCATTATCTCTAGCCACTTTATCCTGTTCTACAGGGTCGCAGGCAAGCTGGAGCCTATCCCAGCTGACTATGGGTGAGAGGCGGGGTATCAAGTAAAAATATCCGTCCATGCAGCAAGATAATTTCATTAGCATTAAGTAATTTTCTTCTCAAATTCAGTTTTCAACTTTTTGCAGTGTGGAAGCTCTCATAGGGGGAGAGTTGTAACGAGCTCCTTGTCATAACTTTTCCCTCAGCCCAGCAGTCCAGCTTCTGACAGCTCTGCCACTGGGAGATTCCTGCAGATGATTGGGGAGGGCTATGGCCTCGGTGTGGCTGCTGTGTCTAAAGGCCTCTGCATGCTCTTGCGACAAGGCTTTCGCAGATAGCTTTTCGCAGACAGTTGTAATTTATTGTTGAGCGGGGAGTAATAGGCGTGCACGATGTTATTCACCGGCACAGCGCAAGGGGCGCGAAGTCGCTAAGAGTAGTTGGTGGGTGTGGTTAGTGGAGTGTTTATCCTCCGGTTACTTATAATGACTAGAACTTTTTTTTTTTTATACACTCTTAAAACAAATATGTTGAAAATAACACAACTTGTCCAATCTGGACAACTCTCTATGTCCAGATTGGGACAACAGAACTTTTGTTCATTTTAACACATTATTTGTTATTTGTGCAATTTTGGTGTTAAACATTTCTGAAATATAAAACAACTCTTGTTGAAATTAAACTTGCACAAAAGATGTGTTGATTTCCAACACATTCGTTTTAAGAGTGTAATGACTAGAACTGGAGTCGTATAGATGTACGTACTTCCTCAATCAACCTCTCTTCATGCTGCTCCATCTTCACTCGTGTTTTTAAAAATGCCGGTCGTGAAAACAAAACAAACCGGGAAAGTAGGGAAGCAGAAGTGCGTGTACAGTGGATGTAGAGTGGACCAATCAGAGCCCTCTTGTCTGCGACGCTGTCTGCGAGGCTTCTGCAGTGGTCACAATTTTTGGGAGGTGTGCGCAGAGCATCTGCGAAGGTGGGGGGGCTACGCAGACACTGTCTGCGACGCTATCTGCGAGGACTGGGTTGTCAGCATAAATTGGCCTTAAAGCTGTGCATTCAGCCACAGCAGCACTCCTGCACCATTGCCACACTTTGATCCAGTTTCTATGGATGCGGGAGGAGATCCAGGAAACCAAACAGGCCTTCCATCAGCTTCCAGACCCAGGATTTCCTCAGGTCATAGGAACCACAGATGGCACCTTGATCCCCATCCAGCTGCCGTCCTGTGATCACCCTGTCTTTTTGTGCAGGAAAGGGTATACTGCCCTGAATGTGCAGGTTGTGTATGATGCCCCTGGTGTGATCACTGATGTCGTTGCCAAATGCCCTAGCAGCACACACAATTCATTCATATGGGCAAACTCCTCTCTCTGCACCTTGGCCAACAATGGGGAATTGGGAGATGAATGATTACTTGGTGACAGTTGTTACTCCCCTTTTGTTCCTTCCTGCTCACCCCTTTTAGCAACCCACAAAATGAACTAGAGGAGAGATACAACACCACTCATGCTGAGGCCCGGAATGTGGTGAAGCAGACCATCGAGATGTGGAAAATGCGCTTCCGCTGCATCCACACTGGCACGGATTTAAGGGGGGCGCACTAAAAAATAGTTTTAGTAATGCAGATACCAAGATATGCCTGCCATTTTTTACTTATTAATAAGGTTTTAAAAAAATTAACAAAATCAATCATTATGTAGGATTGAGCTGAAGAGTTAATGGTATAAATTTATCTTTAATAGTCGGTCCTAGCTTAGGTTTTTTCATGATACGAATGGAGTGAAAAACGAGCTGGGTGAGTCCTGTTGGAGTTTAACAGGGCACAGGAACTTTGTGCATTGACATAATAACTGTGTGGGAAATAAGGTTGGACCGGCGGATATTGACTAGTAATTTTCGCATTTGTCCGTCTGTAATTCAAAAGCACCAAACCGGATGGCCCATGAAAAAGTGTAAATACGTATATGGGTCTAATCTACTTCTAATTTTCTTCCAAATGTTACACTGGGTGAATAATTACATTGTAATATGACCTGTGATTGGCCAATCGCAGAAGTTCTCGATGAATGACAAGTCACCTCTCATCAGTGAGTAGTAGTGCATTCTGTCATGACATCATGTGATGCTGTTATCAGCTGGGTAGGTATGCCACTAACATTCAAAGAAAATAGAATACTATAGGTTTTGGACCCTGACAAAGTGTTTTTTTTCCATCGTATTTTAACCCTCTGGGGTCGAGAGCTTCTCTGGCGAAGCCCGTCAGGTTTAGAATGAGTAGGACATGTATTTAGATAAATATATTTGCGAGTTTTTATCATGCAAGCATGCTAACCATATTGACAGAAACTTTACACTTTCCTATGTGCCCATTGCCAAATAATATTATAGTTCTCATCTCATTATGTCTAGCCACTTTATCCTGTTCTACAGGGTCGCAGGCAAGCTGGAGCCTATCCCAGCTAACTACGGGCAAAAGGCAGGGTACACCCTGGACAAGTTGCCAGGTCATCACAGGGCTGACACATAGACACAGACAACCATTCACACCTACAGTCAATTTAGAGTCACCAGTTAACCTAACCTGCATGTCTTTGGAGGAAACCCACGCAGACATGGGTAGAACATGCAAACTCCACACAGAAAGGCCCTCACCAGCCACAGGGCTCAATCCCAGACCTTCTTGCTGTGAGGCGACAGCGCTAACCACTACACCACCATGCCGCCCAATCTCATCTCATTATCTCTAGCCACTTTATCCTGTTCTACAGGGTCGCAGGCAAGCTGGAGCCTATCCCAGCTGACTACGGGCGAAAGGTGGGGTACACCCTGGACAAGTCGCCAGGTCATCACAGGGCTGACACATAGACACAGACAACCATTCACACTCACGGTCAATTTAGAGTCACCAGTTAACCTAACCTGCATGTCTTTGGACTGTGGGGGAAACCGGAGCACCCGGAGGAAACCCACACGGACAACATGCAAACTCCACACAGAAAGGCCCTCGTTGGCTACGGGGCTCGAACCCAGCCCTAACCACTACACCACCATGCCACCCCTCATCCATAATAATTTTTCATTTTCCTGTCTGAACAATTCAGAATACTAACTCGACAGAATAAACCATGTTTTCTTTTTCATAGTGTAAAAGGTTACTGTTACTTTTTATTTTCACTCACTTACCTATTTTATTTGAACACAGTTTAGCATGCATAAATGAGTGAAATATTCCAGTAGTTCGTCATGTAATGCAATTGCAGATTTTTTTTTTTTAAATAAGACCAGGAGTACGAGCAATAACATAAACATGAGCATACAGTGAAACAAAATTCATCACAAGATAAACACGACAGACGCTTAACAATAATACCAACAAAACCTGCAACTTTACTAACGTGAAACAAGGGGCCCCATTTTCAGCACTGACGTGATATGGTTGGTCTAATAAATAAACACAATCTTATTCAACAACAACAAAAATAAAGCGCCCACAAACAACAGATATATTTGTTGGTCCATTTTGGGTATTGGGGATAAATTAAGAAGTATTTAAAGAAATAACAAGAAAGGTGATTTTACATTTTTATAAAGATTATTTCAGCACAATCAGCACAGAAAGTCAAATATACTCTACATCAAAGACTGGAAATTGAAACAGGGAAATTTATTTTAACTAACAAGCTAAATTGCTCCCCCTCCTGACAAAAAAGAAAAACAATTCACTTTTCTCATATGAAGGGGTTTTTGTACAGTGTAGCTGGGTTTCCTGTTACTGTGGGCTCCATGGCGCAGTAGTACAGTGAGGAGTCTGATACTGAAGCAGAGGAGAGCTCCAAAACTACTTTCCTTTCAGTTTTATAAAGTTTGATGGATAGTCCTGGGCGAGGATTAGGAACAACCTCTGTAGATTTTAGAATCATCAGAAGAAACTCTGGTCCTGATTGAGGTTTTTGTCGATACCAGTGTAGATAGAGAGCTGATTCATCATATGTGCAGCTCAGTGTGGTTTTGCTGCCTTCAGTTGAAGTTATGATTGTTTGGTCTGGTTTCATGTGTTCATCAACAGCCTCTGCTGAAAACACATTGTAATATACTTTAATAACCACTCAATAGTACTAATTTAAGAACAGTAAAATGGTACATATTTGTATATAGTATGTCATGTTTAATATAGACTTATTGATATTAATTACAGCTGTTGTAACAGCTGGATAAGTAACGGTTTTCCTGAGTGTCAGTTTGGATCTCTCTTGTATAAATGGTAGATTTGTCTCTGTGTCTGTATCGTTACCTCCTACATCTACATTCAACATTTCAAATAAACCTTTTGTTATGAAAATAAAATCACCTAAAATAATACTAAATGACTTACCAACATTGATAACAACCATGAAAACAGAGAGGAAGAGTAACATGGTTGTTCTGAGTGTGTCTCTTGCAGTCGATATGAATGGGAGTGTTGTCTCTGTGAAACTGTGTAAACTGCATCTTACACATCTCGCTCCACCCACTGAGGATTAGATGGAGTCCTACAGATTGTGTTATCAGTCCCTTAACTTACAATATTGTAAACTCAAACCTTGTTTAATCTGATATTGCTTATGTGGTGCAACAAATCCATTAAAGAAAGTAATTAATTAAAATCCCGATAATGTAGTTAATGATGCTTTGTGTTGTTAATTGTGTTTATGTTGACTTTGCTGAATTTGATAATATTACACTGTTCGTTAATATAAGGTTTTCTGAGCACATCCCTTAATTTATTCATTTATCTTCAGTAAGTGCTTTATCCTGGTCAGACTGCTGTGGATCTGGAGCCTAACACTACGTGTGAGGAATTCACCCAGGAAAGGACACCACTCTGGTGTGTGTGACACCATTTTGTATGTGACACCACTTTGGCCTCTGATCAGGGCTGTGTCTCCCTGCTTGTATTGCTTGACCTTAGTGCAGCCTTTGACACCACTGATCATACCATTCTCCTTGATAGATGAGAACATGTTATTTCAAGGGAACAGCCCTCTCCTGGCTCAGGTCTTATTAAACTGATCGTTATTAGTTTGTTGATGTAAATAGTGATTTTTCTATGCACACTAAGATAAATTTTGGTGTTCCACAAGGTTCTGTCTGAGGCCCACTGCTTTTTTCTTTGTTATGCTGATGACACACAGTTGTATGTTTCTGCAAATCCAGATGAGAGACACCAGTTTAATAAAATTGAGGAATGTGTGAAAGAAATTAGATACTGGATGCTTATTACCTTCCTTCTCCTTAAGAAACCAAGCCTTTATTTGTCACACATACACTCAAGGACAGACTTAAGCACATAGTGAAATTTAACCTCTGGATTTAACCCATCTGATGCAGTTAACACACACAAGTGAGCAATGAGCACACACACAGAGCAGTGGGTAGCCATGCTACAGCACCCAGGGAGCAGTTGGGCATTAGGTGTCTTGCTCAACTGCACTTCAGCCAAACCTCATGGCCACCCCATGTTAACTGAAAGACTGCATGTCTTTGAACTGTGGGGGACACTGGAGCACCTGGAGGAAACCCATGCAAACACGGGGAGAATATGCAGACTCCACACAGAAAGGCCCTCGTCAGCCGCTGAGCTCAAACCCAGAACCTTCTTACTATGAGGGGACAGTGCTAACCACTACACTACCCTGCCACCCTGAACTCTGACAAGACAGATGTACTTGTACTAGGACCACATGCAGCGAGAAGTACAGTAGGTTTTCTGATTACATAGTAACTCTGGGGGCAGCATGATGGTGTAATGGTTAGCACTGTCACCTCACAGCAAGAAGGTCCTGAGTTCGAGCCCAGTGGCCGACGAGGGTCTTTCTGTGTGGAGTTTGCATGTTCTCCCCGTATCTGTGTGGGTTTCCTCTGGGTGCTCCGATTTCCCACACAGTCCAAAGACATGCAGGTTAGGCTAATTGGTGACTCTAAATTAACCATAGGTGTGAGTGTGAATGGTTATTTGTCTCTATGTATTAGCCCTGCGATGACCTGGCGACTTGTCCAGGGTGTACCCTGCCTCTCGCCCATAGTCAGCTGGGATAGGCTCCAGCTTGCCTGCAACCCTGTACAGGATAAGTGGTTACAGATGATGGATGGATGGATGGATAGTAACTCTGGATGGCCTTTGTGTTTCTTAATGTGCAGCAGTAAAAGACCTCAGTGTGATCATTGACTCCAGTCTTTCATTTGAAACTCATACAGACAACATTACGGGGATAGCTTTCTTTCATCTCAGGAATATTAAAAGCAGATGTAAAAAGTGTACACACCCCATTAAAATGATAGGTTTTTCTGATGTAAAAAAAAAAGACCACGATAAATAATTTCAAAACATTTCCCACCTTTAATGTGACCTATAACCTGTACAATTCAATTGTGTGTGAATACGTAAAGAAACCCATCGATTTGTTTTCTGATTTCTTGCCATGATGCATTTCATTGTACCTCTTACCTTTAACTGACAAGCGTAATTTTATCATTTACAGAAGTGTATGCTTATTTACATATATGATTTTCTTTCAGCTCACCAGCAACCAGTTACTTTCTCTTTTGGATGAAATGAAGCCCAAAGATTCCAGCCTGCAGAAATTGTCTAAAAATACAGCCAGATGGCCGATCACTGGAGTTCATTCTGTCTCAACATACTGTATTATGTGCATTATTCATTTTGATAACCGTGTAATAAGGACCTGAGACCTTCGTGCAAAATGTGCACACTTCTAAAAAAATGTTCATCTTTTAGGAACAAACTATCACTCTAGAAAACTCTTTAGTCCATGCGCTGCATTCGGACGAGGAGTCCGTTCCTGGGAGGTTCTAATCCCACTGGGGTTTTATCCCGGGGTTTCGTACAGGGCAGCGGATTCATTGTATTAGATTTACTTTTACTTTTTAGTCTTTCTAGTTTCATCACATAATTTCTGAATATTAGTATGTTGATAATGCCAATGCTGAGTGTTTTAAATATTTCCTCAACTGCACTTTTTTTAAACAAAACCTCGATCATCTTTTCAAAGTCAAAGCTCGAATCCCCGGAGCTCCATGCGCTGCATTCGGACGAGGAGTCCGTTCCCGGGAGGTTCTAATCCCACTGGGGTTTTATCCCGGGGTTTGGTACCAGGCAGCGGATTCAATGTATTAGATTTACTTTTCAAAATGATATTATTTTTCCAATGTGGTTTTTTTTGTTTTCTTGTCTCAGCAATGGTGAAATCGAATTTGTGAATAAAATCAGTGCCCTGACTCTACTCATCAGGCCAGAGCTATTCTCTTTCTGTGTCTGTTTTGTCCAACATAAGGAAACAGTATAGCAACGGTAAAGAAATAAAACAAGAGAGGCTGGCTATACAGAGCATTTTTTAACATAGTTACTGGGAGACCAAATGCTAAACCAGCTTCACTGGGAGACCAAATTTTATCATTTGGTTCAATCAGTTGCAATTAATTAACCAAGTACCATGTAAGTATACATTTAACAAGGAAAACGAAGATCTATGTTATGAGCTATATACACACAAGATCATGTTGGTTAAGAAAAACAAAACTAAAATTTGGTTACTGAGATGGCTGATGTCAGAATCCGATGTCATTACTGTGTAACTTTGAGTGTCTTTGACATAACATTTGTGCTTGGTAATTGCTCTTGATAGCTGTGTAGTCACTGTAGTGTGTTTGTCTGTATGGTGACTGGTGAACCATTTTGCATCACAGAATATGCCGCAGCGGTGCAGCCACATGGACTCTGGGGCCTGTGATTGTATTGCCCAGACCAGTTGGTCTCCTAGTGGAAAATCCTTAAAAAATGCTCTGGATCATGATATGTTACTGCTTAAAACTATTCCTATGCCATTCTTGAGGTCTCAAGACATTTAAAAACAAAAAGTGAGGCCATGGTTCTGTGTATCTCCTTGAAGTACCTTGCTCAAGGGCACTTCAGCCCAAGACCAGCCCATGTTAACTTAACTACAGAGCTGACACAGGGAGAACATGCAAACTCCAGACATGCCCCTTTTCCACCAAAGCAGTTCCAGGACTGGTTCGGAGCCAGTGCTTAGTTTGGAACTGGGTTTTCTGTTTCCATTGACAAAGAACTGACTCTGGGGCCAGAAAAAGCGGTTCCGCGACGAGAAGCAGCAGCTATACAAACGTGAAGTCATCCATTATTATTGTTATTGCTGCTTCTTCCGTGTTGTTTTTGCTTCGATATTCGCGCCAAGGTTTATGCAAACGTAGCGACATAACTGACGTATACAACGATGTAACTGATGTATACAGCGATGTAATGACGTGGCTTCCCTTAGCACCACAAGCTATGGAAAAGCAAACTGGTTCTCAGCTGGCTCGCGAGTTGAGCGAGTTGTGAACCAGCCCTGGAACTGATTTGGTGGAAAGGGGGTAACAGAAAGGCCCCCACCAGCCTCAAACCCAGAACCTTTTTGCTGTGAGGCTACAGTGCAAACCACTACATCCCCCTGCTGCCTAAGTTAATACATTTTTGAAGCCTCCCCATCAGGGAATCAAACCCCGGTCTTCCACGTGACAGGGGGAGATACTGGCCACTATACTAACGAGGACGACGCAATGACCCTCATTTATCAATCTAACGTAGAAACCAGCGCAGATCAAAGTGTAGAAATCACCGTATGACAGTTCACGTGTGATTCATGAAACGTTTGTATCTTGCCAATCACAGCGTAAGAATGATTGGGCACTGATAAATGTGGTGGGTGAAAACCATTGTCATTTAAATATCACAATCCTAAATATTATCGGTTTAGAGGCCTTGCTCCTTGACTTTACGACATGGAGAGGCGTAATATGGTCAAGAAGAGAAACTTATCTGCCCTCAGAATAGAAGCTTCAACATCACAAATCCAATGGAATAAATTATTTGGCAGCCTGAACAGTAGCATCACAGGAAGGCAGGAAAATGTGGTATGGAAAGCACTTAGGTGGAGTAAAAATGTTGTGTGTTATTCTTTACCTCATGCTTATGGAATGGGATGTTCAACAAACTCATCAGACTGGTCAGGTCTCCTATATTACAGTGTCATATATAATCACATACAGACCCAGTCTACAATAGAAACAATATAAGCAGCTGCTCGCCGATGAAAATACATTTTTAGAGATAACAAATAGTGTTAGCTTAAAGTTTAGAGGCATCTAAGATCTAATAATGATGCTCTCAATTTTATAAAATTAAACTTTGCCTTAGGATGTAGCACAAGCGAATATTTTTGCCTCGAGCCCCAGGAAAATGTTGTCAATAATTATTTAGGTTTTCAGTCCAGTGATCAGAATATTTTTAAAGAAATATTGCTGCTGGCTCATCCAAGTTTAATACTTCATTGAAAGGTGCTTTGATTTGTTTGTCTGTATGTTGGTCTCATTTGCTTGTGTTTCTAAACTTATACTTTTGTAATGTCAGGGTTCAAAGCTCACACAGCTGCAGTCACGTGACCGCGCCTTCTGATATGACTTAGTGTTCCGACTGATTCACAAATCACAACAAAGGAAGGAGGACAAGGACAGAGACTGAAGATCTTAATTCATTTACTTAAAGAAAATAGAAATATTTACAAAATGAATGCATGGTGTGAGTAAGGCAATTAATCAGTAGTGTTAGACAGTGCAAGCATGTGATGATAGTGGAGTGAAGAGCTGTAACATGAAAGAAAAAACAAATATAAAACAAAGCCATAACAAATAACCAAACCCAAGCCAGCAGGTGATGAGCTCCAAGCCCCCGCCATTTCCCAAAGGCTCCTCCTTTTAAAGGAGATCCCAGGTGTTTCCGTAATGAGCTCCTCAGCCACAACTCCAAGCATCACAGCGGCAGCGCTGAGAGTCTCACAGCCTCCAATCCAGTGTCACTAACCTGATCCAGTGTTCAGTGCAGCTCAGGTTTCTCTGCACTGACCACAAATCTTTCACCTTTTACTAAACATTTCCGGGGAGAGGGATGTTAATGAGCTCAGCTTATTTTTGCAGGCTTTGCTCTGGTAGAGCTGGACATGTTTCATGGTCAAATGTTAGAAATATCGAGCCTTTTGCATGGAAACCACACACACACGGTGACGTCTCTCTTCAAAAGGATCCAGCTGTTGGGGGCGGGGTCTAGCTGTGTTTACCTTTCTTACCTTTCTACCCAATCAGAGTTCAGTGCTATTTGGCTTGAAGAATTCTCTGCGATTCCAGAAAAGGTTAAAATTGTCTATGAAGTTTATACCAAATAAAAAATAAGTTTTTCCAAGCCAGGTGTTAAGACTGAAGAGTCTAGTAAATACAAAGCTTCCCCTTGCAGGGAGTGGGCCACTGATAAAAGATTGTATTCTAGTTTTATAGAGATCAGAAAAAAGTTTTCTGAAATCATCTTGGACAAACAGCTGTTCTCTGAAAACATCATTTGCTCCCACATGCACAACAATACGTTTGATAGTTTTATGCTTGGACATGAGTTTCAAAATGCTGTCTTTGGTGTCAGAGATGGATGCATTTGGAAGGCAGCAAATAATCAGTGTTGGGAGTAATGCGTTACAAAAGTAACGAATTACTGTAATGCATTGCTTTTTGCAGTAACGCGGTAATGTAAGGCATTACAGAAAAAATTTGGTAATATTTTACTCGGTACAAATGTCAGTAATGCGCGTTACAATGCATTTTTAACCTGGAATGAAGTGGTGGGGTTTTTTTTCCTTCAAACAAATTCGCCAAAATCACATGAGATCAGCAGAGGTGAAACGTCCGCGCAAAATGTTTCACTGCCTTTTCCTTTAGGCTAGTCAGACAGGAGCGAGAGATGAGTGAACCTGCAGCTGATCTAATGTCGGATAGCACATTATCCAGATGGGCATATGCCCATTACTTTAAGTTTGTGAAAAATAAGGATGTGAAGAACATCGTAGTCAGATGCACTTTGTGTGCTAAACCTAAAGAACTGTCCACTTCCCAAAATAGTACCAGTAATTTAACTAAACGGGGCAGCACAGTGGTGTAGTGGTTAGCGCTGTCACCTCACAGCAAGAAGGTCCGGGTTCGAGCCCCGTGGCCGGCGAGGGCCTTTCTGTGTGGAGTTTGCATGTTCTCTCCGTGTTCGCATGGGTTTCCTCTGGGTGCTCTGGTTTCCACCAAAGACATGCAGGTTAAGTTAACTGGTGACTCTAAATTGACTGTGAATGTGAGTGTGAATGGTTGTCTGTGTCTATGTGTCAGCCCTGTGATGACCTGGCGACTTGTCCAGGGTGTACCCTGCCTTTCGCCCGTAGTCAGCTGGGATAGGCTCCAGCTTGCCTGCAACCCTGTAGAACAGGATAAAGCGGCTAGAGATGATGAGATGAGAATTTAACTAAACATTCACAGAGGTGCCACAGTAACATGAAGGAAGCAAGCGGAGGATGAGAGTGGCGATAAAATCACAAAGCAGCCAAAATTAACGTTCGCCTGCTCTGAGATGCTCCTTCAGCCTCAGGAGGTTAGGAGACTTGTGGTGGAGTATGTTGTTGAAGATATGCTGACAGTTTGTTTACATTTTTCCTACGGAAGCCGCGAGAGGCCCTTCATATAATCTTTTTTTATTCACCTTGTTATCCCGAGATAACGACATAATTAATTCAGGATCTCGAGAAAACAACACAACTAATTCGAGATCTCAAGAAAACAAAACCGTTATTTTGAGATCTCGAGAAAACAAAACAATTATTTCATAATCTCAGCTGGATCACTGTATCTCCGTCGGTAGAGACGAAGCCGGGCCAGTCTTCTGCAGAGGTGCCATGGACTAATTTTGAAATTATCCCTTATTAAAAGACTTAATTCAATCTCTCCCTGTGTCAACCCCTGATCAAAATATTGCCTTATTAGGTGATCGATTATTCCAGACATTCTAATGACCAAAGTTGCGTCTATACAGAATGAGAAATAGCCCCAAAGTCAGCATATCACAAGTCTCTTAGCATACCTGAATGAACCATTTCTCAGCTGTTTTCTCAAGATCATGAAATAATTGTTTTGTTTTCTTGAGATCACGGAATAATTGTTTTGTTTTCTCGAGATCACGGAATAATTGTTTTGTTTTCTCGAGATCTCGAAATAACAGTTTTGTTTTCTCGAGATCTCGAATTAGCTGTGTTGTTTTCTCGAGATCCTGAATTAATTATGTCATTATCTCGGGCAGGCCCGCCGACAGGGGGGGACAAACGGGTATGTTGTCCCGGGCCCAGGAATGGGGGGGGCAGAACTGGGCTCTCATGAAGTTGTGATTATTTTATTTCATTTCAAAATGTGTTGATTTGGGGGAGAAATGTGCTATATTTGCATTTAATAAATGATTTCTAGATCTTTTGCCTTTATTGTCTTTGAAAAAGGCATCAAGAACCCCCTACCACCCCAATGCAAAAATGGTTTGGTCTGACTCTTTGATTAAGGGGAAAAAAACGACATTGTTTGATCATAGCGCTTCGACAATCAGCGTGCGTGCCATTTGCCAACATGCACAAGTCAGGAGCACAGAAAAGAAAAGAAAAGAAAAAAAGAGAGGAAGAAACCAAGAGACTCAGGGGCTCACTGCATAAATATTTAAAAAAAAAGATTCGGATGATGCAGCAGGTACTAGCAAAGGCAGTGGGGCAGCTGAGCCAGGTAAGACCAGTGTTGGGCATGTTACTTTCAAAAAGTAATTAGTTATAGTTACTAGTTACTTTTCCCAAAAAGTAACTGAATTACTAACGGAGTTACTTTGTCATAAAAGTAACTAATTACCAGAGAAAGTAATTATTCAGTTACATTTTGTTCCCCCTCAAAAAAAAAATCAAATTCAATTAGTGTAATCATAATAAAAGTGAATGTTAAATGTGTTTAAAGACTGAAATGGACACTTAACAGAACCAATTAGTAATGTTATCTACACTATATTAATATTTTTGTGGGACAATGTGAGATAAGACATCTATCAAATGTAATATATTTTTGTAGTTATTAAAATTATGTTACTAATTACTGGCCACTGACGAGGACAAACGCTTTGTTCCTCGACATAATGTGCATTGCACGTAAACACTCTTGCCTTTTATTTCAAGTAATGAAAAGTAATGGCTGTATTTCCAATGTGAAAGCGCAGTGCTGGGCTGACTGCTCGCCATCGCTGTGTCTTCCGATTGAAAGAGCGCGCAGTAGTGCAGTAGGCGTGGCCTACCCACGTATGTTGTCCAAATCTACTCTGATTGGCTTACTGTGCCGTTGTCTCGCGTCTCCACACTAAAGCAGAGGAAAGAAAGGCTGAACGAGCAGCGTGCCAGATGAGAACAGCTTTAATAAAGTAACGCATAGTATTTTATTGTAAGTAACGGGAACGGCGTTATAACGATGTAAAAAGTAATTAGTTAGATTACTCGTTACTAAAAAAAGTAACGCCGTTAGTAACGCCGTTTATTTCTAACGCTGTTATTCCCATCACTGGGTAAGACACAGCCAACTTTTTCCAGCCCCGTAAAGTAACCCCAACCAAGGCACGCGCGGCACGCAATTCATGTTACAAACGAGGGGAGAGCAAGTCACACTGAACACCATATCAAATGCACAGGGCATTGAATCATTTCATAACCACAACAGCTTAATAACAGTGCGTTTCATATATCTGACTGAAGCTAAGAATATTCACATTAGCCCGCAATCATATCCCGCCGTTTCTCGAGCGGTGTGTTCTTCTATACTTTTCACACTGGACAGTACGCACGCCCGCACAACAAAAGTCCGGCGCATTGCATTTCGCACCTGAATAGTTGCAGACTAAGGAAATGTTAAAATGTTAAAACTGTAAAAATGTTGAAATGCTAAAATGAAATGGTTGTTGACCGGTTGAATGGTTTTTGAATACCTGTCATTTAAGGGTTGGTGTGAGTAGAGACTGGGATAAGAGAGGTGGGTGTGTGTGTGGGTTGTTAGGGGGGGCCCATTCAGAGCATTTTGTCCCGGGCCCAGCCAAAGCTGTCAGCGGCCCTGTCTCGGGATAACAAGGTGAGTAAAAAAAGGATTATATGAAGGGCCTTTCTTGGCTTCCGTATTTTTGTCCTGTATAACTGAGTTTTTTTTTCTGGTCGGAAGTCAGACTAAAGTGATTGAGCTGCCTTTCCTTCGAGGGCTAATATGTCTAAGCACTTCAATATCATTAAAAGCACTTTGATTTTGTTATTTCTAATTCTGTTTTTCGAAATGTGACTGGGTAGCCTCATATAGCTAATAGTCATTGTCTAGCTGTGATTTAAAAGGCTTGTGGGTTTTTTTTTCAGGCCAGTTTTATTGTAGGCTACGATTTGCCATAATATGTTCATTTTTGTTAAATTTCTGAAATGATGGAGTCATATCCCTTAGGGCTAATCTTTTTTTTTTTTTTTTATGAAGCATAAACTATGCTTAATGCTGTAAACTTGAAAACAATAAAGGCATAGAAATGCTAATCTTGTATCCTGTCATATCTTTAGACATTACAATACATTACAGTTCAATTAATGTTAATATGAATACGCCTAAAGTTACAGTATTTCTATCACAATTTGCCAGACTTTCACCTATTGTCTGTTCTTGCAATGATTGTTCCTTGTATTGTGCCATGAGCCATCACTGTGGCTATTATATTCTACTGTTTTTAACCATAAGCCTAGCTCAGTCAGATACCACATCACCTTCCACTGGATGTGTGATGAGCTATTGAGCGTCTTGAGCTACATTTAGATTGCCAAATCCATACTTCCAGTTATTTTGGTGAGAGTAACTTAAAAGTAATGCAATAGTAGTGTAATGCCTTACATTTTAAATACAGTAATATTGTAATGTAACTCATTACTTTAAAATGACAGTAACAAGTAATAAATAATGCAAAACAGTTTTGAAGTAACTTGCCCAACACTGCAAATAATCATCCCATGTCCTTTTAAATGTCTTACAGTGGAATCACCAAGAACAAGGGTTGTGGGATCAGGTGGTGTTACGAGCTGCTTTTTGCCTCTTCCCACAGCTTTTCGGTTGTGGTGCGATCTCTTTCTATGATGTGCTTGTCCGCCTGAAAATTCCGCTTCCACATCCCTGAGGCATTCAAATTTGTTCTGAAGCCTTATGGGCTGTGGATTTTCCATAAGATTGTAAACCCTATTGTAGTTTGTAGACCTGGCTCTATTTCTAATAGCATGGCTGTGGAGCATGGGTTGCATAGTATCAGAACGAACTGGTGTTGAGGTAATTACTCTTCTGTTTTTATTTTTGGGCCTGCCACCCATCGTGTGCCAGTTTTCTGTACTCACATTTTGCTTTGTTAGATCGATGCATTCATCCACTCAATTTGCAATGCCATCGGCCTGTCGGGGTGCGATCTCTGCATTCTCAGCCACTGTTTCTGTACTCCTTTCATGAGATATCGCTCTTAGTTCATCCGTCTTTGGCAGAGCATCAATCTTTGTTTCCAGGATAGAAATCCTCTGTTCTAGTTCTGTGCATTTTCTGCAGGATCTCCTGGATTTTTTGCCCCTTGGCATTTTGTTTTAAAAGCTAACTTATCTTGTAAAGGTGAAAAATAAAATGAAGAAATAGTGGAAATTAAGTGAAAAAGTAAAATAAAATAAAGATCAAGCAGAAGCAAAGCAGGAGCAAAGCAAAGAAGCATCCTACTCGCTTGAGTAGGCTCTTCATGTGGGGCCATCCTCAGCAGCAGCCAGTGGTTTTCAGGTGATGAGAACTCCAACCAAAAAAAGCTGACCAGTGTTTTTGGTTCTTAAAAAAAAATGTAATTTTCTCAACCTCATGCTTTTTCCATGCATATCTCATAGTCTTCTTGTCCAAAGTTTCCTAGCACTACATAGTCCAAAATTATAATTGTGTCACCAGGAACTTACGAATATGTGCAGCATGATAAGAATCCTTTAGAGTTTTAGCTGCAGTCTTTTTTTTATATCAACTGGCTCACTGACAGAGAATTGAGCAGAACTGTTTTGAAGAAACAGTGAGAACACACAAGCAATGAATGATACAGGCACCACTTTTCCTCAGTCCCAATATCTCAGCTCAGAACTCTCTACCTTCAGAAGGAAGGTCAAAGGCCCCAGTGAGAATTGAAATCACCACCCCTGGTTTACAAGACCAGTGCTCTAAACAGGCACCTATCTATTGTAGAGTCAGCCCAAAGCAGAACCTTGAGGACCCTTTGCTGATCCTCGAATACCACTTGTCCACCAAGTCACCACTTTTCCACTGAGGGCTGGTTCCGAGCTGGTGCCTAATCTTGAGCCAGTTCTTGAAGTTTCCACAGCCAAAGAAACAGCTCTCAGCCAGGAAAACTGGTCACAGTGTGCCACCAAATCCTTGCTGGTTTAGAACCAAGAACTGCTTATGTCAGTGGCTAGGACTTGTTTTGCTGGGAAACAATCTTGAAGGAGGTTTTTTTTTTTTTTGCACAACATTTAAGGGTTCATCTCTGAGAAACAACCAAAAACTCCATGAGATGACATGAGGAAGAAACCTTGAGAACAACCAGACTCAAAAGAGAACCCATCCTCATCTGGGTCACACCAGATGGTGAGATTATAAATAAGTTCCCTTCAATAACTTTGTGCCACATTGCCAAAATTTGCAACAGACCCCTTGCACCGATGTCACACTTACATTCGCAACCGTTACTGCCCTTGTCCTGGGGGACAAGCGAGCTTTGTTTACATACTGAAGGCAAGTGATATTGAAGATGTCAAACATCTTCATGGAAGGAATCGGTCTTGCACCGACAGAAGACTTTTGTCTCAGGCACTGCTGGGATACCATGGCTCCTGTTTACTGGCAGTCCCTTTTGGGCCAGATTTATCATCTTGGCATGGCTTTTCATCTCACGCTCTTCCACAATTATGGGTGGCATACTGCTTGCCTGTACTTCTTGATTGTAGAGGTGCATTTTTGTCAGCAATTGAAAGAAACCTTCAAGAGAGTCTCGAGAGCAAAGACCTGTGGCAGGACCTGAATCGGCAAGCCTTTAAATGCAACAAGCCTTCTCTGTGAGCAACTGAAATCAACATTCAGTAGAGTCTTGCATCAGGCGCTGCTGGGTTTTCTCCCACATGGAGAATGCAAGTGTGGGCTTTGGAGGTGTAAGCACAAATTATGGCAGGAGTGAATGTCATGAGTATTGTGAGAAACTGGAATTTCAGGTACTGCTTCCTTTTGGGTAAATTCATAGGAAGAGGTGGAACATGGTGATATTTCTGTTTGACTGGGGTCAAGACAGAATTGCATCTCAGATGGAAAAGAGGGAATGGCCATATCCAAAGGATTTCGCCTCGGTCAACGATTTTGGTTGGAAAAAGCTTCCCTGCAGAGTGTATGCAAAAGGAAATGACTCTGGTGGGACTTGAACCCACAACCTTTGAATGGCTTCTCTGATGACCCTAGAAGTCCAACACGCTATCCATTGCGCCACAGAGCCCATTTTGCCCTACCGTCATGGTGTTTCCTCTCAGATTCTTTAAAATTCCTGGCTGGCCTCACGTTTCCTGTTCTGTTCCAGGGACAAATCCTTTTCTCGTCATAACAGATGAAATGAACATGCAGTAAACCTCAAAACCAATGAACTCTGGGAGGATCTCAACCCACAAGCATCAACACAAGGCCTGCAATTCAACATCCAGTATGCCACCATGCCGTCTTCGCTTGTTTTTTAGCTCAGAAAGTAAGATGGGCACGGAAGGAATTGGTCTTGCACTGACAGAAGACTTTTGTCTCAGGCACTGCTGGGATACCATGGCTCCTGTTTACTGGCAGTCCCTATTGGGCCAGTTTTATCATCTTGGCATGGCTTTTCATCTCACGCTCTTCCACAATTATGGGCGCCATACTACTTGCCTGTACTTCTTGATTGTAGAGGTGCATTTTTGTCAGCAATTGAAAGAAACCTTCAAGAGAGTCTCGAGAGCAAAGACCTGTGGCAGGACCTGAATCGGCAAGCCTTTAAATGCAACAAGCCTTCTCTGTGAGCAACTGAAATCAACATTCAGTAGAGTCTTGCATCAGGTGCTGCTGGGTTTTCTCCCACATGGAGAACGCAAGTGTGGGCTTTGGAGGTGTAAGCACAAATTATGGCAGGAGTGAATGTCATGAGTATTGTGAGGAACTGGATTTTCAGGTACAGCTTCCTTTTGGCCAAATTCGTAGGAAGAGGTGGAACATGGTGATATTACTGTTTGACTGGGGTCAAGACAGAATTGCATCTCAGATGGAAAAGAGGGACTGGCCATATCCAAAGGATTTCGCCTCGGTCAACGATTTCGGTTGGAAAAAGCTTCCCTGCAGAGTGTATGCAAAAGGAAATGACTCTGGTGGGACTCGAACCCACAGCCTTTGAATGGCTTCTCTGATGACCCTAGAAGTCCAACATGCTATCCATTGCACCACAGAGCCCATTTTGCCCTACCTTCATGGTGTTTCCTCTCAGATTCTTTAAAATTCCTGGCTGGCCTCACATTTCCTGTTCTGTTCCAGTGCAAATCATAAAGGTGAGAGAGGACAGCCCTGACGAGTACCTCTACTCAAGGGGAAGATATCCGATACTGAACCATTTACGAAAACCCTCGCAGCTGGGGACCTGTACAGCACCTTGATCCACTCAACAAAACTGGAGTCCAAACCATACCTGTTCAAAACATCAAATAGATACTCCCACCTGATCAAAAGCTTTTTCAGCATCCAGTGACACAGCAACAACCTTGCTTTTTTGTCATTTGCGTTAATTGTATAACATTTAGAAACCGTCGGACACTGGAGTGTGAGTTCCTACCCCTGATGAATCCTGTCTGGTCCAGTCTCACTCAAATGGGCAACACTTCTTTCAAACTTCTAGCCAGAAGCGTAGACAAAATTTTACAATCAACCCCAAGCAAGCTTATTGGTCTATAGAATGTACAAAGATCAGGAGATTTATCTTTCTTTAAAATCAGAGAAATATGGGTGAGATTTAAAGTTGGTGGGAGTGTGCCCCTCCTAAATGATTCCATAAACATGTTAGTTAAGTGCCCCACTTCAAACTTTGCCATCTTTTTATAAAATTCAGGTCCAAACCCATCAGGGCCTGGTGCTTTCCCACTCTGTAGGGATTTAATGGCTTCCAAGACTTCCTAGGCTGTGACTGGCCTACACAGACCTTTTCTGCTTTCTTCAGATAGGGTAGGGAGATTAATTCTGTCAAAAAAAAAAATCCTTAGAATTGATATGTTTTGACACTCAGATGAGTATAGCTTGAGCTAGATGAGCAAGTAGCCAGACGGATTTATTCCCAGATTCAAACAGTCTGTGCCTGGCATAAAATATTGCTGATTCTGCTTTTTGAGTTAGCAGTTGATCTAAAGCAGATCTGGTTGCTTCTAATTTCTTCAACACAGAACTGGAGAAAGACACTTTAAAATCTCTTTCCAAGATAGCAATGTCTCGATCAAGCTCCAACTGTTTTGCTAATATGTTCTTCCTCTTCGCAGTTGTGTAAAAAATGATAGACCCTTTGAGGAAGGCCTTGTCTGTTTCCCATAAGGTCGAGGCTGAAACCTCAGGTGAATCATTTGTAGAAATAAAAAAGTTCCCATTGATTTCCTAAATATGTTAAAAATGCAGGATTGCTAAGAAGAGATGGATTTAAACGCCAATGTCTAGATAAAGGGTCATAGTAAGGAGGCAGGCGTTCTATAGAGATTGATGAGTGGTCTGAGAGAATGCATGTGTTAATGGAGCAGGCTCCGGTTCTGTCAAGGGCCGATCTAGAGATGAAAATATAATTAATTCTAGAAAAAGAATGATGGGGATGTGAGGAAAAATGTGAAATCTTTCTCTCATGGATTAGTGACTCTCCATGTGTCAAATAACTTGAGGTCTGACCAAAGCTCTATTGTTGCTTTTGCCATCTTTGATAACAAAATATTATTTCCAGATATTATTTGTCAAGATATTATTTGTTTATTGGTGACCTTGTTAAAATAATAAAGAAAAAATATTTCTTTCTTTGCCCGACCTAACTTTTCCCTATTTCCTGGTTTTCTCCATGCTCAACAAGCAGCTGGACCATTAGTCTGCAGTAATTCTTTCCCCTACTTTTTCATTAGACAGATCACACAACACTCAGCTGTTCCTTTTCAAAATTCAACAATCCCCACCCCCTAGTTACTTACTTACTGACAGCTGAATCCTTTTGAAAAGAGACATCGTCTTGGGGGCTTGTGAGGGGGGTCCATGCAAAAAGCTCAATATTTCTAACATTTGACCACCAAAAATGTTATCTATCTATCTATCTATCTATCTATCTATCAAAAATGCTCGTTGGTCAGACATTTCCCTGCCTGTTTGCAATGGATAATAAAGCTGTAAAGGTGTAAGAGATTGGCCAAGGTCAAATTATCCTATACCAGCTTTCTGGACCTCCAATACAGTTTCACTAACCTGATCCAGTGTTAAATGTAGCTTAGGTTTCTCTTCATTAACATATAAAGCTTTTGTGGTTTACTACAGACTGCTGGAGAGAGGCATCTTAGTAAGCTCAACTGTGTGTGTGTGTTTTTTTTTTTTTTGTAGGTTCTGCTCTGGCTGAGTTGTACATTTTTGGTGGTCAAATATTAGAAATATCAAGCTTCTTACAAAGAATCTCTTCCAACCATTTGGTGCACCCCTGAGATAATATCTCTCTTCAGAAGGATTCAGCTGTGTTTACCTTTCTGGATTTTAATATTTGGAAGTGGTATATTTAAAGCTGTTAACTGCAGCCAGTTATCAGTTTTCTGTATTTTGGTTAAGATCTGTTCTTATCAGTTTAATATCTGATATGTTCTTTAAATGAAAATGTTATATTAAACAGATTTTTAGAACAGGGAGCTGGAATAGGGGCTTGCTCCTTCTACTCCATGCATCAATCTGGTATTGCAGTACCTCCAGGAATAGTGCCCTTCTTGAAAAAAAAAAAATCCTATGTCATTTTTGTGTTTGATGTGTTTTCTGAATGATGATGATTGATTAAATTTATTTTTTTTTAGAGCAGAGAGCTGAAATAGGGGCTTACTCTTTCTACTCTATACAGCACATCAACATGGTATTGCAGTAGCTCTAGAAATGGTGACCTTATTAAAAAAAATTACAGCCAAATCCTTTTGAAAAGCGACATAATTTTAGGCATGCATGGGAAAGAATTACTGCAGACTAATGGTCCAGCTGCTTGTTGAGCATGGAGAAAACCAGGAAATGGGGAAAAGTTTTGGAGCTATACCAAAAGCTTGATATTTCTCATCTTTGACCACCAAAAATGTTCAGCTCCCCCAGAGCAAAGCCTGTAAAAATAAGTTGATCTCATTAACATTCCTCTCCACAGAAATCTTTAGAAAAAGGCGAAAGATTTATGTGTCAGTGAAGAGAAACCTGAGCTACACTTAACACTGGATCAGGCTAGTGGCACTGTATAGAGTATTTTCACATGATGTCATCAAACCGAAAGTCAGCCATATTAGAGGCATTGGACACATGAACAGCAAAGCAAGCTTTGTGAATTTTTCAATAAACAAACCAAATAATGGTGAATTACTGCACAGTTTTGGGTTGCCACAATCACTCAGATCTTGAGAAGCATCTGCACTTCTACCGATTACCTAAAATAATCAAAACTCAGGGAGAGGAAACCAGAAAATTGTCAGAGGAGTGTCATCATGTCTGGCTTTCCAAACTAAACCAGGATCTGACCGATAAAAATCCGCACAACATAGTGTGTTCACTTCACTTTGTATCAGGTTTGAGGTTTTTTTTTTAAGTTTTAATCAATGTCTTAAAATTAAGCATGACACCATATTTCTACTGTCTAGCCATGATGGTGCTTCTATGTTCTCTTGAGAGTAAGCTAAAGTTAAAAATCACAATCAGCCATCTGCTGTCAGCTGAGGTAGGCCCACAGGGGATGTGCACGCATGATCTACAGTATATCACTGTACATGTAATGCACACAGTACACACCTTTGCTTTCACCAGACATTTGTCACCAAATTTCTGTGCTTTTCATTCCCTGACCCAGTCACAGCACATCTGGTTATAGGCTTCTAGTCCCTTGAAACACTTCAGATCCTCAGCAGTGTATGGACTTGGCAAATAAATTAAATAGTTGATGATGTCTGGGTATATTACAGCAGGCAGCAATGTATTGTCTTCACTCAGTTTCTCTCCCATTTCATATGGTTCCAGGCTGTTGATTAACTGCAGTTTCTCTAGATAGTAGGCTCTTACACTGGGCTCTAGGCCTTCTACATGCTTTCTAGCAGCTTCTGTCTTCTTATTGCAAGTTTCTTTAACCAATACCATTACAAAAAATGTGATTTTTTTTTTCCCCTGGATGAAATGCAAGCACTGTTTATGGAAATCAAAACCACCAACATGGCACACATCCAGAACTTTTGTGTTTTGGTGATGTTGGTGAAAACACTTGGAGGTCCAGAAAGCTGGTATAGGGTCAGGTGGCCTGGGCCAATCTCTTGTACCTTTACAGCTTTCTTAGCCATTGCAAACAGGCAGAGAAATAAGCCAATAAGTAAATAAAAAGAAAATAGGTGGTGTTGTATGATCTCTTTCATGAAAAAGTATAAGAAAGAATTACTGCAGACTCACAGTCCAGTTGCTTGTTAAGCAGGGAGAAAACCAGGAAATGAGGAGTCAGACCAGGTCAAGCAAATATATATATTTTTTTCCTTCTTAAACAAAGTAACTATTTCTAGAGCTACTATAATGTCATACAAACACATAGAACAAAAGAAACAAACCACAATTTTAGCTCTAAATTTTTAAACAGTAATTTGTTATTTAGAAAACATAAAATTAAATTGATTAACTGGAAAAAAAAAAAAAAACAGCTCATCTTTTTTTAGTTTTTAAATATGGGCACCATTCCTGGAGATACTGCAATACCAGGCTGATGCATGGAGCAGAAAGAGCAAGCTCTTATTCCAGCTCCCTGTTCTAAAAATCTGTTTAATATAGCATTCTCATTTAGAGAACATATCAGATATTAAACTGATAAGAACAGATACTACACTTGATCTTAGCCAAAAGGCCGAGAAGCGATAACGTACTGCAGTGAACAGCTTTAAATAAACCACTTCCAAATATTAAACTCCAGGAAGGTAAACACAGCTAGACTCCGCCCCCAACAGCTGGATCCTTTTGAAGAGAGACATCGACTTGGGGGTCACAATATTCTGCTCCGTTGTGTTCCACCAAAAGAGATCCATCATCTCTCCAAAGCCCAGACTTTTAAAATTTGAAGTTTAGAACTGTAGTAATTCATTAATAATAATAATAATAATAATAATAATAATAATAATAATAAATTCATTTGATTAATTGCAAATCTTGCATGTGATGATTAACTCATTCTACCAATTCGCAAATGTGTTTTATTGGCTGTCGGGAGGGTGTATGTTCCTTTCCCTCATAAACGGCAGTGAAACCCATCCGGAGCCTTAAACCCTGCGTTCCATGAGGCTGCAGGGGGAGTCGCTCTCTTCTGTGGGAGCTGCAACTAGTTTAGAATGCGAGTTTAAGCTGAGATGTGATTGGTCTAACGGTAAAACAGCACGAGCGCTCGAGAACTTTTTTGATACGTTGAAAGGTTAAAATTTTACTCAGCAACAGAATGTATCTGAATTCTGATTGGTTGTTGTATCTGAATTCTGATTGGTTGTTGTTATATTATTGCCCTTCTGTTCTTCATGTCGTAAAGTCAAGGAGCCTCTAAACCGATAATATTTAGGATTGTGATATTTAAATGGGTGGTTAGCGCTGTCGCCTCACAGCAAGAAGGTCCTGGGTTCGAGCCCTGGGGCCGGCGAGGGCCTTTCTGTGTGGAGTTTGCATGTTCTCCCCGTGTCCGCATGGGTTTCCTCCGGGTGCTCCGGTTTCCCCCACAGTCCAAAGACATGCAGGTTAGGTTAACTGGTGACTCTAAATTGACTGTAGGTGTGAGTGTGAATGGTTGTCTGTGTCAGCCCTGTGATGACCTGGCGACTTGTCCAGGGTGTACCCCGCCTTTCGCCCGTAGTCAGCTGGGATAGGCTCCAGCTTGCCTGCGACCCTGTAGAAGGATAAAGCGGCTAGAGATGATGAGATGAGATATTTAAATGACAATGGTTTTCACCCACCACATTTATCAATGCCCAATCATTGTTACGCTGTGATTGGCAACATACAAACGTGTCATGAATCACACGTCATACAGTGATTTCTACCCTTTCAATTGATAAATGAGGGCTATTGCGTCATCCTCGTTAGTATAGTGGACAGTATCTCCGCCTGTCACACGGAAGCGCGGGGTTCGATTCCCCGACGGGGAGACTTTAAAAATTTATTAAAACGCTCAACGTCGTCATTATCAATATACTAATATTAAGAAATTGTGTTATGAAAGACCATTAAAGAGTTTTCTAGAGTTTGTTCGTAAAAGATAAACATATTTTTCAGGTCCTTATTACACGGTTATCAAAATGAATAATGCATGTAATAGTGGCATTCCTGCACCCAAAAGCGAGTGGAGCCCCATAGGCATAGAGTGTGGATACATAAAGAAACCCATCAAGTTGTTTTCTGATGGTTACGGTCCTGTGTGCCTGCCACCATACCAATGTTAGTAATTACCAGTCATACACACCGCCGAGTAGCCCTTCCATCCATTATCTGTAGCCACTTATCCTGTTCTACAGGGTCACAGGCAAGCTGGAGCCTATCCCAGCTGACTATGGGTGAGAGGCGGGGTACACCCTGGACAAGTCACCAGGGCCCTGTACTACGAACGGAGGTTAACCTACCCAGAAGTAACCCAGGGTTCCCCCGCTAAACCGGGGTTGACAAAACCTGGTTATCTTGTTTGGGGTTAAACGGTACTACGACACCAGTTATGAAGTTGATTTGTTGAACCTGGTTTAACCTAATCAGGGTTAATGCGCGTTCACGTTAAAGGGGAGGTTATCAGCGCAAATCCCCACTGTTCACAATGGCACGGTCGCCGTACTTCACGAAGGAAGAATGCGCTGTCATAATGCAAAGCTACGAGGAGTTCAAAACAACATTAAGAGCAAAATCTAACACAGCGGCTGCCAATAAGGAGCGGCAAGCATGTTGGCAACGAATTGCCGATCGGGTAAATGCGTAAGTACATTCTCCCTTCTACATGTTCCAGAACAGAAGTATAGGATGAGAGAAAGCTTCATGATCAATCACAAGTCACAGAAAATGGTCCTTCGACGTGGCCCCAGTCATATAGGGTAGACTGAGTACAGTTGGGACATATGTACAGTTGAGACACCGGCAATATCTTGCGTGCTGATTTTTGCTGTGCACATGCGTGTTAGCATCCTCTTTGAGCGTGGGAAATTTGAAGTCCGTACGAAGCTCCGCTGCGAAGTTATCAGGAAAAGTCATTTTTGCCAGGTAAGATTTTGATTTTTCCATGTCCCTTCCACAATGAATATCTTCTTACCCCTTTATGACTTCTAAATAAAAGTTGCATGTATGCAAACGTTGTTTTGTGCTCTAAAAACAGATCTATTGCATGGCATAGTATAGCATTGGTGCGATGTGCGAGGTGGTCATCGGGGTACAGTTGAGACACAATGTATCAACTGTACCCGACGTAGAACTCTATTGCGTCACATGCTGTTTAGCATATGTCCACTTATGATAACAGGGTTTAAATCACAATTAGACCAATAAAGACATCTGTGAATTAATTTTTAATGTTTAGTTATATTTGAACTCTCTACTATTTATTTATACATTTGTATTGCATGAATGTTATCAAGACATCAGAGTATGAAGTGAAATGTAACGTGGTAAAACAAGTACAGTTGAGACAGGTCATGTATATGTACTTACAGAGCTCATTCAAAACACTAAAAGATATATGGATTACACTTGTTAGCTAGTTTTTATCTACCTAGCAAGTTTTTAATCTGCATTATCATTAAGGCATCACATAAAACTGTTATGTATAGAAATGTTACTTCATCAAGCGCGTGTGTGTGAGTGTGAGAGAGAACAAGAGAGAATGTGTTCTATAGCCTATTTGATATTTATTTATTTATTTGTTTTTGTGCTATGCCTGTTACAGGATGCCACGCATCAGAATTAGAACAACAAATAGGGGAGTGCCAGCCCAGGTGTTAGAGAGGGCTTCAAGAGTTGTAGAGGAAGGGAAGTCACTCAGGCAGGTGGCAGAGGAGTTCCAGATACCTGTGTCATCATTGGGCCGTTATGTAAAGAGGAGGAGAGAGTTGATAGAAGAGGGCTCAACCATGTTGCCCTCAGTAGGCTACAGGGGTTCCAATGCAGTTTTTACTGCAGAACAGGAGCTGAGCCTGGTAGCCTATATCAGGAAGGCAGCTGCCATGTACTTTGGGTTACCCCAGAAAAGAGGTAGAAATGTATTTTTTAAAGAAATAAGATAAATTAAGCAAAATAAAATTGCAATCATTAAATGAATAAAATTGTATTTGCACTGATGTCAGATTTCCAGTGTTTTTAATGGTGTCTCAACTGTACTATGGTACTGTCTCAACTGTACACCATATGTGTAGAGTATGGGTACAGTTGAGACAAAAGTGCACCTTTTTGTTTTTGATTAATTACATAAAATTTAAACACCTTAGAGATATAATTTCTTGGTTATATATTAGCACAAATATTGAGGATATATTATGTCTCAAAAACGTTTTTGTTTAGTGTCTTTTCAGAGTCTAATTTGTGTGTGGAAAATGAGAAAGCAAAAACTGTCTCAACTGTACTCAGTCTACCCTATAGCTTGTTTAATGTCCGAAAAATCCTGAATAAAATTTGGTATGGTAAATTCATGGAGTAGCCTACTTAAGCTGATATGCGCACAGAGTCACATGAATTAGGATGACTGACTGTTCAGTCCCTTTGACTAAGTTGGTGTATGTCCTGTGAACATTTCAGAGGCAACAGCAGTGCCAAATGCACCTGGCAACAGGTGAAAATGAAATATAAAAACATCATTCATAATGGTAAGTGTGTGTGTGTGTGTGTCATTCTTTTTCTGTACTGTGTTTCAGATGAAAAAGCTTTTGCCCAAGGACAAGTAGGCTAAACAGCATTTGCCTTTTATTTATTCAAGTTTTATCTGTTTGCCTAATAGTTCAAATTGTTTTGTATATAGTTTATAATGTAGTTGTGTGATATTAATGATAATATTGTGGGAAAACTACTTTGCACGGACGTTCATTTAATTTATTCTATCGTCATTTTGTTTGTTCTATTTTTGTGTATTTTATTTATTTATCTGTTTGTCTAGTTGTATCTATTTTTCTAATAATATAGTTTTTGCATTAATTGTTTTTTCCTATTAAAATAATCTTGTGTTCTTGTTATAGCTTTATCTATTTATCTGACTGTTTAGTTGTATCTATTTTTGTTACAATTTCAATATTTTTAATATAAGTTTTTTTCTATTAAAATGTTCTTGTTATATTTATTGTAGTTGTATCTATTTTATATCTCAGACTTAAATATTTTTGTAAAACAAGTGTTTTTCTATAAAATATTCTTGCGTTCTTGATAACTATGTTCTTGAATGTTTTTTTTTACAGAAAAGCCGTTCTGCATGGACATTCATTGAAGCCCTCATTGTTTTTTAATGGTTATTTATGAGCATTTAGGGGTTACAATAATGTAAGTCTAGGTTGCTTTATATAAAAGGTATGTCCAGAAATATTGATGTCACTGTCTAAGCAGAGGGATCTGGCTTCTTTAGACGCTGTCTTCTTAAAACTGAATAAATATTTAAAAAGAGCCAAATGAGCCAGGCTTTTGAACAGCTCTTTTCCAAGAACGGATCACAAAGATGCGGATCCCGTCAAAGAGCCATAAATCCCATCTCTAATCTGCGCTCCGATATCGCACGGGTCATCCAGGTACGCTGGCATTGTCTCTAGAGGAAATGTCGGTGGAGAGGTGGTGTTTAAAAAGGGTGTGGTTAATCGGAAACCTCGGGCTAACCAAGAACATAACCTGAGACGAGCAGGTTTGAGATGCAGCGTAAGTTGCCATGGCAGCATACCTCGGTTTGAACATAGCCAACTTTCGTAGTATGGGTTAATCGGGAAGTTACGCTGCACGTGATCAAGTTACTCTCGAAGTTACCCTGGTAAGCCAGAAAACCCGCTTTGTAGTACAGGGCCCAGGACATAGATGCAAATTGTGAGACCACAAACACAGACAACAAAGATGAATCAAAAGATGATGACACCACAGAAACCGAAGTTGAAGAGATTGATGGAAACTTTGCAGGGACACCAACAACAATCAACCAAAAACAATACCATTCAGAAAGGGAAAAGAGACCCCCAAAATACTTACAAGATTACGTAACAGTCTCCAAAGATAAGATAACCAATGCAAATGTTGATTCTTGTTACAGCGCAGTGTTCGGGATTCCCCAAACATACGGTATAGAGATGCCATCATGTCACCTGAAGCTTCTATGTGGGAACAGGCTATGAACGAAGAAATGGCTTCACTTAAAGAAAACGACACATTTGAATTGGTGACTTTGCCAAAGGATAGAAACACAGTGGGGGGGAGATGGGTCTATGCTTTGAAAGAAAATTCAGACACAGTAAAAATTTTCAAGGCTAGATATGTTGCTAAAGGATACAAACAAACAGAAGGAATAGATTACCATGAGACATTTGCTCCTACAGCAGATCTCACTCAGTGCGAGCACTGATGCAGATAGCGGCACAGAATGACTTTTCTGTACATCAGATGGATGTGAAAATGGCATACTTACATGCCCCCATTGAAGAAGAGATCTATTTAGATCAACCAGAGGGTTTCGAAGAGGTAACGGAAACAGGAGGGAAACTAGTGTACAAGTTGAAAAAAATCCCTCTATGGCCTCAAACAACCTGGAAGAAATTGGTACAAACTTTTAAACGATCATTTGGAACAAAACAGCTTCGAGAGAAATTGGGTAGATCACTGTGTATACAGGGAACAGATTGAAAATGACACAATCATAGTAATCATCTGGGTAGACGACTTGATCATTGCAGCAAGTAGTGAGGATCAGCTAAACAGGTTCAAGGAAACAATGAAGTCTCAATTTAATATGAAAGATTTAGGACAAATATCATACTTTTTGGGCATCCAGTTTGAACAAAAAGAAGGAGAAATCAAAATGAGTCAAGAAAAATACATAATCAAAATGCTTGAGAGGTTCGGAATGTCCGACTGTAAACCTAGAGCTACAGTTGAAAATGGAATGTAACAGAAATGTAGAAGAAAACAACACTGAAATAGAAAATCCCAAAGATTACAGAGAAATTGTTGGACGCTTGATCTATGCAATGACTTGCACCAGACCTGACATCAGTTGGATTGTCAGTAAACTGTCACAATCCTTAGCAAAGCCTAAAGTACAAGACTTGGTGGCAGCCAAACATGTTTTAAGATACTTGAAGGGTACTTCTCACTATGAACTACGTTTCAAGAAAACAGATGAACACTTGAGTCTGTCAGCATTCAGTGATTCGGATTGGGCATCCTCTGTAGAGGACAGATGTAGTACCACAGGTTACTGTTTCAGTCTGACAAAACAAGGCCCTGCAATATCTTGGAAGTCTAAGAAACAACCCACAGTGGCACTGTCAACTTGCGAAGCTGAGTATATTGGCTTAGCAAACACAACTCAGGAAAGCATCTACCTAATGCAGTTATTAAATGATTTGGACTCAAATGTTTACAATTGTACAACAATTTATGGTGACAATCAGGGAGCCATAGCACTGAGTAAAAATCCAGTACATAGGTCAAGGTGTAAGCACATTGATGTGAAATACCATTTCATTCATGATGTACTTAGGGCAAGAAGAATAACTATTAAATACTGTCCAACAGAAAACATGGTTGCAGACATACTCACTAAATCTGTACCAAAAGTTAGAATCCTGCAGTTTAAAATTTCCTGTTTGGAAATTAGATATACTTGATAATGGTTGTGTATGGTTTGTGAAGATGAGAACAAGTGGGGGTGTTGAGTTATGTTCTCATATAAATATTATTTGTGTTAATTTTTGTTATTAATGGTTTCCTACCATGTGTGAATGTGTGATGTTTTGACTCTGCAACATGTGCAGTGTCTCACTGGGGATATGTTAATAAACGGTACCTAAACGGTATCTAAAATGAATGAAACCGAGTGATTCATCATCTTTACCATTAGATAGACGAAGAAAACATTTACCACATAAACATGGACAGAGAAGAAAACTTTGCAAAATGTAATTACAAATTTCTGAATGCATATGTCAAGGGTATGTTAGAGAGAAGTTGTGGCTCACTGATTAAGGCTCTGGGTTACTGATCAGAAGGTTAGAGATTCAAACTTCAGCTCTGCTAATCTTAACCCTGTCTGCTCCAGAGGTGCTGATCTGGTACTCTGACACTGACTTCTTAACATACTGGGATATACAAAGGAAAGAATCTGACTGTACACAGTGAAAACTAAAAGTGCCTCGAATATCCAATTGGGTGCTCAAGGAACTTAAATGAAACTCTTATGATGATATATATAACATATATGTTTTTTGTAAAGGCTTTACCCCGTTTAAAACAAAAAAAAAACAAACAACAAAGAAAAAAACTCTCATATATACTAACCCTGATTAACCTGTATACCCTGTATGCCCCCACATTTTGTATGCTGCGGAATCTGTCCTTTTTTCAGTAGCTTTGTATAAACAATAACCGCTAAATGTAATGCAATGTTATGTAAGGTGATCGCCTAGGCATTCTCATTGTGAAAAGTAAGTCACATGTACATGGACTGGCATTTAATGTCGTATTTGTTCCTTTCTATTTGTTTTTTGTCTGTTCATATTCTTTTTGGGGGAGTAAAGTCAGTTTAAAAATGCCGTTAAATGCATAGGCCTATAGGCCAAGTTTAATGACCTTGAGGTTATCAGAGGTCATATGTCGTTTTACAAATGAAAAATGAATTCAGCACCCAAACATTTAACAAACAAGGCCATTTGCTAACTTCATTAATCATTTTAGTACATTTCATTCCTTAGAAAGCTGAGAAACTGGGTTCAGCTGAGACGTTTACAGGCCCAAAGTTCAATGACCTCTAGAGGGCAACAGAGGTCAGATAGAGCTCGGCATATTGCAGATTTGAATTCGGCACACCCAAATTGACAAAATAAGATTGTTTGCCAACTTTGTCTCAAAAATGCCTTTGGGTGTCACAATTCTGGATTTTGGTACCAGTCTATAAGCACTGGCCCCGAACCAGCCCTGGAACTGCTTTGGTGGAAAAGGGGCAAGTGTGAACCACTCCATCCCCCTGCTGCACAAGTTAATACATTTTTAAAGCCTCCCTGTTGGGGAATCAAACCCTGGTGTTCTGTAAAGTTATCCTACCTCTTGGATTTGTCCTACCGCGTGGCAGGCAGAGATACTGTCCACTATACTAACGAGGATGACACAATAATCCTCATTTATCAATAAAAATGTGGTATGGAAATCACTTACTGCTGGGGTCAACAGCGTTCCTGTCAATAATCAAACTCCAGCTGATGTTTTCATATTTAATTTTTAGGCCTACATCCGTGATATTGGACAGATCACACAGCACTCAACTGTTCCTTTTCAAAATTCAACACCCCCCACCCCGCTTGCTTATCTATCTATCTATCTATCTATCTATCTATCTTTCAAAAAAGCTCGTTGGTCAGACATTTCTCTGCCTGTGTGCAATGACTAATAAAGCTGTAAAGGTGTAAGAGATTGGCCCAGGCCACCTTACCCTATACCAGCTTTCTGCACCTCCAATCCAGTGTCACTAACCTGATCCAGTGTTAAGTGCAGCTCAGGTTTCTCTTCATTGACGCATAAATCTTTCGCCTTTTACTAAAGATTTCCGTGGAGAGAAATGTTAATGAGTTCAGTATATTTTTGTAGGTTTTGCTCTGGCGGAGCTGAACATTAGAGCTATTGATCTTTTTACATGGAAGCATCTCCCACACGCCTCACATGGCGATGTCTCTCTTCAAAAGGATCCAGCTGTTGGGGGCGGAGTCTAGCTGTGTTTACCTTTCTGGATTTTAATATGTAGAAGTGGTATATTTAAAACCATTGACTGCAGTAAATTATTGCTTTTCGGCCTTTTGGTTAAGATCAAGCGTGGTGTCTATTTTTATTAATTTAATATCTGATATGTTTTGTAAATGAAAGTGTCATTTCAAGCAATTTTTTTTAGCATAGGGAGCTGGGATAGGGGTTTGTTCCTATCAATCTGATGCTGCAGTATCTTCAGGAATAATGCCTTTGCTCAAAAAAAGGATTTGTTATTCTTATTTAACACTCTTTAAGTGAAGTTGATAAATGCTTTTTTAGAGTAGAGAATTTGAATAGGATTTTTTATTTTATTCTATATGCTCATATGGTATTATAATAGATTTAGGAGTGGTTACCTTATTTTAAAAAAGAAAGAAAAAATCTTTATTTTGCCTGCCCTAACTTTTTCCCTGTTTTCTGCTTTTCTCCATGCTCAACAACACAGGTGTAGAATTGGGTGTGGGCGGTATGGGAGAGAAATGTTAACGAGTTGAACCTATTTTTGTAGGCTTTGCTCTGGCAGAGCTGAACATTTTTGGTTATCAAGTGTTAGAATATTGATCTTTTTGCATGGAAGCATCCCCACATACACTCTACAAGGCGATATCTCTCTTCAAAAGGATCCAGCTGTTGGAGGCGGAGTCTAGCTGTGTTTACCTTTCTGGATTTTAATATGTAGAAGTGGTATATTTAAAACCATTGACTGTAGCAAATTGTTGCTTTTCGGCTTTTTGGTTAAGATCAAGTATGGTATCTATTCTTATTAATTTAATATCTGATATGTTCTGTAAACGAAAATGTTGTTTCAAGCAGAATTTTTTTTTAAGACAGGGAGCTGGAGTAGGAGTTTGCTCCTATCAACCTGATACTGTAGTATCTTCAAGAATGATGCCTTTGCTCAAAAAAAGATCATTTTTTTATTCTTATTTAACGCTCTTTAAGTGAAGTTGGTAAATGTTTTTTTTTTTTAGAATCGAGAATTAAAATAAGATTTTTTTTATTATTCTATATGCTTATATGGTATTATAGTAGATTTAGGAATGGTTACCTTATTTAAAAAAAGAAAAATCTTTATTTTGCCTGCCCTAACTTTTTCCCTATTTTCTGGTTTTCTCCATGCTCAACAACACAGGTGTAGAATTGGGTGTGGGCGGTGTGGGCGTGTCCCTACCAATATTTCTGATTGAAGAAAAAAAATCCCGCCCCGTGCGCGGGACACAAAGGGTTACTGTAGGTTTCCACTGGGCGAAACACCACGCCCAATTCGCTCATGAATATTCACTCTGGAGGCGTGGTCGCGGTGTCAATTAGCAAGTGCGGTTGCAGTGATGATGATGATGATGATGATGATGATAGTTTATTTCAAACGTAAACAAACAATGAATAAATAAGCAGATAAGAAAAACAAAACAGCATTTGCAACAAGAACACGTAAAAAGCCACTAAATTAGAAAATAAACCTTAAATAATATAGGTAATAATAATATATCAAAACAAAAGAAAACAAGACAAAAATACAAACAAGGACGCACTAAGCAGTTTTGAGTTTACATGTCCGAAAAGGAGTGGGCTGAAGTAAAAACTTATTTAATCCCACCCCTCTGCTTTAGTCAATATAAATTATTTATCGAGCTTCCTTATATATATATATATATATATATATATATTACTCATTACTTCAACTCTTCAGATATCAATTCTCTATGACTATATCATATAATTAATTAATTACCGTATATGTGTATATCCATATGTCTACACACAAGTTCTTTCTCCTGTGTGCTCTGTCACTAGTTTGCCATTGGTCAGTGCTTTGTATCATGCAGACAGGCACATAGGCATTATGGGAGTGAAATAAGGCCCACCTCATCTACCAATTATTGTCACAGTATGTTACCCACGTCTACGACTCACAGATCAGAGCTCTTTGGGCAGCAAAGATTTTGCTCAGTGAATCAGGAAAAATCAGAGTGATTTCATGGTTTTCTAACTTTTTTCCACATGTTCTTCTTAAGCACAAGACATAAAACGTAATTAATCAAGTGCCCTGAATTGTACACGTACAGTCGTTTATTTTCTGTACCCATGAGCTATCTCAGGGGTAACCCAGACACATTCAAACCTCTGGGCTATTCAGAGTTTTTGCTTGACCTTCTCTAGGTCTAGGGACTGGGGCAGGAACCCGGAGCACCCAGTGCAAAGCCTCACAAGCACGAAGAGAACATGCAAGCTCCAGACATAAAGGCTGCTGGTCACCCACTAGGCTCAAGCCCAGACCCTGCTCGGTGTGAGTTGACACTGCTAACCACCACAACAGTATGAGGCCTATGTAAATTCAGTACAAATCTGTGCTTTCCAGTGTAAAATCGCCTGGCTACGAGTGGCAGTGTACGTGCTTCCAAAGAAAAGTCTATTTACTTAAGTCGGGGTAAAATGCCTTGTAAGCAATTTGTGACTGGAATGAGGATATGCTGACATTAAAGCCGGACGTTGCAAGCGTTTGACTTTGGTGCAGACCCAGCAAATTATTTCAAACTGAGCAAACACAAAAGAAGTTTCTGTTGTGGAGATGGAGGTTTCTTCCTCATATCATCTCAGGAACTTTTTCCTTGTCATTGTCGCCTCTGGCTTGCTCACTATGGATACATTTATAAATTTAAATTTTATATCTGGAATTGATATATTTCTGGAAAGGTGCTTTGTGACAGTGTCCATTATTAAAAGCACTGTACAAATCTAATTACACTGAACTGACTTTTAGATATGCAGATTAGCTTTTATTAGGATAAGTCCATGCCTTTGATAACTGCAACAGCTGCAGCCTTGTGTTGATTTTGAGGCTCACATTAACCTTTAAAAATCCTTAACCTTGGTATTAAACAAATTATATAATCACATACAAACCCACTCAACCTTAAAAACAATATAAGCAGCTGTTTAGTGCCCTGAAGTTGCAGCCTAACAAATGCTTGCTGATGCAAATATGTTGTCAATAAAGCTTGCATGCTTGCTCAAAAAAAGATTGGACCATCCCTAATCACAGAATTATTATTTAAATTAAATAAATGAAACAATGGCCTTACATATACTTCATCAAATAGTGTATCATCAAATCGGATCATAAAACAAAACAAAGCAAATGTGACTGATGGTTTCTTATTCATCCACCTCATCTTTGTATTTACGGTACATGATCGTACTATAAAGTCTCAATGGAGTGTTTTGAAAATCCCTTTGCTTTAACAAATGCTTGATTTGCAGGAAAATAATACATACAGGGACACGCCTTGTGAATTAAATCAAAACATTCCTGCCAGGTTTTTATTAGTTTTGATTAGAATAATTCCTTTCCCTATTTTACTCATATGAAATAAGGAAGGTTTATTTCTTCAGGATGGAAACTTGGCTCAGTAATCTTCATAAATAACACTTTCTTTAAATAGTTTGGCAACATAATTTGACTTTTGTGTTTCCAACATATACAACAACAAAAATGAGTACACACAGCTACCTACAATATGCAGGTGACATCACATGACCACATGATTAATGGTTTCTGTATTCACATGATTCTAATAACTATAAACACACACACACACAACTTTATATATATATATATATATATATATATATATATATCACGGGTGATTGCTCTAAGACAACGAGGGAGGCTCAGCCTCCTCTAAAAATGACGAACATCGTGTAGGATGAATTGCGCTAGGCTTATGTTTTAGCCGACCTTATAACATTGTTATTTCAGATCCAGAATCATAGAAATATATATGCTCAACCCAACTACAATGCGAAACCATTCCGTTATAACTTTAATGTGTGCGTGAGTTTTTCCCCCTTGTGACAGCGCGATGCAGCCCAGCCTCAGTAGACTTCAATAGCATTTGGGAGCTATGCGCTTTTCAATCTCAAAATGCAAGACGATTATTGGACAAATACTGCGAAAACGCCCACCCACAGAGTCCCACAGACTCCCAGCCTTAGTGGACTTCAATGGCATTTGGGAGCTCTGCGCTTTTCAATCTCAAAATGCAAGACGATTATTGGACAAATACTGCGAAAACGCCCACCCACAGAGTCCCACAGACTCCCAGCCTCAGTGGACTTCAATGGCATTTGGGAGCTCTGCGCTTTTCAATCTCAAAATGCAAGACGGTTATTGGACAAATACTGCGAAAATGCCCACCCCACGGACTCCCAGCCTCACATGGGAGGGACATGGCAAAGCTTTCCGCGAGGAGACTGGTGATTGGTGAAAGCGGCCGGATATTTTCTTTGATTGACAGCTCGTTTCAAATATAGACAGGCAGCGGTGAATTTCAGTTCAGTCCCATGCAGATTCGCAAGTGCTGTGGTGTATTGTAAGAGATCAGCTTACATTTCGTTTTCATTCATTACATACGGTTTCTACCAGCTTTTTTAGTTTGTATATATTTTCATTGTAAATAAAGTGTAAATATAGTGTTGTCAAGTTTGCTATCTTAGTTCCAGAAATTTCGTTTATTTGAGTGACTGAACTTGAACTTGAGGGGGCTAGTCAGCTAGCGAGAAAGCTGCGCACAGATGCCAAGCATTGCTGATTTAATTTTGGCGAAGCCATTTGCCAGTCTTCCTTTCGAGGAAAAAATTAAAATTAAAGAGCAGGGTAGACCAACGCCTCAAATTGACTTGGTGAAAAAGGTAGGGAATAATACTCGTTCCTTTCAGCTCTCCTGGTACGAGAAAGTGAATTGGCTAACAGCAAGTGACCCACATCAACAACAGTAAATAGGCTACTTTAGTAATATGTCATGGATGGACCAAAAATATAGAATCTATTTAAAATGTTTATGCTCAGTATATTATATTGGAATATATATTTTTCTGGATATCAATTAAACACAGCTACAATTTGGAAAACATTTTTAAACAAAAACACAGCCGAGAACATTTCACACTACAGACCTGGATTAAAAGTGAAGGGTTATCAAAATTGTCAATAAAACATTTCTCAGTCAAAATAAGTAAAATATAGGGAAAGTGTCATTGAATGAAATGTGTGGCACCCAGCTCTATGTTTGGCTCCCCAAGGTCAGTGCTTGTGCCTATTCCAGAACACTCTGCTGTTACTGCTGAGGTCCCTGACAAAGAGCTGCTTTCAGTAATGATCAATTTTTAAACAACATGCCACAATTTTAAAATATAAAATGTTAAAATATACCCCCCCCCCAACACCACCATCATGTATATTGGACAGTAGGCTAATGGGCCAAAAGAACCTGTTATTTCACAGTTTGTGACCCTGCCAACAATCAGCCAGATCAGAGGCAAGAGTATGGGCAAAATTGATGTTTTTTCTTTTAAAATCTGGAAATATCATAACCGACCAGCCTCCCCTGTTTGAAAGACTACCAGCCGCCACTGATATATATATATATATATATATATAGATAGATATAGATAGATAGATAGATAGATAGATAGATAGATAGATAGATAGATTCCTTCATCATTATAAAGGCTTTATTCTGATCAGGGTCACAATGGATCTGGAACCAGTTATAGGAACACTGGGTGAGAGCCAGGCATATACCAAATACCTACATCATATGATAGTTTCAAGACAAAAAAAAGTAAGACAACACTATTCTTTCTTCCACAGAAACTGTGTTTTAAATACATTTAATTTAAATTCAATTTTGTGGTTTTTGTTGGGAATTCTGAAAAGAAGCTTCAGAAGCCAGCTTCACTGAAATATCTCTCTCATAAACATTTCTCTCCACAGACGTCTTTAATAAAAGACAAAAGATTTATGCGTCAATGAAGAGAAACCTGAGCTACACTTAAGCCTAGGTCACAACCGGACGTACGATTTTTTGGCCGTGCGATTTTTGGCGTTTCCCAAATCGCTGCGTTTTTTTTTGTTCATGGAGAAAGACGCGCATTGGCCGTAAGTTTGTCTTGCAACCTGAAAAAAATGTAAGTGCCCGTAGAGTTTGTTTGACATGACAAAGAACCTCTGCAGCCAGTCTACGGCTCGAAAATCAGCACGTCACACACGCGCCCTCCGTGCGTTTCTTGCACGTAGACCGGCCGTAGGAGCATGTACTGCCGGTTGTGACCGAGGCTTTAAGACTGGATCAGGATAGTGACACTGTATTGGAGGTGCAGAAAGCTGGTAGAGGGTAAGGTGGCCTGGGCCAATCTCTTACACCTTTGCTAACGATTGCACACAGGCAGAGAAATGTCTGACCAACAAGCTTTTTTGAAAGAAAGAAAGAAAGAAAGAAAGAAAGATAAGCAAGCGGGGTGGGGGGTGTTGAATTTTGAAAAGAAACAGTTGAGAGCTGTGTGATCTGTCCAATGTCACGGATGTAGGCCTCATCTCATTATCTCGAACCGCTTTATCCTGTTCTACAGGGTCACAAGCAAGCTGGAGCCTATCCCAGCTGACGATGGGCAAAAGGTGGGGTACACCCTGGACAAGTCATCACAGGGCTGACACATAAACACAGGCAACCATTCACACCTACAGTCAATTTAGAGTCATCAGTTAACCTAACCTGTATGTCTTTGGGGGAAACCAGAGCAAACCCACGGGGAGAACATGCAAACTCCGCACAGAAAGGCCCTCGCCAGTCACAGGATTCGAACCTGGATCTTCTTGCTGTGAGGCACCAGCGCTAACCACTACACCACTGTGCTGCTAGATGTGTACCTATAAATTAAATATGAAAACATCAGCTGGAGTTTGACTATTGACAGGAACACTGTTGACCACAGCAGGAAATGCTTTCCATACCACATTTTTCAGTGTCACCACAAGATGATATTAGCATCATTTCATCCAAAAGAGAAAGCAACTGGTTGTTGATGAGCTGAAAGAAAATCTCATCTCATCTCATCATCTCTAGCCGCTTTATCCTGTTCTAAAGGGTCGCAGGCAAGCTGGAGCCTATCCCAGCTGACTACAGGCAAAAGGCAGGGTACACCCTGGACAAGTCGCCAGGTCATCACAGGGCTGACACACAGACACAGGCAACCATTCACACCCACAGTCAATTTACTGTAGAGTCATCAGTTAACCTAATCTGCATGTCTTTGGACTGTGGGGGAAACCAGAGCACCCGGAGGAAACCCACGCGGACAACATGCAAACTCCGCGCAGAAAGGCCCTCACCGGCCCCAGGGCTTGAACCCAGACCATCTTGTTGTGAGGCGACAACGCTAACCACTACACCACCGTGCCACCTGAAAGAAAATCACATATGTAAACAAGCATGCACTTCTTTAAATGATACATTTACGCTTGTCAGTTAAAGGTAAGTGGTACAATGAAATGCATCATGGCAAGAAATCAGAAAACAACTCGATGGGTTTCTTTATGGATCCACACTCTATGCCTCTGGGGCTCTGCTCGCGCGGGCCGGAGCTCTGCTAAGATGTCTCATCTCATCTCATTATCTCCAGCTGCTTCATCCTTCTACAGGGTCGCATGCAAGCTGGAGCCCATCCCAGCTGACTATGGGTGAGAGACGGGGTACACCCTCCTCTCTCCTACAAATACTCAGCTCTCACTTCCCCACTTCGCAAAGTATCGTCTAGTACCCCCATGTCTAACTTTACCGAGCCGTTTGTTTTCCGCCTGATTTCCAGTGTATGACCCGTGTTTACATTTATCCTCGACCTTGTCTTTTGCTTGCTCTCTGTTGTATTGTTTGCTGATTGACTGACCCTCGCTCGTTTCTGGATTATGATTCCTGCTCTACATTTGGCTCAGGGCACCATACAAGCAAGAACTGCCACTGGATGGATAAACCTCACACACTTTGGCACTTCTGTTGGGATGGAGTTTACCCATGTAATTTACCACTGCAGTGTGTGCGATTTAAAGTTTTGTCACATTAATTTATATGGCATAAGTCCAAAAGCCAGGGTCTGTCATGGTATGGGGTTGTGTCAGTGCCCTTGGTAAAGGTAACTTACACTTCTGTGATGGCAGCATTAATGCAAAAAAGTACACTGAGATTTTGAAGCAACATATGCTGCCTTCAAGATGACAACTTTTCCAAGGATATTTCAAGAAGACAATGCAAAACCACATTCTGGACACATTAAAAAAGGCATGGCTGTGGAAGAAGAGGGTGCCTGTCCTCTCTGTCCCCAATAGAGAATGTGGGGGGAATTTTGAACTGAAAAATATGATCATAATGACCCCATATTGTTGCACACCTGATGACCTGTTTGCAGGAAGAATGGGACAAAATAACACCTGAAACGCTTCATCACTTGCTGTTTTCACTACCTAAACATCTTTTAAGTGTTGTGTGAAGGAATGGCAACATTACAAATTCGCAAATGCTTGACCGTCCAAGCTTTTTTTGAAAATGTGTTGTAAGACTCAAAATTTAAATGTTTATTAAAAACAAACAAAAACAAACAAAAAACCCAGTTAAATTCATGAGGTAAAACATTAAATATTGTGCTGTTGTAATTTTTTGAGTGCAATACAGGTCAAACATTATTTACATTTTTTTTCAGTTTATGTTTCATTTTCAACATATCTAAATGTTTTCTGACTTAGGGTGGTACTGGACACTGAACTATTTTCAGGATTAAAATAATAATAATAATAATAATTTACTCCAATTGCCACTTAAACAGGACAATAATTATAATTCTTTGTTTGTGGACCAATAAAGTAAAACAAAACTGTAAAGAGGGATATCATTTTGTCAAAATGTTAAATCTTGAGACACAGCCCAGGCCTCTAACTCCAAAAGATCTATTTAAGAGGTGAAGTTGGATGCAGTGAGTTGATCAGCAACAGTGGGATTGTTCTGTGTTGTACTGGTGATTTAGTTCACCGTGACTGATACTGTAAAGTGACGATCTGTACAAAGTTATGCTCCAACAGCAGAACTTCCTGGGTGTGGCCTTCTAGAAATGTTTTCTTTCATGTGTAAAGGTCAGCACATACAACAAGCACTATTATACAGGATCCTCACAGAGCTGTGTTCAGAAATGGCTCAACTATACAACTTCCTGTGTGTAGACATGCATGTTCTCTTCGTGCCTGTGAGGCTTTGCACCGGGTGCTCCGGGTTCCTGCCCCAATCCAAAGACCTAGAGAAGGTCAAGCAAAAACTCTGAATAGCCCAGAGGTTTGAATGTGTCTGGGTTACCCCTGAGATAGCTCATGGGTACAGAAAATGAACGACTGTACGTGCACAATTCAGGGTACTTGATTAATTACATTTTATGTCTTGTGCTTAAGAAGAACATGTGGAAAAAAGTTAGAAAACCATGAAATCACTCTGATTTTTCCTGATTCACTGACCAGGATCTTTGCTGCCCAAAGAGCTCTGATCTGTGAGTTGTAGACATGGGTAACATACTGTGACAACAATTGGTAGATGCGGTGGGCCTTATTTCACTCCCATAAGGCCTGTGTGCCTGTCTGCGTGATACAAAGCACTGACCAATGGCAAAGTAGTGACAGAGCACTGAAAATCAGGCCTCCTGATGGACAATTTTCGAGGCCAGCCACCAAATTTCTAGTAAGACAGATAGATGACGTTTATTGCCTCTGCTGGGAATTTTGGGAAGAAAAGTGGCTAGAAAGAGCAGTGGACTGTGTCGGCGTCTGGGCTCTGGGCCCAGCGCGCTTCCGGTGCGCCACTCTGCACACCCCACACGGGTCTCTAACCCACAATCACTGGGTCACGGAAAACGTTGGAGTAAAAGTTGGCAGACTCGGCCGAAGATGGTTTCGATCCATCGACCTCCGGGCCCGGCACACTCCCGCTGCTGACCTCTCACTTTCTGTGGGTCTGGAGCCTGCAATAGCTGTCTTCTGGAAAACATTGGAGTAAAAAGACCACCAGCTAGCAGAGGATGGTTTCGATCCATCGGCCTCTGGGTTATGGGCCCAGCACACTCCCGCTGCGCCACGCTGCTAACCTTACACCCCAGATGGGACTCAAGCCCACAGTCCCTGGCTTAGGAGGCCAGTGCCTTATCCATTAGGCCACTGGGGCTCTGCTGTGACTGGATGAAAAAGGCCAGCCACTCAAAAATAGCTAGGCTCGTTCCTCAGCCGTCTCTCATCTCCGTGACAGAAACTTCTTTTGTGTTTGCTCAGTTTGAAATAATTTGCTGGGTCTGCACCAAAGTCAAACGCTTGCAACGTCTGGCTTTAATGTCAGCACGTCCTCATTCCAGTCACAAATTGCTTACAAGGCATTTTACCCCGACTTAAGTAAATAGACTTTTCTTTGGAAGCACGTACACTGCCAGTCGCAGCCAAGCGATTTTACACTGGTGCAGCTTTGTACTGAATTTACATAGGCCGCATAATGTTGCGGTGGTTAGCAGTGTCAACTCACACCGAGCAGGGTCTGGGCTTGAGCCTATTGGCTGACCGGCAGCCTTTATGTCTGGAGCATGCATGCTCTCTTCATGCCTGTGAGGATTTGCACCGGGTGCTCCGGGTTCCTGCCCCAGTCCAAAGACCTAGAGAAGGTCAAGCAAAAACTCTGAATAGCCCAGAGGTTTGAATGTGTCTGGGTTACCCCTGAGATAGCTCATGGGTACAGAAAATGAACGACTGTAAGTGTACAATTCAGGGCACTTGATTAATTACGTTTTATGTCTTGTGCTTAAGAAGAACATGTGGAAAAAAGTTAGAAAACCATGAAATCACTCTGATTTTTCCTGATTCACTGACCAGGATCTTTGCTGCCCAAAGAGCTCTGATCTGTGAGTCGTAGACGTGGGTAACATACTGTGACAACAATTGGCAGATGAGGTGGGGCTTATTTCACTCCCATAATGCCTATGTGCCTGTCTGCGTGATACAAAGCACTGACCAATGGCAAACTAGTGACAGAGCACTGAAAATCAGGCCTCCTGATGGACAATTTCCGAGGCCAGCCACCAAATTTCTAGTAAGACAGATAGATGACGTTTATTGCCTCTGCTGGGAATTTTGGGAAGAAAAGTGGCTAGAAAGAGCAGCAGACTGTGTCAGCATCTGGGCTCTGGGCCCAGCTCACTTTCGGTGCACCACTCTGCACACCCCACACGGGTCTCGAACCCACAATCACTGGGTCATGGAAAACGTTGGAGTAAAAGTTGGCAGACTCGGCAGAAGATGGTTTCGATCCATCGACCTCCGGGCCCGGCACGGGCCCGCTGCTTACCTCTCACTTTCTGTGGGTCTGGAGCCTGCAATAGCTGCCTTCTGGAAAACGTTGGAGTAAAAAGACCACCAGCTAGCAGAGGATGGTTTCGATCCATCGGCCTCTGGGTTATGGGCCCAGCACGCTCCCGCTGCGCCACTCTGCTGACCTCACACCCCAGATGGGACTCAAACCCACAGTCCCTAGCTTAGGAGGCCAGTGCCTTATCCATTAGGCCACTGGTGCTCTGCCATGACAGGGCGAAAGAGGGCAGCCACTCAAAAATAGCTAGGCTCGTTCCTCAGCTGTCTCTCATCTCCACGACAGAAACTTCTTTTGTGTTTGCTCAGTTTGAAATAATTTGCTGGGTCTGCACCAAAGTCAAACGCTTGCAACGTAATGACATTTCAGTATTATGGGTAGACCATAATATTGGTCTAATGGTAAAATAGCTCATGCTATTTTACCGTTAGACCAATCACTATACACTATGTGTATCGTGATTGGTCTAACGGTAAAATAGCACGAGCGCTCGAGATCTTTTTTGATACGTTGAAAGGTTATAATTTTACTTGGCAACAGAATGTATCTGAATTCTGATTGGTTGTTGTTATATTATTGCCCTTCTGTTGTGTCCTTGAGCCCAGAGCGGAGGGGGGAGGGAGGGACAGGGTTCTGCTGAAGCGCACATAGTGTTCTGGTCGAGGGAAATTGTGTAAAATGTGTTTCTTCAATTCAGAACACGCTTTAAAAAGTTTTCAAAAGAGAGGCGGAGGAACCAAACATTTCTGATCAAGAAGGCGGAGGCTGTTTTGCTGATTCCGTGGAAATGTTTGATTTGATTAAAAGGTGTCTGGGCCGCGAACAATGTCCACATCACCATCGGGTTGTTGTTGTTTACATGTGTCATGTTACAGGAACTTGGTCAGGGCTCTGCAGGTCTTAACTGAAGCGCTTCAAATTCAGGGTTAGCGGGCTGCTAAAGTTTGCAGGCACTTCACAAGCAAGACTCGGTGCAATATTAGCCAACATTAGCACAATCTGATATGATTTAATAATGTCTTTGTGACCTTAATGAACTCCAGTTGTTGTCGGTATCAAGTCGGATTGTTATTTACAGGCCACACAAACTTAGAAAACAGTCATGTTCATCTGTTGTCGTTTTTACACACTGAATCCGAACTGTTGTTCACTGATTAATTTTACAAGCTAATCTAATGCTACATTCCTCAAGGACAGTTTGCTCGCGAGCAGCCGCTCACTGCACTGCAACCGCACTTGCTAATTGACATGGGCTTTCTGTTTTCGTGACTACACCTCCAGAGTGAATATTCATGAGTGAATTGGGCGTGGTGTTTCGCCCAGTGGAAACCTACAGTAACCCTTTGTGTGCCGCGCACGGGGCGGGATTTTTTTTCTTCAATCAGAAATATTGGTTGGGACAGAAATATATAAATTCCGGATATAAATGTTACATATATAGAATTTATCCTGAAGGATGAAGCCAGAAGGTGTTGGTGGCAAGACGAGGTCACTGGTATCTCAGGAGTCGCATGTGTAGTGAGAGAGGGAGGTGGTTGGGGAGATGGAAAGAGAAACCCTCCTCTAAATACACACAATTTCAAACTGAAAGTCTGCAATGTAATCTCACAGTCAATTCAAAATATTTTTGGTTGTTTATTTTATAACAGACATTTTCTGGAGTATTTCATTAATTAAAGTGAGAGAAAAAACAGCTGCTGGTCTTGGTAATACCAATATACTGTATAGATTGAGGCACTGCCTAAAAGCGGAGCTCCCATCTGTTTCTGCGTTGTAGAATTTTCTTATATCATAGCCAGCCTCTTTTGTTTTATATCGAAAATTGCCAAAAAAAAAAAATTCAGGCATGACGCGCGCACGTTGTACATGGAGATTTTCCCGCCATCATTGGGTTGCCTGTCATGGCAGGCACACGAGTACGCAACACACAGTGACGTCGGACAACAACAGCGACAACTTACTCACTACTATACTGTCCCGACTACTACTCTACTTCACACTTCACTACTCACTCCACTAGTTGTTGGGTTTCCTGTGGTGGCAGGCACACACAGGACCGAAACCATCAGAAAACAACCCGATGGGTTTCTTTATGTATCCACACTCTATGCCTATGGGGCTCCCCTCACGTGGGCCAGAGCTCCGCTGACACATAGTCTGGTGGTTATTTCTCAATAGGGCGCTCCATAACACTTTCGTGCACATCTACTGTAGGGGTAAAAGCTGCCAATCATTTTTTTAGTCAGAAGGGGTCCTAACAAGTAGAAATAGGGTGGTTGGCATCTTTGAAAATGCCTATGACTCTGCTTTGGCAGCCATTTTGGAAACAGCCATAGATGACTGTTATAATTTAACAAAATAAGATCTTGGGAGCAATGAAGAACAATTAATATGTTGCAAAGCACAATCCTTCTTGTACAGAGGACAAAATTATAGTTTTTACATTTTCATGAAATGTCAGCCATGTTAGTATTCCAATATGGCTTCTGAATAACGATATTATGAAATTAAGTTTTTTAAAGAGATAAAGAATTTTGTTGTTTAAACACATGTTTCAACAGCTTATAAATTTACTGGTGACATCAACAGTATTGACACCAATTAAGAATTAAGGAACATACAAGAACATTTATTTCTGCAAAGTATGAAATGTTTATTGTGAACATCATAGCAATGTCTTCAATATTAACAGGGCTGAAGATTAATAACACTAATATATGCTTTTAAACAGCTTCAGTAATGTACATTTTATACAGATTTATACAGCTAACACTTAATTGTCACTGACCCAAGAGCATGTTCTTCGCTAGATACCCTGCTCATCCTCAGGGTCACAATTGTTTATGCAGTTGGCGGACCATTCACATTCACCATGGGTTTTGACCTTGTTGCTTCAAACCGCTTCTTCAGTCTTGTTATTTCTGTTGCATTTGTGAATTGAGAATAGCATGTTTTATGCCACTTGATGCTATTGGGGTCCAGATTCATGTGCTTTTGTAAATATTCAAAAAACTCAAAATATTCCTCATCTTTGTATCTTATGCATTCTTCAGCTTTGGTCTTTAAAGTCATCATTCCCGATTCACTTGCTTGATGTAAAGTTTTGTCATTCTTGTTCCTTCCACCGTCTTGTTGACATATGAAGCACTTCTGGAAATCAATATCCCCTCCTCTTTTTCTTTTCTTGGAGCTGAATAAGGGTTCCACGACTGACTAAAAAACAAGGGATCCAAAAGACAAATAGTAGTGTCTCAATGTACAGTTTTTAAAAATTTGAGACTTAGAAATGAGTGCAAAAACTCATGATAGCCTCAGATTATTGCTCTTGGCAGACAGGAGTGGAACCTGATGTGGATTTCTGCTATTGTAGCCAACCCAAGGTTTGGTGTTTTGTCCATGCTGAGATGGTTTTCTGCTCACCACAGTTGTAAAAAGTGATTATTTGAGTTAGTATATCCTTCCTTGCACCTCAAACTAATCTGGCCATTTTCCTCTGGCCATTTTCTTCTGTTATAAACAAGGTGTTTCTACCCAGAGAACTGTCGCTCACTCAGTTTGTTTGTTTGTTTTTCTCACCATCCTGTGTAATCTATAGAGACTGGTGTGTGTGAAAATCCCAGAAGCTCAGTAGTCTCTGAAATACTCAAGCCAGCCTTTCTGGTACCAACAACCATGCCATGATCAAAATCACAGAGATCATACTTTTTCTTCATTCTGATATTTGATGTGAACATTACCTGAAGCTCGTGCCCTGTATCTGTATGATTTTTTTTTTTTTTTTTGTATTATGCTGCTGCCACATGATTGGCTGATGAGATAACTGCAAGAATGTGCAGGTGTTCCTAATAAAGTGGACAGTGAGTGTATAGGAAATTTAGTGTGATCAATCCACCTAAATGCATGTTTGAAAATTTGAATCACAGAATAAATTGAAAAAAAAACAGTGCTTGATGAAAGTCTAGAGTCATCATCCCTTTATCACATAATTTTGTTTACATGATATACATGACCCATATTCATCAAAGTTCAGTGTAATCAAATCTTGTGATGGAAAAAAGGAAAAGCAAATTCCACTGGGAATTTTCTTATTTTTCCATTTCATTATTTTTTTGTATCTGTATGATCAAAGTCACATCTGTTCGTACATATATACCTACATGCATAATAAACACATGAGCAAATTAATGAGTGAATGAATGAACAAATGAAAATTGACTCCAGTAGGTTATGGGGAAACCCAGAAAAGAGTTCATTAGTTTTATTCCAGTAGTGCACACCAGCAAAACCTGACACAATGGATCTGGAAGTGTCATTAAAATATTTTGGAGAATGAAACATGTAGGTTTGTGAATTCACTGTGATTAATGTGGAGTTGTTGTGTTAATCCCTCATTATTATTCTATTCTATTTCCTCCAGGTGCATGTGTTACCACAAACGGTGTTTGTGTCTGTGCTTAACTGATGAGCTGGTAAAGGGAATATCTTTAATCTGTGGTTTTAGAAGCTTCATATATACCATTTGTATGTTTTTGTACAGCCTTTTAATGACTCTGTATTACTGTGTAACTCTAAGAGCACAGTGATAGAGCGCAGAATCTGAGAGCTTTAGACCTCTGATAGTAAGTTCAGTGGAGTCTCTGGTTGTTTTCGACTCTAATCGACGATCATCAGGAGTGCTCTCATAACCTGTGCCTGACCTCGCACCTTTATACAGTAAAAACTGTGGTGCGCTGTTCGGATATTGTTTGTACCAGTAAAGATAAATGCTCTCACTGCTTGACTCATATGAACATTTCAGAGTCACAGTGTCTGTTTCTTTCCTGACAATGTTGGCATCTTCATCTGTCGGCCCAATTTTGTCTGCAAAACTGCCTGTTGTAAAAAAGAATGTGAATAAATAAATCAGTTAAGTATTTTTTAAACCAAATACAGACTTAAGAAATTAAGAAATTACTAGATGAAAACAAACATGTGTATTAATTAATACAATGATTTAGCAGTTAAAATGTATTGTAATAATTAATGATTGTACTAATTAATGTAATGATGAGCTGATGAAGGTTAATTACCTGTTGCGACAGTGAGAATCAGTGGTATGTATCTCACTGTGTACAGTAAATTGTATGGTTGAGCCATTTCTGAACACAGCTCTGTGAGGACTCTGTATAATAGTGCTGTATGTGCTGAACTTTCCACATGAGGGAACACATCTGTAAGAAGTGCACCCCCAGGAAGTGCTGCTGTCGAACACTGTATGGACTTCCTATTGGCTCATTAATATCAGTAAATAAAGTTTAAATTAAATCTGACTTCAGCCTAATCTGACCGAGTTTGGAGAAGGCCGTCTGTTTGAGTTTTGTGTCACTGTGAGCTCCAGGGTGCAGGACGACAGTGCAGAGTCTGATACTGCAGCAGGATTACAAAGATGGAGTAACAATCCATTCATTAAAACAAATATTAACTGTGGATAATATAGTTTATGATGTATGTTAATTCTGTGAATGTACATGTTTTGCTGAATTTTGTGATAATATTGTTGATTAATATGAGCCACTATAATATATTCATTTATTCATTCATTCATTCATTCATTTTCTATACCACTTATTCATTGCAGGTGTCGGGTGAGCTGGAGCCAATACCAACTGACAGTGGAGGGGTATACCTTGGACAGATCGCCAATCTATCGTGGGGCTAACACAGAGAAACAGCCATTCACACTCACATTCACACTTATGGGCAAGTTAGAGTCCCCAGTTGACCTAATCTGCATGTCTTTGGACTGTGGGAAGAAACTGGAGCACCCAGAGGAAACCCATGCAGGCACTGGGAAAACATGCAAACTCCAAACAGAAAGGTTCAAACCCATAACCTACTTGCTGTGAAGTGACAGTACTAACCACTGCACCACCATGCCACCCCATAATATATTTATTTCGATAGAATAAACAAAAAGTCATAAGTATAGATTCCGATAGAGAATTACAGCAAAAGGTCGCTCGACAAAGTATTGACTTTTTTTTTTTTTTGGGGGGGGGACCTATGCACACTCCAGATTTCTGTTTTTTTATCTTAATTATTGTTTGTGTCACCATAAACCAAAAATTTTCACCTTTAATGTGGTAGGCATGTTGTGCTAATCAAATGGTGCTAACCCTCCAAAAATCCATTTTAATTCCATCTTGTAATGCAATAAAACAGGACAAACACCAGGGGGGATGAATACTTTTGCAAGACACTGCCTCTGAGAGCTCTTTTCTATTCAACAAGGCTTTGTGTTTACTGAATTTGATAGTGTGGCAGTGGGGGCGTGGCCAAGCATCAGTTTGTGCATGGAGGGCGGGGTCAGGGAAGGTGAGTGGCCATGTCATTACACCTGTTGTCAGTTTGTGTGTGTGTGTGTGTGTGTGTTGCAGAGATGGCGGAGCATAAAATGAGGGGGAGAGCAGATAAGGGGAGCTCTCTCGACCAGAACACGTGTGCGTTGTGTGTGACTGTATGAGATTAAAGCTGAAAAGCAGAGAAAATAGGAAAAATAAAGAGTGTGTGTGAACATCAACTCCCACCTGCTGTGCTTCTGTGCTCCAGCCACATCAGGGACTGTTACAGACTGCTTGTTAGCTGCTAACTTGGCTGTCAGTTCTTCTTCTTCAGACGTCAGATCAATAGGAGGAACAGACAGATGCCTGAGAAAGCTGACTGCTAACATCAGTGTACTGGATCAAGTGCTATTTTATAAGCTGTTAAATAATGAGGGTGGAAACCATCGTGTTAAATTATGAATCAGAATCTCAAACTATTTCTTCATATTAAGGTCTGAACATTGTGTTACATCGTCATAGGAAGTGTAACTTTCCCCCCATTGATTGCTCAAAGAAAGCATTCCCAAAGATGATGGTTGTAGATATTCAAAGCAAATAAATATCAAACTTTGTGAACTCAGACAGAAAACTGTATTTGAATGAAACAGGTAAACAGCTCTCCCTCCTGAGGGGAAAAAAATCAGTCTGCACTTTTTGTACAGTGTGTTTGAGTTTTGTGTCCCTGTGGGCTCCATGGCGCAGTAGTACAGTGCAGAGTCTGATACTGCAGCAGGAAACATCTCCACATCTACTTTCTTTTCCTTTTTACGAAGTCTGATAGACAGTCTTGGGTCAGGTTGTTTAGCTTCAGTGACAGAATTTGAAGATATAGTCATCATCAGAAGAAACTCTGGTCCTGATTGAGGCTTTTGTCGATACCAGTGGAGATCTCTAGCCGAGTCATCATATGTGCAGGTCAGTGTGGTTTTGCTGCCCTCAGCTGAAGATATAATGGTTTGGTCTGATTTAATGCTGCTGTCAACAGCACCTGCAGTAAAGACATTGCAACAACATAAACATTTCTATTTTCATTGTTTAGGGACTTTTTTTTTTTTTTAAACCAACTAAATCATCATGTTTAGGTGTCAGTACAAAAATCTCCAGCATCCACCTGAAGTTTGTGTATAATATAAATGACTTACCAAAGGTTTTAACGACTATAAAAACAAAGAAGAGTAACATGATTGCTGTGTCTCTCTTGCAGTCGATATAAATGGCAGTAACTCTGTGTAACTGTCTAAACTGTATCTCACCACATCTCGCTCCACCTACCTTCACAGCCATATCAATTCTGGCATCAGTCTCTCAGTGAATAATCTTGTACATTCTGCCATCTTTTAATTAGAAACTAAAAAGATGGAGTCATAATTATTTAAATCAAATCATTAAAACAAATATTGAATGTAGATAATACAGTTAATCATGTGTGATAATTCCGCATGTTGCTGAATGTTTTGATAATATTACACAGTTCATGAGTATAAGGACCTTCTGTAGTTTATGTGATATTAGCAGACAGTGCGATAATTTTCTTCTCTATGGAACATTATAGGCTCATTAATGCTACACATGCATTGAACTAATAAACAGTTAATTAATTCAAATATACAGTAACTGTTTATTTTCACTTTATTTAACAAATGTATTTCATTACATATCAATGGAATTACATGGAATTCCCTAAGGCATGACATGCATCAATCACAAACAAACAAACGGCAACATATCAAATGCTGAAACTGAGGGTTTTTTACATTTTTTTTTATTAAGTATACAGTATATATGCCCCTTTTGAATTTAGTGCCAGCAATTCCCTGGTTTTCTCCATGCTCAACAAGTAACTGGACCGTTAGTCTGCAGTAATTCTTTCCCCTACTTTTTCCTTAGGCTACGTTTACATTAAACCGTATCTGTCTCGTTTTCTTCGCGGATGCACTGTCCGTTTACATTAAACTGCCTGGAAACGCCGGGAAATGGGAATCCACCAGCGTCCACGTATTCAATCCAGATCGTGTCAGCTCCGGTGCTGTGTAAACATTCAGAATACGTGGATACACTGTGCTGAGCTCTAGCTGGCGTCTCATTGGACAACATCACTGTGACATCCACCTTCCTGATTCGCTGGTGTTGGTCATGTGACGCGACTGCTGAAAAACGGCGCGGACTTCCGCCTTGTATCACCTTTCATTAAAGAGTATAAAAGTATGAAAATACTGCAAATACTGATGCAAATACTGCCCATTGTGTAGTTATGATTGTCTTTAGGCTTGCCATCCTTCCACTTGCAAGTGGTAAGTGATATGCGCTGGGATCACACACACAGCGGCTCAGTCCCGAAAACACTGCTTGTTCACTTCACTCGCGTGCTCTGTGAGCTGCGCAGGGCCAGAGTGCGCACCCTCCAGAGGGCACTCACTGTTCAGGGCGGAGTGATTTGGAGCGCAGGATGCCTGCGAAGCCGAGCATATCCGTGTATTGGTATTGCTGTGTGCACGCAAATCGTGTATTGCTGTTGCTGTGTGCACACTAATCGTTTTAAAAACGTTAATCTGATGATCCGCTGATATGGTCTAATGTAAACATGGGCTTAGACAGATCACACAACACTCAACTGTTCCTTTTCAACATTCAACACCCCCCACCCCCTACTTACTTATTTATTAATCAAAAAAGCTCGTTGGTCAGACATTTCTCTGCCTGTGTGCAATGGCTAATAAAGCTGTAAAGGTGTAAGAGATTGGCCCAGGCCACCTTACCCTATACCAGCTTTCTGCACCTCCAATACAGTGTCACTAACCTGATCCAGTGTTAAGCGCAGCTCAGGTTTCTCTTCATTGACACATAAATCTTTCGCCTTTTACTAAAGATTTCCGTGGAGAGGAACGTTAATGAGTTCAACTGATTTTTTGCAGGCTTTACTCTGGCTGAGCTGTATATTTTTGGTGATCAAATGTTAGAAATATCAAGCTTTTTACATGGAAACAATCCCCCCCCCCCCCCAACACACACACACACACAAAATGATGTCTCTCTCCAAAAGGATTCAGCTGTAATTTTTGGAACAATAGAACTGTTATAATACCATGTTGATGCATGGAACGGAAGGAGTAAGCCCCTATTCCAGCTCTCTACTCTAAAAAATACATTTAATACATTATCATCATTTAGACAACATATCAAACATTAAATTGGTACACCAAAAAAAAAAAGTTTTCCCTTGTTTTGGAAATAAGAGCACCATTCCTGGAGGTACTGCAATAGCAGGTTGATGTGTGGAGCAGAAGGAGCAAGCCCCTATTCCAGCTCCCTGTTCTAAACATCTGTTTAATATAACATCCTCATTTAGAGAACATATCAGATATTAAACTGATAAAAACAGATACTACACTTGATCTTAGCCAAAAGTGCTAAGAAGGTTAGCATGCTTCTAGTCTGGTGACACCAATACAGATTTCCTTTAGCTAAATATGGCAGGCTTCACACATAATGTAAGGCAATCAACAGAATGATACTCTCACTGTAACACTAACAAATCAGTAAATTATTGATGCTTATCATTATACAAGCTCGATCTACTGGTAACAATGAACCAAAAAAATATATGATGAGTGAGTAATGACTGTGAGTCTGGTAGCAACTGCTGGATGTGAATTGCAGGTCAAAATGTCCGCGCTGCTCCGTGACTGGTTGAACAGCATCACGTGGTTATCACTGCTGCTGACTCGCGTGCAATGGTAAATACCCCAGTGTTTCTCACAGTGTTTCTCAGCACGGTTCACAAAGATGCCAGTGTCTTGAATTCAGACTTAGGTTTGCTGCATGAGTTTTAATAAGTGATTACTGTGAAATGATGAAGAAAACCAAATTAAAAAAAAAGAATGAATAATACAAACAAATAAGATGCCAGGGACATGTTTAACAGGCCCATCTAAAGTAAGTAGTTTGTTTCAGTAGGCCTATATGCAACTTGTAAGGTTGGGTTTATCTTCTTTTTTAGTACAGATATGTAGCTATTACTTTTTTCCTAACATTAAAACATTTAACAGAGCTCATGCCCAAATAAATTGTTAAAGATCTATACTTGGCTTGGGAGATCATGCTTACAAGCTTATAGGCCAATTGAAGATGCGTCTTGTGTCGACTGATAGACGCTGGTGTCTTTATAATAGCCATGCGTATTTTCTTACATCCTCTTTGTCTTCCTAGAAGACACTGAAGGATTATTTAAATATCCTGGTGTTTCATGTACCGTAAATACCCTAGACATGTCTTATTTATTTACAGTGTAGCAGGAGACAGAGCCAAGAGATACTGAATATATATTTTATTGACCTATTGAACCCCCCATTTATTTATTTTAGCTCATTATATCATTGATATTATATCATCTGGAATTATGTAACTTTGGAAGTTGATCAGCCTTCAGTGGAACAAAACTGTGTGAAAGTTTTTGTACAGTGCAGTTGGATTTCCTGTCACTGTGGGTGCCAGAGCACAGTAGTATAGTGCAGAGTCTGATACAGCAGCAGAGGAGATGAGCAGATCCACTTGGTTATTCTTTTCATCAACTTCAGCAGAGAAACGTGGTGGGATTGAGTCACTTTTATATCCACTTTGTGATATAAAAAGAAGGAACTCAAGTTTGGATTTTGGATATTGTCTGTACCAGTGCAGGTAGTCTGAGGCACTCCTTGCTTCGTAGTTGCAGGACAGAGTAACATCACTGCCTTCATCTATAACTGTCTGAGTGAAAAGTGGCTTTATTGAATCTGCCATGGAGTCACCTGTCATAGAGAAGAGAATATAATGTTTTTATCATTTCCACCACCAAGCCAGAACTACAGTACATAAGTCAGACCCATATTCTGATTTTTCTTCCCACCACACAGATGAATAAATCACTAATTCAACACTTAATATTTCTGCAATAACAAAAAGTCAAAGTTAACTCACCGAGTGAAAGCCACAGACACATGAATATAACAGTGAACATGATGAATGGTCTCAGCTGAGTGAAAGTATTCTTTCTGTACTATGATATGTTCACATCATAAAGGTTCATGAAGCTCCAGCCCACAGCACCACATGACAGTGTCACCATTGTTACTGACAGATTGTTGATTCTTACTGAAGCATCCTGGCTTTACATTCAGCCTCACATGGGGAACCTGTCTTCAACTCCTACTGTCAGCAGAATTCATGGAATTATGAAAAATGAATCACTCTGATCTGTAAAAATATAATTAAATCAATAAATTATTAAATGCTTAAATTTCCTGTTATATATGTTTTATAAGTAGTTTTACTGCATTAGGGGCTTTGGCCTTACCAGAAATTGCTGTGAATAAATGTCATGATAAAAAAATAGTATAACAAGTTATTACTATTGTTATTATAATGTGATTGATTTATGGAACTTGTAATAACAAAGCCTGTTATTTCACTGAGGTGAGGAACAAACCAGCTGCTGCTCTTGGTCATACTATGAAAGATTCCAGCAAACCATGAGGTCTTAAGGAGAGAGAGAGAGAGAGACTGGATGTTTTATTTCCTTTGTGTTTCTTATTTCTTCCCTGTAGCCTAGTGTGCTGCCTGGCCTACCTTTCTTTCTTTCTTTCTTTCTTTCTTTCTTTCTTTCTTTCTTTCTTTCTTTCTTTCTTTCTTTCTTTCAATTAATGAATGAATAAATATTCATTCATTCATTCATTCATTCATTTGCCTCATATAATTTAAATATGATTGTTCTGCTTTATAAACCTGGAAACGAAAAAAAAATATATATATATCTTGGTTGCTAGTTATCATTTTAACATGAAACTGTGGAAGCAAAATAGAACATTTACGTTATCCAGTCACAAACACCACCAGCGCCACCATTACAAGTGAACCTGTCCAGAGCCCATTTTATTCACTGCAGCTGTAATGTGCTTGTCCATGCTGGAGACAAATATATTACACATCACACATTATTAACAAATTGTATTTATAGCCCGACTGCAATTTCAATTTTCTTCATTAATTCAGAGAAACGAGCCATTTTGTTGATGAAGAGTTGACAATTATACTATTCAGCTCGATCAAATAACCAGAATCACACAACTGCAATAAGATCTCACATCTCTGGGGCAGCCACGGCCTAAAGGTTAGAGAAGGTCACCAATTTGATTCCCTGGATGAGCAGGAAAATTTGTAGGTGAGAAGAGTGAATGAACAGCACTTTCCCTTCCCTCTACATCCATGGCTGAAGTGCCCTTGAGCAAGGCACCTAACCCTCAATTAATCCCCAGGTGCTGTAGCGCAGCTGCCCACTGCTATGGGGATGTTGTGTGTTCACTGCTTCACATGGGTTAAATGCAGAGAAAGAATTTCACTGTGCTCGAATGTATACAGTAAATCCTCTAATACTGGCCTGTATTCCATTACTGGCCGGGACTCTAATATTGGCCGGTCTCGCTGTCGGAGGAGGTAAATAATGGCCGGACTCTAATACAGGCCGGGGCTATAACCAACGATGTTTCTGAGATCATAGTGGCCTTACACAATCGTTCCGATCTGAAAGACAATTGTGATCAGTGGCGCCGCCAGGCGTATGGCCGTACGCACTAGGCGTACCTTGGGGAGAGAGATTTTTTTTTTTAATTATAATTGTTACCTGAATGCTTTGGCAATGCAACATAATTTGAGAAAGAGAGAGAGAGAGAGAGAGAGAGAGAGAGAGACGTGTGTGTGCCGGCGCATTTGTGTGCTTCAGGAGTGGGCGGGGTGTGCGTGACCAAGAAAGCTCATTGGTCAATGCAGATATACTTTTCTTGCACCACTGAGATTCTCTCCAGTTTTGAGAAACGGAGACAGACAATCGTCAGTAGTCAGAGCTTGTGCGAGAATTTATTGAGAAGCGAGTCAAAAATGAGTAAACGAACCCTGAAACAAACGAGCTTGTTTCAGACTTTTATGAAAAAGTCCAAAAGCAGTGATCCAGGGGTGTCATCTGCTTGCCAGTCCTCTCCAGTATCAGCTAGTAACACGGCACCGGCAGCTTCCACTCCTCCGCAACCGAGCAGCAGTACGCTGCAGCTGGATGCTAGCTCAGTTCCTTTGAGGGAATTGCCTTCATCTACCTCTGAGTTTGAAACTAGCCATACATCCAGTGAATTTCATATAAGAACACCTACATCTCCCCATGTCCCTTACGATCAGAAGTAGATGGTTGCTCCACCTTGCTGACAAATGAGCCATCAGATAGCTTTACTAATGAGCCACGAGTCAGCCCGCTATCACTGACATCAGATTTATCAGACATAGGTAAACTTCAACCAGATGCCTTAAAATGTGCACCGGACTCTGTAAAGCTCAATGTCCTACAGAACCGCTTCAAACCAGACAGAGGGTGGGTGGCTCCTTCTACTCTGATTTTCGGTAAACTCAGAAAAATACCTGAGGAGTTTTTCAACGAGTCTATATACCCCATGTTGCGCTACAGTGTGTGTCAGAGTCGTGCGTGCGGTAGTGCTGAGCAAGTTCACTAGATTCTAATCGAGGCTATAAAGAGTTTATTGTTTATTGTCGTGTGTCCCCGGCCTATATTAGAGGATTTACAGTAGTTCACATATGTTGTTCAAATATCAGCCTGTGTTCATGGAAGGCTAATAAATGAACCTATTTTATAGGTTCAAATAGACACAAAATCTCGTTTTTATTCATTCCACTGGTAGTCTGTTTTGCTCAAATAGAAATAGAGGCCTGCCTCTAATTCTGGCCTCCTTCCAATAATGGCCTGGACCAAGATGCACTTGAGTGAAATAAAGGCCCCGGCCTATATTAGAGGATTTACGGTATGTGACAAATAAAGGCCTCTTTTCTTTATCTGTACAATCTCTGTGTATTTTTCAATGTATTACATATAAAAGTACGATGTATTGTTGAAGAGGGTCTATATTATTGTGAAAAGCAGTATTCATAATCAAAGAAGTCGAAATCTCTCAGGGACGTGAGCAGGGTCCTTGTGTTTGGGCCACAATAAGATAACTGACAATGCCATCTTGTGGAGAAAGAGAAAAGACTTTTACACACCAAGGATTTTTTTTTTTTTTTTGGTTGGTTGGTTGGTTTGGTTTTATTTTGTTTTCTTGAAATGAACAATGTCCCAGTTTACCCTGAAAAATGTGTTGCTGTGAAAATGAAGTCTTTTTTTTTTTAAATTCACAAATCATTACAGCAAATAGCTGAACTTGACAAAAAAACCCTGAACTCGTACAGAGCCTCAGCTACATCATTCAAGTTCAGAATTGGTCTCAACCACACACCCTGTAGACCTTTCTGTAAAGCTTTCTATCTAATTGTTCATGGTGTGCTACAGTGGTACAGCTGCACAGGATGCTCTCTGTTGATCCCATGAATGGAATGAATGTACTGAGGGTACAGTCCCTCCTGGAACTTAAGACATTGCAGGGATTTATTTTGGCCCAGATGAGATCCTCAGTGATGTGCAACCCAAGACTTGTAAAATCCCATGATCACACGCGCAGACACACATTAACCACAAGATCTTCTGTTATGTCCAGGTGTTGTTGCTTCTACACGAGTCCTCAAACTGCCCACCTTCTCTCTGTATGTAAACTCATCATTTTGCTGACAAGGCTCAACACTGTCATGCCATCAGCAAGCTTGAAAACATGAATCTAGATGTGCATTGCAGCAGAGTTGTGTATCAGAACAGTGATGATCTCAATCCATGAAATGAAATGAATGAAATGAATTAACATTTATACAAAAATATAACCCTCTTTCCAGTTTTGTTTTACTATATTGGTCCATGAACAAAGAATTATAATTATTGTACTGTTTAAGTGGCAATTGAAGTATTTTTTTAACTCCTGAAAATAGTTCTTAAAGGTGGGGTACGAGATTTTGGAATAACGGTTCCCGCAAGCCATATTTTGAAAAGAAACACGCCCGCCCTCGCCATGCTCCCACCCCCCGCGTCTCCACCCCTCCTCCCCCTTATAAAGCCTGAGAAAGTCAGGCTTTATAATGGGTGTCTATTGCGTTACACACCAGTGGAGCTCGTTAAGTTAGGGTGTTTTCACACTTGGTCCCTTTCAGCCATCTAACCGAACTCAGATCGATGACTCAGCATTTTTTGCGCATATGTGAACACTCCAACTGTACCCAGACCCCTTTAAAGCGAACCGAACTGAGACCACCTCAGGAGGTGGTCTCAGTACGGTTCGCTAAAAATCAACGGTATGGTTCGCCTAATCTGCGCATTGTGAACAAAAAGCGCACCGGGTTCACTTCGCCTTTTTCACTGTAGTTTAACCTTCTTCGTTTGCCGTAGTTGGTCACGTGACTGTAGCAGGGAAACTCAACTTCCTTTTGGAACTTACCACAGCCGCTTTACAGTTCTCTGAACTTACTGACTGATGAGTCGGCCACAATAATAGAACTATATATATATATATATATATATATATATTAATAAATATATAAAAATATAAATTTATTTTCCTTAATCCGCACTATTTTGATCAAAGAATACAGCAGGGTAAGCATGGCAGAAGACATTTTGATTCAAGAGAAAATTACCCAGAATTCCGTGCACTGGGGGTCTGAGGGCTCTAGAGGACCTGGTGTGAACAGAAAGAGGACTGAGGCCCCATCAACACTTAACTGGACCAGAAAGAGAACCCAGTCCTCTTTGTAATAAATTCACAGTGTGAACACAAAAAGAACTGAGTTCTTTTTCTGTTGGTCCACTTTTTGGTCCACTTAAAGAGGACTGAGTCTGGTTCTTTTAAAGGGGACCAGGTGTGAAAACACCCTTAGAGTGTAGAGAGCTTGAAAAAATAGCTCAAACTTTCTCATTTAAACTGTGTTTTCAGCCCCAATTTTCACTCCACACACATAATTTTCTCAAAAGTAGTAGCCACACTTGTCCTGATTCACACAATGTGTCTATCTACACGATAGGACTTGCAGTTTTTCAATGAGAAGCCTGAAAGTGAGGAGAGGGCAGGCGCGCAGCCCCATAGACTCCCATTATAAACTTGGCAGAAAAGTCACTCGTTTTTAACTTGCTCTAGTGACCTCATTTTTTACACTACAGACAAAAAAATTACATCAGTGTGTTCAGGAGAGCCTTGTGGCGCTCACTATGAAAGAATTTTGTGAATATCTCCTTCCGTTTTCGTGTAGATCCCCGTTGTTTGGAGGGAGCGTACTGAGAAAATCCTGCACTTTCTGTGTGACACTCTGCTCGCAGCGCGCGGGTTGGGGGAGGGGCTGCTCGCTCTCTCTCTCACACACACACAGAAGGGACGGGCTGCTCGCGGGCTTCAGTCTGATTGATGTGTCAGTATCCAATCATTTTGAAGTGGTACCTCGATAGGATTGGATGGCGTTTTTCCTTTATTTTACACTGTAGACTGGATTAAAATATTTCGTTTTTGGGTCAAACCTTCTATTGTACTGCTTGCAACATGGGTGTGAGGAGCTTTTCAAGCAATATGGTAAAAAATACTCCTGAAAAAAATCTTGTACCCCACCTTTAACATCGTAAATAGTGTTAACACAACTACTGTGACAAATTAGTTCAGTGACCACTCCAGCTGAGATTTTTTTGTATGAAAGATGAATGTCCATCTGCCATTACACTGTAAAAAAATGGCTGTGAAATCTACAGTTATTTACTGTATTAAACACAGTAACATTACTGTGTATGATTTTTACAGTAGAATGCTGTAAATTTTATAATAAAACCTTGTCCACATGACAAAATCACAGTAGTCTAAGTATTACAGTGAAAATCACAGTAGTCAAAGTGTTACTGTAAAGAAAATCACAATAGCCGGTATAGTACTGTAAATAGAAAAGTAAACTACTGTATTTTATATATATATATATATATATATATATATATATATATATATATATATATATATATATATATGTATTAGATTAAAAAAAAGTATCTGGGCACATACTTTTTATATCATATTTATGACTTCTTATTGCATTATTAACTCATAATGCATTATTATTTTTTTATCAACAGTAAGTTTTATCTTTTTTTTCTTTCACTGGATGACATGGGGTGACATAAATTTATCCAATGAGGATCAAGAGAGTTCAACGGTCGTGCTTCGAATGGGCCAGTCACGTCAACGTAAACGGGACAACCCGCGAACACAGCACGTGCAGTTCTGACTCTGTCAGAGTAAAGAAAGCTTAGTGACCGCTCCTAACCACTTGGTAGACAAGGCATTGTTTTGTGCTTGTGTTCATTTTTGTTGCATTTATGTGTGTTTGCATCGTCTATGTTCATTTTTTTCACTGTTTTAACATGTTTGGCTGCGCGGGAGAGTTTTTTTCCGCCATTTTTTCCCTCCAACTTTTGCTTCTGTGGGAGTATTCATCCTGGATCCACCACCAAGTAGCGTTGGGACTTCCAGAAAATTGGTAAGCAGATAATATTTTCCTATTCATATATTTTGTTCTATAAAATTAAAATGAAAAAAAAGTTATGTTGAGTACGAAAACTCGAGTTCATGCATTTTACTTCATACTTCTTAATCCTGGGCAGCACGGTGGTGTAGTGGTTAGCGTTGTCGCCTCACAGGAAGAAGGTCCTGGGTTTGAGCCCCGGGGCTGGTGAGGGCCTTTCTGTGTGGAGTTTGCATGTTGTCTGCGTGGGTTTCCCCCACAGTCCAAAGACATGCAGGTTAGGTTAACTGGTGACTCTAAATTGACTGTAGGTGTGAATGGTTGTCTGTGTCTATGTGTCAGCCCTGTGATGACCTGGCAACTTGTCCAGGGTGTACCCTGCCTTTCGCCCATAGTCAGCTGGGATAGGCTCCTGCGACCCTGTAGAAGGATAAAGCGGCTAGAGATAATGAGATGAGATGAGACTTCTTAATCCTGCATATGTTCATTGATTCACTGAAGTTTATTCATGTTCTGTTTATAAAACCTTTATCTGTAAATAGTTCTCTGACTCTTGTGATCAAAAACATTTATCTGAAGCTAAATTCGGAGGCTTTTATGTAAATAGTTTTCTAATAAACCATACATATATAAACTTCTGATCAACTCGTGTAAATTTCCGGCGAAAAAGACAACTGGGGTAAGACCAGCCTATTTCTGGGTTAAACCACACCCACTTCCGGGTTAAGCCCCAGATAATGGTGTACTCACTCATTCCTAGTAGCCACCTCTGCTGTCATTATTGCTATTTCAGATTGCTTGCTATGTATGTGTCACTTTCTGTTTACCTTTCACCAACCCAGTTACTTTATCTGCTCCTTTTATCTGTTTTATGCACTGCTCGGAAGATATGTATGCTCCTTGACCTGTTTTTACAGTCATTCATGTGGAGCAAATCATTTATGGAATGTATTGCTATGAAATATAATTTTTGTAACGTCTGACTCTGACTAAGGAGAGACGATCCTGACTGCGAAAAAATGGATGCTGTCGATCGAGGGGAGGGTCATAATTCCACCTGCTGCTCACCTGACTGACTTCACCACCGCCTTGGCCGCTCTCTTTGCCTGTTACTATGTTTTCAACCTAGAGTATCAGGTGGAAGCCAACACAACATTGGAGTTTGTTCAGAGGTATTAACTGTCTCAAATAGTTGATTGTAAAGATTGAAATGTAAAATCAAATTGAAAAGCTGTTCAAAATCACCCTTTTCCTTTAAAATGTTATTGGTCTTGAGTATGTTAATAGTGTAGGCTGAAGTCTCCTTACAACTTGAATGCTTTATTAGAGAACAGAAGACTCGTTGACATATAAATATTGTCCCACTCTCTAACTCCTATACTCATTTTCATAGGTTTTTGGTCAGGATTAATCCTGACTCCACTAAGTGCAGTGCCAAGGAGCAGATGAGCAGGAAGACTGGGAGAGTGGTGAAGCGGAAGACTTCCTGCATGAACCCCCATGTGATCTTCATCAGGGATTTCACTGAGTTCAATTGGCTAAGTGACTAGATAGAGGTGAGGTTCTAATAATAGCTTTTGCATTGAAAGTTCAAGATGGTTTATTTAAAGATGTTATCTCAAATAGTTTTATTAACCCTTGTGGGACTATCTGCATTTATTCTGCTCACACAGAAGCCATGAGGATAAACTACATTATTTACAGATAAAGTGGGTTACAAGAACAAATATTGTTGACAGTGCTGCATTAAGTTTATGCTAGCCCACATTTTGATTGAAGAATATGTAATTGAGTGCTCCTGCAGCCAGTGACACCTCTTATCAGGAACAAGTATCTTGACATGATACCGACATCATCTTAGACCCTCATCTCATACATGGTGCATTACAAAGTAATTGTAATAAATGTAATTATTAATGTGTTTTCTTCTCTAATTTCAGGGCTCCAATTGGGATTCTGGGTCCCAAGTTCAGTCCAAGGGTCTCCAAGTCCAAGTTTTTTGTCTAAAATGTTTGGCAACTTGTGCTTTATGTTCCTGTTCACCAAAGCAATAAATAATCCTGTTAACAATTTTCTTGTTTTCTGTAGTTGATTGAAATATTTTAGAATATGGGTCATTCTATTAATGGTTAATATTAAACCACAGTGATTCAGCATTTAAATTGTACAGTGAGAAACTGAATTTAGTGATTACCTGTTAATCACTGTTAATAGTACTGCATTGCCATATACAATACCGTTAAAAAAATGACAGTGCTTTGTTTGTACAGTAAATAAACCAGCACAGTAAATGCAACTGAAATCACAGTATTTAATTGATATTTAGTCTACAGTTAAACTACTAATACTGTAAATACAACTGAAATCACAGTATTTAATTGATATTTAGTATACAGTTAAACTACTAATACTGTAAATACAACTGAAATCACAGTATTTTTTTTATTTTACAGTAAATACATCAATACTGTTAATGGAATTACAGTACTTCTACTGTAAAATATATTTACAGTAATTACCTGGTTAATTGCTGCCAGTAAGTTACTGTAAATTTTACGGTAAATTTTTTACAGTGTATTTTTAATATACAACGTTTATGGATGTTTTATAAGGTTGATTACAAGTATTATTGCTTTTTACACTTTTGAGAAAGTTGACTAGTCTTTTCTTTTCTACAAGGGAATGTGTTTCAGGTTATTGAACAAACCAATTTACTGTTTTTGTTCAATATTAATTTAGATCGATTTTATTTGGTTGGAGAGTCTCTGTCCCAACAGCCAGCCGCTGTGTCCAGGGATCAGGTCATCGAGGCCCCTGCCTTCGACTGCCACCCAATCCACACTGCACCAAACCCCTACTGCTACCTCTGTGGGTGGTGAACCCACAGGAGGTCGGGCCCACATCACCTCTTCGGGCTGAGCCCGGCCGGGCCCCATGGGCAAAGGCCCGGCCACCAAGCGCTCGCATACGAGCCCCAACCCCGGGCCTGGCTCCAGGGTGGGGCCCCGGCTGCGTCATACCGGGCGACGTCACGGTCCTTGCTTTTTTCTCCATAGGGGTTTTTGGTGAACTGCTCTTGGTCTGGCCTGTCACCTAGGACCTGTCTGCCTTGGGAAACCCTGACAGGGGCATAATGCCCCCGACAACATAGCTCCTAGGATCATTCAAGCACACAAACCCCTCCACCACAATAAGGTGGCAGTTCTAGAGAGAGGGGCTGAGCTGTCACCTGGTGGTGAGTTGGATCAGCTGGCGGAGGAGGAAGCTGGACAGACCTGGCAGGCCCAAACGTATGGTGAGGGTCTGCTGGGAACGTCTGGCCGAGCACTCTGTTGGGGAGGTCTTTAACTCCCACCTCCGGGAGAGCTTTTCCCAGCTTCCGAGGGAGGCGGGGGACATTGAGTCTGAGTGGACCATGTTCTCTACCTCCATTGTGGACATGGCTGTTCGGAGCTGTGGCCGCAAGGTCTCCGGTGCCTGTCATGGTGGCAATCCCCGAACCCGGTGGTGGACACCGGAAGTAAGGGATGCCGTCAAGCTGAAGAAGGAGTCCTATCGGGCCATGTTGACCTCCGGGACTCCTGAGGCAGCCGACGGGTATCGGCAGGCCAGGTGTGCTGCAGCTCGGGCAGTTGCGGAGGCAAAAACTTGGAACTGGGAGGAGTTCGGGGAGGCCATGGAGAAGGACTATCGGTCGGCCTCGAAGAAATTCTGGCAAACCGTCCGGCACCTCAGGAGGGGGAAGCAGTACTCTGCCAACACTGTTTACAGTGCGGGTGGGGAGCTGTTGACCTCGACTGGGGACATTGTTGGGCGGTGGAAGGAATACTTTGAGGATCTCCTCAATCCCACCGTCATGTCTTCCACTGAGGAGACTGAGGCTGATGACTCAGAGGTGGACTCGTCCATTACCCAAGCCGAAGTCACTGAGGTGGTTTGCAAGCTCCTCGGTGGCAAGGCCCCGGGGGTGGATGAGATCCGCCCTGAGTATCTCAAGTCTCTGGATGTTGTGGGGCTGTCTTGGTTGACACGCCTCTGCAACATCGCGTGGCGGTCGGGGACAGTTCCTCTGGAGTGGCAGACTGGGGTGGTGGTCCCTCTTTTTAAGAAAGGGGACCGGAGAGTGTGCTCCAATTATAGGGGAATCACACTTCTCAGCCTCCCAGGGAAAGTTTACTCCAGGGTACTGGAGAGGAGAATTCGACCAATAGTCGAACCTCGGATCCAGGAGGAACAATGCGGTTTTCATCCTGGTCGCGGAACACTGGACCAGCTCTATACCCTTCATAGGGTGCTTGAGGGTTCATGGGAGTTTGCCCAACCAGTCCACATGTGCTTTGTGGATCTGGAAAAGGCATTTGACCATGTCCCCCGTGGTATTCTGTGGGGGGTGCTTCGGGAGTATGGGGTTCGGGGCTCTTTGCTAAGGGCTGTCTGGTCCCTGTACGAACGGAGCAGGAGTCTGGTTCGCATTGCCGGCAGTAAGTCAGACCTGTTCCCAGTGCATGTTGGACTCCGGCAGGGCTGCCCTTTGTCACCGGTTCTGTTCATAATTTTTATGGACAGAATTTCTAGGCACAGCCAGGGGCCAGAAGGAATCCTGTTTGGGAACCACATGATTTCATCTCTGCTTTTTGCGGATGATGTTGTCCTGTTGGCTTCTTCAAACCAGGACCTTCAGCATGCACTGGGGCAGTTTGCAGTCGAGTGTGAAGTGGCTGGGATGAGAATCAGCACCTCCAAGTCTGAGGCCATGGTTCTCGACCGGAAAAGGGTGGCTTGCCCTCTCCAGGTTGGTGGAGAAGTCCTGCCTCAAGTGGAGGAGTTTAAGTATCTCGGGATCTTGTTCACGAGTGAGGGAAGGATGGAGCGTGAGATCGACAGGCGGATCGGTGCAGCCTCCGCAGTGATGCGGTCGCTTTACCAGTCCGTTGTGGTGAAGAAGGAGCTGAGCCAAAAGGCGAAGCTCTCAATTTACCGGTCGATCTACGTTCCGACTCTCACCTATGGTCATGAGCTTTGGGTAATGACAGAAAGAACAAGATCGCGGATACAAGCAGCCGAAATGAGTTTCCTTCGCAGGGTGGCTGGGCGCTCCCTTAGAGATAGGGTGAGAAGCACAGTCACTCTGGAGGAGCTCGGAGTAGAGCCGCTGCTCCTCCACATCGAGAGGAATCAGCTGAGGTGGCTCGGGCATCTTTTTCGGATGCCTCCTGGATGCCTCCCTGGGGAGGTGTTCCAGGCATGTCCCCCCAGGAGGAGGCCCCGGGGAAGACCCAGGACACGCTGGAGGGACTATGTCTCTCGGCTGGCCTGGGAACGCCTCGGTGTTCTTCTCGAGGAGCTGGCCGAGGTGTCTGGGGAAAGGGAAGTTTGGACTTCTATGCTTAGACTGCTGCCTCCGCGACCTGGTCCTGGATAAGCGGAAGAAGACGAGACGAGACGAGTCTCCGTGGACATCTGTTTATTTTTATGTTTGTGTGTTGAAGGTAAAATCTACCATCTTCAGGATGTGTGTGTGAGTTGAAGTGTATGACTGGCTGAGGGTTTGCGGGGTTAAGACTATGCTTTCAGGGATCATTTCTATAGTCGCTCACTAGGAAATGGGGTTTGAAAGTGTTACATCTTGCTAATCACGATGATGAGTTATGATGTATTCTTCTGAGCGTGAATCAGATTTCAGCTAGTGATTTGTTTCACGGGCTTTAATCATTGATGAATGTTCTTTTATCTTTATGGAGATGAAAGAGGAGGTGTACATAATCAGAGTGATTTCATTTTTGTTAAGCTGTTTGAAAAAAAAGCTATGAAAGTAGAGAGAGTTGTTGATGGAGTTTTACTGATTTTATTATATCTTCAGTTTTTATTTGCCATTATTTTGCTGTAACTTTTCATTGTGTTCTTACTCTAAAAAGAGTGCTTTCTACATACTTATATAAGATTTTTGTAGAATGTTAAATTAATTTTCTTAGGGGTGGATTGACAGGAAGAATATATGACTACAGCCATAAACAGACCAGAAAAGCTATTTTCGTCAGTTATTTAGAAATTTTTAAACTTATATTGATTTCAAATTTAATTGTAGATATAATTATTAAAAATGTATAAAATTATTTATTTAAGGTTTTTTTGAAGAGTGATTAGTAGATTAATTGTTAACAATAGATCTACTAAGTAAAGCTTTATAAGTTTTTTATTTTTTAATAATGTATAGTTTTAATTAGTATTTGTTGATGAAATTATGTTTGTATGCTTTTTGTCAAGTGTGAGAGGAAAACTATGAGAATGATCAGTGGGTTGTCAATATAACGAAAATAAATATAACGGGCTTTAAATTAAAAAGCGATATGCTTGTACAACATGACAATGTTCTTACTGTATTACAGATATTATATTAAGATAAGTATACTATTTAACAGAACATGATCAGTGGGTTGTTAATATAAAAAAAATAGATAAAAGGGTTTAAAGAGTTATTAGAGTTTTAAATTATGTGTACTTGTGCAATATGAAAATGTTCTTACTGTATTTGAGATATTTGATTAAGTATTTATATTATTTATGGGTGATTTAGAGCATTGTTGATTAGTATGAAATATAGTTTTATAGTTTTGTGGAGTGTATCATATTTTTTTTTTTATAAATGGTAAATGTATTTTGTGTGTTTTCTCTCAGTAATTGGTCCGTGACTCATCATTTCAGTCCTTTTTCGACATCTCTGAGAAACTTACAGTGTCATTTCTTTTCTATAAGGTATGTTGGCAGGCTCTACAGCATGATGGCGCTGTGGTTAAACAAGCCAATTCTCTGCTTTTGTTCAAGATTAATTCAGGCTATTTTGGTATTTTAGATAGTCTGTGGATAGCTGTTTATTTTCATGTGTGTTATGTGGAGAACCTAAAATCTCCCATCTTCAGGATCTGTGTGTTGGTTGGAGTCATTGTCTATCTGACATGATGAGGAGCTAAGACTATACTTTCAGGGATCGTTTCTATAAGTACTTACCAGGGGCAGTTCTAGCCATTTTGGGGTCCTCAAAAGTCAGTATTGAAACACACATACAGAATAATGGGTATCCCTACTTAACGCATGCCATATCTCCTTGCTGTAAATTCAGAAAAAAAGACAGCAAACTGACACTAACAATGTGCCCCAAATAAGCTCCACAGTGAAACAGGTTTGAGATTACTCCAGCATTTACCAAAATTCTGACAGTGTTTATTGCTCAGATCAAACCAGAAAGAGAGAGAGCGACAAGGCAAACAACAGAAGAGACAGTAGAGAGAGATACCCAATTTTAAGAGTCAACCTCCATATTTTAATAAAACAAGGATATCTGAAATCCAATTATTATTTTTACTCCACAGATACATATTACCAGATATAAAATGATCTTATTCTTATCAGAAGTAGAACACAAATGGATCCATATTACCAGATACACATTACCAGAGATACAAAATGTTCTTACTGTTATCAGAACTACAACACAAATGGATATTACTCTATTGAAACCTCTACATTTCCATGGGATAAGACTGATGCCAAGATAAATGTACGAGAGAGAGAGAGAGAGAGAGAGAGTTTGTGTGTGTGAGAGAGAGTGAGTGAGTGAGAGAGCCATTTAGTGACAGGCAATACAGTGGTTGAGAGACAGATACAGAGGGATTGTGAGTTTGTAATGGATGCAGCCAGTACATTATTGAAATGTCCTTAATCTTCAAAATTCCATTGTTCTGGCTTTGATCTGTTCGACCTGTTGCCCTCAGGGAGGCGCTACAGGTGCATCAGGACAAAGACAAATCGATTAAAAAACAGCTTCTTTCCAAAAGCCATAACCGCCCTGAACTTGGATATGCTCTGACATTATAGTCTATTTACTTTCCTATTTACTAATTTATAATGTGCAGTACTTTATAAGGTGACTCTCTCTGTGCAATACCTCACTCCATAATGTGAAACGCAGCACACGCACCTCGGGACTGTGCACCGTACACACAGCACACGCACCTCGGGATATGCACCTTACACACAGCACACGCACCTCGGGACTGTGCACCTTACCACACACACCTCGGGACTGTGCACCTTACACACAACACACTCACCTCGGGACTGTGCACCTTACACACAGCACATACACCTCAGGACTGTGCACCTTACACACAGCACATTCAACTCAGGACTGTGCACCTTACACACAGCACACTCACCTCAGGACTGTGCACCTTACACACAGCACATACACCTCAGGACTGTGCGCCTTACACACAGCACACTCACCTCAGGACTGTGCGCCTTACACACAGCACACTCACCTCAGGACTGTGCGCCTTACACACAACACACTCACCTCAGGACTGTGCGCCTTACACACAGCACACTCACCTCAGGACTGTGCACCTTACACACAACACACTCACCTCAGGACTGTGCGCCTTACACACAACACACTCACCTCAGGACTGTGCGCCTTACACACAGCACACTCACCTCAGGACTGTGCGCCTTACACACAGCACACTCACCTCAGGACTGTGCGCCTTACACACAACACACTCACCTCAGGACTGTGCGCCTTACACACAACACACTCACCTCAGGACTGTGCGCCTTACACACAGCACACTCACCTCAGGACTGTGCGCCTTACACACAACACACTCACCTCAGGACTGTGCACCTTACACACAGCACACTCACCTCAGGACTGTGCACCTTACACACAGCACACACACCTCAGGACTGTGCGCCTTACACACAGCACACACACCTCAGGACTGTGCGCCTTACACACAGCACACACACCTCAGGACTGTGCTCCATACACACAGCACATACACCTCAGAACTGTGCACCTTACACACAACACATATACCTCAGGACTGTGCACCTTACACACAGCACACACACCTCAGGACTGTGCGCCTTACACACAGCACACACACCTCAGGACTGTGCGCCTTACACACAGCACACACACCTCAGGACTGTGCGCCTTACACACAGCACACACACCTCAGGACTGTGCGCCTTACACACAGCACATGCACCTCAGGACTGTGCACCTTACACACAACACACTCACCTCAGGACTGTGCACCTTACACACAGCACACACACCTCAGGACTGTGCACCTGACACACAACAGACACACCTCAGGACTGTGCGCCTTACACACAGCACACTCACCTCAGGACTGTGCGCCTTACACACAGCACACTCACCTCAGGACTGTGCGCCTTACACACAACACACTCACCTCAGGACTGTGCACCTTACACACAGCACATTCAACTCAGGACTGTGCACCTTACACACAGCACACTCACCTCAGGACTGTGCACCTTACACACAGCACATACACCTCAGGACTGTGCGCCTTACACACAGCACACTCACCTCAGGACTGTGCGCCTTACACACAGCACACTCACCTCAGGACTGTGCGCCTTACACACAACACACTCACCTCAGGACTGTGCGCCTTACACACAGCACACTCACCTCAGGACTGTGCACCTTACACACAACACACTCACCTCAGGACTGTGCGCCTTACACACAACACACTCACCTCAGGACTGTGCGCCTTACACACAGCACACTCACCTCAGGACTGTGCGCCTTACACACAGCACACTCACCTCAGGACTGTGCGCCTTACACACAACACACTCACCTCAGGACTGTGCGCCTTACACACAACACACTCACCTCAGGACTGTGCGCCTTACACACAGCACACTCACCTCAGGACTGTGCGCCTTACACACAACACACTCACCTCAGGACTGTGCACCTTACACACAGCACACTCACCTCAGGACTGTGCACCTTACACACAGCACACACACCTCAGGACTGTGCGCCTTACACACAGCACACACACCTCAGGACTGTGCGCCTTACACACAGCACACACACCTCAGGACTGTGCTCCATACACACAGCACATACACCTCAGAACTGTGCACCTTACACACAACACATATACCTCAGGACTGTGCACCTTACACACAGCACACACACCTCAGGACTGTGCGCCTTACACACAGCACACACACCTCAGGACTGTGCGCCTTACACACAGCACACACACCTCAGGACTGTGCGCCTTACACACAGCACACACACCTCAGGACTGTGCGCCTTACACACAGCACATGCACCTCAGGACTGTGCACCTTACACACAACACACTCACCTCAGGACTGTGCACCTTACACACAGCACACACACCTCAGGACTGTGCACCTGACACACAACAGACACACCTCAGGACTGTGCGCCTTACACACAGCACACTCACCTCAGGACTGTGCGCCTTACACACAGCACACTCACCTCAGGACTGTGCGCCTTACACACAGCACACTCACCTCAGGACTGTGCGCCTTACACACAACACACTCACCTCAGGACTGTGCGCCTTACACACAGCACACTCACCTCAGGACTGTGCGCCTTACACACAACACACTCACCTCAGGACTGTGCACCTTACACACAACACACTCACCTCAGGACTGTGAACCTTACACACAGCACACTCACCTCAGGACTGTGCACCTTACACACAGCACACACACCTCAGGACTGTGCGCCTTACACACAGCACACACACCTCAGGACTGTGTGCCTTACACACAGCACACACACCTCAGGACTGTGCTCCATACACACAGCACATACACCTCAGAACTGTGCACCTTACACACAACACATATACCTCAGGACTGTGCACCTTACACACAGCACACACACCTCAGGACTGTGCGCCTTACACACAGCACACACACCTCAGGACTGTGCGCCTTACACACAGCACACACACCTCAGGACTGTGCGCCTTACACACAGCACACACACCTCAGGACTGTGCGCCTTACACACAGCACATGCACCTCAGGACTGTGCACCTTACACACAACACACTCACCTCAGGACTGTGCACCTTACACACAGCACACTCACCTCAGGACTGTGCACCTTACACACAGCACACACACCTCAGGACTGTGCACCTGACACACAACAGACACACCTCAGGACTGTGCGCCTTACACACAGCACACTCACCTCAGGACTGTGCACCTTACACACAGCACACACACCTCAGGACTGTGCACCTTACACACAACAGACACACCTCAGGACTGTGCACCTTACACACAGCACACTCATCTCAGGACTGTGCGCCTTACACACAGCGCACTCACCTCAGGACTGTGCACCTTACACACAGCACACTCACCTCAGCACTGTGCACCTTACACACAGCACACTCACCTCAGGACTGTGCGCCTTACACACAGCACACACCTCAGGACTGTGCGCCTTACACACAGCACACTCACCTCAGGACTGTGCGCCTTACACACAGCACACTCACCTCAGGACTGTGCGCCTTACACACAACACACTCACCTCAGGACTGTGCGCCTTACACACAGCACACTCACCTCAGGACTGTGCGCCTTACACACAGCACACTCACCTCAGGACTGTGCACCTTACACACAGCACACTCATCTCAGGACTGTGCGCCTTACACACAGCACACTCACCTCAGGACTGTGCACCTTACACACAACACACTCACCTCAGGACTGTGCACCTTACACACAGCACACTCACCTCAGGACTGTGCGCCTTACACACAGCACACACACCTCAGGACTGTGCGCCTTACACACAGCACACTCACCTCAGGACTGTGCGCCTTACACACAGCACACTCACCTCAGGACTGTGCACCTTACACACAACACACTCACCTCAGGACTGTGCACCTTACACACAGCACACTCACCTCAGGACTGTGCGCCTTACACACAGCACACTCACCTCAGGACTGTGCGCCTTACACACAGCACACTCACCTCAGGACTGTGCGCCTTACACACAGCACACTCACCTCAGGACTGTGCACCTTACACACAGCACACTCACCTCAGGACTGTGCACCTTACACACAACACATACACCTCAGGACTGTGCACCTTACACACAGCACATACACCTCAGGACTGTGCACCTTACACACAACACATACATCTCAGGACTGTGCACCTTACATACAGCACATACACCTCAAGTCTGTGCACCTTACGCACAACACACTCACCTCAGGACTGTGCGCCTTACACACAGCACACACACCTCAGGACTGTGCACCTTACACACAGTACATTCACCTCAGGACTGTGAGCCTTACACACAGCACATACACCTCAGGACTGTGCACCTTACACACAACACACTCACCTCAGGACTGTGCGCCTTACACACAGCACACACACCTCAGGACTGTGCGCCTTACACGCAGCACACTCACCTCAGGACTGTGCACCTTACACACAGCACACTCACCTCAGGACTGTGCACCTTACACACAAGGCACACACCTCAGGACTGTGCGCCTTACACACAGCACACTCACCTCAGGACTGTGCGCCTTACACACAGCACACTCACCTCAGGACTGTGCGCCTTACACACAGCACACTCACCTCAGGACTGTGCGCCTTACACACAGCACACACACCTCAGGACTGTGTACCTTACACACAGCACACTCACCTCAGGACTGTGCGCCTTACACACAGCACACTCACCTCAGGACTGTGCACCTTACACACAGCACACTCACCTCAGGACTCTGCGCCTTATACACAGCACACACACCGCAATAATTTATAATGTGACTGTCACTGTGCAATACTTTATATGTGCAATACCTCACTCCATAATATGTAACACAACACATACACCTGACTGTGCACCTTACACCCCCCCCTTTTATTTTATTTATTTATTTTTATTTATTTATTTTTTCTTTTTCCCTCCTTCCCCCCTCTCTCTCTCTCTACACGCTGTTTGCACTGTTATTGGAGATGCTTTAAGCTCATTGTACATGTGTATAGTGACAATAAAGGCATTCTATCTATCTTCTATTCCATAATGGGGTGTAGGTGGGTGGGTGAGTGTGTGTGTGTGAGAGAGAGAGAGAGTGTGTGTTTGTGTGTGTGCGAGAGAGAGAGGGGGTAGAGAAAGAGAGAGGTATGAGTTTTTAAATGTTGCAGCCAGTACATTACTGACAAGTCCTTAATCTCCAAATGTCCATTGTTCATCATAATCATATGAGAAAGAAAGTCCTACTTGAAAGTCTACCTCCTCCACACGAACAAGTTCCTCAACAGAGTCAACAGCGGAGGTTGAGGCTGTAGCAGACTCAGGCGATTTGAAAAAGGTAGTTAGTTTCAGAAGTGCAGCTGCATTCTTTTTGCTTTGTGCCCTTTTTTTTTTTCGTTTAGCGCAACCACTCTCATAACTGCGCTTCATCTTGTTTACAGTTCCTCTGCTTTGGTTTGAATTTCCGTCGTGCACCTGTCTACGTCTTCAGATCATGGACTAGTCTAATGTAAAACAATCAGGGTGTGTGTGTGTGTGTGTGTGTGCTGGGACAAATACTATATACACATGAATTCGATATTCTGATGCTATTTTGGTGTGTTTTTCCATTTATATCGTTGACTACTTAATATCAGAGACAAATTACAATTACATATATATTGTTTGGTGTTTACCGTGATGGGGCTGACCGTTAGGGGCCCCCAAATTTTGGGGGCCCTAGGCAACCGCCTTGGTTTGCCTAATGGTAAGTCCGCCCCTGCGGGGCCCTACGCAACGTGCGTAATGTGCGTACTGGGTGAACCGGTACTACACACACACACCAAGACGATGTCTCTCTTCAAAAGGATCCAGCTGTTGGGGGCGGAGTCTAGCTGTGTTTACCTTTCTGGAGTTTAATATTTGGAAGTGGTTTATTTAAAGCTATTGGCTACAGCAAGATATCGCTTCTCGGCCTTTTGGTTAAGATCAAGTGTAGTATTTGTTCTTATCAGTTTAATATCTGATATATTCTCTAAATGAGGGCGATATGTTAAACAGATTTTTAGAACAGGGAACTGGAATAAGGGCTTGCTCTTTCTGCTCCACGCATCAACCTAGTATTGCAGTATCTCCAGGAATGGTGTCCTTGTTTAAGAACTAAGAAAAAGGCAAACTTTTCTTTAATATGTCAGTTTAATGCTTGTGTTTTCTATATAAGAGTAGATGTTTGACAAAACATTTTCTTCAAGAAATGAAAATTCTTTTTTGTCTGGTCTGATTCTTTCTGGTTTTCTCCATGTTTAACAAGCAACTGGACTGTTAGTCTGCAGTAATTCTTTTTCTTACTTTTTCATGAGACACAATATTTCCTACCTTCTACTTTCTTTTTATTTACTTACTGGCTTATTTTTTTTCTCTGCCTGTTTGCAATGGCTAAGAAAGCTGTAAAGATGCAAGAGACTGGCCCAGGCCACCTTACCCTATATAGACAGGGCTGAGCCAGGTAAAAACTGCCCTTTTTTCCTGTCAAGGTTTTCTCAACAGATTCTGGTACTTCATACTGATCAAATTAAGATTTTGCACCATCTTGAAATTTGTTCAGAATCCAAGATGGCACCAAAATTCCTAGATGGCCATCAGGATACCTAAAATTGGTCCTGTGTGGGAGGAAATTGTCCAAAGATCTGTTTTTTTTTTGCCTAAATTGATGATTTATGGTGAGAGAAATAAGATTCCATGGCTTTCAAATCCTTACCCAGTGTTTTCATCATGCAAATCCAAGATGGCCGCCGTATGCGGCCCCCTAAACTACAAAGTATCATATCTCCTGTTCTAGAAGGACTACAGCCGTAATTCTGGTGTCTATTCATAGGTTTTCATGGTCAGGGAATCCATTTCTGAAGGTATTTTGCAAATCTGACCATTTGGTCAATCAGAAAATCCAAAATGGCGCCCCACCATGGAGAAATGGTCTTGTGTGATTTGTGATCAAGGGACATAGTTTGTTGAATTCAAATGAATTGTATGATATTCTCATGTTCATGTAAGGTTTCATGTCCTGTTTCTGTGTATTAGATAACTGCGGGATAACTGGTTATCTATAATTGACATCTAATCTATCTCTAATCCCAGTTTTTAGAAAACTAAAATCATAGAAATATCACCCAGTTCACAAATTTTAATGGGGATAAATAACTGTGATTTATTTTCCAGCATCACCAGAGTCTCTGTGATGCTGTTGGCAGGCAAGCAATAGACTTTTGTGTAAACCACAGTAATGGCAGCAAAACCGCTTTTGAGCCAGGGAGCCAATGACGGAGAATTGTGTGTTCTTTGCAATAGTTGCATTAAAGCAAAAGAAGATTTTTCCAAAGTGGCAAAAGATGGGCTGAAACGGTATCGGGAGTTAGCAGACAGGTGGTCAAGAATAGATAGCAGTTTGGATGAGGAATAATTTCTGCAGACCAGAATACGGATGTACAGCAAGCAGAAGGTTAAATCGAGTTCAGGGATCTTGCCAGATGAGAGCAGCGCTGATGAGCACATAAAGAGGAGTAACTTCCATGCACAGATATGGCACCAGTGTCTGCAGCCAAATATAGAGTACCCATCCATCGACAGTGGCAGCGGTTGGGAAAGAACAGACAAGGGTATCCGGCCAATTTGGTTTACATGTCCACAACTGCCACCAAGTCTCTCCAAGAAAAAGACCAAGAGAAAGGATCAACAGAAGGGTAAGCAGTGTTTCTCTAATTTGATCTAATTCTTTCAAATTCAAGAACAAAGTGCATTTACATTGAATCCAATGTTCTGTCTTGCAGGCTCAGCTGAATATGATGCAGATCTTGAGACAGTAGATGAGAGTGGCCCAGCTCAACCAAAGAACAGGAAATCCTCCAGAAAACGACAAGTTTATGGTAGATAAATTTCTTTATCCGGGTCCAAGTCAGTTCTTTTCATTTTTCTTCTCTTAAATTTTCACCTTGCTCAAAATGTTAACATCACTTTCAGGTTCAACTGATTGTACAGATGAGACCCTGGAAGAGAGTGAACCACTTCATGAGGAACAAAGCGAAAGAGAACATGCTTCAAGAACTGGTGACGAGTGCTTTGGTGACGATGAAACTTCTGAAACAGAGGATACAGATACGGAGAATATTTCTGATAGTGACATTTCTGAATTTTTAACATCTGAGAGTGATGACTTTACTGATCTTGACATTAGTGATTAAGGAGACAGTGCATATTCATAGTTAACAGATGGAATATCCCAAAAGAATGGTGTACTGAATACTCAACGGCCTTTGGACTTTTAATAGGACAGCAATGTTAGGGCTATTTTGTGCATAAGGTGTCCTATGATTACAAGAGCACTGAATAGATATTACCCACTTTTTGTTTTTTGTATCAGTTGAATCAACAGGTCGTGAGTATGGTTGAATCAACAGACTGCGGCAATAGCCCCAATCAGGGGCGTATCAAGCTTTCCAAAAGTGGGGGTGTTCTGGAATGGGGAAGCCATATCATTAGAAATCGGTTTATGGCTATATACACGCCTGGCGTGTACACTGTGATGTACTGTCAATGACCGATATGGAACTTTTTCATACCCATGGTCCATGGATGCAAATGAAAGGGAGGACAGCAGAAAGCCTATAAATCCAGTTGACTCCAGCCAAGTTCTGCATTTCATGCAGAGATCTATCATGTTGGGTTTTGGTGTTGTTACTGCCAGGGCTATGTAATTATTCAGTAAGTGAAGGCAAAAAGTATTGAGTGATAATTCTAGGTAACAGGATACTGTTCTATAACAGAGATGTCAGTATTGCTACCTACACTGGTATACACTGATATAAACAAAACCAAAAACTTCACATAGCCCAAGAAGTCATACACAGTGTATAGATCATACACCATCATGCATAACAGTTTGGACTGGGATCGCTTTGTGTGAGCAGGAGGCATGGCTAATCAGTTCATGTTGGAGAAGCGCAGCATCCTGGAAGGACCTCTTTAGTATAGCATTCAAGTAAGACGGGGCAGTTCCTGCTTTTAATGTCTTTAATTATTCAAACTCGTGTACAAAACTTGTTTGCATCATGCATTACATCAGGTTTAATGCATAAAATTTGAAAATGATGCCATAGACTACACATACAACAAACACTTAATGGCCAAATAACATTACTGTACAACAATTATTGAACATTCATTCGATTTGAAATGCCTTTAAATCTCAATTGAAAAACTCTTCTAAAAAGTGATAAACAGTAATAATGCATGAAAAGTAGACTTGGTACAAACACACACACTCGTAATAAAAAACTTGCCTCAACTGACTTTACAACTAGTAACTACTACTATTTAACATCACTGTCAACAAATCCTGACAACCTTACTTTACCCTGACACACTATTTGTGTTTGAAACAACCAAATGTGTTTTTTCTTTGCTCCTTATAAGAAACAAATTGTTGAGCAATCATTTGTCTGTCCAACAGGTCAAGTTTGTTCTTCTGAACATGACACACAGCTACACTATTAAGACGTGTTTGCTACTTCGCAGCCATGTTTTCAGCCATCTTAGAACAGATCATTCATACATTACTCACTTTTTAATATTATACAGACATTTAAGTGCACATGTCAAGCAAACCTATCCAAGTTGCTTTGGATAAAAGTGTCTGCTGCTACTAAGTATAATGTAATGGAACTTAACATTTTTGGATGACATAATCAAGAGCAGTAATATAATCAATGTAGGTTCATATAATCAATCAAGGTTTTGGAGGTTGTTGATATAGACATGCATCATTAAAATGGTGTACCCCTACTTCAAAAACAGAAAGTTAGCCACTCACAGGAGATTGAGGAGGACTCAATATGGTTCTACAAAATAGCTTAATTATCCCCAACGTGATCACACAAAAGCCTAAAAACATGTTCTACTTCTCCATGTACTCAGGGACTTTGTGGTGCAACGGTAGCGCGTCTGACTCCAGATCAGAAAGCTGCGTGTTCAAGTCACGTCAAGGTCAAGCTTATTTGGACCTTCTGGCAAGATGGCGTGCTGAGAAGTTGAGCCTTTGGTATGCTCTGCAAGCCTAGTCCCAAATTGCAACAAAATTAAAATATTCTCCCAACGTTTACCTCGTTTTTAGTCAGCCGAAGCCAGAAAAATGATGTTCGAGGAAGTTAAAGCCTCGGGAAGTGAAATAAAGTTGACGCTGGAAATAGGGGCCGAGGTGAGCCTAGCATCGGCTAACGAAGCTAACGTTAACGTTCGCCAAGAAGAAACAGAGGATATGGAGGCAACTTGCTCTGTGGTAAGAAGAAGACAACACAGCCCTCCATCCAATGTCACTGTCTCTGCTAAGAAACAGAAGGGAATGCCGAAACTACAGCCGGAATTCGTGTCTAATGTGGACGTCCTAGCTGCTATCCAGAACTTAACGGCATTAGTAGAGGACTTCGGTGCACAGCTAAAACAGAACAACATTATGATAGCTAATGTCGCAAAGGCAGCGGAGTTTAACGCTGCGAACATCAAAGAGGGACAAGAAAAGACTAAAGTGCTTGAAAATGCGGTGCGGGAGCTTCAGAAGGAGAATTTGGAGCTGAAAGAAAAAACTGAGGAATTGGAGCGATATCAAAGAAGATGGAACCTCCGTCTAAATGGGCTCCCCGAAACTGAGGGCGAGAATACCCGACAGGAGGTAGCAGAGCTAATAACAAGGATGATACCAGAATGGTCACACAAAATGGACATAATTCTGGACACTGTCCACAGACTGGGGAAACCGAAACCAGGAAAGACTCGTCAGATCATCTTACAATTCACCTCAAGAACCCACCGCGACGCACTTTGGAAACAAGCGAAGGACGACAGGGTGTGCGCCGAGAGGAAGGTACGCTTCAAAGAGGACCTCACCACAGCGGAACGAGATGCTCGCAATGCGCTCTGGCCAAAGATTGAAAGAGCGAGACAGCAGGGAATGAAGGCATTCTTCAGAGGACCCTTCGGATTCATCAACGGACAACGCATTCAGGAATAGGAAAGGTGATCGGGTATACCAGCTGACTACGATAAAATGTAAAGGGAGGAAAATGTTTATTAGGGGCGTTGCTGAAGTTAAAAACTTACCGTTACTTTTGACGGCAGGTGCTTGATTTAAAGCCACTAGAGTAGCCTGTTTGGCTCTTTTCTTTTATTTTTTTGTCCATCGTTCTTTTATTTATGTCGTTGTTTACCACAGAAGTTTCAGTTACATCTCTAAATGTAAGGGGTCTTAAAGACAACACAGAAAGGAAAGCTTTGTTTTTGTTTTGCAAAGGGCAGAAAAATACTTTCACGTTTATGCAGGAGACACATTCTATGAGGGAGGATGAAATGTTTTGGACACAACAATGGGGAGAAAAGATTTTTTTCAGTCATGGCACAGAACGGTCAGGAGGAGTGGCAATTTTGCTAAATAACTGTTCTGGGAAACACTTGTATGTGAAGGCAGATGAACATGGACATTGGTTGATTGCAGTGATGGACTTAGTAAGTAAGTAAGTAAGCTTAATTTGTATCGCACATTTAAACACAGCATGCACTGACCAAAGTGCTGTACAGAGTCAGTATTAAAAGACAAATGATCAAAAATAAAAATAAAAATAAATAAATAAAATAAAACTATAATGATAACAACAATAACAATAAGCTGATGGTTAGGGAAAGGCCAAGGAATAGAGATGGGTTTTTAGCCTAGATTTAAAGGCAGAGATGGAGGGAGCAGATCTAATGTCCGGTGGGAGCTGATTCCAGAGACGTGGAGCAGCAACAGAAAAAGCTCTGTCACTTCTCTGCTTCAGCCGCGAGCGAGGTACATGAAGAAGCCCTGTGTTAGAGGATCTTAGAGACCTTTGGACTGAGTGGGGCTGTAAAAGGTCATTGATGTAGGCTGGGGCCAGCCCACTGAGTGCTTTAAAAACAAATAATAAGACTTTAAATTGTATTCCGAAAAAGACTGGGAGCCAGTGCAAGGAGGCCAGAATGGGAGTGATGTGCTCACGTCTCCTGGTGCCAGTTAACAGACGTGCAGCTGCGTTTTGGACCAGCTGTAAACGTCTAAGTGAGGTTTGAGGGAGGCCAAGATAAAGGGAATTGCAGTAATCCAGTCGTGATGTGATAAAAGCATAGATGACTATTTCAAGATCGTTATGAGATAGGAAGGATTTGAGGCGGGAAATCACTCTGAGTTGGTAAAAACTATTTTTGAGTCACTTAAATGACTCAAGGCTCATTTTGCTGAATGTGTATGGGTACAACAACAGACAGAAGAATTTGGACTTGTTAAAAGACATGACAAACGAAATAGAGAGATGCAAACTATCTTACCAATGTGAAAATTTATTAATAGGAGGGGATCTTAATTTGGTAAATGATGAATGGTTGGATAGGTCTCCCCCAAGAGGCCATACTTATTCACCGAATAAGACATTTCAAGAATTCTGCCATTCAAATGCGCTACAAGACGCCTGGAGGCACTACAATGGTAACAAAGTACAATTTTCTTGGTTTCAACCAAATGGGAGTCATCTGTCTAGGTTGGATTACTGGTTCCTATCAGACCCTCTTTTAGGACTGGTGTCTGATGTAAGAATGTCAGCAGCTCCGTTAACAGATCATTCAGTTATCTCTCTGGTACTAAAACCCCCGAACCACAATTTCATTCTAAGGGTTATTGGAAATTCAACTCAGAGTTACTTTCATATGATTGTTACTGTACGGGTGTCAAGCAACTTATAAAAGAGGTTATGGATATGGAGGATTTTTCCTCATACATACTGAAATGGGAATTCTATAAGTATAAAATAAGACAATATTCAATCACTTACAGTAAAAATCTTAAAAAGTCTCAAAGACAAGAGGAACTGCAGCTCATTAAGGAGCTGAATGCCACATGCAACAAGCCCACACTTACAGATAATGATAAACAAACTCTATTGACTCTGCAGACAAAGTTGGATGATATGTATGCAAGAAAAGCCAAGGGTGCTTGTGTTAGATCTCGGGCTAGGTGGATAGAAGAGGGGGAAAAAAACTCAGCATATTTTTGTCGCCTTAAAAAAAACAGACAGCAAAGGAATGAAATACGACCTTTACTGATTGATAATAACCTATGCAAGGATCAAAGGGTTATTTCTAAAGAGATTCTAACCTTCTATAGCCAACTGTATACTTCCAAGTTCTCAGAGAACGAGACACTCACTTTCTTTGAAGGTATTAAACACCACATTCCACAAATTACAGAAGTATTCAGGGACACTTGTGATGGAGAGTTACAGATTCAAGAAATGGATGCAGTTATCAGTAAAATTAAAATTAACAAATCCCAGGGGGTTGATGGCTTAACTGCCAATTTCTACAAACATTTTTGGCCAGACGTGCACCATTTTCTTTTCCATACATTCCTTGAAATATTAAACAGCCACACACTTTCCCCATCCATGAAACAAGGTATTATAATACTAATTCCCAAACCAGGGAAAAATTCACTGGTTTTAGATAATAGAAGACCTATTACACTTCTCACAACAGACTACAAGATTTTAACTTATGTTTTTGCAAACCGTCTTAAAACAGGTATTGAACAATGTGTTAGTGAGTCTCAGTCAGGCTTTATGAAGAATAGATCTATTCATAATAACATCAGGTTAATTCTGGACATTATAGATTACAGTGATATGATAGAAAATGAAGGTTTTATACTGTTTATAGATTTTTTCAAAGCATTTGATACTTTAGAACATAACTTCCTCTTTCAGTCTCTTGAATACTTTGGTTTTGGGAATGGATTCTGTAATTTTGTCAAGACATGTTACAAGGACATAAATAGTGTGGTTGCTCGACCCAGCGGAACAACCACACATTTTCCAATTCAAGTAGGGGTAAGACAAGGCTGTCCTATTAGCCCATACCTATTTATCTTGGCAGTAGAAATGTTGGCTATTCATATTAAAAATTACACAGAACTAACAGCACTCCGTGTGCTTGATACAGATATAAGTCATAAGTCAATTAGCGGATGACACAACAATTTTTCTGAAGGATAAACATCAAATCCCAGTGGCGATTAAAGGGATTGAAATGTTCTCCAAAGCCTCAGGTTTATGCCTTAAAGGAACAGTCCACCGTACTTCCATAATGAAATATGCTCTTATCTGAATTGAGACGAGCTGCTCCGTACCTCTCCGAGCTTTGCGCGACCTCCCAGTCAGTCAGATGCAGTCAGACGCGCTGTCACTCCTGTTAGCAATGTAGCTAGGCTCAGTATGGCCAATGGTATTTTTTGGGGCTGTAGTTAGATGCGACCAAACTCTTCCATGTTTTTCCTGTTTACATAGGTTTATATGACCAGTGACATGAAACAAGTTCAGTTACACAAATTGAAACGTAGCGATTTTCTATGCTATGGAAAGTCCGCACTATAATGACAGGCGTACTAACACCTTTTGCGCGCTTCGGCAGTGCATTGATACGGAGCTCAGATATCAATGCACTGCCGAAGCGCATAGAAGGTGTTAGTACGCCTGTCATTATAGTGCGGACTTTCCATAGCATAGAAAATCGCTACGTTTCAATTTGTGTAACTGAACTTCTTTCATGTCACTGGTCATATAAACCTATGTAAACAGGAAAAACGCGGAAGAGTTTGGTCGCATCTAACTACAGCCCCAAAAAATACCATTGGCCATACTGAGCCTAGCTACATTGCTAACAGGAGTGACAGCGCATCTGACTGCGTCTGACTGACTGAGAGGTCGCGCAAAGCTCGGAGAGGTACGGAGCAGCTCGTCTCAATTCAGATAAGAGCATATTTCATTATGGAAGTACGGTGGACTGTTCCTTTAATATCACCAAATGTGAGCTCATGCCTATCAAACAATGTGAAGAGTTGGTCATTAATAGTATACCAGTTAAAAGGGAAATAAAATACTTGACAAACAGAGAAGAATCAAGCTTAATATAACAGACACCATTCAGAAAGGGAAAACGAGGCTGGATATATGGCAGCAAAGAGACTTGTCTGTTTTTGGCAGGGTGTACCTAACAAAAATGGAATTTTTATCTAGGTGCATCTATCCTTCACACTCCTTAGCCATCCCAAAAGATGAAATTAAAGCTGTTAATCAAGCTAATTTCAGCTTTATATGGAGGAATAAAACTCACTATTTACAGAAAGCATACATTGTCAAGGACTTTAAAGGGGGGGGGGGGGGGTTAAAAGTTATTGACTTTAATTGTTGAAATGGCATGATTAAACTTAACTGGATTAAGGAGTACTTGAAGAAGAGTGAAGCCTTTTGGTACTGTATACCCAGACTGATCTTTAGTAGAGTTGGTGGCTTGCCTTATCTCCTGTCATGTGACTTTGCCATTTCAAAATTACCAATCAAATTGTCAGACTTTCACCAGCAAGTTCTAATGTACTGGAAACTTATCTACAAGCACAATTTCACACCCCATTCTTCCTCTATTTTGAACAATAGATATGTTACGTTGAGTCGTAAATCCTTGTACATAAAAGAATGGAAAGAGAAGAATATTTGTTCCATATTGGATATTTTGGATGATGAAGGTAACATTTTTTCTTATAATACATTTTGTGTTAAGTATGGTTTTACCCCCCCGAAACGACAATTTCATAATGTCATTAAAGCTATCCCTGAAGGTTTTATTAAAACTATCCAAAACTATTTGAAATATGACAGTTTACAACCCAGGTTGCCTGATTTAATTGTGAAAGGTGTGCATCTACTAGATATTAAAAGTACAAACAAGTTTATAAGAGAATGCTTACGAGAAGAGTTTCACCTGGTGAGACCAATAAGAAATACAACTTCTTTTACTGAAAGCCAGTTAGTCTCACTCAGAACTAAATATTTGAAGTTCCCAATTCTACCAAAAGCAAAAGAGGTGCATTTTAAAACCATTAATAACGTATATCCATCAAAAGAATTGCTACACCACAGATTTAATATTGATTTAGAGCTATGTGTGTTCTGTAAGAAAGAAATAGATGCAACTGTACACATTTTCAGTGATTGTTTGGGAACACAAAGTTTTTGGGTTGCTGTGAAGAACTGGTTGGCAATATCTGGACCTAGACTTACAGCTGAAGAAATTCTTTTTGGCACCACAAGGGGAAACTCAGAAGAGAATTACATGGTGAATGTTGTTATAATTTTAGGTAAATTCTTTATTCATAAAACCAGATATCTAAAAACGTTCCCTCACTTTATAGTATTTAAAACAGAATTTAATACATACTGGAATTCACTTAATAAAATGACAAGTAAGAAAGCAACTGTCCTTAAAAATATTATCTGCAATTTTATCTAACAGCCCTTGTACATGTAGAAATGAAATTACTGTCCTATTTTTATTGTCTGTGGTAGTTGTGTTAGTACAAAGAGACTTGGCTATGTAGATGGCAGTGTTTTTTTTCTTTCTTTGTTCTTTTCTTTCTCTTTTTCTTTCTTTCTTTGTTTTGTGTTTGTCTTGTTTGTTTTATGTTTTTTGACTACATGTGAGATGTAAAGTTAAGTTCTTTAAAATACTCTTATATGAGCATGTAACATGTACTGGGTTATAATCTTAAGTGTACACATGCTTTGTATTGAGATTGAATTTCAATTAAAAAAAAAAAACCTTCTCCACGTACTCGATTGGAATACTAAATACTGGCCTCTAGTGGTGACACAAACAAGCCAGTTTTGGTGACTGAGCGAGTCAGCCAAGTTCGGGTGAGAAAAACTGTTTTGAGTCCGTTGCGTGGCTGTTTTTTGTCTAACGTTATGGCAATAGTTTACTTCCTTGTTACACATTTTATAGTAGCTGTATAATTTTCATAATGATGTCATTTTAATCTGACAAAAGTGCGGGGGATGAAATTGTGTTTCAACAAAAGTGGGGGGGATGAAACCAGGGCCGTTGACAGCTTTGGCTGGGCCCGGGACAAAATAATCTGAGTGGGCCCCCCCAAATAATCTGAGTGCCCCCCCCCCCACACACACATACGCGTGCACGCACATCGCCACACAGCAACCACCCACACCCAACCCCTCTTTTCACAGTCTCCATTCACTCCAACCCTTAAATAACAGGTATTCCAAGCCCATTATAACAGTCAACCATTTTATTTCAACATTTCAACATATTTTACAGTTTGAACATTTCCTTAGTCTGCAACTATTCAGGTGCGAAATGCAATGCGCCGAACTTTTGCTGTGGCAAAGTCGTCAATAAGGTCATTGAAGTCCAGCTTCTTTGCAAGTTTGCGCTCTATAGAGAGCATAGCCAGCCCATTGAGCCTCTCCTGTGACATGTTTGAGCGCAGGTAGTTGATGAACCAAAATGATTGTTTACGGGATGGAACTGGGCCTCAATGAGAACGGAGTTATGGCTTTCCCAAAATCTGAACATAGAAGCATCGCCACTAGTCACACACGGACTGGCCATTGGGAGTAGCGGGAGTTTTCCCAGTGGGCCGGTGGTTCAGCGTGGGCCGGCGGAGAAAAAAAAAAAAAACAGTTGCACGCTGGCCTTTAATATGATAAGCAATGTTAACAGTTTCTTTAAGAGGAAACTCTTAAAGCCCCGTGGCAGGCGAGGGCCTTTCTGTGTGGAGTTTGCATGTTCTTCCCGTGTCCGTGTGGGTTTCCCCCACAGTCCAAAGACATGCAGGTTAGGTTAACTGGTGACTCTAAATTGACCGTAGGTGTGAGTGTGAATGGTTGTCTGTGTCTATGTGTCAGCCCTGTGATGACCTGGCGACTTGTCCAGGGTGTACCCCACCTTTCGCCCGTAGTCAGCTGGGATAGGCTCCAGCTTGCCCGCAACCCTGTAGAACAGGATAAAGCGGCTAGAGATAATGAGATGAGTATTTGTTTTACTGGCAGCACTGTGACACATGTGCAGTTTTACATGTTCACCCCACATGGGTTCTTCAGTTTCTTCCCACCTCCAAAATAAACAAGACTGTAGGAAATTTGCTGGGATAAAATGTCCCTATGTGTGAATGAGCATGTGAAATGGTCTGTACATGGTGCTTTGTCAAGTTATAGTTATGCTAGCTAAGTTGTAGGGCCAGTGGCGCAATGGATAACGCGTCTGACTACGGATCAGAAGATTCTAGGTTCGACTCCTTGCTGGCTTGAGAACTTTAAAGGGTGGCATAGTGGTTAGCACTTTTGCCTTATAGCAAGAAGGTCCGGGTTCGAGTCCTGTGGCCGGCGAGGGCCTTTCTGTGTGGAGTTTGCATGTTCTCCCTGTGTCCGCGTGGGTTTTCTCCGGGTGTTCCGGTTTCCCCTGCAGTCCAAAGACATGCAGGTTAGGTTAACTGGTGACTCTAAATTGACCGTAGGTGTGAGTGTGAATGGTTGTCTGTGTCTATGTGTCAGCCCTGTGATGACCTGGTGACTTGTCCAGGGTGTACCCCGCCTTTCGCCCGTAGTCAGCTGGGATAGGCTCCAGCTTGCTCGCAACCCTGTAGAACAGGATAAAGCGGCTAGAGATAATGAGATGAGTATTTGTTTTACTGGCAGCACTGTGACACGTGCAGTTTTACATGTTCACCCCACATGGGTTCTTCAGTTTCTTCCCACCTCCAAAATAAACAAGACTGCAGGAAATTTGCTGGGATAAAATGTCCCTATGTGTGAATGAGCATGTGAAATGGTCTGTACATGGTGCTCTGTCAAGTTATAGTTATGGTAGTTAAGTTATAGGGCCAGTGGCGCAATGGATAACGCATCTGACTATGGATCAGAAGATTCTAGGTTCGACTCCTGGCTGGCTCGAAAACTTTAAAAGGTGGCTAGCACTTTTGCCTTACAGCAAGAAGGTTCTGGGTTCGAGCCCAGTGGTTGGTGTGGACCTTTCTGTGTGGAGTTTGCATGTTCTCCCTGTGTCTGCATGGGTTTCCTCCGGGTGTTCTGGTTTCCCCCACAGTTCAAAGACATGCAGTTAGGTTAACATGGGGCAGCCTTGGGTTGAAGTGCCCTTGAGCAAGGTACCTAACCCCTGGGTGCTGTCGTGTGGCTGCCCACTGCTCTAGGTGTGTGTGCGTGTGTTCACTGCTTCAGATGGGTTAAATGCAGAGGATGAATTTCACTGTGCTTGAAGTGTGCATGTGACAAATAAAGGTTTCTTCTTCAAAGTTAGCATATAAATAAATAATTGGTTTGAAAAATAAATTTTTGCATATGAATTCTGCTCCAAAATTCACTAAACTTTTCCACCATTATTAGATCGCAGTGATTTACAGGTTAGTGGTGCTGCATGCATCACGTTATGTGCACCAATGCCTTTTTCGTGTCCACATGGACTCCATACTATTCTCTGCAGTGGCGTCCGTTCTTGAAACCAATTATTTTGAAAGAGACAAAAAGGCTCTTCAAATTCGTCCTCAATCTTTGGTTGGCTGTCTGAGGATGATTTAGAACCTATAGCCACGGAGAAAGAGGTGGACAAATATACAAGCCAAGTTGCTCGTGAAGAAGAAGAGCAACAGGGGGGCAGCCAAGATGGCGTCAGTGTAATATGTGATTTGTGTAGCTCCGCAACATGATAAACGAAACCTAATGTGCTGAATTGCTAAATATGCTTAAGGGCTGATTAGAATGAACCTAATTGATAAACTAAATAGCTACTACAAGGACCTCGCTCAGAAACAATTTTTTAATCCTTGTTTTCTTTCATTTTATTCACGGTTATCCAACTAGTGCCTCAAGTTAACCATTCAGTGAACCTGCTAACTAAAGGAGAAGTGAACATATCACTATACAAACTAAACCGACAGGAGTTGGTAAGCATACTTGCGACTTTTTTCAGGTTATCCTTCAATATGGAAACAGAGGAAGATAGCTGGCTGTAATGCATTTCTATGCCAGAAAGTCTCTGAGTGAAAAGTTTGAACCAGATGGTTTACAAGACAAAAGGGAACAGTGGTTGGTGCCACTACTAGAAACTCTGAAACCATGACCAGCCAAAAGGTCGAAGACACGTGCCAGTGACGAGGATTATAAAGAGGCTGTGCCCATCTCGCTTTTGCTAATAATAATGGAAAGAATTGAAAAGATGCAAGAAGAATCTCTCAAACGGCTGCAGTCACTTGAGGCAAAGGTTAAAGATAAGACAAATTCCATTAAAAGTGTCACTGACGTCCCTGATTCTATGGGGAAACAGGTAGAAGATGTGACAAATCAAGTCATTGCCTTACAAAGTAAAGTCCACATCTTAGAAACAGAGAACAGTGTCCTCAGAAACAATGCAGTGACCTGGATGCCTATAAAAGAAGATGGAATCTATGAGTGTCTGGCATTACGGAGCAAGCAGGTGAGAAAGTGAAGAATATCATTGTTGACATTTTCAAACACGTCTCCCTGGACATTGTGAACCAGCTGGCTTACTCAGTGGACATTGCTCACAGATTAGGTCCCTGCTCTGCAGAGGTGCGCTCCAGCTGTTCCATCATAGTTCAATTCCTGTCACGAGCACACAGGGACATTGGCAGTGGCATTTCCAAAACCCAAGGGCTGTCCTGAGATCACTGAAATATGCACAACTCACAGCAAACCCAAGGAAGTGTGCAATTTGGTGGGTGGAAGTACAGTATCTGGGCTTTTCCCTAAATTGATAAGAAAGCAGTGGTTGTGGCCTGCTCAAGACCAAAAAGGGGGTGAGGCAGTTCCTGGGGCTGGCTGGCTATTACAGGAGGTTTTTCTTAATTTTTTGGACTTTACCAGCCTGCTGACTGAGCTCACTAAAAAGGGAGCACTAGAGCTTATCTAGTGAACAGATCACCTATGCAATGGAGGACGGATCAATGCAAACAGGCTTTTTCACAGATTGAAATATTGTTTCTCCAAGACCCTCAGTGTAAACATAAATACACAAACAAAACAAGCATTGATCTTAAAAAAAAGCACACACATACAATACCACACAAGCAGAAATAGTGCAGATTGTATTAGTGCAAATGGTAATAGTAACAGTGCAAAATGGCTAAGGATATGGGAGTATCTGCAATATGCAAATCATGATCCATTTACAAGATGAGTCGTGAGCAGATGTTGAGGTGAGGGAGTGTCATAAAGTGACAAGTGCTTTATTACTTGACAATACTACAGATGAATTGGAGTAACAGACTGAGTTATTTGGAGATAGGGGAGAGAGAGAGAATTCAGCATCCCGACAGCATGATATATAAAGCTGTTCGCCAGTCTGGTGGAGCTAGCTTGGAGGCTCTGGTACCTTTTTCCAGAAGGCAGAGGACTGAAGAAGGTGTGTGAAGGGTTAGTAGGTCTATGTTTTGGTTGTACATGGCTGCCTGCATCACTGTCCCAGTCTGTAATGTCAAAACAGTTCTGAAGTGCAGAAGTAGCACCTCTGGCTGCACACGTATCTCTTTCAGAACTGATTTGGTCACTTTCACCCTTGGCCTGTATGCTGGCTTTAGCATAACTGTGATGTGGTCAGAGAGTCCGAGGTGCGGGAGGGGGGCAGCCTTGTATGCTCCTTTGTTGTTAGTGAAAACAAGGTCCAGTGTATTATTTCCTCTTGTCGGGAAATCAACGTGTTTGTGTAGCTTGGGTAAAACAGACTTTGGATTGGCATAGTTAAAATCCCCAGCAAGAATAAGAAATCTATCTGGGTGGGCTGGCTCTTGCTCACTGATAGCTTGGTACAGTTCACTTAGTGCTGCCTCTCTGTTGCTGTTATTATTGTTGGGTGGAATGTATAAAGTTACAAACAAAATAGCTGTAAATTCCATCAGCAGGTAAAAAGTTCAGCACTTCATAATCATAAACTCCACCAGAGCTGAACAGTGTTTAGAAACCCCTATCATATCCCGACACTGAGCATTGCTTGGTCTTACCTCCCACTCCCCAGGCTCCGTCAGCTATGTGGCACATTAGCCAGTCTAGCTGTATGGCGGAGTCCGGGATGATGTTATTTAGCCATGTTTCTGTGAAAATACAAACACATTTTCTCATGTCACACTGGGTGGCTCTCAGAAGGTGTACATGGTCCATCTTATTGTCTATGGAACGAACATTGGCAAATATGATGGATGGTACTGCTGGTCTATTTGGATGAGTCGCTAGCCTAGCCCGTGTCCCTCTGCACTTTCCCATTTCCTGCTTCCTCTCATAATGCCTGCAGTGCCCCCTCTCCTGATAGGAAACAGTACTTGAAGTCAGTGATGTGATCTGGCAGACTAAGGCTCTAGAGATTTTGTTCTTGTGCTGCTTGTCAAGCTGTGTTCACTTGTTCTGCCAATATTCACCAGAAACTGCCAACTGTACTTGTGTCTTAACATATACAAACATGTAAACATAGATGAAGAAACATTTCAAAACACCATGTTATTGGGTTTGCGAGGGGCTGCTGCATCCATACATGCCGCCATCTTGAAACCATCTAATAACCATTAGATAAACCAACTTTTTTTTTGAGTGTGTTGCAGGCATTAAATTCTGAGTTTGTTTATATTTACAAAGTACAATTAAGTTGGTCAGTAAAATTGAAGAGTTCAGATGCAAAACCCCCTAAACGCCATCTATGTGAAAAATGAGTTAATGATGTTGTGTGAATCCTGTCTACATCTAGTATATCTCATCTCATCTCATCTTCTCTAGCCGCTTTATCCTTCTACAGGGTCGCAGGCAAGCTGGAGCCTATCCCAGCTGACTACGGGCGAAAGGCGGGGTACACCCTGGACAAGTCGCCAGGTCATCACAGGGCTGACACAGACACAGACAACCATTCACACTCACATTCACACCTACGGTCAATTTAGAGTCACCAGTTAACCTAACCTGCATGTCTTTGGACTGTGGGGGAAACCGGAGCACCCGGAGGAAACCCACGCGGACACGGGGAGAACATGCAAACTCCGCACAGAAAGGCCCTCGCCGGCCCCGGGGCTCGAACCCAGGACCTTCTTGCTGTGAGGCGACAGCGCTAACCGCTACACCACCGTGCCGCCCACATCTAGTATATGTAACTGAAATATTTTTGTAAAAAAATTACATAAAAACCACTCCCCATCTTGTCTAAAATATCGGTTTAGTATCAAAAACCTCTAAACGCCACTTCACTTTAGCAGCAAAAGCCTCTACTTTCAACAACCAATCAGAACGTGACCTGGACTCGCGTGCCATAACGTTTGTAAACAAAGTTTCGTCAGGAAAACTTTATTCACAGGAAGATTTTTGCGAAATGGCAGCTAATACTGACATGAATTACAATGGCATGAATGAACCTGTCCTCCAGACAGTGAATGGGCGGAGGAAACGTCGTGTTGTGGAAAATCATGGTCGCTATTTAGCGAAAATGAAGCGATATAGCGGCGAAAATGTTGAAAATGGAATAGTCTGCCATCACAACAGCTTGATGTGCGCCGCGGTAAGCTTAACTCAGATCAACCTGGCTTACTTCAAAAAACAGTTATACACGTCCAAAGATAAGGTTGAACAGGACGCTATACTTCTATCTCATTTGAATATTATGCTGGTTAAGCGGAGAAGAGAACAAGTTGATGACGAGGGGAAGAGACGACAAAGAGACGTGACCATCAAATTAATTATTATTATTTTAATAATAATTAAAATAATATTAATATTAATAATATTAATATTATTAATAATATATAATAATAATATAATATAAATAATATTATTTACCATAAAATCAAATTATTATTATTATTATTATTATTATTATTACAGTTATTGTGTCAATGTTGTTAATCTTACTAACTTAAACTTGCCCTTCTTGCCAGAATATTGCTTGTTGCATTTACTGTACATGTATTTGTGTTAAGATTTTCATGTTGTTTACACCAGGTTTTTATTGCACTTCAGTATTATTCCAATGTATTTTATTTGGTTTAGTACTTTGTATCATTTGCTTGGAGAGCAAAAGTCTGCTGATGTGAAGAAAATAAACCTATTGGCGTTGTTTAAACTGTGTGGATTTCGAATTTCTTAAATGTTGACATGACAGGCCTTTTGCCTTCATTTATGAAGAGGAGTGTTGGTATTTATTTAGGTATTGCTTAAAAACATGACACGATTATCTCATGATCATAGGTCCATTAACTTAGCTATGAATGTGCCAACCACACCACCATCACTATTACAACCACCCTATATGTGTGGCATACTAATTTTCAATGTTTCCAGTTGTATCTCTGGTGATTTTGTAACACTTACCCATGTCTGTAAGGAAAAAAATGGATTTAGAGGTTTTTGCACACAAAGAACCTATGGATTTAGCTGGTTTTGACGCAAAAGAAAGAAAATATTTGTTAAAAACAGTAATTTTGCTGAAGTAACATTTGTGAGATTAACACAGTGTTTTCCCTAACTAATAACCTTGTGATTTCAAATTAATCTAGGTTTCTATACTTAAATACAAAGGCCTGATAAAAAATGGCCTTTTTCTCAAAAAGTGGTCAAGTGGAGTTAGAGGGTTTTGCATCTGAACTCTTCAATTATTGAAAATCTCTTCTTTGTCCTTTTGTCAGTTAAATAAAGGTTCACATGAATTAACACATCACAGATATTTGTGTTAATTGCTTTTTGGAAAATATCTCAACTTTTCTGGAAATGGAGTTAGTATTAATCCTATTGGAGATTATAATTAGGGGGCGGGTCACTCTGTGTAATCATCTGACAAGGCTGTTCCTGATTCGCTGAGTGAATCTACAGCGCTGGGCTCATTCAGTTTGCCTAAAGCCTCATTTTATATCATTGTTTATTTTTCCTTTCTTCTTCTTTATGATGGTGCTGTTGTACTTGGCTTCACAAAAGTCCAAAATAGTAATCTTTAAAACATTTGTTAACCAAAATAAGACAATGTACTGATTTTTTTTTCTTTGAAAGACAGGAGGGCTTAGTCCTGCTCGTCCACAAGCTGCCGCTGGTGATTATACAGTTAAAGATTAGTGGGGAAAAAATTATCCTCGTCTTTCTCTCAATCTTCAACTGTCCAGTTTCAGTGAGTCTATTGCCACTGTTTCCTCAGATTCCGGTTCTTGACTGACAGGACTGGAACTTGATGTGGTTTTCTGCTGTTGTAGCTCATCCAACTTAATGTTAAATGTGTTGTGCAATTTGAGATGATTTTCTGCTCACCATAATTGTAAAATTTGGTTATTTGAATTGTCAGAGTGTAACACTTTGGCAGCTTGTGTAATTTCTAATAGCTGGAATACAGATATCACATTTCTGTATGTTGTATATATCAGATACTCACTGTGAATGTCTGAAATTCCTCGTGGTGTTTGCCATTCAGTGGGGCATAGTGGTGTTTTCTCTGTTTCAGATTAGGTCAGGAAAAAGTGTAGACATTCTCTTTTCATTTAATGTTTTGGTTTATGATTGTGCTGTTACTCACCTGAAAGCTTTTAGCATCAGCAGCTTGTTTCATTTCCCAATATATAACCAGAAAAAAATATATATCTGGTGTTTGTTCTAATTGATGTCTATTATGACCCTGTAATTATTGTTGAAATCATGTATGTTGTTTGACATGTCACCTGATATCAACAGTAAATATGCTCTGAGTAATGTAAAAACCCTGCCCCAATATGGTGGTGTGACTAACTGCCTCCTAAAGACATTTTACAGGGCCATGATACGTCATTAATTCTCTGTAGATACTGAAATACTGCATGAATGGAGGTAGATATAACATGTCTGCATAACTCTAAATAATTTACATTTAAGTCAGGTAATGTGGTTTCTTCACTGCTGTGGATGTTCATGCAGTGTTGGTTGTCCCCGTCTCTTTGTTTCTGTTTCCTTTGCAGCTGTGTGTAATCGAACCCAACCTCCTTGTATGGAGGCTGCTGTGGTTTTATTTTACACAATTCTCTGAAAGTGCTTCGAACATCCTTTACCAGATTTTAGTGTAACATAGATACAGTACATCCAATCAGATTTGGGCTCAAAAATATATTAAACAGACCTGCAAGAGACACACATAAAGAACACATTAAATCTCAGCCACAAGAAACAAACAAGAAGACAGAGTCATCTATATCCCCCGCCCTATACACCAACTATATACCAAGTTTCAAGATATTATTTGTCACAGTTTTCAAGTTCTGCTGCAGGAAACCAACCCTACCTCTTTACACAGACCTCAGCAGCCCTTGGCATTGGCCCACCAGACCTTTGGTCCAGGTGAGCTAAAAATTAAAATGTCTCACATTTCTTATTATACCTTATAAATTATACCTTATAAAACTAGACATGTTAAATAGTTTACTGTCTAAATTGCATTTTAATATGAGACCGGGAACATGTTCTGTTTAGTTGGTAAAGTTTGGCTCTTTGAATCCGCCATTACACGAACGCGTTCCTGGTAAGTTACTGTTCATTCAATTAAGTGACATCATATGCGAAACACTTGAAAGTTCGTGGCATTTCTGGCTTTGTCTGCTTTGCAAAGTCTAACAAGTTTTTAACAATTTTTTTTTTATTCTGCAACAAAACTAAAACCAAAGCATGCCTCCTCAGGGGTGTGTCCTTCAAGGCTGTTCAAGTGTAGCCAATTAAAAAAGCAGAATTTTGATCCATTGTAGCCCAAAGTCGGCAGGACACTTGCGAAACGAATGGGTTTGATTTGTACCAACGAAGAGAGGTAACTTCAAGCTGACAGGACGGTTTGGTGTTTGCTCCATACATTTTGAAAAAGATAAATTTGTCATGCAGATTCATATAGAAGGATTTGAGCAATGTCTGGTACGCGGAGCAGTTCCTACGATCTGGAAACAAAAGTCAGAAGCGCCATCCCAAAGAGCTCACCACACAGTAAGTGTCAAGCTTGCATTTAGCCTGTTGCTTGAATTTATGAGTTGTCCATCAGCATCGCCAGACCCATTTTACTGGGGCACGTGCCCCAATATATATCTGCTGTGCCCCAGTAAAATTTCCTGATCACATTTCAGAAACAGTAATGTATTTGGCACTGCGGAATCAGTTACTGCAATTACTGTCATTTTTTACTAAAACCCCGATGCTTTAGTTGAAGGAGAGGGTGTAAAGGCTGTTTGTGTTTGTGCCTGATGCAGTATTTGAAGAAGGAGGAGCTGCTTTTTGTACAACAGTAGATACAGATGATCCAGCTGTTTTGGCTATAGCACACACGGATGAAATGCCGAAAGGAGAAGAGAGAGGCTGTTGAGACAGTTTATTGTGTTTCCAGGCAGTATTTGACGGAAGATGGATATGATGTGTTAATAGTAGCTGAAGATACAGTATTAATTGAACAGCGCACATTTTGATCATGTTGTGAGAGAATCTCATTCAGAGCCTAAAAATACAGAAAAAGTTTTGTGTAGCTTCCAATAGTCTGAATGATCATGCTGCTCCACAATGTGAGTGGTAAGATGGCAGTCAGATGGTTTCACTCCAAACAGTGCTCTAAACATGATTTAGCGAGGCTAGTAGAGCTTTTGGCCACATTGCTTCTAAATTGTTGTAAACAACCCTAAAGATGCCGAGTGTCAAGCATTTGGGTGTAAAATAAACCTGATCACTGATCATTTTCTGTGACATGCTTTTGTTTTTATTCACGGAGAAATGAGATCTTTGTAGACGGCAAGAATCACACTGCAATGACAACAGGATTGTTTACTAGTATCTGTGTCAGTACTGAACATGTGTTATCGAGCCGAGTAGATTTAAGAAGAAGCCTTTATTTGTTACACGTACACTCAAGCACAGACTGAAGCACACAGTGAAATTTCTCCTGTGCATTTAACCCATCTGAAGCAGTGAACACACACAAGTGAGCATTGAGAACACAAACATACCCACAGCAGTGGCCAGCTATGCTACAGCACCAAGGAGCAGTTGGGGGTAAGGTGTCTTGCTCAGGGGCACCTGAGCCCAACCTCAGGCCATGGCTCCTATATACCTAACCACATGTCTTTGAACTGTGGGGGAAACCAGAGAACCTGGAGGAAACCCACACAGACACAGGGAGATCATGCAAACTCCACACAGAAAGGCCCCTGTCAGCCGCTGGGCTCAAACCAAGGACCTTCTTGCTGTGAGGAGATAGTGATAACCACTACACCACTGTGCCACCCTTAACATTGAAACGTTAAAAAATAATGTTAGGAACATGTAACATCACCTTGTTAACATGCATACCAAGTTTCAAATCTGGATCATGAATAGTTTTAGATATATGGTCCAGAAATGAACATTGCTCTGAGAAACTAAGTCAAAATAATTTTTTTATGTAAAAATTTGAAAAATACTTTTTTCAAAAATCCAAAATAGCAAAAGGCACCAGTTCACATGTTGCTTGATATGTATACTGGTTGATGTGTCTGACTACACTATACTATAACACTGGCCACTAGGCGGTGTGCATGACTGGTAATTACTGACACTGGCCACTAGGCAGTGTGCCAACTCATCTCATTATCTCTTGCCGCTTTATCCTGTTCTACAGGGTCACAGGCAAGCTGGAGCCTATCCCAGCTGACTATGGGCAAAAGGCAGGGTACACCCTGGACAAGTCACCAGGTCATCATAGGGCTGACACATAGATATAGACAACCATTCACACTCATGGTCAATTTAGAGTCACCAGTTAACCTAACCTGCATGTCTTTGTACTGCGGGGGAAACCGGAGCACCCGGCGGAAACCCACGTGGGCACAGAGAGAACATGCAAACTCTGCACAGAAAGGCCCTCGCCAGCCACAGGGCTCGAACCCGGATCTTCTTGCTGTGACGCAACAGCACTAACCACTACACGACCGTGCCGCCTAGGCAGTGTGTATGACTGGTAATTACTGACACCGGCTACTAGGCGGGGGCGGCACGGTGGTGTAGTGGTTAGCACTGTCACCTCACAGCAACAAGGTCCTGGCTTTGAGCCCAGCAGCCGATGCGGGCCTTTCTGTGTGGAGTTTGCATGCTCTCCTCATGTCTGCCTGGGTTTCCTTCGGGTGCTCTGGTTTCCCCCACAGTCCAAAGGCATGCAGGTTAGGTTAATTGGTAGCTCTAAATTGACCATAGGTGTGAATGGTTGTTTGTGTCTATGTGTGAGCCCTGCAATGACCTGGTGACTTGTCCATGGTGTACCCCGCCTCTCACCCATAGTCAGCTGGGATAGGCTCCAGCTTGCCTGTGACCCTGTAGAACAGGATAAGTGGCTACACATAATGGATGGAAGGGCTACTCGGAGGTGTGTATGACTGGTAATTACTAACATTGGTATGGTGGCAGGCACACACAGGACCGTAACCATCAGAAAACAACTTGATGGGTTTCTTTATGTATCCACACTCTATGCCTATGGGGCTCCACTCGCTTGGGTGCAGGAGCGCTGCTATTACGTGCATTGTTCATTTTGATAACCGTGTAATAAGGACCTGAAAAATATATTCATCTTTTATGAACAAACTCTAGAAAACTCTTTAATGGTCTTTCATAACACAATTTCTTAATATTAGTATGTTGATAATGACGATGTTGAGTGTTTTAAATATTTCCTCAATTGCACTTTTTTTAAAGAAACCTCAATTGCCTTTTCAAAGTCAAAGCTTGAAACCCCAGAGCTACATGCGCTGCATTCGGACGAGGAGTCCGTTCCCAGGAGGTTCTAATCCCACTAGGTCTTGATCCTGGGTTTTTGTACCAGGCAGGGTATTCATTGTATTATATTTTGTTTTCAAAATGATATTATTTTTCCAAGATGTTTTTTTTTTATTCTTATCTCAGCAATGTGCACGGTGGTGTAGTAGTTAGTGCTGTCACCTCACAGCAAGAAGGTCTGGTGTTCGAGCCCCGTGGCTGGCGAGGGCCTTTCTGTGTGGAGTTTGCATGTTCTCCCCGTGTCTACGTGGGTTTCCTCCGGGTGCTCCGGTTTCCCCCACAGTCCAAAGACATGCAGGTTAGGTTAACTGGTGACTCTAAATTGACCGTAGGTGTGAATGTGAGTGTGAATGGTTGTCTGTGTCTATATGTCAGCCCTGTGATGACCTGGCGACTTGTCCCGGGTGTACCCTGCCTTTCGCCCGTAGTCAGCTGGGATAGGCTCCAGCTTGCCTGCGACCCTGTAGAACAGGATAAAGCAGCTAGAGATAATGAGATGAGATGAGATCTCAGCAATGGTGAAATTGAATTTGTAAATAAAATCACTGCCCTGACTCTACTCATCAGGCCAGAGCTATTCTCTTTCTGTGTCTGTTTTGTACAACATAAGGAAACAGTATAGTAACTATAATGGTAAAGAAATAAAACAAAAGAGGCTGGCTATGATATAAGAAAATTCTACAACCCAGAAACAGATGGGAGCTCTGCTTTTAGGCAGTGCCTCAATCTATATACGGAGGCTCCAACTCTCCCGCCGCGGGCGGGAGATCTCCCGCTTTAGGGAACATTTAGAAAATCCTCCCGACCTCCCGCTGACAACATAAAAATCTCCCGCCCGCCCTTACTACACATGATTAGTTAAAAAAATATGTAACTTGATACGTTTATGTTGACAAAAATTAATAGTTGACTTTCTGCTTTTCATGTGTCTGACATTGTATGGGTGGACTCAAGTGTGTACCCCATGGTATATGCCGATTCCCCGGTCAGTACACTAATCGGTGTAACGGGGGGATTGGAGTGAATGCCGGAGGCATGCGCACGCAGATCAAGCACGCATATGAATGGAGTGGAATTTGGACGACCCTATATCTGATAAGGTTAGATCACCAGACCAGACGTCAGATTCTAATGAACTTGTCTGACTTTTTTTGTCTGATTTTTACTAACTTAGAAATAGAATATTATTAGAAGAACATCATCATCAGAGGGTCTACTATTGGCAATTTATAATAGTCATAATTGACATTAACATTGACTTTAGGCATATTAAAGTTTGGTCTATAGTCACTGGATTTATCTAGATCTGTTACTATTAATAAGATTTAATTGACACAAAATGTGGTGAATCATTCATTATACACACACACAGTGGGGCAAAAAAGTATTTAGTCAGTCACCAATTGTGCAAGTTCTCAGACTTAAAAAGATGAGAGAGGCCTGTAATTTTCATCATAGGTATACCACAACTATGAGAGACAACATGAGAAAAAAAAAATCCAGAAAATCACATTGTCTGATTTTTAAAGAATTTATTTGCAAATTATGGTGGAAAATAAGTATTTGGTCAATAACAAAAGTTCATCTCAATACTTTGTTATATACCCTTTGTTGGCAATGACAGAGGTCAAATGTTTTCTGTAAGTCTTCACAAGGTTTTCACACACTGTTGCTGGTATTTTGGCCCATTCCTCCATGCAGATCTCCTCTAGAGCAGTGATGTTTTGGGGCTGTTGCTGGGCAACACGGACTTTCAACTCCCTCCAAAGATTTTCTATGGGGTTGAGATCTGGAGACTGACTAGGCCACTCCAGGACCTTGAAATGCTTCTTACAAAGCCACTCCTTCGTTGCCCGGGCAGTGTGTTTGGGATCATTGTCATGCTGAAAGGACCCAGCCACGTTTCATCTTCAATGCCCTTGCTGATGGAAGGAGGTTTTCACTCAAAATCTCACAATACATGGCCCCATTCATTCTTTCCTTTACATGGATCAGTCGTCCTGGTCCCTTTGCAGAAAAACAGCCCCAAAGCATGATGTTTCCACCCCCATGCTTCACAGTAGGTATGGTGTTCTTTGGATGCAACTCAGCATTCTTTCTCCTCCAAACACGACAAGTTGAGTTTTTACCAAAAAGTTCTATTTTGGTTTCATCTGACCATATGACATTCTCCCAATCCTCTTCTGGATCATCCAAATGCTCTCGAGCAAACTTCAGATGGGCCTGGACATGTACTGGCTTAAGCAGGGGGACACGTCTGGCACTGCAGGATTTGAGTCCCTGGCGGCGTACTGTGTTACTGATGGTAGCCTTTGTTACTTTGGTCCCAGCTCTCTGCAGGTCATTCACTAGGAACCCCCCCTGTGGTTCTGGGATTTTTGCTTACCGTTCTTGTGATCATTTTGACCCCATGGGGTGAGATCTTGTGTGGAGCCCCAGATCGAGGGAGATCATCAGTGGTCTTGTATGTCTTCCATTTTCTAATAATTGCTCCCACAGTTGATTTCTTCACACCAAGCTGCTTACCTATTGCAGATTCAGTCTTCCCAGCCTGGTGCAGGTCTACAATTTTGTTTCTGGTGTCCTTTGACAGCTCTTTGGTCTTGGCCATAGTGGAGTTTGGAGTGTGACTGTTTGAGGTTGTGGACAGGTGTCTTTTATACTGATACCGAGTTCAAACAGGTGCCATTAATACAGGTAACGAGTGGAGGACAGAGGAGCCTCTTAAAGAAGTTGTTACAGGTCTGTGAGAGCCAGAAATCTTGCTTGTTTGTAGGTGACCAAATACTTGTTTTACCGAGGAATTTACTAATTAATTCATTAAAAATCCTATATGTGATTTCCTGGATTCTTGCCCCCATTTTGTCTCTCATAGTTGAGGTATACCTATGATGAAAATTACAGGCCTCTCTCATCTTAAGTGGGAGAACTTGCACAATTGGTGGCTGACTAAATACTTTTTTGCCCCACTGTATATGCTCAAGGGCACTTCAGCCCAACACCACCCCATGTTAACCCAACTACATGTCTTTGAACCATGGGGTTAACCAGAGCTGACACAGGGAGAACATGCACACTCCACACAGAAAGGCCCCCGCTGGGCTCAAACTCAGAACCTTCTTGCTGTGAGGCAACAGTGCGAACCACTACATCCCCCTGCTGCCCAAGTTAATACATTTTTAAAGTCTCCCCATCAGGGAATTGAACCCCCACCTTCTGCATGACAGGCATAGATACTGTCCACTATACTAACAAGGATGACACAATAGCCCTCATTAATCAATCTAACATAGAAACCAGCACAGATCAATGTGTAGAAATCACCATATGACAGGGTTCACGTGTGATTCATGAAACGTTTGTATCTTGCCAATCACAGCGTAAGAATGATTGATTGGGCATTGATAAATGTGGTGGGTGAAAACCATTGTCATTTAAATATCACAGTCCTAAATATTATCGGTTTAGAGGCCTTGCTCCTTGACTTTACGACATGGAGAGGTGTAATATGGTCAAGAAGAGAAACTTATCTGCCCTCAGAATAGAAGCTTTAACATCACAAATCCAATGGAATAAATTATTTCTATTTGGCAGCCTGAATAGTAGCATCACAGGAAGGCAGGAAAATGTGGTATGGAAAGCACTTACTGCTGGGGTCAACAGCGTTCCTGTCAATAATCAAACTCCAGCTGATGTTTTCATATTTAATTTATAGGCCTACATCCGTGATATTGGACAGATCGCACAGCACTCAACTGTTCCTTTTCAAAATTCAACACCACCACACCCTGCTTGCTTATCTATCTATCTATCTATCTATCTATCTATCTATCTTTCTTTCAAAAAAGTTCATTGGTCAGACATTTCTCTGTCTGTGTGCAATCGCTAGCAAAGCTGTAAAGGTGTAAGAGATTGGCCCAGGCCACCTTACCCTATACCAGCTTTCTGCACCTCCAATCCAGTGTCACTAACCTGATCCAGTGTTAAGTGTAGATCAGGTTTCTCTTCATTGACGCATGAATCTTTTGCCTTTTACTAAAGATTTCTGTGGAGAGAAATGTTAATGAGTTCAACATATTTTTGCAGGCTTTGCTCTGACATAGCTGAACATTTTTGGTCAACAAATGTTAGAACTATTGATCTTTATGCGTTGAAGCACTCGCCTCTCTCATACACCCCACAAGCCGATGTCTCTCTTCAAAAGGATCCAGCTGTTGGTGGCGGAGTCTACCTGTGTTTACCTTTCTGGATTTTAATATTTGGAAGTGGTATATTTAAAGCTATTGACTGCAGTAAATTATCACTTCTCAGCCTTTTGGTTCAGATCAAGTGTAGTAGGTGTTCTTATCAATTTAATATCTGATATGTTCTCTAAATAAGGATGCTATATCAAGCGATTTTTTTTTAGAATGGTTGGTTGGAATAGGGGCTTGTTCTTTTGGCTACAGCCATCAACATGATGTTATAGTACCTCCAGGAATGGTACCTTTGTTAAAAAAAGGTTTTTTTTCTTTATTTAACACACTCTTTTTAAATGAAATTGATGAATGGGTTTTTTAGAGTAGTGAGTTAAAATAGGAATTTGGTTCTTTTATTCTATATGCTCATGTGGTATTATACTAGATTTAGGAATAGTTACCTTATTTTAGAAAAGAAAGAAAAAAATCTTTATTTTACCTGCCCTAACTTTTTCCCTATTTTCTGGTTTTCTCCATGCTCAACAACACAGGTGTAGAATTGGGTGTGGGTGGTATGGGCGTGTCCCTACCAATATTTCTGATTGAAGAAAAAAATCCCGCCCCGTGCGCGGGACACAAAGGGTTACTGTAGGTTTCCACTGGGCGAAACACCACGCCCAATTCACTCATGAATATTCACTCTGGGGGCGTGGTCACAAAAACAGCAAGCCCATGTCAATTAGCAAGTGCGGTTGCAGTGCAGTGAGCGGTTGCTCGCAAGCAAACTGTCCTTGAGGAATGTAGCGTTAGATTAGCACGTAAAATGAATCCGTGAACAACAGTTCGGATTCAGTGTGTAAAAACGACAACAGATGAATATGACTGTTTTCTAAGTTTGTGTGGCATGTAAATAACAATCCGACAACAACTGGAGTTCATTAAGGTCACAAAGACATTATTAAATCATATCAGATTGTGCTAATGTTGGCTAATATTGCACTGAGTCTTGCTTGTGAAGTGCCTGCAAACTTTAGCAGCCCGCTAACCCTGAATTTAAAGCGCTTCAGTTAAGACCTGCAGAGCCCTGACCCAGTTCCTGTAACATGACACGTGCAAACAACAACAACCCGATGGTGATGTGGACATTGTTCGCGGCCCAGACACCTTTTAATCAAATCAAACATTTTCACGGAATCAGCAAAACAGCCTCCGCCTTCTTGATCAGAAATGTTTGGTTCCTCCGCCTCTCTTTTAAAAACTTTTTTAAGCGCGTACTGAATTGAAGAAACATATTTTACACAATTTCCCTCGACCAGAACACTATGTGCGATTCTGCAGAACCCTGTCCCTCCCTCCCCCCTCCACTCTGGGCTCAAGGACACAATAGAAGGGCAATAATATAACAACAACCAATCAGAATTCAGACACATTCTGTTGCCAAGTTAAATTATAACCTTCAACATATCAAAAAAGTTCTTGAGCATTCGTGCTATTTTACCGTTAGACCAATCACTATACACATAGTATACACTATACACACACCAATATTATGGTCTACCCATAATACTGAAATGTCATTATGTTGCAAGCATTTGACTTTGGTGCAGACCCAGCAAATTATTTCAAACTGAGCAAACACAAAAGAAGTTACTGTCGTGGAGATGAGAGACGGCTGAGGAACGAGACTAGCTATTTTTGAGTGGCTGCCCACTCAAAAAGTATTTTTTGCTCCTCCTACTCAAGCGAGTAGGACGCTTCTTTGCTTTGCTCCTGCTTTCTTGATCTTTATTTCTATACTTTACTTTCTCATTTAATTTCCACAATTTTTTTCATTTTATTTTTCATCTTTATAAGCTTTTAATTTAATTTTAATTTAATTTCCACTATTTTTTTTTTTTCATTTTATTTTTCATCTTTATAAGATAAGTTAGTTTTTAAAACAAAATGCCAGGGAGCAAAAAATCCTGCAGAAAATGCATGGAACTAGAACAGAGGATTTCTATTCTGGAATCAAAGATTGATGCTCTGCCAAAGACAGATGAATTAAAAGCGATATCTCAGGAAAGGAGTACAGAAACAGTGGCTGAGAATGCAGAGATTGCACTCCGACAGACCGATGGCATTGCAGATCAAGTGGATGAATTCATCAATCAAGCTGGGCAAAATGTGAGTACAGAAAACTGGCAAATGATGGGTGGCAAGCCCAAAAATAAAAACAGAAGAGTAATTACTTCAACACCAGCTCGTTCTACAAATTACAATAGGATCTACAATCCTATGGAAAATCCACAGCCCATAAGGCTTCAGAACAAATTTGAATGGCTCAGGGATGTGGAAGAGGATTTTTCAAGCGGACAAACACATCGTAAAAAGAGATCGTACCAAGATCGAAGAGCTGTGGGAAGAGGCAAAAAGCAGCTCGTAACACCACCTGATCCCACAACCCTTGTTCTTGGTGATTCCACTGTAAGACAATTAAAAGGTTATGGGATGATTATTTGTTGCCTTCCAAATGCATCCATCTCTGACACCAAAGACAGCATTTTGAAACTCATGTCCGAGCATAAAACTATTAAACGTATTGTTGTGCATGTGGGAGCAAATGATGTTTTCAGAGAACAGCTGTTTGTCCAAGATGATTTCAGAAAACTTTTTTCTGAGCTCTATAAGACTGGAATTCAATCTTTTATCAGTGGCCCACTTCCAGCGAGAGGAAGTTTTGCTTTTTCTCGACTCTTCAGTCTTAACACCTGGCTTGGAAAAAACTTGTTTTTCATTTGGTATGAACTTCATAGACAATTTTAACCTTTTCTGGAATCGCAGAGAATTTTACAAGCCAAATAGCACTGAACTCAGCTGGATTGGAGCCAAAGTCTTAGTAGACCATTACAGACTTGCAATCTTTTCTCAGCCAGCATTGAGGAAAACAGTTGATAAGATGTCGCAGACTGACATAGTTACAAAGCCTAAACAATCATCTTTGCAAGTCATCATCAAGGACACACAGACATCTGACCTGCAAGACTGCCAAGATTCAAAGACAGACTGCCAAAAATCAGAGGACTCCATTTCGCCATCTCTATCTTCTCCTTGGATGGATTTCCCAAATAGCATGAAAAAATTGCTCCCAATGGCTACACTCTCTTTTTCCAGCCCAAATCTGTCACGACAAGCAGTGTACCCAGTTCATCAAAATTGTGTTCACCCAGGACTTTCAGCTGGCTACAAATCTTTTTCACCATCCAAAAGATACATGTCATCTCCAATCCTTTCACCCTCAAACCAAATGGAACATTTAGAAAGTCTTGTTTGATGTACTCTGGGTCCCTGAAAATGGGTGTAGTTTTGAAAACCAGCTGGGACCCAATGTGCCTATGCCATTCTCTATTCCTGTGTTGATAAGAAATAGAAAACATAGAGCACATTTAACCCTGGGGGTAAACCAATCTAATCTCCTTCCTGTTTTAAAACAACATCAGAGTGCACAAGCAGATATTACTTCTAGACTTTCTGTAAAGCTAGCGCTTCTGAAGGTTAGATCACTTTTAAACAAGTCATTTTTAATTAATGATCTTATTTGCAAACACAATCTTGATTTTTTTGCTTCTAACTGAAACCAGGCTGGATCAAGCAAATAGTGCTACCACCCTTATTGAAGCAGCTCCCCCAAATTTTAATTTTTTGAATGTTACCCAACAAGGGAAAGGTGGAGGGATCGCAAATATATTCAAAGTCTCTTTTCAATGTAAACAATCCTCACTTGGTGATTTTACATCCTTTGAACACTTATGTGCACTTGTTACATGCTCTCCTAACATATTATTATTAACTATTTATAGGCCTCCGAGACATTCAGCCAAAGTCTTTCTTGAAGAGTTTGGTGAACTGTTGTCAGTCATTTGCTTAGAGTTTGATTGTCTTATTATATCTGGGGATTTTAACTTGCATGTAGATAATACTGATAACACTTATGCCAAAGAACTACTTGCAATTATTGACAACTTCAACCTAGTACAACATGTACAGGGGCCGACCCACTCTTGTGGTCATACTCTTGACCTCGTCATCACAAAGGGTCTTACTGTTTCTACTACTGTTGTTGACCTGGCCTTATCCGATAATTTCTGTGTTTTCTTTGATGTTTCTATGTCTCCTCACATTCAGAACAGCTCAACGACTATAGGTAGGAGAGTCATAAAAGATAACACATGTGCTCTCTTTGAGCAAGCTCTCTCTCAGAACTCAACCAAAATGTCAGACTCTGTAGATGATTTACTGGAAATTTTTAATTTAAATATGACCCAAATTATGGATGATATTGCTCCATTCAAAATCAAAAGAGTCAATGATAAGCAGAAAGCACCATGGAAGCAGTACCTGGCTGTTAAACTGCTAAAAAGAGAATGTAGAAAGACTGAAAGAAAATGGCACAAATCTAAACTTCACATCCATTATCAAATCCATAAAGAGATGCTTTGTAATTATAATTATGAAATTCGTAAAGCAAGACAGTCTTTCTTCTCCAACATCATCAGCAGGAATATGAACAATGCCCGTGTGCTATTTTCAACAGTAGGGAAGCTAACTAATCCCCCACCACAATTAGCACCTGAACTTCTCTCAGATAATAAATGCAATGAGTTTGCATCCTTTTTCAAAGGTAAAATTGATAAAATATGGCAGAATATTCCTCATAATATATCTCAGTTGCAAAAAATGTAAAAACTGCAATCACCAATGACAAAGATAGATAACTTCAACACAATATCAGAATTTTGTTTAATTGATTATGAGACTCTTGAAAAAGCTGTACAAAATCTCAGTTCCTCAACATCTGAATTGGACATTCTGCCCACCAACTTTTTTAAGTCTGTTCTTCATCTTATAATTACAGATGTGCTTCAAATTATAAATACATCCCTGGAGACTGGCGTTGTTCCTGTGTCCCTAAAAAAAGCCATTGTAAAGCCTCTTCTTAAAAAAAATAATCTGGATCCTTCAGTATTAAATAACTACAGGCCAATATCAAATTTACCATTCATTGGGAAAATCCTTGAAAAAATTGTCTTCAATCAATTAACTGCCTTCTTGATATCAAACAGCCGTTTTGATAATTTTCAGTCAGGATTTCGTGCCAATCATAGCACTGAAACAGCGCTGATTAAAGTTATAAATGACATACGTCTTAATACTGATGCAGGCAAAACATCGGTCCTGGTATTACTGGACCTCAGTGCAGCTTTTGATACTGTTGATCACAACATACTGCTATATCGACTTGAACACTGGGTTGGATTGACTGGTAAAGTTATCAATTGGTTAAATTCATACTTAAAAGATAGAAGCTTCTTTGTTACCCTGGGAATTTGTTCCTCAACGTCAATGTCCTTGACCTGTGGTGTGCCCCAGGGGTCGATTCTTGGACCATTACTTTTCAACCTTTATATGCTCCCACTTGGGCAAATTATCAATAACAATTCAATTTTGTATCACTGCTATGCAGATGACACCCAAATTTATTTTGCTCTATCACCTAGTGATTATGCCCCCCTTGAATGTCTCTACCAGTGTATCGATCAAATCAACAGCTGGATGTCACAAAATTTTCTTCAGCTGAACACAGATAAAACAGAAGTAATTGTATTTGGAAAAAAAGATGAAAGACTCAGGATTACCACTATTCTTGACACAAAAGGGATTAAAACTAAAGAAATGGTTAAAAATCTTGGTGTTTTCATTGACAGAGAGCTAAACTTTGACAGTCACATGAAAGCAATCACTAAAACGGCATTTTATCACCTAAAAAACATTTCCAAACTAAGAGGACTTATGTCAAAAAATGATCTGGAAAAACTAATACATGCCTTCATCTCTAGTAGGGTTGATTACTGCAATGGCCTTTTCACAGGCCTGCCAAAAAAGACCATCAAACGACTTCAGCTGGTTCAAAATGCAGTGGCTAGGGTTCTCACTCGAACAAAAAGAACAGAGCACATTACTCCAATTCTAAGGTCCCGTCACTGGCTTCCAGTAAGCTACAGAATTGACTTTAAAGCATTGCTGCTGGTGTACAAATCTCTAAATGGTACAGGGCCCAATTACCTCTCTGATATGTTGCAGCGGCCTAACCCAATCAGATCTACCAGATCGAAACAGAAAAATTTACTATTAAAACCAGTTGTTAAAACAAAGTATGGTGAAGCAGCTTTTAGCTACTATGCAGTACAGCTATGGAACCAACTGCCAGAGGACATTAAAAATGTTCCTGCTGTTGGCAGCTTCAAATCTAGGTTAAAGACCAAACTGTTTTCAGATGCTTTCTGTTAAATAATTAATATTGACTTCTTTACATTTTTTATAATCTTTACTTTCTCTGCATGTTTCAAATTTACTTTAACTTTAACTTTATTCTGTTTTATTCTGCTGGTTTCTTTTTTTTTCTTTTTCTCCTCCTATTTGAACTACTACTTCATTTTATTATTTTATTTCTACTATTGTTTAATTCTTATTATTTTCTTTTAATTCTTTTAATTAATTGTTTAATTCTTATAATATTATATATTAGAATAAGAATAAAATTATTTTATGTAATTTTATTCTCTATTGTTTACTGTTTTGTTTTTACTTCTGTAAAGCACATTGAACTGCCATTGTGTATGAAATGTGCTATATAAATAGACTTGCCTTGCCCATTTTCGTCCTGTCATGGCAGAGTGCCAGTGGCCTAATGGATAAGGCACTGACCTCTTAAGCCAGGGACTCTGGGTTTGAGTCCCATCTGTGGTGTGAGGTCAGCAGAGTGGCGCAGCGGGAGCATGCTGGGCCCATAACCCAGAGGCCGATGGATCGAAACCATCGTCTGCTAGCCTTTTTACTCCAACGTTTTCCAGAAGACAGCTATTGCAGGCTCCAGACCCACAGAAAGTGAGAGGTCAGCAGCGGGAGCGTGCCAGGCCTGGAGGTCGATGGATCGAAACCATCTTCTGCCGAGTCTACCAGCTTTTACTCCAATGTTTTCCGTGACCCAGTGATTGTGGATTCGAGACCCCTGTGGGGTGTGCAGAGTGGCGCACCTGAAGTGCACTGGGCCCAGAGCCCAGACAGTCTGCTGCTCTTTCTAGCCACTTTTCTTCCCAAAATTCCCAGCAGAGGCAATAAACGTCATCTGTCTGTCTTACTAGAAATTTGGTGGCTGGCCTCGAAAATTGTCCATCAGGAGGCCTGATTTTCAGTGCTCTGTCACTACTTTGCCATTTGTCAGTGCTTTGTAACCCAGAGGCCGATGGATTGAAACCATCCTCTGCTAGTTGGTGGCCTTTTTACTCCAACGTTTTCCAGAAGACAGCTATTGCAGGCTCTAGACCAGGGGTCTTCAATCCTATCCACAAAGGGCCAGTGTGGCTGCAGGCTTTCATTACAGCCAAATTAGAGGCTCACTTGATTGTTGATTGGAGACAAGGGTGAAATGATTAAACAAGTGAAATCAGGTGTAGCTCCTGCTTGGTTGGAATGAAAGCCTGCAGCCACACTGGCCCTTTGTGGATAGGATTGAAGACCCCTGCTCTAGACCCACAGAAAGTGAGAGGTCAGCAGCGGGAGCATGCCGGGCCCGGAGGTCGATGGATCGAAACCATCTTCTGCCGAGTCTGCCAGCTTTTACTCCAACGTTTTCCATGACCCAGTGATTTTGGGTTCGAGACCCGTGTGGGGTGTGCAGAGTGGCGCACCGGAAGCACGCTGGGCCCAGAGCCCAGACGCCAACACAGTCCGCTGCTCTTTCTAGCCACTTTTCTTCCCAAAATTCCCAGCAGAGGCAATAAACGTCATCTGTCTGTCTTACTAGAAATTTGGTGGCTGGCCTCGAAAATTGTCCATCAGGAGGCCTGATTTTCAGTGCTCTGTCACTACTTTGCCATTGGTCAGTGCTTTGTATCACGCAGACAGGCACATAGGCATTATGGGAGTGAAATAAGGCCCACCTCATCTACCAATTGTTGTCACAGTATGTTACCCATGTCTACGACTCACAGGTCAGAGCTCTTTGGGCAGAAAAGATCCTGCTCAGTGAATCAGGAAAAATCAGAGTGATTTCATGGTTTTCTAACTTTTTTCCACATGTTCTTCTTAAGCACAAGACATAAAACATAATTAATCAATTGCCCTGAATTGTACACGTACAGTCATTCATTTTCTGTACCCATGAGCTATGTCAGGGGTAACCCAGACACATTCACACCTCTGGGCTATTCAGAGTTTTGGCTTGACCTTCTGTAGGTCTTTGGACTGGGGCAGGAACCCAGTGCAAATCCTCACAGGCACGAAGAGAACATGCATGCTCCAGACATAAAGGCTGCCATTCACCCACTAGGCTCAAGCCCAGACCCTGCTCGGTGTGAGTTGACACTGCTAACCACCGCAACATTATGCGGCCTATGTAAATTCAGTACAAAGCTGTGCTTTCCAGTGTAAAATCGCCTGGCTACGAGTGGCAGTGTACGTGCTTCCAAAGAAAAGTCTTCTTATTTAAGTCGGGGTAAAATGCCTTGTAAGCAATTTGTGACTGGAAGGAGGACGTGCTGACATTAAAGCTGGACGTTGCAACCGTTTGACTTTTGTGCAGACCCGGCAAATTATTTCAAACTGAGCAAACACAAAAGAAGTTTCTGTCGCGGAGATGAGAGATGGCTGAGGAACGAGCCTAGCTATTTTTGAGTGGCTGCCCTTTTTCATCCTGTCATGCAAGAGCCCCAGTGGCCTAATGGATAAGGCACTGGCCTCCTAAGCCAGGGACTCTGGGTTCAAGTCCCATCTGTGGTGTGAGGTCAGCAGAGTGGCGCAGCGGGAGTGTGCTGGGCCCATAACTCAGAGGCCGATGGATCGAAACCATCCTCTGCTAGTTGGTGACCTTTTTACCCCAATGTTTTCCAGAAGACAGCTATTGCAGGCTCTAGACCCACAGAAAGTGAGAGGTCAGCAGCGGGAGCATGCCGGGCCCGGAGGTCGATGGATCGAAACCATCTTCTGCTGAGTCTGCCAGCTTTTACTCCAACATTTTCCGTGACCCAGGGATTGTGGGTTCGAGACCCGTGTGGGGTGTGCAGAGTGGCGCACCCGAAGCGCGCTGGGCCCAGAGCCCAGACACCGACACAGTCCGCTGCTCTTTCTAGCCACTTTTCTTCCCAAAATTCCCAGCAGAGGCAATAAACGTCATCTGTCTGTCTTACTAGAAATTTGGTGGCTGGCCTCGAAAATTGTCCATCAGGAGGCCTGATTTTCAGTGCTCTGTCACTATTGGCCATTGGTCAGTGCTTTGTATCATGCAGACAGGCACATAGGCATTATGGGAGTGAAATAAGGCCCACCTCATCTACCAATTGTTGTCACAGTATGTTACCCATGTCTATGACTCACAGGTCAGAGCTCTTTGGGCAGCAAAGATCCTGCTCAGTGAATCAGGAAAAATCAGAGTGATTTCATGGTTTTCTAACTTTTTTCCACATGTTCTTCTTAAGCACAAGACATAAAACGTAATTAATCAAGTGCCCTGAATTGTACACGTACAGTCGTTCATTTTCTGTACCCATGAGCTATCTCAGGGGTAACCCAGACACATTCACACCTCTGGGCTATTCAGAGTTTTGGCTTGACCTTCTGTAGGTCTTTGGACTGGGGCAGGAACCCGGTGCAAATCCTCACAGGCACGAAGAGAACATGCATGCTCCAGACATAAAGGCTGCCGTTCACCCACTAGGCTCAAGCCCAGACCCTGCTCGGTGTGAGTTGACACTGCTAATCACCGCAACATTATGCGGCCTATGTAAATTCAGTACAAAGCTGTGCTTTCCAGTGTAAAATCGCCTGGCTACGAGTGGCAGTGTACGTGCTTCCAAAGAAAAGTCTACTTACTTAAGTCGGGGTAAAATGCCTTGTAAGCAATTTGTGACTGGAAGGAGGACGTGCTGACATTAAAGCCGGACGTTGCAAGCGTTTGACTTTGGTGCAGACCCAGCAAATTATTTCAAACTGAGCAAACACAAAATAAGTTTCTGTTGCGGAGATGAGAGACGGCTGAGGAACGAGCCTAGCTATTTTTGAGTGGCTGCCCTTTTTCATCCTGTCAGGGCAGAGCCCCAGTGGCCGCAGCTATCAGGGATTGGACTGTATTCTTAACTGCTAACCATTCCTAACAAAATCCTAACTGTTCCTAATGAAGTCCTATTAAATCCTAACAAAGTCCAAACAATTCCTAATAAACTCCGAACTAAAGTTCTAACATCCTAACAACAGGGGCAAAAGAGCCAATCATATGCCTCCATCCAAGGGGCAAAAGAGCCAATGGCGTTCTTCACCACTCCCATGGCGACAAGACAGCCGATCACAGCTTGCAGGCCAGAGACGGCGGTTATTGTGAACAAGTTTATTCTGAGGCGATTTCTCTCGGTGGCATTTTCATCTTTCTCGACACTAATATCCGAATGACAAGTGTTTACAAGTAAGTACAATTCACCAAAATGACATAAATGAGTGAATTTAAGTTGCGTTGGTATATGACTTGTGATTTTGTTATAACTATAGCGATGTAAACAAAAGTTAGCGGTGTTTGATTAAGGTCGAGGTCTGTGATGTGATGCTGTGATGTTTAATAAGACCAGGAATATGTTGAATTTGTTATTGATAGAGAACAGGCGGTAGCCTCCTTAAATTTTGTCATAAAATAACTTTCTTTTTACCCGCGGCCAATTCGGAAGGCTACAGTAACAGTGTCAAGGTTTACAACTTAGCCTGAGAAATGGTGCTAGTTTTGTAAACGACATGACGAAACTTTGATGTGTCTCATAATGTTTTATAAGTAAGATGTTTTGTGATCTGGAGTCAGTAAAAACATTCATATTTGTAGGCTATTTTGGGGTGTAGGTTTACAATACGGCTCAGTGCATCCTGAGGTAACCCTTAACGAGACGATAGCTCCTGACTGAGGTGAAAATGCGGCACCTAAAGTAACCGGGGGCTACTAAAATCATTTTAAACACGGTCAGGTACATAGTAGTAGCAGTAATTTTATGAATACTAGTTGATCATTGATCAAACATTACACGAGTGTGTCGGATTGAAGTGTCTGGGATATAATGTAATACAATGTTGCAGGTTAGTGTCAATCGACCAAGACCTAGACTCGAATTCAGATTCATATGCTTTATTCAAGATTGAAAAAGATTAGATGTCTGAGGTATTGTTAAACACACTGTCACACAATGACGAGGAGGCTCGAGGATAAGGTTGACGTTAGTTTCTTGATGTAAACATTAGTTTACTTCAGGTACTGTCTAGAGACACATACACACAGGGTATTACTGTCCTACAGACAAGTGCATATCACTCCGCCTAAGGTAATATAGTCCCAAAACATATCACAACCCCCCCGTTTAGCTTATAGACCATACATTGCTGTGCAGCAACCATAAAGGATGAGCAAAAGCAAGACTTGTGTGTTAAATAATACTTACATGGCTAAGCTCTGTAATATGTTATTTAGTTTCATTTGATTTGAGGGAGTGTGTTCTGTGATGCGAGTTTACTTATCCTTTTACTTGCCAAGAGATATTCTGAATCCTATCAGTATCACTGGTGGTAGACGCTGAAATGTTTCAAGCCAGTAAGTAAGGGTCATTGTCAGGATTTATTCATTGAGTCCATGTTGCTTACAACAACTGTTGTCTAAAGATGTTCTTCTCTCATCCTCCTCTGCAGACATGCCAAAGTGCAGAAAACCGGATGCCCACTGGGCGGGTGTTATGACCCTTTATGCCCAGGGAAAATTCAAATTTTCAACTGGCCAGAGACCCGGGTGTAGACGATGGAGGTAAGTGATGGAGAGGATAAACAACTGCCCTCTGACCCCTGTCTTTGGCCAAGCGGTCAGAAGCATCGACATCTTTGGCAAAAAGATACCCTGCCACTGTGGATATCATAAGGTAAGTTACAACCCCCCCCCCCCCAAACCACACACACAAAACACACAGTACAGTGTTGCTCTCTCACACAGTAGTCATTGTCATTTTTTATGCAGAGAATGTGTTGTGTGGAATACTTGCTAAATTAATGCTTTTTTTCATAGTCAAGAAAACAGACAGAGGCACCAGCAGATCCACAGGTCGTACAGGACAGCAGTAGCAGTAGAGCTGCAGACACACCTAGGGCCAGTGAAACATCTGACAGTCAGGACAACTCAGCTTCTACCATGACATGTTCTCTTTGTGCTGAGAAGCTTTCACCGGACCAGTTCACACAGCACCTGTCTGACTACCATGCCCAGGAGCAGTGTGAGCACTGTGGTATGTAGGCCTGGGGTATTGTGGGACTTTCACAGCACCTTGAAAGATGTCATGGAGTGAAATCGGAGATGACGGATGTGCCCCTCCTCAGCCCCCAAGATGCTCCTGCACCAGCCTCCCTCCCCGCCAAGAAGATAACGCCTGATGCTCTAGCTCCTGCCCCTCCAACAGCACCTACAGCACCTACAACAGCTACAGTGGTGCTTGAAAGTTTGTGAACCATTTAGAATCTTCTATATTTCTGCATAAATATGACCTAAAACATCATCAGATTTTCACACAAGTCCTAAAAGTAGATAAAGAGAACCCAGTTAAACAAATGAGACAAAAAAATTATACTTGGTCATTTATTTATTGAGGAAAATGATCTAATATTACATATCTGTCAGTGGCAAAAGTATGTGAACCTCTAGGATTAGCAGTTAATTTGAAGGTGAAATTAGAGTCAGGTGTTTTCAATCAATGGGATGACAATCAGGTGTGAGTGGGCACCCTGTTTTATTTAAAGAACAGGGATCTATCAAAGTCTGATCTTCACAACACGTTTGTGGAAGTGTATCATGGCACGAACAGAGATTTCTGAGGACCTCAGAAAAAGCGTTGTTGATGCTCATCAGGCTGGAAAAAGTTACAAAACCATCTCTAAAGAGTTTGGACTCCACCAATCCACAGTCAGACAGATTGTGTACAAAAGGAGGAAATTCAAGACCATTGTTACCCTCCCCAGGAGTGATCAGCCAACAAAGATCACTCCAAGAGCAAGGCGTGTAATAGTCGGCGAGGTTACAAAGGACCCCAGGGTAACTTCTAAGCAACCGAAGGCCTCTCTCACATTGGCTAATGTTAATGTTCATGAGTCCACCATCAGGAGAACACTGAACAACAACAGTGTGCATGGCAGGGTTGCAAGGAGAAAGCCACTGCTCTCCAAAAAGAACATTGCTGCTCGTCTGCAGTTTGCTAAAGATCACATGGAGAAGCCAGAAGACTATTGGAAAAATGCTTTGTGGACAGATGAGACCAAAATAGAACTTTTTGGTTTAAATGAGAAGCGTTATGTTTGGAGAAAGGAAAACACTGCATTCCAGTATAAGAACCTTATCCCATCTGTGAAACATGGTGGTGGTAGTATCATGGTTTGGGCCTGTTTTACTGCATCTGGGCCAGGATGGCTTGCCATCATTGATGGAACAATGAATTCTGAATTATACCAGCAAATTCTAAAGGAAAATGTCAGGACATCTGTCCATGAACTGAATCTCAAGAGAGGGTGGGTCATGCAGCAAGACAATGACCCTAAGCACACAAGTCATTCTACCAAAGAATGGTTAAAGAAGAATAAAGTTAATGTTTTGGAATGGCCAAGTCAAAGTCCTGACTTTAATCCAATTGAAATATTGTGGAAGGACCTGAAGCGAGCAGTTCATGTGAGGAAACCCACCAACATCCCAGAGTTAAAGCTGATCTGTACAGAGGAATGGGCTAAAATTCCTCCAAGCCGGTGTGCAGGACTGATCAATGGTTACCGGAAACGTTTAGTTGCAGTTATTGCTGCACAATACTGAAATACTGAAAGCAAAGGTTCACATAGTTTTGCCACTCACAGATATGTAATATTGGATCATTTTCCTCAATAAATAAATGACCAAGTATAGTATTTTTGTCTCATTCATTTAACTGGGTTCTCTTTATCTACTTTTAGGACTTGTGTGAAAATCTGATGATGTTTTAGGCCATATTTATGCAGAAATATAGAAAATTCTCAAGGGTTCACAAACTTTCAAGCACCACTGTACAACAGCTCCTCCAGCATCTACAACAGCTACAACACCTGCAACAGCTACAACAGCTCCTCCAGCACCTCAGAGCCGCCGATGGCTTCTTCCTGCCTCTGCCTCTGCCCCTCCTCCAGCAGCACCACCTGAGTTCCACCTTCTGTACTCACCAAATGTAAGCCGGGCTAAGTTTTTACCCAAGCCATTCTTCAAAGTCATCAAGCCAGGTGACCTGGAGTGGATTGCCCATATCCTCTATGAGCCAAGTGGACAGCTGAGACAAGAAATCCGTGACAATTGGCACCACCCTCCAAACCCAGTGAGATCGTCATCACCTCCTAATCCTCACAATTATTTCAGGCAAAGGGTGTTTCTTTGGGCTCCGATGCATATGTGGGGTATTCCCCTGAAATGCATCAAATGCAATTCTAAGATGTACCACTCTGGGATATACCCCAAAGCGAGAGAGGTAATCGATGTCACTTCCAAATACTACATCATTGGATGTGAGTACCCTAGGTGCAGCAAGTGCAGCAACCTCACTCTCTGCCCTTGGAGCACTGACATTCTAGAACAGCTAGAACCATCGAAGCGCAACATATTCCCTGCTGTTCTCACAAAAAACTTTGCACTGGACAGGAAATGTGTAACACTTTTATGTCCTAGAACAGCGGGGAACAGCTCCAGTTACGTGCAGCAGGCCCTCCAAGAAACACACAGCGAGGAGTGGGCAAGGAGATGTTGTGATTATTTCACAGATTGTCAGCTATACAAGAAATCCTGCCTCAGCCAGCCCCAGGATGTTTATGTGCCGCCACCAGCCTTCCATCCCCTGCCCCTGGCCCAGTGGTTTGAGAAAGTGCATGCCAAGGATGTTGAGGGTCACATTGATGAGCTAAAAGGTGTCATCACCTCAACATTTGGCAGAATTTTGAAGTTGGACTCCACCAAAAAGGTAAATGTAAAACTATATCAGCTTTGAGTATTTCTTTTTTTTTGAGTTGGCTTTGAATACATGTGCTTATGAAGTATGCACTTTGTTATAATACAGATCATCAAAAAACTGGCTGGAGGGATTGAGGGCACAGCAACGTGGATGACGAATGTCACCAACGAATATGGTGAAGTCTTCAACTGTGTCCTCACAACTGGTGAGGGAGCTGGCCTAGATGACCGATGCCAAGGCATTGTCAGGCAGTACAGGGATGCCGGTGAGCCACAGCCAGATGTCATCTATGTGGACAGAGACTGTTGCAGCGACAGAGGTGGGTTACCCGTAATGTGTTTTTTGCCAGGATATTAATGACAGGCTGACTGCAAAGTATCTAATTATTTTTATGATCTTAATTATTCACTGTAAAAAAAAATCTATCATTTTAACAGGAAAACCCTGGCAGCTGGGGTGACCAGAAAATCCCTGTAAAAAATACAGCACCCCAGTGTAAACTTTACTGGTTTACAAAATTTAACAGTGATTTGAACAACAAATATATGTTTCGGGGTTTACAGTGCTGTTCTGTATGCATTTCACATAGTTTTACTGTAAATTTCACAGTCATTTTTTACAGTGTTTTTATGATCTTATGAATTTATGAAGGAGTGAGCTCTGTTCTGCACTGTTTTTGGCCATGGACCGTGCGTTTGGATGTGTTCCACTTCATGAGGCAGTTCACTGACGGTCTCACCACAGAACACCATCCACTGTATGGTACATTCTGTTCTAAATTGTCAAGCACAATTTTTGAGTGGGACAAGCAGGATGTCTGTCATCTGAAGGAGGCCAAGCAGGCAGAGCAAAAGAAGAAACATCCTGGCTATGAGCCAACAGATGCTCAGGTGTTGGCAACCATCAGCACAAGTGAGCTAGCGAGGCACTGCCGCAGGAGAACCCGGGGGGTAGAGGAGACTCGTGCACTCATCAAAAATCTGCTTGACTCCATGTGGCAGCTGGTGGACAGCACTGGACTGCACCTCATCAATCACGAGAGCATGCCTCGAGTGTGGGAGATACAGCAGAAACACCTTGCCTGCATCCAGGATCCACCAGGAGTGCAACTGTACACCAACATTGGGTCAGGGGTGGAGAAAGGGGACAAGACACTTGATGTCCTTAGATGCAGCAGAGGGTCTTCCTCTCTTGAAAGCTTTCACAAGCACCAGTGTGCATTCATTCCAGGCAAGTTTAATTTAAACCTTACATATAGTAGTACATTTTGTTATTGATTGTCATGTATTACATTGTCATAATGTCACAATGTGCTCACAATCGGTGATCTTTTTTTTTTTTGTCTTAACAGGTTGGAGATGCAATGCAAAACACACACAGATGTATATGCTTGAGGGTGTGTCGAGGTGGAATATCAACCGCTCAGCCCAAGCACTTGCCCTGACAGACACATCCAAGACAAAAATCTACTATGTCAGGTTGCTGTCCAATGTGAATATGCTGAGCAACAGTCTTGGGAAGGCCCCTCATTCCGGAGTTTGTCCCCCCCGGGAAACCTACTGGTAAGAAAAAACACTGCTGTTAGTGATGTCCAAAACTATGCTGTGACGAACCCCTGACTGCTCCCTGTGCGCTCTGGTGTGGCTGCCGACTGCTCTGAGTGTGTGCGTGTGTTCACTGCTTCAGATGGGTTAAATGCAGAGGATGAATTTCACTGTGCTTGAAGTGTGCCTGTGATGAATAAAGGTTTAAAAAAATAAATATTAACATAGGGTATATAAAATGCAATGTTAACCAACAAACAAAGGTTTAGGACAAATGTAAACACCTGTAACTGAATTCATGACACCTTTTCTAGTTATCTGTCCAAAGATACATGCTGTACATTTCTCTTAGCAGTAGGTCGCTAGTGAAGTCTGCTGAATGAGAGACTGAGTAATGAACCTTTAAGTGAATCACAACCGAGGCCTTGTTTATCATGGGTCATGTGGTTTTCTGCTCAACGATACAAAGCCTCAAAGCGGAGCTTCATCTGCCCCCTTATTCTTGATACGTGCTTCGAAGTCTCATTTCTCCATCACGATCTTTAAACAGTGATATCAATTAAAACTATGGTCAGGTTAAGGTAGGACAACAAATGCAAGTGTATGTTGATCTTTGTAGAGTTTATTAAATATATAGCTCAGTAACTGGCAAGGCAAGTCTAAAATGCCCATTATGAGTCTTGAAAGTATGTGTGTGTGTGTGTGTGTGTGTTTTGAATATATTATGAAGCCATTGACAACAATAACAAAAATCTACGAAATCATTGTACTTAGCAACCAAAAAGTGTGATCCTGAGTGTGAACATAGATTTGGAGCAGGAGACCGAGCCAAGACACCTCATCTCATCTCATTATTTCTAGCCGCTTTATCCTGTTCTACAGGGTCGCAGGCAAGCTGGAGCCTATCCCAGCTGACTACGGGCGAAAGGCGGGGTACACCCTGAACAAGTCGCCAGGTCATCACAGGGCTGACACATAGACGCAGACAACCATTCACACTCACATTCACACCTACGGTCAATTTAGAGTCACCAGTTAACCTAACCTGCATGTCTTTGGACTGTGGGGGAAACTGGAGCACCCGGAGGAAACCCACACAGACACGGCGAGAACATGCAAACTCCACACAGAAAGGCCCTCGCCGGCTACTGGGCTCGAACACGGACCTTCTTGCTGGGAGGCGACAGCGCTAACCACTACACCACCGTGCCGCCCTGAGCCAAGACACACTGAATATATATTTTATTGACTGATCTAACGCCCCATTTATTTATTTTAACTCATTATATCATTGATATTATATCATCTGGAATTATGTAACTTTGACAAGTGATCATCCTTCAATATAACATAACTGTGTGAAAGTTTTTGTACAGTGCAGTTGGATTTCCTGTCACTGTGGGCTGCAGAGCACAGTAGTATAGTGCAGAGTCTGATACAGCAGCAGAGGAGATGAGCAGATCCACTTGGTTATTCTTTTCATCAACTTCAGCAGAGAGACGTGGTGGGATTGAATCACTTTTATATCCACTTTGTGATATAAAAAGGAAGTCAGGTTTAGATTTTGGATATTGTCTGTACCAGTGCAGGTAGTTTCCTGTACCACTTGATTTGTAGCTGCAGGACAGAGTAACATCACTGCCTTCATCTATAATTGTATGAGTGAAAAGTGGCTTTATTGAATCTGCCATGGAGTCACCTGTCATAGAGAAGAGAACATGTACATTCTGATTTTTCTTCCCACCACAGAGATGAATAAATCACTAATTCAACGCTTAATATTTCTGCAATAATGAAAAGTCAAAGTTAACTCACCGAGTGAAAGCCACAGACACATGAATATAACAGTGAACATGATGAATGGTCTCAGCTGAGTGAAAGTATTCTTTCTGTACTATGATATGTTCACATCATAAAGGTTCATGAAGCTCCAGCCCACAGCACCACATGACAGTGTCACCATTGTTACTGACAGATTGTTGATTCTTACTGAAGCATCCTGGCTTTACATTCAGCCTCACATGGGGAACCTGTCTTCAACTCCGACTGTCAGCAGAATTCATATAATTATGAAAAATCAGTTATTCTGGTCTGTAAAAATATAATCAAATAAATAAATCATTAAATCTTTAAATTTCATGTTGCATTTGCTTTTAAAAGTGGTTTTGCTGCATTAGGGACTTTGGTCTTATCAGAAATTGCTGTGAATAAGTCATGATAAATAATTTAGTATAAAAGCTATTATTACTATTATTATAACGCAATTGATTTATTGACTTTGTAATAATGAAGCCTGTTATTTCACTGAGGTGAGGAACAAACCAGCTGCTGCTCTTGGTAATATTATGAAAGATGCCACCAAGCCATTAGCTTATAATCAAAGGCTCGAATTTAGCTTTTCCCTGCTATTAAAAAACACAACCTACATAGTTACTGTTATTACATTACTGCACCGACGGTTAATGGAAAAATAGTGAATTAAAGATTATTAAACTCACCTGGCACTGATGCTGCATGAAAAACTCACGAGTCTCTCGACAATCTGGTTTTCCCAGGGGCGTCAGAAGCATTTTTAATGTGGGGGGGACACACTGGTGGGGGGTCCTCCGGCAGAAAATTTTTAATTAATTAGATGCCATTTCCTGCATTCTGGTGTATTTTTAACAGGTTGTTAAACACCTAATTTTACCTACAAAAGTCACTTAATTCAATGACTATTTTAGAGACTCAACAATAAGTCCTCATTCAACTAGTCCATACATTCATCAGCCTGTTTTTAAACCCACCACTACGCCTAAGATAATGAGATGAATGTGACACAATTTATCACCAACAATGACTTTATGGGTGCATTTTACTTTTTATTTTGTGTTTTCTATTTAGTTTTAGATGTAACACAACATGCCACTGGGCCAAGCAATAGTGACACTCAACTGTATGTTTAAAAATAAGAATATTCATAATCTCACACAATGAACAGGCATGACATGGCATCATGCAAACTTCATAACAAAAAATCACACTGTGTCAAGCAACAGTGACACATAAAAAATAACTTCACACAATGAACAGGTGCAATTTTGTTCACCACCAACAGTGACTTTAGTGGGTGCATTTTACTTTTTTCCGATTTAGTGATACTCATAACAAAAATGGCATGGCATCATGCAGTCTTCATAACACAAAATTACACTGGGTCAAGCAATGACACATAAAAGATAACTTCACACAATGAACAAGTGCAGTTTTGTCAACCTACATGCAATGGTGGTACTACAGTAGCATTTACAGATTAGTATAACAAATAGATTTATAGATATAACTCCTTCTTACATTGGTGCCACCACAATTTCTACCACTTCATAACTTTTATCCCCCTTTCCTTCACAATCCACCTGGAATAACATCCATCTCTCTCCATCGCTTTCCTTTCTACTATTCCTTCCCCATACACTGATTTCCCATCTTACTTTCCAGAAAACTGGCAAAGACCAGACAAAACAAGGAATCAATAAATATCATCAGAGCAGACTTGACCTCATTCTTGGCATTACAGTAAGGCAGGCCTACTGGGTTTGAATGAAATGATAGCTAACATTAAGCTAGCTGATGTTAGGGTTTAGCTGGGATTCAAACCTGGTTCGTTGGTGTGATAATCCAGCAAACCCCCACTAGGCCACCAGGGGGATGACTCAAATGCAGAGGCGTGAGGCGGAAGTAGAAAAAGAATCAAAAGGTTTATTTAAACTATATACACTATATACAGGGCAAAACAAAAGACAAAAAAAACCAAAGAGTATAATCCAAAAGAAAAGCAAAGTGCAAAAATTCAAAAGCTAAGAAGATCATAAAACACAGTACAAAGGAAACTGGAGATAAACATAACAGCACAAAGACTCCGTGACAAGAGGACTGAACTCAGGGGTATAAATAGACAAACTAATTAAGGACACAGGTGAAGATAATTAGGCAATTAACACAAACACAAAACACAGGAACAGTGGCGGCCTCTAGAGGCCAAAATAAACACGACATGAAAAGGAAATAACAGCGGCCTCTAGAGGCCAAAACAGTCCTAGTCCTAACAGGACCCCCCCCTCTAGGAGCGTCTCCTGACGTTCCCAGGGCGATCCGGATGGGCCGAATGGAAGTCCCGACATAGTTCTTTATCAAGGACATCCCGAGCAGGAACCCAGCAGCGCTCCTCAGGACCATAGCCCTCCCAGTCCACCAGATATTGCAACCCGCCGCGGACCCGGCGGGAGTCAAGCAGGCGATTCACAGTGAACACAGTCTGACCCTGGAAGATGCGGGGGGGTGGGGGGTTCCTAGGGGCAGGGGCATACGTAGACGTCAGTACGGGCCGTAACAGGGAAACATGGAAAGTGGGGTTGATCCTCAGAGTCCGGGGCAACTGGAGCCGGTAGGAGACAGGGTTCACCCTGCGCACCACCTTGAAGGGGCCAATGTAGCGAGGAGCAAGCTTGCGGTTCTCCACCCGCAGTGGAAGGTCCTTAGTGGACAGCCAAACACGCTGCCCAGGGCGGAAAGCGTGTGCAGGTCTTCTATGGCGGTTGGCCTGAGTCTGGTTGGTTCTGGAGGTCTGTATGAGGGTCTTCCTGACCTTGCTCCAGGTCTTGCGACACCGTCTCACATATTGGTTGACCGAGGGCACCCCCGCGTCCTCCTCCTGGTCCGGGAACAGAGGTGGCTGGAACCCGAATTGGCACTGGAATGGCGACAGCTTGGTGGCCGATGACTGCAGGGTGTTGTGGGCGTACTCCGCCCATGGCAGCCAGGTGCTCCACGATGTCGGGTTATCCATAGCCAGGCCTCGCAGGGTGGTTTCCAGGTCCTGGTTGAGCCTCTCCGTCTGACCATTGGACTGTGGGTGAAACCCAGAGGAGAGGCTGGCAGTGGCTCCGATGACCTTGCAGAACCCGTGCCACACTCGGGAGGAGAACTGGGGCCCTCGGTCTGAGACGATGTCCTGTGGAAGACCAAAGACTCGGAAGACATGATTAAACAAAAGTTTCGCAGTTTCAAGAGCAGAGGGGAGTTTGCACAGTGGTATGAAGCGGCAGGCCTTGGAGAATCTGTCAACTAAGACCAAAATGACCGTGTTACCTTGTGACTCAGGAAGACCCGTGATAAAGTCGACTGCCACGTGGGACCAGGGACGCCGGGGAATGGTCAGAGGATGCAGGAGACCCTGGGGACGCTGTCGTGGGTTCTTGGTTCTGGTGCAAACCTCACAGGACAGGACAAATGACCTTACTTCCTTCTCCATGTTAGGCCACCAGAAGCGTCTTTTCAGGAAGTCCAGGGTCCTCCGAGCTCCCGGGTGGGCGGTGAGAGGGGAAGAGTGACCCCACTGGAGAACCTTGGCCCGGGCTTGATGTGGGACGTACAAGAGGCCTGGTGGCCCCATCCCAGGACCGGGGTCCTGGCGTTGGGCTCGTCGGACAGCCTCCTCAATACCCCAGCGGACAGGGGCCACAATCCGGGACACAGGGATAATAGGCCCGACTTCATTCTCCCTGTTAGTGGCAGAGAACAGTCTGGACAGTGCGTCAGGTTTGGTGTTCTTGGAGCCGGGGCGGTATGAGAGGGTGAAGTCAAACCGACTGAAAAACAGGGCCCACCTAGCCTGTCGAGGGTTCAGTCTCTTGGCTTGCTGGAGGTACTCCAGGTTCTTGTGGTCAGTCCAAACCAGGAATGGATGTTGTGCTCCCTCCAGCCAGTGCCTCCACTCCTCAAGGGCCAGTTTGACCGCTAGCAGTTCTCGATCCCCCACATCGTACCGGGACTCAGCAGGACTCAGGCGGTGGGAGAAGTAAGCGCAGGGGTGCAGCTTTCCTTCCGAACGTTGAGAGAGCACCGCGCCGACACCACTGTCCGAGGCGTCCACCTCCACGATGAATGGTTGGGAGGTGTCCGGGAGAACCAGAATGGGTGCCGTGCAGAAGCGGTCCTTGAGGTCTTTGAACGCCTTTTCTGCCTGAGGAGACCAGCCATAAGATCCACCTGTCCCTTTGGTGAGGTCTGACATGGGTGCTGCCACAGAACTGAAGTTCCTGATGAACTTGCGGTAGAAGTTAGCGAATCCTAAGAACCGCTGAACCTCCTTAACGGACTTGGGAGTAGGCCAATCCCGGACGGCCAGGGTCTTGGCAGGGTCCATTTGGAGTTGGCCTGTCCGTACAATAAATCCCAGAAAGGAGACCTCGGGAACATGAAATTCGCATTTCTGGGCCTTGGCGAACAGATTGTTCTGTAGCAGCCTCTGGAGAACCTGGCGGACATGGTGGCGGTGCTCCTGCACGGTCTTGGAAAAGATAAGGATGTCGTCGAGGTAGACAAAAACGTATAGGTTAATCATGTCCCTTAAGACGTCGTTGATTAGGGCCTGAAAAACAGCTGGTGCGTTGGTGAGTCCGAAGGGCATCACCTGGTATTCGTAGTGCCCAGACGGGGTGTTAAAGGCAGTCTTCCACTCGTCTCCCTGTCGGATACGGATGAGGTGGTATGCGTTCCGTAGGTCCAACTTGGTGAAGACGGTGGCGCCTTGGAGCAGGTCGAAAGCTGTGGACATCAGCGGAAGGGGATATCGGTTGCGCACAGTGATCTTATTCAGGCCCCTGTAATCAATACATGGTCGGAGCCCCCCATCCTTCTTGCCGACAAAGAAGAAGCCGGCTCCAGCAGGTGAAGTGGAGGGTCGAATAAACCCAGAGACCAGGGCATCTTTGAGGTATTCCTCCATGGCCTTGCGTTCTGGCTGAGAGAGTGAAAACAGTCTGCCACGAGGAGGGGTAGTCCCAGGGAGCAAGTCGATGGCACAGTCGTAGGCCCGGTGCGGAGGAAGAACGGCGGCCCTGCTCTTGCTGAATACCTCCTTGAGATCCCAGTACTCTGTGGGAACTTGAGATAACTCGGTGAGATCAGGGGGCTCGGCAGGAGACACAGGAGAGCTAGAGAGCAGACAAGAGGCATGGCATGCAGGGCCCCATTCCACAACCTGGCTTGTTACCCAGTCTATGCGAGGGTTGTGGCGAGTAAGCCAAGGAAGGCCTAGAATAACTGGGAACTCAGGTGAAGGAATCAGGTGCAGGGATATTTCTTCCTTGTGACCTTGAGACTGGAGGAAGACTGGAGAAGTAACTTGAGTGACTCTTCCATCACCTAACGCTTGGCCATCGAGGGCAGACACAGACAGTGGGACTTCAAGAGGTGCAGTCGGAATATTGATGCTTTGGGCGAAGTGAATATCCATAAAGTTCCCAGCCGCCCCTGAGTCTATCAAAGCTTGACAAGAGTGGACAGACTCACCCCAGGAGATGGAGACCGGGATGTAGATTCCTTGGCCAGGGAGTCCGGGAGAGAGGGTAGGCCCCGTCACAACCCTCCCTCGGCTGGACGGGGCGGTCCTTTTCCCAAGAGTTCGGGACATGATGCTCGGAAGTGACCAGGCTTGCCACAGTAGATGCAGCACTTGTCCCTCCTTCTGCGCTCCCTCTCAGATGCGGAGAGGCGAGTACGACCCACTTGCATGGGTTCTGGACAGTCACTGAAGGAGGTAGACGGTCTCCAGGTAGAGGTAGGGAGGCTGGGGGGGCTCAAGGCTTGATGGCGTTCTCTCATCCTGTTGTCCAGACGAATAGCATGTGAGATGAGGGTTTCGAGGTCACTTGGGCATCCAATAGAGGCCAGACCGTCCTTGATGGGGTCAGACAGACCATGGTGGAAGGCTGACACCAGGGCAGTCTCGTTCCATCCACTTACTGCTGCGAGTGTTCGGAACGAGATGGCGTAATCTGCGACGCTTCCTCCTTGCCGGATGGACATGAGCTTTCGGGCTGCGTCGGTACTGATGTCTGCCTGATCGAAGACCCGAAGCATCTCTTCAGAAAACAGCTGGAAATCAAAGCACTCAGGTCCCTGTCTTTGCCAGATAGCAGTAGCCCAGGCTCGCGCCTTACCAGCTAATAAGGTGATCACAAAGGCAATCTTGCGGCGATCCGTAGTGTAGGTGGTAGGCTGAAGCTCAAAGGTGAGTTGACACTGGGTAAGGAACTCTCGGCACTCACTGTGCTTGCCGTCATACCTCTGTGGTGCAGGAAGGCTGGGTTCGCGAGGTGAAGAAGGCAGCATTGCAGGAGGCACTGGAGCAGGAGTGGGAGCTGGATCGGGAGCAGGAACTGGATCAGGAGCAGGAGATGCAGGCAGAGATGTCAGCTGTGCCAGGGTTTTCCCAATTTGCTGAAGCAGTTCCTCGTGGCGAGCGAGGGCCTCACGTTGGCTGGTGAGCGTACGTCCATGAGCGTCCATGGTCGCTCCGAAGCGTGTCAAAGCTGCCATAATTCCCTGAAGGTTGGCCGGGTAGACAGTTGAAGCAGCCTCTGCTGAGTCGGTCATGACGGAGTCTTTCTGTTAGGGTTTTGCTGAGATTTGAACCTGGTTCGTTGGTGTGATAATCCAGCAAACCCCCACTAGGCCACCAGGGGGATGACTCAAATGCAGAGGCGTGAGGCGGAAGTAGAAAAAGAATCAAAAGGTTTATTTAAACTATATACACTATATACAGGGCAAAACAAAAGACAAAAAAAACCAAAGAGTATAATCCAAAAGAAAAGCAAAGTGCAAAAATTCAAAAGCTAAGAAGATCATAAAACACAGTACAAAGGAAACTGGAGATAAACATAACAGCACAAAGACTCCGTGACAAGAGGACTGAACTCAGGGGTATAAATAGACAAACTAATTAAGGACACAGGTGAAGATAATTAGGCAATTAACACAAACACAAAACACAGGAACAGTGGCGGCCTCTAGAGGCCAAAATAAACACGACATGAAAAGGAAATAACAGCGGCCTCTAGAGGCCAAAACAGTCCTAGTCCTAACAGCTGATACATCTAACATTGACTAGCCAGCTAACTGCACTAACATTTCCACTGGGACAAAAAACCCTGTCCTGTGGGGAAATTCTGACTGACTTTCCGCTTCTTTGTAAAGAATTTCCTCATGTCCATTGTGTCTGGGGACGGAGCAAATACTGCAAACAATTCATCATCAACCAAGAATACCCCATTAGGCTAAGCTTATTTCATTGTTTAGTTGAATATTAATTTAACGTGTCCTAGGGTTAATTTTGAGGGCATAGAACAGAAGAATAAGGTTTTAGCAAAAGCTAGACATTGTGAGGTTGCAATGGGGCTGACGTCACCTCCTCCACTCTTGAGCAGCTGCACCAACATTTCTGTGCTCGCGCTGAGATTCACTTCACTCGCGCGCGGTGAGTTGTTGTAGGTAACGCCCGGAAAACCCAGAGTGGATTTTCAGTGCTCTGTGTATTCTCTTATCGATCAAGTGGAATGGATTCTTTCACGAAGCAATAGAAACGGCGCTGGGTGAACTCATATTTTATGTTAAATGTGGGGGGGTCCAAACGAAGAATTATGAAATGTGAGGGGGACATGTCCCCTTCACATTCAATGGTGGCGACGCCCATGGGTTTTCCAGTTGCACTCAGTACAGTGTTGTATTGCTCCGCTTATTTTAACAGGCCATTGTTAGGGAAATAGTCTTCTTCCGCCGGTGGAAGAAGTCCCTTCTTGTTTACTGAAAAATGTGTATATTTTGGATAGAATTCGAAATATGACTTATCTGCAATGTATTCCCATTTTTCAATGTTGCCTTAAAGACACTGCAAACAGTTGTTTTTTTCTGTAGCTCCCATCCCCCATTCCCGCCTTATTTTTCTTCTCCTTTTTTCCAACTGATGACTTACAAACCCAAGTTCAATCAACACATACAAATCTGCGAAATTCTCAAATAGTCAACACAATGGATAGCAATAAGTTTTACTTTCTAAAACTCATAAATGTAACCCCCAGGGGGAGTACCAACCAGTACAGTTTACTATTAAATCTGAACATTAACCAAACCCACAAGCAGGGGATCCCAATGAAGGGAACAATAAAGGAGAGAGAGAGACTGGAGTATTAAAATAAACAATTTATTTTTTCAATAAAAATATAAATAAAACACACACACACATTCAGTCCTTGGGCTACACACCTTGAGGGCAACAACAATCAGAATGGACAGATCTTAATGTTTCAAACAGTTCAGCAGACAAGAAAACAATACAAAAATGCACAAATCACTGACTGTGGTTACACTGCATACCAATGGCCACACAAAGAAAAAGGAAAATAAATTTAAACAAACCAGTGAAGCAACGAAAACACAAAGTGGCCAAAACCAAAAATTGTTACCCTTCAACACTAACCCAAATGACCCACAACTTACACACCGCACACACATACACACACCATACACACAAGCATGCAAACACCCAGCCCACCGGTAGCGACTACCAAATACACACCGTGAGCCGACCTCTCACACGGACACACGGACACACGCACACACTTTAAACTAAAAATGGGGCACAGGAAAAACAGTGGCTGGGGTGGCGTAGAGTGCTCCACCTGCAAGGAAACATGGTTATAATATACCAAAATCAGGTTCACACGGCTGTCATTTTACAAACTTTGGTCACAGAGGCAGTCTGAACGGGGTAAGATGTTAAAACCTACACTACCTGTATGAATGTCAGCCACAACGTAGAATCAGGGGTTAGTCGGTCGCCTTCACAGCAAAGTTGATGCACTAGGTTTTGCGGTCCTCAGCCAATCACCAATGTTCACGCTACAATAAATTCATCCCGCATGAATGTAATGTATATAAACGCTCGACGCGTTAAAAAGAAAGAAAACCGGCACTTACGTTCTCTGGACACAGGCAGAGCACAACACGCCACAGGATTACGGCAGCACGAAGGATTACAGCAAATCACTAACGTGGATTTCTCTCCAAAGAGATGCAAAACACGAGGCCAGTGAGCAAGAGGCCAGCTCATAAGGAGGCAAACCGACCAAACGGAGATGGGGCACCACGACAGGCAGGCAAGGCAAACAAACCAGACAGAGGTGAAGCACGACGACAGGCAGACAAAGCCCCAAAAAATAACACGAGTGGGAAACGCTGCTACTCTTAAGGTGTCATGCCAATTGCCAGGGCACCTGATCTTAATTTCAACCACGTCCACTACGCTACACCACACCCATTAAAGGCACCTACTGCCAATCGAGCAACCCCTTGCCCATGTTACATAAAGTTGAGTTCAAAATCCAAAAATTGTCAGAGCTCTTTGTGTTAAAGAGAGGTAGTAAGTGGACATAACTAAATGAGGCTGCAATTTTTTTTTACAGTGTACGGTTATTCTGCAGTGCCAAATACATTACTGTTTCTGAAATGTGATCAGGAAATTTTACTGGATCACAGCAGATATATACTGGGGCATGTGCCCCAGTAAAATGGGTCTGGCGACGCCGATGGACAACTCATAAATTCAAGCAACAGGTTAAACGCAAGCTTGACCCTTCCTGTGCGGTGAGCTCTTTGGGATGGCACTTCTGACTTTTGTTTCCAGATTGTAGGAACTGCTCCACGTACCAGACATCAATCAAATCCTTCTATGTGAATCTGCCTCACAAATTTATCTTTTGCAAAATGTATGGAGCAGACACCAAACTGTCCTGTCAGCTTGAAGTTACCTCTCTTTGTTGGTACAAATCAAACCCATTCATTCTGCAAGTGTCCTGCTGACTTTGGGCTACAATGGATCAAAATTCTGCTTTTTTTCATCAGCTACACTTGAACGACACACCTCTTAAGTGTCAAAGGCTTAGATGAACACACTTTCCAAAGAAAAAGGCCGCACCTTGCATATAATGTCCTTTTATTGCACAAACGCGTTTCGGCGTGTGCCTTCCTCAGTGTGCAACAATGTAACCACAAAAACATTTTTAAATACCCACACCCATTACCACACCCCATTACAACAAACCAATGACAATGAAGTATTTAGACCATGTGTCAAAATAATCCTTCAATTGGAAAAATACATTCACAAAACATTACAAACATTATGTGCATATTTACAATTATGCAATGCAGTATAGCCATCAGTACATTATTACCTTCATAAAAAAACAAGTCAGGGATAGCTCTTCATTCATCCCATTCGGTATACACGTATTCAAATTAAAAATGTACCACGCCTCTCGCTGTAAGAGATGGTTCTCTCTATTTCCCCCTCGTGGAGACCTATAAACCATCTCTAGTCCCATAAATTTCAACATACTAGCGTCATGGCCAGCAGACTGGAAATGCCTTGCCACAGATGATTTTTCATCGTTTTTTCTTATTGAGCATTTATGTTCAAAAATTCTCGTTTTTAACTGTCTCTTCGTTTTACCCACATAAAGTATTCCACAAGGACAAGTCAAAAGATAAACGACAAAGGTAGACAAACAAGTAATTCTTCCCTTGACTTTATACGTTTTTCCTGTTTTAGAGTGCGTAAATTCTTTTTCTGTAAGCATAAAGTTACATGCTGCACAGTTAAAACATTTAAAATTACCTTGTGAAACACGTGGAGGAAAAGATAAAAACGGTTGAGTGAATGCAGGGAAGTGCGACCGCACTAGTTTATCACGCAGACTTGGCGCTCTTTTGTAACAACTGCGTGGTAGATCCTGAAAAGAATTACTAATATTTGGGTCACTCTGCAGAATATGCCAATGCCGTTGTACAATAGTTTTCAAATCATTTGAGATATGACCATACGTAGATACTAGAGTGACAGGAGGAATAATGTTAGAACGGTTATGTCTAGCACTATTAGTAAGTAGATCTGAGCGCTGAATATTGCGCACACGCTCTAAGCAATTGTCCAACAAGTGGCCCGCATATCCCCTGTCGCGGAATCTTTCGCACAATTCCCCTGCTTGTTGCTCAAATACTGCCTCGTTGTTACAAATCCTGCGCACTCTCAACAATTGACTATAAGGTAAACTACGTTTAAGAGAAGGTGGATGGTAACTCTGATAATGTAAAAAGGTGTTGCGATCAGTATCTTTACGGTATATTTCAGTATGCAAGACATTGTCAACCTTTTTTTGAACCTGTCTTCAACTCCGACTGTCAGCAGAATTCATGGAATTATGAAAAATTAATCATTCTAATCTGTAAAAATCTAATCAATACATTATTAAATGTTTAAATTCCCTGTTATATTTGTTTTATAAGTGGTTTTGCTGCATTAGGAGATTTGGGCTGATCTGAAATTGCTGTAAATAAGTATAAATCATGACAAATAATTTAGTATGACAAGTTATTATTATTATTACAATGTGATTGATTTATTTACTTTGTAATAATGAAGCCTGTTATTTCATTGAGGTGAGGAACAAACCAGCTGCTGCTCTTGGTAATATTATGAAAGATGTCTCCAAGCCATTAGGCCTTAAGAGGTGTGATGCATTTTGTGTGTGAAGTTTGCTGGATTGAGTGAAGGTTGCACAGAGAGAGAGAAAGAAACTGGGCGTTTTATTTATTTGTGTTTCTTATTTCCTCCTTCAATCCTCATTGGGGCCTTTGACAGACCTGAAGGGAGAAAGATCACGTCTCAGGTTCTGATCTAAAAATATTGGGACCTGAGAGAAGTGGTGCTTGTGAGTTCTTGCTGCTGAGGAAGGAGAAGTTTCTTCAAAACATGTTACACTTAAGTCTCTATCATCGAGCCTTTGACACCAACAAAAATACTTCAATTAAAGCTCTAAAGGATTCTTATAATGCTGTAAATATTTGTAAGTTCCTGGTTACATAGCACTAGGAAACTCAGGACAAGAACTCCATGAGATGTACATGGAAAAAGCATGAGGTTGAGAAAATTACAAGTTAAAAAAGACAAGAAGACAGAGTCATCTATATCCCTCACCCTATATACCAACTATATACCAAGTTTCAAGATATTATTTGTCACATTTTTCAAGTTCTGCTGCAGGAAACCAACCCTACCTCTTTATACTGACCTCAGCAGCCCATGGCATAAGCCCACCGGACCTTTGGTCCAGGTGAGCTAAAAATTAAAATTTCTCACATTTCTTCGTCTCAAAAGGCACATATACATTACTTAATCAACACATAAAGAAAAGAAAGAAAGCACAACTTTATTCATCATACACTTGTGAAATTTCCTCTCTGCATTTAACCCATCTGAAGCAGTGAACCCACACACATACCTAGAGCAGTGGGCAGCCATGCTAACAGCACCCGGGGAGCAGTTGGGAGTTAGGTGCCTCGCTCAAGGCCATCCCATATTAACCTAATCGCATGTCTTTGAACTGTGGGGGAACCCAGAGCACCCAGACACAGGGAGAGCATGCAAACTCCATACAGAAAGGCCCCCTCTGGCTGCAAACCCAGAACCTTCTTGCTGTGAGGCAACCATGCTAACCACTTATACCACCATGCCACCCAAAATTATGCCTACTCAGGTAGCTTTTTTTTTTTTTCTTGCCATGACCCAGATTCGAACCGGGGCTGCTGCGGCCACAACGCAGAGTACTAACCACTATACGATCATGGCAAACTACTCAGAGATGTACACAGATTAACTTTCAAGACCATACCACTCATAGTTTCCAAGTTCTGCTCTGGAAACAAAACCTCAGACTAACCTGAGAGACAGTCTGAAATTGTTTCTATGGAAACATGAAAAATTTAAATTTCTCAAATTTCTTAGTATGAAAAGGCACATCTGCATCACCTTGTTAATATGTATACCAAGTTTCAAATCCGTATCATGAATAGTTTTGGATATATGCTCCGGAAACAAACATTGCTCTTAGAAACTAAGTCAAAATCTATTTTTTATGTAAAAATTTGAAAAATACTTGAGAAAGTAGCCAGAATGTACAGTCCATTGACACACTGCATTATTTAAAATGTGTCCTTTTTTTGTGAGGCAAATAGTAATTATGATTATAAAATAAATTCATTGAAAGATGTGTAAAGTACTTTTATATAACAATAAATTGCTTAACAATTGTTGTAATAATAATTATAATTGTTAATTAATACTTAATTAAAATTATAATTATTATTACAACAATTGTTAAGCAATTTATTGTTATATAAAAGTACTTTGCACATTTTTCAATGAATTTATTTTATAATCATGATTTATTTCTTTAATATACATGTATTTATCAAAAGTGAGGTGATGTTGGGTGCGGGAGGTTTTTGCATGACCCAATAAAAATAACTTCAAAAAAGTAATATATGAGTAAAAGTTCACCAAATGCAACATCGGGAAAGTAGAAATTTTGAAAACACTTTCACAATCATAACCCCAGTGCAGGGTCTTCAAGGTTCTGCTGTGGCCCCAAGCTTCAGCAGCTGTGAAAGAGTTAAGGCTCCATGGCTCAGTGTTGCGAGCACTGATCTAGTAAACCTGGGATTGTGAGTTCAATTCTCACTGGGAGGAATGCTTTGAAGGTGGAAGGATGATCTAGGTAAAAGAGGGGATATTGAAAACACTGACACTGGAAAGTGCTGCTTATGACTTCTCATCACCTGAAGACCACTTTCTGCTGCTCAGAAGGGCCTCATAGGGACAGTTTGGAGATTGCTGAGGGTCTGAAGTTGTCTTTGGTGTGTAATTTCTGCAAAGCACTTTGCCCTCAAGTCTCCATCAATGCCCATTGTCAGGTAGTATTTGGAGGCTACTTTGCAAAATTTGCTAAGTCTTGCTTTTGGTAATAATATACAAGTTCAGATATGAATTCATAAATCTGGGCTTGTTGTAATGTTTGTAGGCTGCTGTTTCATAGTTAATTATGCAGGGGAACTTTGCGCATAAAAAGAGCCCTGAAACCACATATAGGGAATTGGTATAAAAGTATTACATAATTAATATGCAATTATTATATCCATAATAGGTGTTATTTGTGGCATGCAACCTTTTTACTCAGGTCAAAAGCAGGGTTCATACATTAGATACCCATTTAACCCTAAAAGGGCCTAAACTACTGAGTGGGATCAGTTAGAACCTCAGAGGTGGTGTGCTGCTCAGTCTATTCAACTGACATAACTTTCTGCTTTTCGGAGTTTGTTACTCTATAGATTCTTTATCTAAAAGTATGTTTGTTTCAAGATTGATGAAAAAAAGTGTTTAACAAGGTGACTGATTTTCTGTTGGGGTCCCATAACTGTGAGATTTGTTGCAAAAAATATTTCAGCAAGTTAGTCGCTTTGTTGTGTGTCTATCTTTGCCTGTCTGTACGTTTGCATGCTTGTGTTAGATGTCTGCCATAATTAAGAATATAACTCTTTCTTACAAATTGTAGATAACTAGTGAACCTGTTAGTTATAGAGTTACTGAAATGTCTGATGCTTATCTGTCCATGCACTCTCCATACAGAACAACAGACAGTCCAGCAGATACAGAGGAAACTGACATTGTCTAGTTGTGAAAGTGACATTGTTCCCTGTAGAACAGGATAAAGTGGCTAGAGATAATGAGATGAGAATAACTGCTTTTATCTTCATGTTTTGTGTTTGAATCCTTAGGCAAAGTGTTACTTCTTGATGTAGTTTGCACATAAAAAAAAACTGTGAGCAGCTTAGTAATAAATGTATCACAGAAATTTCTAAAATGAGAGATTGTGAGCTGAGTTCTGGAATGTAGATAAGCTATAAATATTCTCAAGTTCTGTAGCAATAGTGTAAAATATTTTAAAATCCGTAATGTGAGTGATGAGGTACGAACGTCCCAGCAGGCATTGAGCTTGGTGAGCCCTCATGGATGTGCCTGCAGCTGGATTGGTGCGAACACTGCGAGTTCATCAGGAAGTGGTGGAACCCAGAGCCTGGATTGCCATGGCCCATTACAGATGCTTGGGAGGGTTCGGATGTCCGGTCACAATCCGTCACATTCTGTGAGCCATTACCATGATGGTTGCGAAGAGTTTCCTCAACCAAGACTGAATCTAAAGACAGTTCAAAAAAAAAAAAAAAAAATCCACTTCCTTCCCAATGTGAGTTTCGAATTTTCGAATGAAAGACTGGGGTGAATAATCACTCCGAGGTCTTTTACTGCTACACGTGAAGAAACAGAAAGGCCATCCAGAGTGACTGTGGAAACAGAAAACTTACTTCGAGCTGCATGTGGTCCCAGGACAAGTACTTCCGTTTTGTCAGAGTTAAGCAGAAGCAAATTAATAAGCATCCAGTGCCTAATGTCCTTTACACATTCCTCAATTCAGGTGAAGAAAAAGGAACCCAAACCAATTTTTCATTTATTTGCCAACTTCACAGTGTATTCGAGCACATCACACAGGGCAAGGCAGGGATTTTCTGATGTCACTTTCATTAGACTCGCACTCCAGCGACATCCCTGACACCCCAGTCCAGATCAACCATTTAAGGTAAAGCCTGGGCTCGTCCGGGAGTTGAACCCAGGACCTCTCGCACCCTAAGCGAGAATCATACCCCTAGACCAACGAGCCAAACCATCCAAAGCAAAGGATAAATTAGGAAAAAAAATCCATCCGCTTCTTTCTCCGCGGCAAAAGGTTCGATGTCATCCTAATCCAAAGAGCCAACGATTGAGGACGAGTTCGAAGAGCCTTCGTGTCTTTTTCAAAAGTCTCGGTATCAAGAACGCACGCCACTGCAGAGAATAGGATACAGTCCGTGTGGAAACAAAAGAACGGACTGGCGCAAACGATGTCACGCGTGCAGCGCCGCCGACCTGTAAATCGCAGCGAACTAATAATGGCGGCCGAGCTTTGAGTGATTTTTGGAACAGAATTCAGATGCAAAAAAGCAGTTTTCCAAATCATTTTTTGATTTATCCGGCAACTTTACAGCGTATTTGAGCACGTCACACCTTCTGATGTAACTTTCATGAGATGAGCACTTGAAGAGCAATTCAGCCAAGTGAAATCCCTGATACCCCGGTCCAGATCGACCATTTAAGGATTTAAGGTAAAACTTGGGCTTGTCCGGGAGTTGAACCCGGGACCTCTCGCACCCAAAGCGAGAATCATACCCCTAGACCAACAAGCCAACCTACAACTCACGAAAAGGGGGGGGGAACACCACCGTCCACTTCTTTCCCAATGTGCAAAATTCACAGCTGTAATGCAGCCCCGGCTGTGTCATATATAATCACATACAGACCCAGTCTACAATAGAAACAATATAAGCAGCCGTTCGCCAATGAAAATACATTTCTAGAGAAAACAAATAGTGTTAGCTTAAAGTTTAGAGGCATCTATGATCTAATAATGATGCTCTCAATTTTATAAAATTAAACTTTGCCTTAGGATGTAGCACAAGCGAATATTTTTGCCTCGAGCCCCAGGAAAAAGTTGTCAATAATTATTTAGGTTTTCAGTCCAGTGATCAGAATATTTTTAAAGAAATATTGCTGCTGGCTCATCCAAGTTTAATGCTTCATTGAAATGTGCTTTGAGTTGTTTATTTGTATGTTGGTCACATTTGGCTTGTGTTTCTAAACTTATACTTTTGTAATGTCAGGGTTCAAAGCTCACACAGCTGCAGTCACGTGACCGCGCCTTTTGATATGACTTAGTGTTCCGACTGATTCACAAATCACAACAAAGGATAGAGGACAAGGACAGAGACTGAAGATCTTAATTCATTTACTTAAAGACAATAGAAATATTTACTAAATGAATGAATGGTGTGAGTAAGGCAATTAATCAGTAGTGTTAGACAGTGCAAGCATGTGATGATAGTGGAGTGAAGAGCTGTAACATGAAAGAAAAAACAAATACAAAACAAAGCTATAACAAATAACCAAACCCAAGCCAGCAGGTGATGAGCTCCAAGCCCCCGCCATTTCCCAAAGGCTCCTCCTTTTAAAGGAGATCCCAGGTGTTTCCGTAATGAGCTCCTCAGCCACAACTCCAAGCATCACAGCGGCAGCGCTGAGAGTCTCCCAGCCTCCAATCCAGTGTCACTAACCTGATCCAGTGTTCAGTGCAGCTCAGGTTTCTCTGCACTGACCGCAAATCTTTCACCTTTTACTAAACATTTCCGGGGAGAGGGATGTTAATGAGCTCAGCTTATTTTTGCAGGCTTTGCTCTGGTAGAGCTGGACATGTTTCATGGTCAAATGTTAGAAATATCGAACCTTTTGCATGGAACCCCCCAACACACACACACACACACACACCAAGCCGATGTCTCTCTTCAAAAGGATCCAGCTGTTGGGGGCGGAGTCTAGCTGTGTTTACCTTTCTGGAGTTTAATATTTGGAAGTGGTTTATTTAAAGCTGCTCACTATAAAATTTTATCGCTTCTCGGCCTTTTGGCTAAGATCAAGTGTAGTATTTTATCAGTTCAATATCTGATATGTTCTCTAAATGAGGAAGATATATTAAAGCAGATTTTTAGAACAGGGAGTTGGAATAAGGGCTTGCTCTTTCTGCTCCATGCATCAACCTGGTATTGCAGTATTTCCAAGAATGGTGCCCTTGTTTTAAAAAAAAGGGTAAACTTTTTTTTCTTAAATAGTTTAGTTTAATGTTTGTGTTTTCTTTGTAAAAGTAGATAATAGCAAAGAGCTACTGTAGAACTGGGGCTTGCTTTTTCTATTCCATGCATCTGCGTGATATTATAGTAGTCCTAGAAAGAGTTATTTTGTTTAAAAAGTTAAAAAAATATTTTTTTTTTTGTCTAGTCTCCTGTTTTCTGGTTTTCTCCATGTTTAACAAGCAACTGGACTGTTAGTCTGCAGTAATACTTTTTCATAAGACAGATCACATAACATCTACCTTCTGCTTTCTTTCTTTTTATTTACTTACTGGCTTATTTATTTCTCTGCCTGTTTGCAATGGCTAAGAAAGCTGTAAAGATGCAAGAGATTGGCCCAGGCCACCTTACCCTGGACCAGCTTTCTGGACTTCCAGTAGTGTTTTCACCAACATCACCAAAGCATGAAAGTTCTAGATGTGTACCATATTAGAGGTTTTGATTTCTGTAAACAGTGTTTCTATTTCACTCTAGAAAAAAAAAATCACAATTTTTATCATGGTATTGGTTAAAGAGACTTACAATAAAAAGACAGAAACTGCAAGAAAATATGTAGAAAGCCTAGAGCCCAGTGTAAGAGTCTACTATCTGGGGAAACTGCAGTTAATCAACAGCCTGGAACCATATGAAATGGGAAAGAAACCGAGTGAAAACAACGTGTTACTGCCGGCTGTAACATACCCAAACATCAACTATTTTTTTTTTTTTTTGCCAAGTCCATACACTGCTGAGGATCTGAAGTGTTTCAAGGGACTAGAAGCCTAGAACCAGATGTGCTGTGACTGGGTCAGGGAATGAAAAGCACGGAAATTTGGTGACAAATGTCTGGTGAAAGCAAAGGTGTGTACTGTGTACATTACATGTACAGTGATATACTGTAGGTCATGCGTGCACATCCCCTGTGGGCCTACCTCAGCTGACAGCAGATGGCTGAATGTGATTTTTAACTTTAGCTTACTCTCAAGAGAACATACAGAAGCACCATCACAGCTAGACAGGAGAAATATGGTGTTATGTTTAATTTTAAGACATAGATCAAAACTTAAAAAAAAAAAAACCTCATACCTGATACAAAGTGAACTGAACACACTCTTATGTTGTGCGGATTTTTGTCGGTCAGATCCTGGTTTAGTTTGGCAAGCCAGAGACGACGACACTCCTCTGACAATTTTCTGTTTTCCTCCCCCTGATTTTCAATTATTTTAGGTAATCGGTGGAAGTGCAGATGTTTCTCGCAATCTGAGCGATTGTGGCAACCCAAAACTGTGCAGTAATTCACCATTATTTGGTTTGTTTATTGAAACATTCACAAAGATTGCTTTGTTGTTGATGTGTCCAATGACTCCAATATGGCCGACTTCCGGTTTGATGACGTCATGTGAAAACACTCTATACAGTTTCACTAGCCTGATCCAGTGTTAAGTGTAGCTCAGGTTTCTCTTCATTGATGCATAAATCTTTCACCTTTTACTAAAGATTTCTGTGGAGAGGAATGTTAATGAGATCAACTTATTTTTGCAGGCTTTGCTCTGATAGAGCTGTAAATTTTTGGTGGGCAATTGTTAGAAATATCAAGCTTTTTGCATGGACCCCCCCCCCCCCCCCCCCCCCCACACACACACACACACAAAAGCCCCTTTCACCATATTTTTTTTTTATATGACTTTGATCTATAGCTGTCAAAGGCCTCTGCCTTAAAACCGATTACCGCTGTGACGTCACACACTCAGGGCTGGCTGGCTCAGCGGGGCAGCTCAAATGCCAACTTTGTGGTCAATTTTAACTCTCAAAAAATATATATTTTTATTCCCATTTATGCAGCAAACAAGGGTCAAGGACGGAGATATTATCCACTCAGAAATGTATTTAAAAATAAAGGTTCTGCGTATCTCATTTAAGCATGTTAGAGTTTTTTTTTTTTTTTAAATTAACATGAAAACATCTAGGGGGCGGCACGGTGGTGTAGTGGTTAGCGCTGTCGCCTCACAGCAAGAAGGTCCTGGGTTCAAGCCCCGGGGCCGGCGAGGGCCTTTCTGTGTGGAGTTTGCATGTTCTCCCCATGTCCGCGTGGGTTTCCTCCGGGTGCTCCGGTTTCCCCCACAGTCCAAAGACATGCAGGTTAGGTTAACTGGTGACTCTAAATTGACCGTAGGTGTGAATGGTTGTCTGTGTCTATGTGTCAGCCCTGTGATGACCTGGCGACTTGTCCAGGGTGTACCCCGCCTTTCGCCCGTAGTCAGCTGGGATAGGCTCCAGCTTGCCTGCGACCCTGTAGAAGGATAAAGCGGCTTGAGATAATGAGATGAGATGAAAACATCTACAGAAGTAAAGTTGTGCAATCTGAAACAGTGCAGGAAGTTTTAAGTTTTTTAGACAAAAAAAAAAAACACAGTCATGGTGTATTAGTCAAGGATTTTACTATTTTAGAATTGCAAAACTGTCTTCAAGGTTTTAAACAAGGAAAGTCTCCAGGAGCGGTTGGACTCCCTCTGGAATTTTATCAAACCATTTGGGATGTTTTAGCAAATGACATTTTGACTGATTTTAAAGAATTTGAAAGATTGACTCGACTTCCAGACAGTTTCAGGATAGGGATAGTTGCTTTACTGTGCAAAAAAGGTGACAAGACAGACTTGAGGAACGGGAGACCAATCATCCTTTTAAATTTTGATTGTAAGCTTTTTAGCAAACTATCACGACGTATGTCAACAGTTTTAGAAGACGTGATCCACCCGGATCAAGCCTGTGCCATCCTCCTGAGGAAGCTCACGGACAGCCGAGTGCTTGTTCGAGACGCCATCTGTTTTGCGAGGGACATAAACTTTCAGCTATTAGTTATAAATTTAGACTTTGAGAAAGCCTTTGATCGGGTCTCACACCAGTATCTTTTTCAGGTACTGGAAAAGATGGGTTTTCCAGGGAGGTTTAAAGAGTGGGTGGGTCTGCTGTATCAAGATATTTGCAGCAGAATTTTGGTAAATGGGCACTTCACAAAAGTGATTGATGTTCGCTCTGGTGTCCACCAGGGGTGCCCATTATCTCCACTCCTGTTCATAGCCTGTATTGAGCTGCTGGTGCAGATCTTGAGAAAGGACAAAAAAGTTTTCTCCAAAGCCTGCCATACAGTCACAGTTTGCGACCACGAGCTTGCCATTTTATTCACCGACAATCCACAGAGAAGTTTTTCAATTGTTCTTTGCAAATGCTTAACCTGGAATAGAACAAAGGTTGTATTCAGTCACGTGACTTTTGCTTGCGAGTTTAATTCCAGTAAAGTGGTGGTCAGACAAACTGATTTGGCTGCTGGCATGTAAAGAGTTAGTGAAACTGTCTCTGATTCTTGCTTTTTGTAGGCGTCTTTGTGGTGATTGCTAAGATGCTTCAAGTTTTAATATTGGGTGTAAACAAACCATAGCTGCTGGATTCTCAATCTTCCCTGCCCTTCTCATTCAGTAAACAATATGTTTTTTTTAATTATTTTTATTCTCATCTCATTATCTCTAGCCGCTTTATCCTGTTCTACAGAATCACAGGCAAGCTGGAGCCTATCCCAGCTGACTACAGGCAAAAGGCGGAGTACACCCTGGACAAGTCGCCAGGTCATCACAGGGCTGACACATAGATACAGACAACCATTCACACTCACGGTAAATTTAGAGTCACCAGTTAACCTAACCTGCATGTCTTTGGGGGAATCCGGAGCACCCGGAGGAAACCCACACAGACACAGGAAGAACATGCAAACTCCGCACAGAAAGGCCCTCACCGGCCACGGGGCTCGAACCCGGACCTTCTTGCTGTGAGGCAACAGCGCTAACTACTACACCATTGTCGTCGCGCCAATCATTTTGAGTAATTTTGCATGGATCAATAGAGAGGTACTTGTTTAAGGCTCCATAGCTCAGTGGTTAGAGCACTGGTCTTGTAAACCAGGAGTGGTGAGTTCAATTCTCACTGGGGCCTTTGACCTACCTTCTGAAGGTAGAGAATTGTGCCTGAAAAAAAGTGGTGCCTTATCATTTGTTGCTTGAGAGCTCTCACTGTTTCTTCAAGTCAGTTCTACATCAGTGAGTGAGTTGATATCAATGAAAAGACTGCAGCTAAAACTCTAAGGATTCTTATCATGCTGCACATATTTGTAAGTTCCTGGTTACACAATTGCAGTTTTGGACTATATAGCGCTTGGAAACTTGGGGCAAGAAGTCTATGAGATATGCATGGAAAAAGCAAGAGGTTGAGAAAATTACATTAAAAAAAAAGAACCAAAAACACTGGTTAGATTTTTTTGGTTGTAGTTCTCATCACCTGAAAACCACTGGCTGCTGCTCAGTGTGTTTAGCCAGAATGTACAGCCCACAGCCCACTCTATGATTGACACACCACATTATTTAAAATGTGTGTCCATTTTTTGTGAGGCAAATAGTAAACAGAAGCTAACTGCAGCTAGGAACTAAAGTTGTGAGTGATGTTATAGCAGTTTCTGTGGGCTCTATTGAGGATTGGCACAGGAGCTTCAAGGTTCTGCTGTGGCCCTAATCTTCAGCCACTGTGAAAGAGTCAAGGCTCAGTAGTAAGAGCACTGGTCTCATAAACTAGAGATTGTGAGTTCGATCCTTGCTGGGGCCTGTAAGGGACGCTTTGAATGTAGAAAGGTGATCCAGACAAAAGAGGGGATATTGAGAAGGTGAGCAAGTGCTGCTCATGATTTCACATCACCTGAAGACCATTCTCTGCTGGTGAGAATGTCTCCATTTGGACAGTTTAAAGATCAGTGTTATTACTGTGGATGAGACTGAGGGCTTGAAGGTGTCTTTGGTGTGCAATTTATGCAGAACACTTTGCACTCAAGTCTCCATCAATGCACAGTTGATAACATCAACAATGGACCATGTGATGATGGCTGGCGAGAAGATGTGTTTGGACAGCATGCAGTCATCTTATCAGGGAAGTTCACTCTTTTTAATCAGCTGCCTTTTTTCTTTAGTTCTGAAAAAAAAAATACTGAGGTCTGGACCTCAGTGACCGCATAGCTGGTGACGGACATAATTTTAATACAGCCTAATTCCCAATAAAGCTGTTCTCATTTACATTTTTTTTTCTGTTTCTGTTATCAGGCAATGGAACGAGTATGAAATAGTGACTAAAACATGGCCTATTAAAACAACATGTTCACCAGCAGTCACACCCAAGCCATTTTCACGCTGCTGCTCTGCACTGAGAAAATTCCTATTTTATAACCTCAGTGTCATCTGACAAAATCAGCATGCACATAATTTTAAAGAAAACAACCGTGCAGTGATAATTACTATATTTACATATAAAATGATTACTCAGAGAGAAAGCTTGAAGAGACAAGGTGTTTTCCTTATTTTTTCTCTCCCACAGTGCACAGCCTCTGTCTGCCTGGGAAACCAACCACAAGAAGGATGTTTCGCTTTCAGTCAGGGATGATTCGGCCTCATCTGCCCTGTAGTGAATAAACCTTTTAATCCTCTGGAGACAAAGATATCGTCTTTTGAAAGTAGCTAAGATTTGTCCAAAAACACAAGATTTGTCATTAGTCGCTTTTTTTTTATTTAAAAAAAGTTACTAAGTTGGCAATAACGCTTCGAGAACTGACTGTTCACTTGTTGCCTAATATTTCCCACTTCTTGTCAGGTGCCATTGTAACGAGATAATCAATGTAATTCACTTCACCTGCCAGTGGTGTTAATGTTATGGCTGATCGGTGAATATAAATGTACTATGTATGTATGACTGAAGAACAGATCGAGCCTGTATAATTGTGTAAAGTGTTATTTATATAATGACAGAAGTCTATATCTCTGGGGTGTGTGTGCAGGATCCTAGTACTTGGCCCACAGTAAGATAACGGACTATGCCATCTTGTGTAGAAAGGAGAAAGATTTTAACACACCAAGGCTATCTATCTATCTATCTATCTATCTATCTATCTATCTATCTTCTTTCACTCATCCCTTTCACTTTGCCCCATTTTGCACAGATAAAAATGGTTGCTGGGAATAAGAAGTCTTTTTTGTGGACCTTTCTGGAAAGCTTTCTAGCTCATGTAGATGAGCAGATTATTAAGTATTCTGTTAGCAGGATGGGAGGGAACATGCATAAAGTGGGTAGTTTTTTTAAAATTCATATTTTCTGGTAGCCTGGCAAGCCAGACTAAATGTGAATATTTAGTCTGGCCTCGATCCGTAGACATTTCCGACGGGGGGGGTAGGGACAACCCGCTGTCTTTCAAACTGTCTCTGTGAGTATAGGCCAACACTCTGACCAATCAGTGCAACAGTGACTGTGACGTAGTCAGAGCGACAGAAAGCAGTGGGGGAGACCTTGAAATAAATAATTTTTCAAAATGCCTATTAATTAATAAACAGGTTCTAGATATTAAGAAGTTTGGAGATAATGACCACAAGTTTGGAGTCTGTACCACATACTTAACATACACTCTTATTTTTTTCGTGTTTTTCAAGGGTTTGCTTAAACTGTTTTTGAGTTTTTATTTTTATTTAGTGGTGTTTGGTGAAATAATTTCCTTTAAATTTAAAATAACGGGAAAATAAGAAACAATCAAAAAGTAATGTTTCAAAGCTGTTTATTAATTCTTCATACTGCACAAACTAGCCCCATCCTTTTGGCTACGAGCGGAGCCAGCTGGTAGATCAGACTTTTGCCATAGCCGGTCGGCAAAACAGCGAAAACGTCCTTCTTGAAAAGGAATGAGCGAAGAGCCTCTTCCTGCTCATGTTTCAACGAAAACTCCAAGTCTAATTCTTCTAAAACTGATTCCAAAGGGGAGTCAAACTAGCGCTGTTCACTAGCCGTAGCCATCTTTCCTGCTGTGCTTTCTCCAGCATCGCACAGCCTTGTCGTCACTCCTGCAAAAGCCCGCCCAAAGAATCCAAACAAAAACCTTGCGTTATGATTGGCACGATTTGATGCCCGGGGTGTTTTTGTTTATATGGTGCGAGGCTAGACCCATTCGCTAGGCAAAAATATTTTTGGCCGCTAGGCGGATGCGTCTAGTTTACTAGGCTAATTTTCTGGTAAAGATCCTCAACTGAGGTAAGAGAAACTCTGATGATGGTTCCAGTGGTTTTCATTATGTGTTCTAGCGGCTTGTGCTTTGACACAGAATGCAGTTTTTCAGAGAAGATACTCACAGAGCTGCACAGGATGCTGTCTACGGTTCCCCTAAATGTATTGAAGCTCGGAGGGGTGAGGTTTGCTCTCCTGTCTCTGCAGAAAAGTGAGACACGGTTGGGATTTTCTGGCACAGATAAGATCCTCTGTCATGTGCACCCCAAGACTGTCTCCATGATCACACTAGCAGAAGAGCACAGATTGATCAGCGTGGGACTGTGAGTCCTACTGGGGTCAAAAATCATCTCTTTTGTTTTCCTCCATGGACTGTTGCTTCTACTGTAATCCTCTGACCCACTTCACCTTCTCTCTGTATGTTGGCTCATACAATTTAATGACAATAAAATACAATTAAATTCAGTTTTACCTGGAGAATGCTTTTAACCATGGACAAAGGTGGGGTTTACATTAGACCGTATCAGCGGATCATCAGATTAACGTTTTTAAAACGATTAGCGTGCACACAGCAACGCCAATACACGATTTGAGTGCACACAGCAACGCCAATACACGGATACGCTCAGCTCCGCAGGCATCCTGCGCTCCAAATCACTCCGCCCTGAACAGCGAGTGCCCTCTGGAGGGTGCGCACTCCGGCCCTGCGCAGCTCACAGAGCGCGCGAGTGAAGCGCACGAGCAGTGATTCGGGACTGAGCCGCTGTGTGTGTTATCCTAGTGCATATCGGGTATGCGCGTCACTTACCACTTGCAAGTGGAAGGATGGCAAGCCTAAAGGCAATCATAACTACACAATGGGCAGTATTTGCATCAGTATTTTCAGTATTTTCATACTTTTATACTCTTTAATGAAAGGTGATACAAGGCGGAAGTCCGCGCCGTTTTTCAGCAGTCGCGTCACATGACCAACGCCAGCGAATCAGGAAGGTGGATGTCACAGTGACGTTGTCCAATGACGACGCCAGCTAGAGCTCAGCACAGCGTATCCGCGTATCCGTGTATTCTCAATGTTTACACAGCACCGGACCAGACACGATCTGGATTAAATACGTGGACCCTGGCGGATTCCCGTTTCCCGGCGTTTCCAGGCGTTTTAATGTAAACGGACAGTGCATCCGCGAAGAAAACGAGACAGATACGGTCTAATGTAAACTTGGCCAAAGTGAGAAATAAAGTCTGTGTTAACATCATAGGATAGAAAGGAGGGAGAGAGTGAAGAGAGGGATCTCTCTTGACCAGAGCACGTGTGTATGAGTGTGTGAGCGAGTGAATGAGATTAGTAAAGCTGAAAAGGAGCCCAAAGTGAGAAATAAAGTCTGTGTTAACATCATTTCCCGCCTACAGCACTCCAGTATTCCACTAATGTCAGAGACTTACATTATTACTTTTATTATTATTATTACAGAAAAGATTAACTAAACACAATTAGAGTGGCGGCCTAACAGTTCCTATGCAGAGAATTGTCACTCACTCAATTTTTTGTTTGTTTGCTTGTTTTTCTCACCATCCTGTGTAACCTGTAGAGACTGGTGTGTGTGAAAATCCCAGAAGATCAGCAGTTTCTGAAATACTCAAACCAGCCTTTCTGGCACCAACAACCATGCCATGATCAAAATCACAGACATCACACTTTTTCTTCATTCTGATGTTTGATGTGAACATTACCTGAAGCTCTTGCCCTGTATCTGTATGATTTTTTTTTTTTTTTTGTATTATGCTGCTGCCACATAATTGGCTGATGAGATCATTTCAAGAATGTGCAGGTGTACCGGTGTTCCTAATAAAGTGGACAGTGAGTGTATAGGACATTTAGTGTGACCAGTCCACCTAAATGCATGTTTGAAAGTTTGAATCACAGAATAAACTGAAAAAAAACAGTGCTTGATGAAAGTTTCGAGTCATCATCCCCTAATCACAATTTTGTTTTACATGATATACATGACCCATATTCATCAAAGTTCAGTGTAATCAAATCATGCAGTGGAAAAAAGGAAAAGCAAATTCCACTGGAAATTTTCTTATTTTTCTATTTCATTTTTTTTTTTTTTTTTTGTATCTGTATGATCAAAGTCAAATCTGTTCATACATATATACCTACATCAACACATGAGCAAATTAATGAGTGAGTGAATGAACAAATGAAAATTAATTACAGTAGGTTATGGGGAAACCCAGAAAAGAGTTCATTAGTTTTATTCCAGTAGTGCACACCAGCAAAACCTGACACAATGGATCTGGAAGTGTCATTAAAATATTTTGGAGAATGAAACATGTAGGTTTGTGAATTCACTGTGATTAATGTGGAGTTGTTGCATTTACATATCTCTCATTATTATTCTGTTCTATTTCCTCCAGGTGCATGTGTTACCACAAATGCTGTTTGTGTCTGCGGTTAACTGACAAGTTGGTAAAGGGAGTATCTTTAATCTGTGGTTTTAGAAGCTTCATGTATACCATTTGTATGTTTTTGTACAGCCTTTCATTGACTCTGTATTACTGTGCTACTTGAAGAGCACAGTGATAGAGCGCAGAATCTGAGAGCTTTAGACCTCTGATAGTAAGTTCAGTGGAGTCTCTGGTTGTTTTTGACTCTAATTGGCGATCATCAGGAGTGGTCTGGTAGGTTCTTGACCTCGCACCTTTATCCAGTAAATACTGTGGTGCGCTGTTTGGATATTGTTTGTACCAGTAAAGATAAATGTCTTCACTGCTTGACTCATATGAACATTTCAGAGTAACAGTGTCTGTTTCGTTCCTGACAATGTTGGCAGCTTCATCTGTCGGCCAAATTTTGTCTGCAAAACTGCCTGTTGTAAAAGAGAATATAAATAAATAAATCAGTGAAGTATTTTTTTAAACCAAATACAGACTTAAGAAATTACTAGATGAAAACAAATGTGTATTAATTAATACAATGATTTAGCAGTTAAAATGTATTGTAATAATTAATGATTGTACTAATTAATGTAATGATGAGCTGATGAAGGTTAATTACCTGTAGCGACAGTGAGAATCAGTGGGATGTATCTCACTGTGTACAGTAAATTGTATGGTTGAGCCATTTCTGAACTCTGTGAGGACTCTGTATAATAGTGCTGTATGTGCTGAACTTTCCACATGAGGGAACACATCTGTAAGAAGTGCACACCCAGGAAGTGCTGCTGTCGAACACTGTATGGACTTCTTATTGGCTCATTAATATCAATAAATAAAGTTTAAATTAAATCTGACTTCAGCCTAATCTGACCGAGTTTGGAGAAGGCCGTCTGTTTGAGTTTTGTGTCACTGTGAGCTCCAGGGTGCAGGACGACAGTGCAGAGTCTGATACTGCAGCAGGATTACAAAGCTGGAGTAACAATCCATTCATTAAAACAAATATTAAATGGGGATAATATAGTTCATGATGTATGTTAATTCTGTTAATGTACATGTTTTGCTGAATTTTGTGATAATATTGTTGACTAATATGAGCCACTATAATATATTCATTTATTCATTCATTCATTCATTTTCTATACCACTTATTCATTGCAGGTGTCGGGTGAGCTGGAGCCAATACCAGCTGACAGTGGAGGGGTATACCTTTGACAGATTGCCAATCTATCATGGGGCTAACACAGAGAAACAGCCATTCACACTCACATTCACACTTATGGGCAAGTTAGAGTCCCCAGTTGACCTAATCTGCATGTCTTTGTACTGTGGGAGGAAACTGGAGCACCCAGAGGAAACCCACGCAGGCACGGGGAAAACATGCAAACTCCAAACGGAAAGGTTCAAACCCATAACCTACTTGCTGTGAAGTAACAGTACTAACCACTGCACCACCATGCCACCCCATAATATATTTATTTTGATAGAATAAACAAAAAGTCATAAGTATAGATTCCGATAAAGAATTACAGCAAAAGATCGCTCGACAAAGTATTGACTTTTTTTTTTTGGGGGGGGGGGGGGGGGGGGGGACCTATGTACACTCCAGATTTCTGTTTTTTTTAAACTTAATTATTGTTTGTGCCAACAATTTTCACCTTTAATGTGGTAGGCATGTTGTGCTAATCAAATGGTGCTAACCCTCCAAAAATCCATTTTAATTCCATCTTGTAATGCAATAAAACAGGACAAACACCAGGGGGATGAATACTTTTGCAAGACACTGCATCTGAGAGCTCTTTTCTATTTAACAAGGCTTTGTGTTTACTGAATTCGATAGTGTGGCAGCGGAGGCGTGGCCAAGCATCAGTTTATGCATGGAGGGTGGGGTCAGGGAAGGTGAGTGGCCACGTCATTACACCTGTTGTCAGTGTGTGTGTGTGTGTGTGTGTGTTTGTTGCAGGGATGGCGAAGCATAAAATGAGGGGATGAGCAGAGAAGGGGAGCTCTCTCGACCAGAAAACGTGTGCATTGTGTGTGACTGCATGAGATTAAAGCTAAAAAGCAAAGAAAATAGGAAAAATAAAGTGTGTGTGAACATCAACTCCCACCTGCTGTGCTTCTGTGCTCCAGCCACATCAGGGACTGTTACAGATTGCTTGTTAGCTGCTAACTTGTGCTGCCAGTTCTTCTTCTTCAGACGTCAGATCAATAGGAGGAACAGACAGCTGCCTGAGAAAGCTGACTGCTAACATCAGCGTACTGGATCAAGTGCTATTTTATAACCTGTTAAATAATGAGGGTGGAAACCATCGTGTTAAATTATGAATCTCAAACTATTTCTTCATATTAAGGTCTGAACATTGTGTTACATCGTCATAGGAAGTGTAACTTTCCCCCCATTGATTGCTCAAAGAAAGCATTACCAAAGATGATGGTTGTAGATATTCAAAGCAAATAAATATCAAACTTTGTGAACTCAGACAGAAAACTGTATTTGAATGAAACAGGTAAACAGCTCTCCCTCCTGAGGGGAAAAAAATCAGTCTGCACTTTTTGTACAGTGTGTTTGAGTTTTGTGTCCCTGTGGGCTCCATGGCGCAGTAGTACAGTGCAGAGTCTGATACTGCAGCAGGAAAGATCTCCACAGCTACTTTCTTTTCCTTTTTACGAAGTCTGATAGACAGTCTTGGGTCAGGTTGTTTAGCTTCAGTGACATAATTTGAAGATATAATAATCATCAGAAGAAACTCTGGTCCTGATTGAGGCTTTTGTCGTTACCAGTGGAGATCTCTAGCCGAGTCATCATATGTGCAGGTCAGTGTGGTTTTGCTGCCCTCAGCTGAAGATATAATGGTTTGGTCTGGTGTGATGCTGCTGTCAACAGCATCTGCAGTAAAGACATTGCAACAACGTAAACATTTCTATTTTCATTATTTAAGGACTTCTTTTTTGAAAACCAACTAAATCATCATGTTTAGGTGTCAGTACAAAAATCTCTAGCATCCACCTGAAGTTTGTGTATAATATAAATGACTTACCAAAGGTTTTAATGACTAAAAAAACAAAGAATAGTAACATGATTGCTGTGTCTCTCTTGCAGTCGATATAAATGGCAGTAACTCTGTGTAACTGTCTAAACTGCATCTCACCACATCTCGCTCCACCTACTTTCACAGCCATATCAATTCTGGCATCAGTCTCTCAGTGAATAATCTTGTACATTCTGCCATCTTTTAATTAGAAATTAAAAAGATGGAGTCATAATTATTTAAATCAAATCATTAAAACAAACATTGAATGTAGATAATACAGTTAATCATGTGTGATAATTCCACATGTTGCTGAATGTTCTGATAATATTACACAGTTCATGAGTATAAGGACCTTCTGTAGTTTATGTAGCAGACAGTGCGATAATTTTCTTCTCTATGGAACATTATAGGCTCATTAATGCTACACATGCATTGAACTAATAAACAGTTAATTAATTCAAATATACAGTAACTGTTTATTTTCACTTTATTTAACAAATGTATTTCATTACATATCAATGGAATTACATGGAATTTCCTAAGGCATGACATGCATCACTCACAAACAAACAAACAAATGGCAACATATCAAATGCTGAAACTGAGGGTTTTTTACATTTTTTTATTAAGTATACAGTATATATGCCCCTTTTGAATTTAGTGCCAGCAATTCCCTGGTTTTCTCCATGCTCAACAAGTAACTGGAACGTTAGTCTGCAGTAATTCTTTCCCCTACTTTTTCCTTAGACAGATCACACAACACTCAACTGTTCCTTTTCAACATTCAACACCCCCTACTTATTTATTAATCAAAAACACTTGTTGGTCAGACATTTCTCTGTCTGTGTGCAATGGCTAATAAAGCTGTAAAGGTGGAAGAGATTGGCCCAGGCCACCTTACCCTATACCAGCTTTCTGCACCTCCAATCCAGTGTCACTAACCTGATCCAGTGTTAAGTGCAGCTCAGGTTTCTCTTCATTGACGCATAAATCTTTCTGCTTTTACTAAAGATTTCCGTGGAGAGGAACGTTATTAGTTCAACTTATTTTTGCAGGCTTTACTCTGGCAGAGCTGTATATTTTTGGTGCTCAAATGTTAGAAATATCGAGCTTTTTACATGGAAACACACCCCCGCACCCATGATGTCTCTCTCCAAAAGGATTCAGCTGTAATTTTTGGAACAATAGAACTGTTATAATACCATGTTGATGCATGGAAGGGAAGGAGTAAGCCCCTATTCCAGCTCTCTACTCTAAAAAATACATTTAATACATTATCATCATTTAGACAAGATATCAAACATTAAATTGGTACACCAAAAAAAAAAGTTTTCCTGTGTTTTGGAAATAAGTGCACCATTCCTGGAGGTACTACAATAGCAGGTTGATGTGTGGAGCAGAAGAAGCAAGCCCCTATTCCAGCTCCCTGTTCTAAACATCTGTTTAATATAACATCCTCATTTAGAGAACATATCAGATATTAAACTGATAAAAACAGATACTACACTTGATCTTAGCCAAAAGTGCTAAGAAGGTTAACATGCTTCTAGTCTGGTGACACCAATACAGATTTTCTTTAGCTAAATGTGGCAGCTTCACACGTAATGTAAGGCAATCAACAGAATGATACTCTCACTGTGACACTAACAAATCAGTAAATTATTGATGCTTATCATGATACAAGGTCGATCTACTGGTAACAATGAACCAAAAATATATGATGAGTGAGCAATGACTGTGAGTCTGGTAGCAACTGCTGGATGTGAATTGCAGGTCAAAATGTCCGCACTGCTCCGTGACTGGTTGGACAGCATCACGTGGTTATCACTGCTGCTGACTCGCGTGCAATGGTAAATGTTACTAAGCCAATGGGAAACTGTTACTAAGCCACAGAAACTTGCAAAAAAAATCCAATTGGTTGTCTACATCAAAAAACGTTCATGAAGTTCTTTAAGCGCATATCCAACCTGTTGATTGCTTTCACAATTTCTGTTGATTGCTTTCACAATCTTTTCCTTTGTGTTGCAGTAAAAGTTATACCGTGACAATGCATTAAACACCTACAATAAATAAATGAAGTAGACGTAGGTTAGGGTGTAATTTCGTAGGATTACAGAAGATGTTTTCTGACATTAAAGTAGGCTACGTTAAGTTTTTTTCCTTTTCGTAGGCGCAAATGGAAAGGAAAATGCTTAACATATACTGCGTCCATAATATTTGGTTTTGGTTTTTTGATTTTTTGAGTGATGTGAGTATGTATGACTAGAAATGTCCACGAGAAGTTTGGTGATGATTGATCGCTGTGTTCGGACATAACGCTATGTTAAGCCTTTTACTTTCTTGGCCTATAGACGTCAATGGATAAATAGCTTAATGCTGACATCTTGGATTCTATTAGGACTTCGGCTTTGATTTTTTGGCAGCTGTCAGTGTAGGTAAAAAGGGGTTTCTGAGCGAAATTTGGCGATGATTGATGGATGTTTTCTGACATTAAAGTACGTTAAGCTTTTTCTCTATAGTGGGCGCCTATGTAGAGAAAAAAGTTTCATGTTGACTGCGTCCACAAAAATGGGATTTCAGCTTTGATGTTCATAGAGATGGGAGACGGTATGAGTAGAGATGTGCAGGAGAAGTTTGATACTGATTGGTCGCCGTTATATGACATTAACCTACGTTAAGCGTTTTCCTCCCCATAGACGCCTATGTAAACGAAAAAGCTTAACGCAGACTACGTCCATAATATTTGGATTTCTGTTTTGATATTTAGTGTGGTCGTAGTGTGTATGACAAGAGATGTTCATGAGAAGTTTGGTGATGGAGTCACTTTGGAGTCTACTTGGTAAGATATACAGAAGGAACTCAGGTTTAGAGTTTGGATATTGTCTGTACCGGTACAGGGTGGCCACTGTGCCACTGAATTTTTTGTAGTTGCAGGACAGAGTAGCATCACTGCCTTCATCTATAACTATACGAGTGAAACGTGGCTCAATTGAATCTGCCATGGAGTCACCTGTCATAGAGAAGAGAGCATAATGTTTTTAACCTTTACACAATCAAACCAGAACTACACAAGTCAGACCCACATTCTGATTTTTCTTCCCAGCACACAGACGAATAAATCACTAATTCAACACTTAATATTTCTGCAATAACAAAAAAGTCAAAGTTAACTCACCGAGTGAAAGCCACAGACACATGAATATAACAGTGAACATGATGAATGGTCTCAGCTGAGTGAAAGTATTCTTTCTGTACTATGATATGTTCACATCATAAAGGTTCATGAAGCTCCAGCCCACAGCACCACATGACAGTGTCACCATTGTTACTGACAGATTGTTGATTCTTACTGAAGCATCCTGGCTTTACATTCAGCCTCACATGGGGAACCTGTCTTCAACCCCGACTGTCAGCAGAATTCATGGAATTATGAAAAATCAATCATTCTAATCTCATCTCATTATCTCTAGCCGCTTTATCCTTCTACAGGGTCGCAGGCAAGCTGGAGCCTATCCCAGCTGACTACGGGCGAAAGGCGGGGTACACCCTGGACAAGTCGCCAGGTCATCACAGGGCTGACACATAGACACAGACAACCATTCACACTCACATTCACACCTACGGTCAATTTAGAGTCACCAGTTAACCTAACCTGCATGTCTTTGGACTGTGGGGGAAACCGGAGCACCCGGAGGAAACCCACGCGGACACGGGGAGAACATGCAAACTCCGCACAGAAAGGCCCTCGCCGGCCATGGGGCTCGAACCCAGGACCTTCTTGCTGTGAGGCGACAGCGCTAACCACTACACCACCGTGCCGCCATCATTCTAATCTGTAAAAATATAATCTAATCAATACATTATTAAATGTTTAAATTTCCTGTTATATATGTTTTATAAGTAGTTTTACTGCATTCGGGGCTTTGGCCTGATCTGAAATTGCTGTGAATAAATGCCATGATAAAAAAAAATAGTATAACAAGTTATTGCTATTGTTATTATAATATGATTGATTTATGGAATTTGTAATAACAAAGCCTGTTATTTCACTGAGGTGAGGAACAAACCAGCTGCTGCTCTTGGTCATACTATGAAAGATTCCAGCAAGCCATGAGGTCTTAAGGAGAGAGAGAGAGAGACTCTGACTGGATGTTTTATTTCCTTTGTGTTTCTTATTTCTTCCCTGTAGCCTAGTGTGCTGCCTGGCCTACCTGTCTTTCTTTCTTTAAATATTAATTAATTAATTAATTAATTAATTTGCCTCATATAATTTAAATATGGGGCGGCACGGTGGTGTAGTGGTTAGCGCTGTCACCTCACAGCAAGCAGGTCTGGGTTCGAGCCCCGTGGCCGACGAGGGCCTTTCTGTGCGGAGTTTGCATGTTCTCCCCGTGTCCGCGTGGGTTTCCTCCGGGTGCTCCGGTTTCCCCCACAGCCCAAAGACATGCAGTTAGGTTAACTGGTGACTCTAAATTGACCGTAGGTGTGAATGTGAGTGTGAATGGTTGTCTGTGTCTATGTGTCAGCCCTGTGATGACCTGGCGACTTGTCCAGGGTGTACCCCGCCTTTCGCCCGTAGTCAGCTGGGATAGGCTCCAGCTTGCCTGCGACCCTGTAGAAGGATAAAGCGGCTAGAGATAATGAGATGAGATGAGAATTTAAATATGATTGTTCTGCTTTAAAAACCAGGAAACTAAAACAAAAAACATCTCTTGATTGCTAGTTATCATTTTAACATGAAACTGTGGAAGCAAAATAGAACATTTACATTATCCAGTCACAAACACCACCAGTGCCACCATTACAAGTGAACCTGTCCAGAGCCCATTTTATTCACTGTATCTGTAATGTGCTTGTCCATGCTGGAGACAAATATATTACACATCACACATTATTAACAAATTGTATTTATAGTCTGACTGCAATTTCAATTTTCTTTATGAATTCAGAGAAACAAGTCATTTTGTTGATGATGAGTTGAGAATTATACTATTCAGCTTGATCGAATAATCAGAATCAAAACTAGAACACAACTGCAATAAGATCTCACATCTCTGGGGCAGCCACGGCCTAAAGGTTAGAGAAGGTCACCAATTTGATTCCCTGGACAAGCAGGAAAATGTGTAGGTGGGAAGCGTGAATGAACAGCACTTTCCCTTCCCTCTACATCCATGGCTGAAGTGCCCTTGAGCAAGGCACCGAACCCTCAATTAATCCCCGGGCGCTGTAGCGCAGCTGCCCACTGCTATGGGGATGTTGTGTGTTCACTGTGCACTTGTGTGCGTGTGTGTGTGTTTGTTCACTGCTTCACATGGGTTAAATGCAGAGAAAGAATTTCACTATGCTCGAATGTATATGTGACAAATAAAGGCCTCTTTTCTTTATCTGTACAATCTCAGTGTATTTTTTCAATGTATTACATATAAAAGTACTCTGTATGATTGAAGAGAGTGTATATTATTGTGAAAAGCAGTATTCATAATCAAAGAAGTCGAAATCTCTCAGGGACGTGAGCAGGGTCCTTGCGTTTGGGCCACAATAAGATAACTGACGATCCCATCTTGTGGAGAAAGAGAAAAGACTTTTACACACCAAGGATTTTTTTGTTTGGTTGGTTTTATTTTGTTTCCTTGAAATGAACAATGTCCCAGTTTACCCTGAAAAATGTGTTGCTGCGAAAATGAAGTTTTTTTTTTTTTTTTTATTGACAAATCATTACAGCAAATAGCTGAACTTGACAAAAAACCCTGAACTCGTACAGAGCCTCAGCTACATCACTCAAGTTCAGAACTGGTCTCAACCACACACCCTGTAGACCTTTCTGTAAAGCTTTCTATCTAATTGTTCATGGTGTGCTACAGTGGTACAGCTGCACAGGATGCTCTCTGTTGATCCCATGAATGGAATGAATGTACTAAGGGGACAGTCCCACCTGGAAATTAAGACATTGCAGGGATTTATTTTGGCCCAGATGAGATCCTCAGTGATGTGCAACCCAAAACTCGTAGAATCCCATGATCATGTGAGCAGACAAACATTAACCACAGTGGGGCCTCCTGAGGTCAAAAATAAGATCTTCTGTTATGTCCAGGTGTTGTTGCTTCTACACGAGTCCTCAAACTGCCCGCCTTCTCTCTGTATGTAAACTCATCATTTTGCTGACGAGGCTCAACACTGTCGTGCCATCAGCAAGCTTGAAATCATGAATCGAGATGTGCATTGCAGCAGAGTTGTGTATCACACTGTAAGCCCGGATAAGTTGAGTTTACTTAAAAAATTTGAGGAAAGTGGTTGCCTTAAAAAAATTAAGTAATGTATAATCAAAACTTGAGTGAATTAAACTTAAATGCTTGATGGGAATGGAATTGCTATTTTAAGTACAACACACTAGATACCAAGTTGATTTAACTTAAAATCTTTTGCTAAACCAATTGCTTTGTATAATCATTAAATGTAACATATTAAGTTCATTACACTAAATGCCAAGTTGGTTTAATGCAATATAAATAGCAATATTAACTTTAATGAACAAAAAAGAAAACAAATGTACATTCTTTTTCTCTTTTATTTTACTGTAGATAGCACATTTACAAAAAAAAAGGAGCAGAAAAAAAAACAATCAAATCCTGGATTCACAAGACTGACAGCATGGCGTTCATCTTTCTTAATGGCAGGACTGAGAAAATATGCATATACTATATAAGATTTTCACTGACAGAAATATTTACTTTCAGAGAGAGAGGGAGAGAGAGACAGGAGGGCAGAGAGAGAGAGGATGGAAAAGGTAAGCAATAGTGATGAACTGACACACCAAAAACCTACTTAACCAAATAACATGTCCAAATAAATCCAAACAGTGATAGACCAACGGACCCTCGCCTTCCTTCCTCTCTCCTTCTGCCTTGTGCTGCGCAGCGTGGAATACCGCGTTTTCTGTGCTGTCGGTCGGGTGTTCACTGCAGCTAACAGCTAGTGAGCGCTTAGCTAATAGAGGAAGAATGTCAATTCTAACGTTAGCTACTTAATCGTACAATATATAATGATTAAACCTATAATATGGTTGTGCTGTATACTTACATTATCCGAAAAGTTTTCAAAAGTGTCCCATTCCAAATCCAGAGAGCTCTCCACAGTGACAAAAGCAACTTAGCCAACAGATGAAAATGACGTGAAATTGGTAAAATACCACCTGTAACTGTAAAACACGCGATTTCCACTGCTCTTAAAGTTAAAACAAACATTCCCACCGACAGTCAGGATCCAAAATACTAAGTTCAGAGAAGAAACGTTGGCTGAAGCTCACTCTGAATTTTACCAAACCTCACGTAACTGCTGCTGATCTGTGAAAGTTAAAATGGCGGCTTCACAACTCTGCGCAGATTAAAAAAGAGGTGTGATCATGACTAAAACTTAGAATTTTAAGGCCATTCAACTTAAACTTATTAACACTTTTGACTATGTGTACAAATTAGTAGAATATACTTAATATTTTTTAGTAATGCAATCAAACTTAAATTTTTACGTACATTGTATTAAAACATTTAATTAAATACAAAGTCCGGGCTTACAGTGTATGTGAATCTGCCTCACAAATTTATCTTTTGCAAAACGTATGGAGCAGACACCAAACTGTCCTGTCGGCTTGAAGTTACCTCTCTTTGTTGGTACAAATCAAACCCATTCATTCTGCAAGTGGCCTGCTGACTTTGGGCTACAATGGATCAAAATTCTGCTTTTTTTCATCAGCTACACTTGAACAGCCTTGAAGGACACACCTCTTAAGTGTCAAAGGTTTAGATGAACACACCCCAGTGCCGAAACCCGGGATTGAACCAGGGACCTTTAGATCTTCAGTCTAACACTCTCCCTACTGAGCTATTTCGGCAAGATCATGCCACCATCTGAGCAGTCACATCACCGATATAAACATGAGTAGTTGCTAAATCCAATCGGTAAGGTCACATGGTGTTCCTTTTGAACCAAAATCTAATGAAATATAAAGTGTTTAAAATAATAGATCGTATCATCTGGAAGCATGACATATGTAATGTGGTAATTGATTAATGAAACTCTTTTATGTTGTTGGCAATTTGTTTTATTCCAAGCATGTTTTTAATTAAATGAACAAATGTTCACATGAGAGAATGAGCAAATAATAAGCTAAATAATGAGGTAAATGTGTTCTCTGTGCTCGCTCATTTCACTGTTACCCCCCAATCATGCAGTCTTGATTATTTCACTGTTATCCACAGTGTCAAGTGGGTAATGATCTCCCTTATAAGTGCACACACGCACACAGAGAGAGAGAGAGAGAGAGGTTTTGATCTGTGTGTAGTGTATAAAATAGATTGTGAAATAAAAAAACTGAATAAAGAATAGGAAGATTTTAATTATATATATATATATATATATATATATATGATCAAAATCTTTGTCTCTCTCACACACACACACACACAATGTTAGATGTGCAGGAGAGATGGCATGAGGTTGTTGCAGTGCAGGTCGAGGACAAAGCTGTGCACTGGTGTCGGCTCTACTCTCCCGTTTGCTGCCCTGTGTTTGGTCTGTCTGGAGTCCTGGGGGCGGTGATGTGACCCATCGGTGGTTGCTGTGTCTGTATGGGGCCCCTGTCTGCTTCGCCGGTGGGATGATGGGGTTTTTGCACTATCTTTTACTGTTCTTTTGTATTGTGATCATTGTGTAGGTTTTGTCATTGCTCTTTTCTTTCTATTGTCCCTGTTGTTCTAATTTTTGTATCCCCTTGTTTCTTATGCGGTCTGTCATTCATGTGGGAATTTTTTTTTACTTTTTTGTATGTCACATAGTTCTGTGTGTGTTCCATATTTTTTTTCAAAGTTTTGGTGTCTCCAGTATTGTTCTGCAGTGTAGAAAATGGTAATAGAAAAAAAACTGATACAAATCACTGATACTGTATAAATCACTTAAAGATTTAATTTGCACTTTTGAAAATCTACCTATTCATTTGGTTCATTGCACATCTTGTGTTCATTGTTTGTGCACTGTTGTCTTTGTCTATTGTCTTTGTTTTGTTGTGCTGTATAGCTTTTGTGTTGGTATAATTAAAAAGCATAGATTGTCAAAAAAAAAACATGAAAAAAGAATATAAACCCCAAATATCCAAACTCGCTTTTAACAGAAGTCATCAAGGAATCACTGAACATTTTTGTGAAACAGTATTTTTTCATTGAAAAACTGTCATTAAATATAAGAAGTACATTAAAAGGATGACTTAAAATCCAACAATCAAGACAATGATGGAATCAGTTTTCATGCTCTCATTATGTTAAAGAAGAGTATTGCTTATGGATCCTCTCAGAAATGAAAGTTCGTATGAACAGAACTGGTAACTGGTGCCAATGTTCGGCTGTTACCAATGTTGCTGAAAGATTTTCTCCCATCGTTTAGTCTTTGTTTGCAGAACTATTTTTACAAGCCTTGAGACATATTGAAGCATTTAAGAATAATTCACAAATAAACAGTTTATTATAAAAAGAGGAAACACTGAAAGTAGATTGCACAGAAGCATGACAATTTTCTCATTTTTAAGTAAATATATAAAAGGTATAAGATTATATTATGTGTAATAGCTGTTCCTAGTTGTACTGTGTATCCACCAGACTAATATATATCAGAAATTCTCAATAATGACTTCATTTCACTAAAACACACCTCACTGTGTAAAATCACTGTGGATTACAAAAAGCTAACACACAAATATCATTGTAAAATTCAGACTCTGCAGGATCTTGACTTTAGAAAGTGGGATGTATATGAATTTATTGAAAACTTGTTTAGTGCTTTTAGCAAGGATATAGCGACTCATAGCAACTATTTACAACCATGGTGAGCAGAAAAGCAGCTCAGCAATCAACAGCAGAAGACCACACTGGGTTCCACTCCTGCAGCCAAGAACAGGAATCTTCAAATCAAGAACAAGTTCCTATTACACTGGCAAGTGAGTGTATATTTTTATTGACCTCTCAAACCATCCATTGATTTATTTTTAACTGATTATATCATTGATATTATATCATCCGGAATTGTGTAACCTTAGCAGTTGATCAGCCTTCAGTATAATATAACTGTGTGAAAGTTTTTGTACAGTGCAGTTGGATTTCCTGTCACTGTGGGCTGCAGAGCACAGTAGTATAGTGCAGAGTCTGATACAGCAGCAGAGGAGATGAGCAGATCCACTTGGTTATTCTTTTCATCAACTTCAGCAGAGAGACGTGGTGGGATTGAATCACTTTTATGTCCACTTTGGGATATAAAAAAAGGAACTCCAGTTTAGATTTTGTCTGTCCCATTGCAGGTAGCTTCCTGTACCACTTGATTTGTAGCTGCAGGACAGAGTAACATCACTGCCTTCATCTATAACTGTATGTGTGAAAAGTGGCTTTATTGAAGCTGCCATGGAGTCACCTGTCATGGAGAAGAGAGCATGCACATTCTCATTTTTCTGACCACCACACAGAAGAATAAATCACTAATTCAACACTTAATATTTCTGCAGTGACAAAAAAAGGTCAAAGTTAACTCACCGAGTGAAAGCCACAGACACATGAATATAACAGTGAACATGATGAATGGTCTCAGCTGAGTGAAAGTATTCTTTCTGTACTATGATATGTTCACATATGGTTGTCTGTGTCTATGTGTCAGCCCTGTGATGACCTGGCGACTTGTCCAGGGTGTACCCCGCCTTTCGCCCGTAGTCAGCTGGGATAGGCTCCAGCTTGCCTGCGACCCTGTAGAAGGATAAAGCGGCTAGAGATAATGAGATGAGATGAGATATGTTCACATCATAAAGGTTCATGAAGCTCCAGCCCACAGCACCACATGACAGTGTCACCATTGTTACTGACAGATTGTTGATTCTTACTGAAGCATCCTGGCTTTGCATTCAGCCTCACATGGGGAACCTGTCTTCAACTCCGACTGTCAGCAGAATTCATGGAATTATGAAAAATTAATCATTCTAATCTGTAAAAATCTAATCAATACATTATTAAATGTTTAAATTCCCTGTTATATTTGTTTTATAAGTGGTTTTGCTGCATTAGGAGATTTGGGCTGATCTGAAATTGCTGTAAATAAGTATAAATCATGACAAATAATTTAGTATGACAAGTTATTATTATTATTACAATGTGATTGATTTATTTACTTTGTAATAATGAAGCCTGTTATTTCACTGAGGTGAGGAACAAACCAGCTGCTGCTCTTGGTAATATTATGAAAGATGTCTCCAAGCCATTAGGCCTTAAGAGGTGTGATGCATTTTGTGTGTGAAGTTTGCTGGATTGAGTGAAGGTTGCACAGAGAGAGAGAAAGAAACTGGGCGTTTTATTTATTTGTGTTTCTTATTTCCTCCTTCAATCCTCATTGGGGCCTTTGACAGACCTGAAGGGAGAGAGATCATGTCTCACGTTCTGATCTAAAAATATTGGGACCTGAGAGAAGTGGTGCTTGTGAGTTCTTGCTGCTGAGGAAGGAGAAGTTTCTTCAAAACATGTTACACTTAAGTCTCTATCATCGAGCCTTTGACACCAACAAAAATACTTCAATTAAAGCTCTAAAGGATTCTTATAATGCTGTAAATATTTGTAAGTTCCTGGTTACATACGGTAGCACTAGGAAACTCGGGACAAGAACTCCATGAGATGTACATGGAAAAAGCATGAGGGTGAGAAAATTACAAGTTAAAAAAGACAAGAAGACAGAGTCATCTATATCCCTCACCCTATATACCAACTATATACCAAGTTTCAAGACATTATTTGTCACATTTTTCAAATCCTGCTGCAGGAAACCAACCCTACCTCTTTATACTGACCTCAGCAGCCCATGGCATAAGCTCACCAGACCTTTGGTCCAGGTGAGCTAAAAATTAAAATTTCTCACATTTCTTAGTATCAAAAGGCACATATACATTACTTAATCAACAAGAAAAGAAAGAAAGCACAACTTTATTCATCACGCACTTGTGAAATTTCCTCTCTGCATTTAACCCATCTGAAGCAGTGAACCCACACACGCGTGAGCAATGAGCACACACACATACGGTACCTAGAGCAGTGGGCAGCCATGCTAACAGCACCCGGGGAGCAGTTGGGAGTTAGGTGCCTTGCTCAAGCCCATCCCATATTAACCTAATCGCATGTCTTTGAACTGTGGGGGAAACCAGAGCACCCAGACACAGGGAGAGCATGCAAACTCCATACAGAAAGGCCCCCTCTGGCTGCAAACCCAGAACCTTCTTGCTGTGAGGCAACCATGCTAACCACTTACACCACCATGCCACCCAAAATTATGCCTATTCAGGTAGGTCTTTTTTTTTTGCCATGACTCAGATTCAAACCAGGATTGCTGCTGCCACAACGCAGAGTACTAACCACTATACGATCATGGCAAACTACTCAGAGATGGGCATATACTAACTTTCAAGAGCATACCACTCATAGTTTTCAAGTTCTGCTTTGAAAACAAAACCTCAGACTAACCTGAGAGACTAAGTCTGAAATTGTTTCCATAGAAACATGAAAAATTTACATTTCTCAAATTTCTTAGTATGAAAAGGCACATCTACATCACCTTGTTAATATGTATACCAAGTTTCAAATCTGTATCATGAATAGTTTTGGATATATGCTCCGGAAACAAACATTGCTCTTAGAAACTAAGTCAAAATCTTTTATGTAAAAAATTTGAAAAATACTTGAGAAAGTAGCCAGAATCTACAGTCCACAGCCCACTCTACGATTGACACACTGCATTATTTAAAATGTGTGTCCTTTTTTTGTGAGGCAAATAGTAAACAGAAGCGAACTGCAGTTAGGAACTAAAGTTGTGAGTGATGTTACAGCAGTTTCTGTGGGCTGTTTTGGGGGATCAGCACAGGGGCTTCAAGGTTCTGCTGTTTTTGCTCAAAAGAAAAACTGAGAAAGTGAAAGGCTTCCAGACTTTGGCCACTTTTGGCCACTTGAAACCTATGGTAGCTCGGTTAGGCCTCTGTTTATAACATCCTGGGAAAGACCTGCAACATATAATCAAAAAATGTCAGAATAAATGAATAATATTGTTTTTTATTACCTCTGCCAATAATAATAACAATTCATTACATTTATATAGCTATTTACAAGGCACCAAAAGCACTTTACAGTGGAAGGGGACCTGACTAACTAACACCAATGCCTAGCACCCGTCTGAGTGATGCACCGCAAATATTATGCAGTATTTTGCTCACCACACACCAGCTTGGGGTGGAGAATGGTGAATGAGCCAATGGCAGCAGCCATTTTTCCAAGAAGTCGCAGGGTAAGCACAGGTGTTATTAATGACAGCCAATAAGATTCCAATTCAGTGTAGCAGAATCAGATCCTTATTGGATGTCATAAATAACACCTGTGCTTACCCTGTGACTTCTTGAAAAATGTCTGCTGTGAAATAGGCCTATTTCAGTCAAGTTTTCAAATGTCACACCTCCTCATCTCATGATCCATGCTTGGCCCTGGTCCCTGGCCTGACCTCTGACACTGATTATCTGTGGGTTGTTTTCCCAGATTTTTCTGCAAAATTGAGAGAATATTCTGCACCGCTGCTGTGGCAGCCTTGTCAGCAGGGGTAGACTCCTGCAAGAGTGTGAAATTAGCCATGCTGGTATTACAGCTGTGACAAGTTTTTTTATAGTATTTAATTACAAAGCGACTTGTTTGCAAAACATTGTAAAACATTACAGTAAGGCCTGCAGTTTCACTGGGACATCAATACATTTCCTTCCATTTTGATTAAATTAACAGAGTCATAAGCAGTCCATGCCCTGCCTTAACGTTACCTCGGATTGCATCCTGAGGGGTACTGGCTTGTGAGGTCTTCCCTGAAAAATACGTCATATCACGTTAGAATAACTATCGATAGATGATTGAAATGTCTCTAGCAGAACTTGAACTATGGGTGCCATGTATATGTATGTTCGTTAACTTATAGGGCAAACTATCTTTTAAAAGAAAACAGAACATGTACAAGTTAAGGAGAAGTGTGCTGCGTTCACGTTCATGCACAAGTACTTGGGCTACTAGCATAGCCTAGCAATGAGATGCCCACTAATGAAACACTAACGAAAAAAAAAAATGCCCATACTCCCTGACAAACACTGCAATCTATCATACTGACAAACAACTCTCTCACTCTTACACACAAATACACACCCACAAACAAAACCATCCACAGCTCTGCCAGTTAGACCACCAAAATAAGATTTATGTCAAAGACCCTCTGCTTCAACCCTCTCTCGGTCAACGTGTTTAACGTTAGCAAGACAGTTATTATATTGGGTATTATATTGAGCTAAGTCTAACATTTGACTTGCCATGAAACACCTGCATAATGTGTACTACTGCAACACATGCAACACATTTGTCCCGTACTTACACTTTGTTGAATTAATTCAATATCATAGTCGCCACTGAAGTCCACTCAATCCTTGTTTACCATCAATGGATTGGTCACTCGTCAAACAGTCCGCCAAAATCCGAGTAGGAAATGGCCGCAACAGCTTCCGGGGGAATCGCTGAGCGTAGCTGTCAGTCAAACACAAGTTAGCCAATGGGAATGCATTCCTGGACAGCCCACCCACCCGTGAAGTTTGTGCCAAAACTGCAAGCAAAAAGTCAGGGAGCGCAAATGAGAAAGCTGGAATCGTAACCAAAATAAATTACGTCAAACAAAACTGAGAAAGACGCGGAACAAAAATAAAAGTTTTCTGAAGAGTAATAGACTGATATTTTGCACGATTACACGAATAATTTGTTTGCCAGTCAATTTACTTTTTTTTTTTACTTTTTTTTTTTTTTTGAATTTTGATTTATCGTTTTTGTTGATATTTCAAAAGTATTGTATGAACATTTTGGCACAAAATCGATTCCATACGAGCCAAAGATGCATGTGCCACTGGAGGTACAGTCCCTCAGGCCCTCAGCCTGCACCTCTGGTTCTCGGGCCCTAATAGTATTCCTTACGGTTGCAATGTGGATTCAATCGGGTCCTTGCACCGCAACAATGAACTGCTATAATTCCTAAATGGTTAAAAGAATATTTTTGTTAAATGCCTTGAATTAAAGCCAAACAAAACCCAAAAAGTAAACTCCTTTTTACTGACAGATAATATCCATACAAGACATATTTGAGTGTTCACTTGTTCATATTTGTACCTGTATACTGTGTACAGATTTTATTTTAAAAGGAAAACAGTGTTCCTGTGCACCGCCATCTTCCTCTCTCCAAGGTTCAAATGTCACATTCTGAGGACAAATCGTGACGTCACCGACTCCAAACCACTGAGCTCTCCGTAAAAATCTGGAGCGTTCATAGCCTATTGAGGTATTTCACCTGACGTCACAGGGTCACGTGACGCCCCGGTGTCCGCCATTTTGAACGTCAAGCTACATACTAACGCTGCAGACAGACAGGGAGAACCAGCTTGAAAAAAAACGTGTTACAGACACCTAGAATAGATTAATTTGTCAGTAAGCACTCTATAAATAACCATGGTGTTTGCTTGTTGTGCTGTGGGCTGCCACAACAGACAGGGACAGCGTGCAGGACGCTCCTTTTACTGGTTTCTAGTGATGGGAATTTCGGCTCTTTTTCGGGAGCCGGCTCTTTTGGCTCTTCTTACTATAAGGAGCCGGCTCTTTCGGCTCCCAAACGGCTCCTGAGATTTTATTTTTGATTTAATTGCTGCAATTAACTAGTTAATTAATTACATTATTATTTATATTTTATCAATAGGATGTTTTCCATTTTATTTTTTAGTTTTTGTAGCCGCGGCACGGTGGTGTAGTGGTTAGCGCTGTCGCCTCACAGCAAGAAGGTCCTGGGTTTGAGCCCTGGGGCCAGCGAGGGCCTTTCTGTGCGGAGTTTGCATGTTGTGTCCGTGTGGGTTTCCTCCGGGTGCTCTGGTTTCCCCCACAGTCCAAAGACATGCAGGTTAGGTTAACTGGTGACTCTAAATTGACTGTAGATGTGAGTGTGAATGGTTGTCTGTGTCTATGTGTCAGCCCTGTAATGACCTGGCGACTTGTCCAGGGTGTACCCCGCCTTTCGCCCGTAGTCAGCTGGGATAGGCTCCAGCTTGCCTCCGACCCTGTAGAACAGGATAAAGCGGCTAGAGATAATGAATGAATGAGTTTTTGTAGCCATTGTAAAGCTTTGTAAAGTATAGCAGTGTAACAATGTTCTAGCTATAGAAATAAAACTTACTTACCAATTAATAAATTATTTTCTCACAAACATAATGCAAAACTGTTATATTACCAATATAAAATACACAGCTGATTTTCCCCTCCTCAGGTGCCTCACAGACTCCTCTCCCCTGCGCTCCACAGCTTTAAGCATTACACCAATTTTCGTATTTTCGCAGCTGTGAATGACATCAACCCCCCCAACCAAAAAAAGTAGGCGTACACCATGCTACTTTTTTTCCTTTGAATGGTAATAGACAACACAAAGACGCAATCGGACAACAACTTTTTTTGTGAAAGTCTCTCTCTCTCTGAGGCACCTAAGGACAAAAAACTAATTCGGCTCCCCAACTCGGCTCCCACCGAAGAGCCGGCTCCCGTTGTTCACTTCAAAGTGCCAGCTCTTTGAACTGGATCGTTCGCGACCGACACATCACTACCGGTTTCCTACTGACCTAGACAAGAGGGCCAAATGGATTGCAGCTGTGAAGAGACAGGATTGGGAGCCAACAGAGTACTCCAGACTTTGCAGTGATCATTTCATTTCAGGTTAGTTTATCAGTTAATGCAATTTTGATAAAATATATAGCAAAAAGTAAATGGGTCAGTGTTTGTTAACCCATCTGAGCAGTGAAACAAGGCAGTGTTAATTTGTCTAGGTTTGCATGTAGCAGACATCAGACATAAAACGCAATAACAAAGGCTAGAAAGAAACGGGACACAGAAATAAATAAACAGGGCTCCATACCAAGGCTGGGTACAGTGTTTGTGATAAAAGACAGATCCAATTTAACACGAATCACAGCTTACTTTCTTGTTAAAATGTGCAAAGGTCTCCACCATCTCATACCGCCTTGCACTGAAGGACTTAAGCGTGCCGTCCAAAATGGCTGCGTCACGTGACTTGGTAACGTGGGTGAAATACCTCAATTCCCTGCTGTTGAGATGAGTGAAGCCATCTGGCTGCCATCTTACCACTCACATCGATAGTGTGTGATCATTTGGCTTCTGTGTTAAACTGTCATGTCTGATCAAATTTGCCCCAAGTAAAGTATCTCCTGACTTTTTTCCTTTCATTACCTCTTCTTATTTTCTCAATTTTACCCACATTCCTTACATATCTTTATAGCGCTCCCCTTCACTGTTATTGTTCAGGGTTTTTTTCCTTTTCCAGTTCAGTCTCTGATCATTATTTTGAGCGGCTCTTTTACTACTATAATTATTTTTACAGAGATTATTTCAGTTTTTCTTTGTACAGGAAATCATATATTGGACGCCATCCGGGAAATAAGCCATTGGCCGGGAAATATGACCAACCCTGATTTAAGAGTACTTATCAATATACTTGGACTCAATTTAAACTAAAATCATGTTAAAACAGACAATCATGCCCATTTTGTCAATTTGTGCAAGTAGGTGTGACGTGTGTAGATGATCGACATTGTCATTTGTGCTTAGCCTGAGGTAAATGACAATAACTGCTGACCAAACTAGAACAACAACATCTCTTTTTATTTGCATCCCTCATTGCCATTTCTGCCTAAGGCTATGGTCCTTCTTTCATTTAGGCTACTGAGGCTAATTTACTCAGTTCATTCTTCTTTTTGAGTTTGAGCCGTTGAGCTTGAGTTCTCACATTCAATATCAAACATGTCTAGACTTTGGCTTTGATCTAGTCTGGGACATTTCCATCAAAAATCTGACACAGTTACAGTGTTCATCCCAGATATCACTGTCAGATTTTCAACAAAAACAGACAAAACGATAAGACAGATTTTCTGTTATTTTGCTCTTGCAAACCATCATAAAATGCTGTAGGTGGGTCCACGCAAATGGCACTGCACACACACATAAAAATGATCACACACTATCAATACTCACAGGTGAAATGTCTGTCCACAACCTTTGACTTGACAGTTTGTACAGTTCACTGCTGCACATGCAGGCATTTTTCTTGCAATTTTTCTCACCAACTACATCAATAACTTGACCAGTTTTGTGTAGCTTCCAGTAGCCTAAATGACCATTCTGCTCAACGATGTGAGTGGTAAGATGGCGGTCAGATGGTTTCACTCTGATGAGCCTCTGAGCTTTCCAGATTTTTATGTAGAGATCAGTGCTCCAAACATGATTTACTGAGGCTAGTGGAGCTCTTGGACACATTGCTTCTAAATTGTTGTTAACAACCCTAAAGATACCACGTGTCAAGCATTTGGGTGTAAAATAAACCGGATCATTGATAATTTTATGTGACATGCTTTTGTTTTTATTCATGGAGAAAAGAGATCTTTTTAGATGGCAAGAATCACACTGCTATGGCAACAGGATTGTTTACTAGTATCTGTGTCAGTACTGAACATGCGTTATCTAGCCAAGTAGATTTAAGAAGAAGAAGCCTTTATTTGTTTCACATACACTCAAGCACCGACTGAATCACACAGTGAAATTTCTCCTCTGCATTTAACCCATCTGAAGCAGTGAACACACACAAGTGAGCAATGAGCACACACACACACCCACAGCAGTGGCAGCTATGCTACAGCGCCCAGGGAGCAGTTGGGGGTAAGGTGCCTTGCTGAGGGGCACCTCAGCCCATGGCTCCTATATACCTAACCACATCTTTGAACTGTGGGGGAAACTAGAGCACCCGGAGGAAGCCCACACAGACACAGGGAGATCATGCAAACTCCACACAGAAAGGCCCCTGTCAGCCGCTGGGCTCAAACCCAGGACCTTCTTGCTGTGAGGAGACAGTGATAACCACTACAACACTGTGCCACCCTAAACGTTGATATGTCAAAAAATTAGGAACCCGTAACATCACCTTGTTAACATGCATACCAAGTTTCAAATCTGGATCATGAATAGTTTTGGATATATGCTCCGGAAACGAACATTGCTCTGAGAAACTAAGTCAAAATATATTTATGTAAAATTTTGAAAAATACTTTTTTCAAAAATCCAAAATAGCAAAAGGCAGCAGTTCACATGTTGCTTGATATGTATACAAAGTTTCATGAAGATATCTTCAGTAGTTTTAAAGATATGGCCCGGAAATGAAAATGTGACCGGCCGGACAGCCGGCCGGACAGAACCCATTTCTATATCCTGCGCCAAAATTCATTTGGGCAGCCGATCAAAAAAGAACCAAAAATACTGGTTGATTTTTTTTGGGTTGCAGTTCTCATCACCTGAAAACCACTGGCTGCTACTGAGGATGGCCCCACATGAAGAGCCTGGAGATCAGTGAGGTCACTCATGGTGCTTATGGTTTGTCTCTTGAGGTCTTGGCCTGTCCAGTGTTTTTGTTAACTCAGATGAGAAAGTAGCCAGAATGTACAGTCCACAGCCCACTCTACGACTGACGCACTGCATTATTTAAAATGAGTGTCCATTTTTTGCGAGGCAAATAGTAAACAGAAGCTAACTGCAGCTAGGAACTAAAGCTGTGAGTGACTTTACAGCAGTTTCTGGGGGCTGTTTTGGGGATCAGCGCAGGGTCTTCAAGGTTCTGCTGTTGCTCCAATCTTCAGCAACTGTGAAAGAGTTAAGGCTCCATAGCTCAGTGGTGAGAGCACTGGTTTAGTAAACCGGGGGTCATGAGTTCAATTCTCACTGGAGCCTATAAAGAGTTAGTGCAACTGTCTCTGAGTCTTACTTTTGCTGGACGCTACCAGTTTTAGTATCGGGTGTAAACAAACCACAGCTAATGGATTCTCAATCCTCCCTGCCCTTCTCTTTCAGTAAACGATGTTTTTTCTCATCATCTCTAGCCGCTTTATCCTTCTACAGGGTCGCAGGCAAGCTGGAGCCTATCCCAGCTGACTACGGGCGAAAGGCGGGGTACACCCTGGACAAGTCGCCAGGTCATCACAGGGCTGACACATAGACACAGACAACCATTCACACCTATGGTCAATTTAGAGTCACCAGTTAACCTAACCTGCATGTCTTTGGACTGTGGGGGAAACCGGAGCACCCGGGGGAAACCCACGCAGACACGGGGAGAACATGCAAACTCCACACAGAAAGGCCCTCGCCGGCCCCGGGGCTCGAACCCAGGACCTTCTTGCTGTGAGGCGACAGCGCTAACCACTACACCACCGTGCCGCCCCACAATGTTTTTTTTTTTAAATTATTAAAACAGAGAAAATGCAGTGAGAAGGTACATTCCAATATCCATGTAGGTAAACCTAGGCCAAAAATGGACATCATCACTCCAATCATTTCGAGCAATTTTGCACACATCATAAATAAGCTAACTTCTGTCTGTATCTATCCTTTGCTTCTCTCTGACTTAGATTATCCAAGCAATCTGGTAGTAAAGCTTTTCTAGCGGTAGCTTTCTTCGAACTGCAGACATCTGACATCTTCAATATTGCTTGCCTTCAGTATGTAAACAAAGTTCGCTTGTCCCCCAGGATAATGGCAGTAACGGTTGCTAATGTAAGTGTGAGATCAGTGCAAGGGGTCTGTTGCAAATTTTGACAATGTGGCACAAAGTTATAGAAGGGAACTTCTTTATAATCTCACTATCTGGTGTGACCCTGATGAGGATGGGTTCTCTTTTGAGTCTGCTTGCTCGGCTATCGTCTCCAAATCATCCTCAAACAAAAAAACAAAGATTGAGGACGAATTTGAAGCGCTTTCGTGTCTTTTTCAAAAGAATCGGTATCAAGAATTCATGTCACTGAGGAGAATATTATAGAGTCCGTGTGGAAACAAAAGAAGGTACTGGTGCAAATAACATCAAGCGTGCAGTGCCGCCAAGCTGTAAATCGCTGCGATCTAATAATGGCGGGCAAGCTTTTAGTGATTTTTGGAACAGGATTCAGATGCAAAAAAGCATTTTTTGAACCAATTTTTTCTTTATTCGCAAACTTTACAGTGTAATTGAGCACATCACACACAGAAAACCAGGTACAGTATTTTCTGATGTACCTTTCATGAAACAAGCACTTTCAGAACGATGCAGCCAAGAGAAATCCATGTCGCCAGCAGTTCAGGTCGACCATTGAAGGTATCCATTAAATTAGCTAACTCAATTTTCTGATATTTACCTAAAAGCTAAAAACACAGAAAACAGCTACAACTTAGTAAATGAAGATACAATATGACAGAACTACAAACAAAAAGATCTGAACTTCAGCAAATGGATGCATGAATTTTTCGACTAGCATCCTGTCTGTCAGTGTTAGCTAACGCTACTTATGTCATCTGCTGCACTAGTATATTTTGCCTGAGAAAGTTTCTCAACTAAAGACAAAATAAACAAAAGAACCACGACTTACCTCTGTCTACTTTGCTAAGGCATCGTGTTTAGCACATAGTTACAACTTCATACGACACAAATCCTCATAAAATATAAAGTATGACGGACTGATAGAAAACAGTGTCGCCAATTTCTCGAGCTGAAGTCCATTAACGTTAACATTAAACGTATGATGATGCTGTGTGACGTCACGCATTCTCGCAGCGCATGCGCATTCAATGATAATTCCAATGAAAATGTTTTTTTTTTTAATTGATGGGTGTAATTCACTTTAGCTTATTTTTTGTTGTCTAAATCATTATTGATGAACTCTCATATTGATGGTGTTTTTAGAATAGATGAAAATGAATAAAAGTATTATATTATAATAAACACTGAAGCAGAGGGAGCTCAGCTCCTGCTGGCTGTACTGCCGAGGCGAGGAGGCGGAACTGAGCTCCGGAGGGCTCCGGCCTAATTTAATCTCTGGGTTCAGAACCTGAAAAGTCGGTCCCCTTCTGGATAGAAGTTTTGTTTTTTGTTTTTTTCCTGGTGCGAACCGTGATGACATCAGAGGGCGTGTTTTTAGTTTAGGATAAGTTTCTACATCTTCTTATGATTACTAGTTGGTCTGTGCTCGTATTTTGGAAGTAAGCAAATATCTGCTATGTCTGCAAGTCTTATGAAGACAAGGAGGCTCAGGCACCAAAGCACAGTGTGTGGAGAAAATGTACCTGGTTCCGCATGTTGCTGGTGTTTTCGTTCTGCTCGCACGGCTTTCTGACCACCAGGGAAGAAATAACAGAACAAAGCTTGCGGACAAGCAATGCGATCCACCATCTCCGGACTACTGTTTACTTCTGTTGTGCACTGTGCAATGCCTTCTGTCGATGACGCATTCTTGATGACAAATTTCTGTTGAAAACTCATGGAGACCAGGGGTGTCACTAGGCCTTTTTTTTTTTTTTTTTTTTTTTTTTTTTTACTGGGGCACGTGCCCCAGTCACGGTGGTGTAGTGGTTAGCGCTGTCGCCTCACAGCAAGAAGGTCCTGGGTTCGAGCCCCGGGGCCGGCGAGGGCCTTTCTGTGCGGAGCTTGCATGTTCTCCCCGTGTCTGCGTGGGGGTGCTCCGGTTTCCCCCACAGTCCAAAGACATGCAGGTTAGGTTAAATGGTGACTCTAAATTGACCGTAGGTGTGAATGGTTGTCTGTGTCTATGTGTCAGCCCTGTGATGACCTGGTGACTTGTCCAGGGTGTGCCCCGCCTTTCGCCCATAGTCAGCTGGGATAGGCTCCAGCTTGCCTGCGACCCTGTAGAGGGATAAAGCGGCTAGAGATAATGAGATGAGATGAGACGTGCCCCAGTAAGAAAATGTTGAAAGATTTTTGTAACAAACTAGTTTCTTTGGCGGATCATTTATCTACTGTAAGTTGTAGGACAGAGTGTGTTTCAAACTTCTATCGCCTCTTCTTTCTAACTAATTTTCTGATTGGTCTGGGAGATTCTCACTGTAAACATAGTGTGCGTGCGGCGTGCCATGAGTCCATTTAGCCTACTGGAGAGATTAGTCTACTCTTTGGATGAGTCAGAGAACGGGCTCTGGATGAGTTAAGGTAGCGCGAAGTTTTTGCAACAAAACTAAGCAAACCATATTCTAACAAACCCATTAAACTACATCGAATTAAACGATATTAAATTACTTTTCCAGATGGATATCAGACAATTCTTCTCACGAAGCAGAGACGGGGCAGGGAAACAGTGACAGATGAGGAGGAGGGTGAGAGAGGTAAGATTAAGGTTGTAGGCTATGTGCTCCCCGATAGCAGAGGGTCGTTGAAACGACGTAGAGTTTTGGTCAGAATGGTCGGTTTCCGTCGTACGTCAGAAAATCAACGTTGAAACGGCGCCGTGAAACGTCGATTTCTCCGCCGTCTGAGAGGGTCAATTTATCACCGTTGAATCAACGTGGGTAAAGGTTGATCTGTCGACCATCAGAGAAGGTTGAATATACGACGTTGAACCATCGTCACTTTTGCCGGCCAGTTTTCAACATTGGTAGGATGAGCAACTAATTCTGGCCTGTAGCCAGGGGGGATCGGAGTTTGTTCGATCCCCCCCCGCGACACCGCGCCCCGGACACACACGCCTCAAGATTACTCAAGATTTATTCATTTGTTCATGTCCGATGAATATACATTGATTCACATTTAAATTTACAATATCAAATCCAGACTAATCAAAAAAGAAAAGTAGACTAAGTGAGGACGAGTTAGAAAAACGGGTTCATTTCTCCTATGTTTATGTTTACACGTTTTGTTCAGACTGCTTTACACCCCAATCCAGTGGGTGGCGGTAATGCCCCCATTAGACCCCTTTCACTGACGTCACCCGAAACCGGAAGTAAACAAACCCTGCGCCACATTGGAAGACCAACAAACTCGTGATTTGGGGGAAATAAAGGCAGCGCGCGGTATGTGAACCCACGAGGCACTTGGTTCATCAAAATCTACAATGGTAAACTTTAGTGCTGTGTTAGGGTTCTAACAAAGCTGATGGGAAAGGTGAAAAGAAGTCTTTCTACAGAATACCAGCTGTGATTGAGACACAAGGGGAGCAAACCAAGGAGCTTTCTGCCAGGAGACAGAGAGGATTTAGCTGCTTTATGCAGAGCGGATCTGAATACTTCAAGTCTATTTTGTTACTGGTAAGTCACTAGGCTAGAGTGTTGTAGAACATTTTTTTAAATGTTTACTGAATAAAAATATCCTTAATTTTATAAATATTCTCTACTCTATATTTCATTTCTTTCTTTTGTTTTAATTTTCCTCCCTCCATCCCTCTTTGGATTTTAAATATAGTTTTTCCCCATGTCCAAATAATGAGGTAGGGTGGCATTTAGAAACCCATAGCCTACTGCTGACTTTCTTTATCAATGCTGCATCAAATTAATTTTGGTTATGTTTTTCTGTTTCCATGTACAGGTGTCTGCGCCGCAGGAGGAATAGGCCACAATTATAAATAAATCATAAAATGTTTCTAAGAACTTGTTCAAGTGTGTTCTGTTCCTTATAAATGTTAAAAGTTATGCCTCATTAGATAGCTCGACAAACATTAGGAGAGGTGCATTGTTGCATGCATTTTTATATCCTGTTGTACATTAAACAGGACGTAGCCTACGCACATTGATATAAATTAAGTTTCACTTTCATGGTTGAAGTATGCATGTGTGTGTTCATCCTAGGCAAGAGCCCCGATGCTTTATTGTTAGCTAGTTTAATTTAGCCTGTTTTGCTTAATTTGTAGCCTTCCTGTTGTACATAAAACAGGAAGTAAAGTTGGATGAATCATCGCCGAAAATTCAACTATAAATCGACCGAAATACGTAGTTGAATAAAGGGTGAAAGGGGGTCTATTCTCTGTCGACCACCAGCCACTTTTCAACGTCGTTTCAACGGAAACTCGTATGAGCAAAGCGGTGTTGAATCAACGTCGGTGATCGACGGTGATTCGACGGCGTATAGGTCGAAGAACATGCCGATGATTCCACGTCGAATCAACGACCCTCTGCTATCTGGGGCTAGTCAGTCATAACTAACCAGCTAAGTTCGTGAATCGTAAGAGTTGAGGTGACACGTTTAGCATCAGCATGCATTAAAAGCCCAAATGCCAACAATAATTTTTTTGGGGACTGGGATGTGTTTTCCGTCGAGTTGACCTATTCCTCGCATAACTTCATCCACGAGAGCATGAGAATTATCCACTTTGCATAGGTTGGGGACAGGAACGTTAAGGTGCATTGTGCGGGGGGGGCATTTTGTGTGTGTGTTGGGGGGGGTGCAGTGCCCCAGTAAAGCTTAATTCCTAGTGACGCCCCTGATCGAGACCCTTGCTCGTGCCAAGGTTCCCAGAAGCCTGACCTAAACCCGTTCAAGAACACGTTCCCTGGTGGTCGGAAAGCCGTGCGAGCAGAGCGAAAATAACAGCAACATGCGGAGCCAGCTACATTTTCTCCACATGTTGCACTTTGGTCCCTGAGCCCACTTGTCTTCATAAGACTTCAAACACATCGTGCAACTTGCACTCCAGCGCACAATGTCAGGGGAGGGCAAAGAAGGAAGAAAGGAGATAGATAGATAGAAAAGCCACCAGCTCTATTTTTGACTCCATCAGGGTTATGGGAAAGAGGAGAGAGCAGGAACGCATTCCCCCACTTTCAGAAATTATGCAGTCGATATTCCCGCATTTGAGGAATTCGCAAAGGTCTGCACGACCCTGGTGAAATTTCCTCCGTCAACGGTGCATCCTCAACAACCATTTTCTGCTCAAAACTCATGGAAACCCTAGCTGGGTGCTAAGGATAAAAGAAGCCTGAACAAAACCTGTTTTCTCACGCTCAGAAACACAGCAATACACAGAACCAGAGAGATTTTTTCCATATTACCCTTAAGAGCATCACCCTTCTAGCTCCACAAAGATTTAAAGCAGCTAGTAACTCTTGATATAAAACATCTGAACACAAAGAAAAACTTCAGAAAGACAAACAGCTCTATCATTGACTCCCACAGAATTAGCCAAAAGAGGAGAGCGTGAACGCAGTCCCCCACTACCATAAATTATGCAGTTGAGATTCCTGCATTTGAGGAATTCACAAAGGTCAGCACAACCTGAGTGCAATAGCTGGGCCTCACTTTGGGCAAACCACCTCCTTGATCATGGTATTGCCCCTGCCAGGTAAGTATGAACTTCTTTGCCTGGCTGAGATGTAACCCTGCAAGGGTGTAGGCCGCTCCATGAGGGCAGGCAAAGCGTCCGAGCAGGGTTTTGCTTAATTTTTGGCCCCTCCTCTTCCAAGTCAGCACAAGACACTGGTGGTGATTTCATGTGCGCTCCCTCTACTGGTCAGACAAGATATGGACCCGACAAGACTTTGCACCGACCGACACGTAGCCCTTTTCCACCAACAGGGAACGGGTTCCGTTCTGGTTCGCGCACCAAAGTTTGATCCGTTCAGAGCATTTTGGTCAAAAATCCATTGGGTCGGACAGTGGTTAAATTGGCTTTTGTAAGGAGGGGGAGCTCTTCTTCACTCACAGTGGTCAATATCTCTCAAAACATTTTTATTTATCGCACCATCAGTTTAATACATATTTTATCAGCTTATGGCCTAGTTATTTATATCTCACATCAATGCACATATTGGTAACTTATTACGCCTACGTTTCACCATCAATCTACACTGTAATTTGTAAAACCTATTCACAATATACACCACCAATTCACATATTAGCAATAGTATTTACATCTCATCAATCTACACTATTATTTGCATTACTTGTTTACATCTCACACCATCAATTCACATATTAACAATAGTTCTTTACATTTCACACCATAAATCTACATCAATCAAATCAATTGTTTGCTAAACTTACTTACATGTCACAACATCAAACCACATATCAGCAATAGCCAGTCATTCCAATTTAATTTACAACTTTCCAAATAAGACTTAGATCAAGTTTCTCCTGCCTTTCCTGTCTCTGTCTACATGCTCCCGGGGAGACTCCCAGAGCGTCCGGGAAACTAGGGATGTCTGAATTGTTTAATTTTGTTATTTAGTCTAGTCTTAGTACCCCACAGCAACCTCATAACTTTGACCAACCAAAGCAACATTGGATTGGGGGTCGAGCGCGCGAGCCAATGGAAAAATCCAGGCTGCCAGTTCTCACTATCATGAGGGAGGTTTGCTAAGGCTCCATGCGAAAAGATATGTTAGCGGGCATCCATTAAATCAGCTAACTCAATTTTCTGATATTTACCTAAAAGCTAAAAACACAGAAAACTTTTTTTGTCTGACTTTTACTCGACTTAGAAATAGAATATTAGAAGAACATCATCAGAGGGTCTACCATTGGCAATTCATAATAGTCATAATCGACATTGACTTTAGGCATATTAAAGTATGGTCTATAGTCACTGGATTTATCTAGATCTGTTACTATTAATAAGATTTAATTGACACAAAATGTGGTCATTCATATATATACACAAACATTTTATATATGCATACATTCAAGGGCACTTCAGCCCAACACCACCCCATGTTAACCGAACTACATGTCTTTGAACTGTGGGGTTAACCAGAGCTGACACAGGGAGAACACGCAAACTCCACACAGAAAGGCCCCCGCCAGCCACTGGGCTCAAACCCAGAACCTTCTTGCTGTGCGAACCACTCCGTCCCCCTGCTGCGCAAGTTAATAAATTTTTAAAGTCTCTCCGTCGGGGAATCGAACCCCGGTTTTCCGCGTGACAGGCAGAAATACTGCCCACTATACTAACGAGGATGACGCAATAGCTCTCATTTATCAATAAAAAATGTGGTATGGAAAGCACTTACTGCTGGGGTCAACAGCGCTCCTGTCAATAATCAAACTCCAGCTGATGTTTTCATATTTAATTTATAGGCCTACATCCGTGATATTGGACAGATCACACAACACTCAACTGTTCCTTTTCAAAATTCAACACCCCTACCCCGCTTGCTTATCTATCTATCTATCTATCTATCTATCTATCTATCTATCTATCGATCGATCTTTCTTTCAAAAAAGCTCGTTGGTCAGACATTTCTCTGCCTGTGTGCAATGGCTAATAAAGCTGTAAAGGTGTAAGAGATTGGCTCAGGCCACCTTACCCTCTACCAGCTTTCTGCACCTCCAATCCAGTGTCACTAACCTGATCCAGTGTTAAGTGCAGCTCAGGTTTCTCTTCATTGATGCATAACTCTTTCACCTTTTACTAAAGATTTCTGTGGAGAGAAATGTTAATGAGCTCAGTATATTTTTATAGGCTTTGCTCTGGCAGAGCTGAACATTTTTAGTCAACGAGTGTTAGAACTATTGATCTTTTTGCATGAAAGCATCTCTCACACACCCCAAAAGGTGATGTCTCTCTTCAAAAGGATCCAGCTGTTGGGGGCGGAGTCTAACTGTGTTTACCTTCCTGGAGATTAATATGTGGAAGTGGTATATTTAAAGCCATTAGCTGCAGTAAGTTATCATTTCTTCGCATTTCAATCAGGATCAAGTGTAGTATCTATTCTAATCAATTTGATTTGTTCTCTGAATGGGAGCGTTATATTAAGCAGATTTTTTTTTTTAAGTAAGGAGTTGGGATAGGAGTTTGCTCTTTCGGCTCCATATACCAATCTGATATTGTAGCATGTCTTATGGTCTAGGAAATAAGTTTTTTTTTCTTATTTAACGCGCTTTTTAAATGAAATTGTAAAATAGGTTTTTTTTTTAGAGTAGAGAATAAAAAATAGGAATTTGGTTCTTTAATTTTGTACTCTCATATGGTATTATAATAGAGTTAGGAATGGTTACTTTATTTTAAAAAAGAAAGAATAAGACTTAAAAGACTCGTATGTCAGAATGCTGTTCATAGACTTTAGCTCAGCATTCAACACAATCATTCCTCAGCAGCTCATTCACAAACTGGACCAGCTGGGACTCAACACCTCCCTGTGCAACTGGCTGCTGGACTTCCTGACGGGGAGACCACATACGGTACATGTTCGCCTTATGTGGTAACCTCGCATGATTTATTGTACACAGCTAATTACATTTTATACATGCATACGCTGTCTTTTGTTGGCAACGGTCGGGCAGAATAGCAGCGTGAATCCCTTAGTCAGGGGCGGGGCAGCCGCCCGGGGCGGCATCGCGGGGGGGCGAAAAAAAAAAAAACAGTCCCACCCCCCAAAAAAAGGTCCCCCCCAAAAAAACCCCGAAAAAAAAAAAAAAAAAACAAGACGGGCGTGTGTGTGTGTGTGTGTGAACATTTTGGATGGGGAAGCCCAATATACCCTTTTCACTGACGTCACCAGAAACCGGAAGTAAACAAACCCTGCGCCATATTGGAAGACCAAAAACTCGTGATTAGGGGGAAATAACGGCAGCGCGCGGAATTTAAACCCACGAGGCACTTGATTCATCAAAAACCTACAATGGTAAACTTTTGTGCTGTGTTAGGGTTCTAACAAAGCTGATGGGAAAGGTGAAAAGAAGTCTTTCTACAGAATACCAGCTGTGATTGAGACACAAGCAAACCAAGGAGCTTTCTGCCAGGAGACAGAGAATAAGTGCATTACTGAGTGTCTCTGAGCAAAGGAGAGCCTGAACGTTGCAACCTCCCTATTGGCTGTTTATTGGCTGTTTGTAAAAATGTATCAGTTGTTGCCCTTCCCACGGGAATCATCGCGGGCTCGAGAGACGAGACCTGACGAGTTAGTTCGTTGGTAGCAGAACAAAATGTCTGGACACAAATCGGGTTTTCAGAAAAGGAAAGAAAATAAACGGAGGGTTGAAAATACAAAAAAGGAGGCAGAAAATGCAAAACGAGTTTTAAGGTAGGACAAATGGTTAGTTTTCTGAGGCAGCCCGCCGTGGCTGCCTGCAGGCTTATTTATTATCGCCCATTTAGTTAAAATAGTTGATATAAAATGTTTATAGTTATAGTTATGTGATGGTTGTCCTGATTTAGACTGGTGTGTTTTTTTTTTGGGGGGGGGGTGCGCGATGTTGCACCCGGGTCCAGATTAGGGCAGAACCGGCCCTGGCTACATTTCAGGTGTAGTTTGTTTTATGAATGTATGTACTTGCATAGATGTGTACTTGGTCTTCCAATATGGCGCTTAACAAAATCTTGCGGCGCGGTGACGTCATGCGGTAGCCCTCTATACCAAAGTTGCGCAGGTGACGTCATCAGTGTGTGTGTGTGCCTAACTTGTCGTAGCCCCATAATATGCACAATCCCGCCAGCGGAACGTTGTACTAGTCATCAAAAATACTTTTCTGCCATAGTACTACCAGCAGGGGGTTTCGCCCGGGGAGTAAATCACTCTAGGATCGCCACTGCCCTTAGTATAAGCTCTAGGTTTTGCCTTTGGTCTGCATGTTAGCGAGTTAGGGACCCATCTGCATGACACGTGACTTCAAGCCGCTAGTTCCCCCCCCGGACATCACTCCGCTCAGAGACGGACTCTGCTCTCGGGTTTGCAGATGGTGCTCCACTGGTCAGTTTTATAGTAGGCCTATATATAGTGAGTGTTGTGTTCGTGCCTTATTACAAGTAATTGTTCTTAAGCTAAATGGTAAATTCCTAGACTAATTTTTGTGCTTACAGCATGCTAAGCGGAGATTTAGCAATCAGCATTGGGCGGTGTAATGTTATATCTGGTGCATTTCTTTCCTCGGTTTGGTGAAATCCAATTGGAATGTTAATATCTTCGAATGTACCAGAGCCATTCTGTGATTACCTAAATCAAACATGTCAATATCACGTTGAGAGTGAATGAAGCCAGTTCATGGCGAAACTTCTTTAGCGTCCTTGACCACGCTTTGGTCATTTTCGGTCTGAACATACAATTGATTGTTTTGAGTAACTGTACGTGTACACCAGAAACGACCAAAGCGACCAAGTAGCTGAGGTCGTTGAAGAAGTTTCACCATGAATTCGCTCTGGACGTGATATTGACATGTTTGATTTAGCTAATCACAGAACGGCTCTGGCTTGTCAGCCTGGGACATTCGAAGATATGGACATTCCAATTGGTTTTCGCTGAACCGTGTCATAGTTCATTACATAATATTAACTGACTTTTAACTTCTGAAATTCGCTCTGGTCGCCCATTTCGCTTCGCCCCCGGGGAATTCGCTTTGGTCGCTGAGTTCGCCGGCCCTCCATAGAGAAATAATAACTTCCGTCGCTTTGGTCGTTTCTGGTGTACAGTAATGCGGCTATACTCCGACTTACAGACATGCTGTATGTGTCAAGTGTTAACTGGATACTTTCCCCAAACAATAATTCTGCCTGGTTAAAAATCCGATAGGGTGACTTTGCACTATTCTCCGCCCAATGTATGGCTTGCATGTTTTGAAAAAGATGGTAAATTAGTGTCTAAAATGAGTTGTCGAAAATAAACTGCTTTGCTCACAACAGGAATATGGATGTCATGGAAAAATTAGACAGTGTGGCCATCAACATCTTAAAAGGTAAGAATGATAATGCTTGAATGTAAATTAAGTTAATGTGGTGTAGCTTTACTCATCTGTGTACCTGCTAATTTCATTTAAAATTAATGTTCATTACAATTATAGCTCTGTATGTTAAAACATGAGTTGTGTTTACCCACTTTTTTTGCAGTAAAATGCCTAGGTTCTTGATGAGCTTCGACGAATAGTTGCGAAGGACAACATGCACTACGTGAAAGAGCTGAGGGAGCGTTGGGCAGACTTCAGAACCAAACTCACCTTTTATGGCGTCTACAAGAAGGCACTGAAGCCCCCGCTGGGACTTCCTGCTGGTAAGGGTTTGGAATCCTTCTGAAATGGACAATTTCATGATGATGGCTTGTCACTGTTTATTGTTGAGTAATTGTGAGTAATTCAAATTACTTCCCCCCCCCCCGTAGATGAGCAAGCCATCTAATCATCTCACTGCCAGCTATGTTCCCTTCCGGTTACCCCGCACCAAAGAAGATGGCATCTCTATCAGAGGCACTCATTCATGTTCTACCGGTAAATAAAATTTATTCCATAACCTTCTGCAACTTTCTATTTGTTATTTCTATTTGCAGGTTTGAGTTAATCCAGTATGTGTCTGGAGGAGGTTGGATTTAAGTAATACTGTGTGTTAATGTTCAGCCCACAGAGGACCCAGGCGTATACCTAAGAAGACGGCCACTCGCCACACCGTTTGTCCTAGTGGGAGAGGGAGACTGCTTTTTCTGTGCTGGAAATGCTCCTGTCACATCATTCCCTAGGAGCGGTCTTGGGGAATCCATCCTATACATCATGGCGTACTACTACGCTTTTCATATGACGTACCCGAAATGTGTGGCATCTGTTCTTTCGATCCTTCAGACCGAGGTCTTGGGTGATAAGATTCATGAGAAAGACCAAACCACGGCCTTTAAATGTGCCAAAGCTGACTGGTAGGCCTTTCTTAGCTAGTGCATGTGAGTGAGGTGTGCGTGCCTGAGACATTCATTGTGTGAAACAGAACAAAGTTTTATTTTTGTGTTCATTGAAGGCCCTCTTCTAATTCCTTGCTGCCCCATAGCCTGCTATGCCTCTCATGCCAACTTGTGTTTTGCAGCATTTTGTTGATATAATAAAAATAAAAATGCAGATCTGAAGTTCTTGTCCAGTCTATTTTTCCCCTACATTCATCACACCTAAACAGGAAATTTATTCTAGATAAGAAAATAAGTATTCTAGCTAAGAAAAACAAACTTGTTTTGAGCCTTTAAATAAGCTGGAATCAAGCACATTTGCCTTGTTTTTAAGCCTATTAAATTCTAATTTTGAGCAATATTTGCTCAGATGAAATTGGTTTCTAAGCAATAATTACTGAAAATCAGAAGAAATGGCTTAGAATAAGAGAGAAAATCTTAACAAGTAAAATAAAAACTAGCTTTTTATGCTTAATTTAAGATTTTTGGTATGCTTACTACTTGCATATTTTTTTCTTGTTTTAAGAAATCTTACCAAGTCCCATTATCTTGCTGCACTGGCAGATTATTTTTGCTTAAAATAAGTGATTTTCCCCCGAAACACTATATATTTTTCTTATTTTTTTAGAGGGCATTTTTTGCAGTGTTGGGCCTCAAATACAGAAGCAATGGCACTTAGGCATGTGTCCCCAGGGTAGGCCTGCAGCGTTGGTGGTATAGTGGCTGGCATAGCTACCTTCCAAGCAGTTGACTTGGGTTCGATTCCGGGCCAAAGGCAGATAGTGTGGTGAGGCACTTGGGAGGAAACAGCAGGAACGGATCGGGAGGTGACTGAGGGCTGCTCCTTCTGCTTTCCGCTCGCATTGCATGTAATCGAATAGCATCAGTTTGCGCAAACCTGGGCGTGTTTGAAGGACACGGGCACCTGCGTGTTTTTCTTTCGTTGGTGACAAGCTACTTTGCCTGTTTTCCACAAACGGAGAACTGCACAGTCACGGCTTTAGAGTTAATAAGCAAACGTGTCTGAATGTTGGCTGGCAAATACTCGTTGATACATGATGAAGCATTCCAGAGTCAGTGCCACTTTGCAGCGTTCTGATGCCGTTTGCAGCCCTGTTGACCTGACCTCACTCTGTAAACGAGCAACCAAGTGGTATTTGAGAACACCACCTCCTTGTGACCAATTGCAATGTCCATGCTTCCACAGTCCTTCCACTTTCCACGAGCAATGTACTGTAAGTAGTTGTTTGCAGGTTTGAATGACATCAGTTTGCCCCTGCGCACGGTCGACCCATGAAGCCGTGAACAACACAGGCTCCTGTGTGTTTTCCTTTCGTTGGCAACAAGCGACAGGTGTATGTTTGTCCACAAACAGAGAACTGGAGAGTCACTGTGTAAGATTTGTTCAGTAAATGTGTCCATACCTTGGCTGGTGAAAAGCAAACACTTGCTTCTGTAGTTGGCACGGTCAGAGCAGAGATCACAGCTCAGCAGTCGCTCAAAAAATGAATAAATAAATAAACCAACCCACTGCTGTTTCTGCCCGGTTTTGAACCAAGGACTTTTCACGGGTGAGACGAATGTGATAACCACTACACTACAGAAACCTCAGCTCTTGGGCTGATCAGCTGTTGCCTGGGCCTCAAATACAGAAGCAATGGCACTTAGGCATGTGTCCCCAGGGTAGGTCTGCAGCGTTGGTGGTATAGTGGCTGGCATAGCTGCCTTCCCGGCCAGGCGAGGGGCATAATGGACTGTAAGAAAGGGGGAAGAAAAGAAAAAAGAAAAATAAGAAAATGGGGGAAAGAAGGGGGAAAAGAAGAGAAAAAGAGGAAAAAATAGTGTCAAGTGTCTTGTCCCCTTTCTCCACCCCTGACCCAATGTTGGTGTACAGTTGCACTCCTGGTGGATCCTGGATGCAGGCAAGGTGTTTCTGCTGTATCTCCCACACTCGAGGCATGCTCTTGTGATTGATGAGGTGCAGTCCAGTGCTGTCCACCAGCTGCCACATGGAGTCAAGCAGACTTTTGATGAGTGCACGGGTCTCTTCTACCCCTCGGGTTCTCCTGCGGCAGTGCCTCGCTAGCTCACTTGTGCTGATGGTTGCCAACACCTGAGCATCTGTTGGCTCATAGCCAGGATGTTTCTTCTTCAGCTCTGCCTGCTTGGCCTCCTTCAGATGACAGATATCCTGCTTGTCCCACTCAAAAATTGTGCTTGACAATTTAGAACAGAACGTACCATACAGTGGATGGTGTTCTGTGGTGAGACCGTCAGCGAACCGCCTCATGAAGTGGAACACATCCAAACGCACAGTGGAGGTCCACAGCCGAAACCATCCTTGGGATACACTTCCTCAAACCACTGGGCCAGGGGCAGGGGATGGAAGGCTGGTGGCGGCGCACAAACATCCTGGGGCTGGCTGAGGCAGGATTTCTTGTGTAGCTGACAATCTGTTAAATAATCAGAACATCTCCTTGCCCACTCCTCACCTGCAATAGCGGTCTTCTGGAAAACATTGGAGTAAAAAGACCACCAGCTAGCAGAGGATGGTTTCGATCCATCGGCCTCTGGGTTATGGGCCCAGCACGCTCCCGCTGCGCCACTCTGCTGACCTCATACACCCGATGGGACTCAAACCCACAGTCCCTGGCTTAGGAGACCAGTGCCTTATCCATTAGGCTACTGGGGCTCTGCCACAACCTGACGAAAAAGGGCAGCCACTCAAAAATAGCTAGGCTCGTTCCTCAGCCGTCTCTCATCTCCGTGACAGAAACTTCTTTTGTGTTTGCTCAGTTTGAAATAATTTGCTGGGTCTGCACCAAAGTCAAACGCTTGCAACATCCGACTTTAATGTCAGCACGTCCTCATTCCAGTCACAAATTGCTCACAAGGCATTTTACCCCGACTTAAGTAAGTAGACTTTTCTTTGGAAGCATGTACACTGCCAGTCGTAGCCAACCAATTTTACACTGGAAAGCACAGCTTTGTACTGAATTTACATAGGCCGCATAATGTTGCGGTGGTTAGCAGTGTCAACTCACACCGAGCAGGGTCTGGGCTTGAGCCTAGTGGGTGACCGGCAGCCTTTATGCCTGGAGCATGCATGCTCTCTTCGTGCCTGTGAGGATTGGCACCGGGTGCTCCAGGTTCCTGCCCCAGTCTCTAGACCTAGAGAAGGTCAAGCGAAAACTCTGAATAGCCCAGAGGTGTTAATGTGTCTGGGTTACCCCTGAGATAGCTCATGGGTACAGAAAATGAATGACTGTATGTGTACAATTCAGGGCACTTGATTAATTACGTTTTATGTCTTGTGCTTAAGAAGAACATGTGGAAAAAAGTTAGAAAACCATGAAATCACTCTGATTTTTCCTGATTCACTGACCAGGATCTTTGCTACCCAAAGAGCTCTGATCTGTGAGTCGTACACATGGGTAACATACTGTGACAACAATTGGTAGATGCGGTGGGCCTTTTTTCACTCCCATAATGCCTATGTGCCTGTCTGCGTGATACAAAGCACTGACCAATGGCAAACTAGTGACAGAGCACTGAAAATCAAGCCTCCTGATGGACAATTTTTGAGGCCAGCCACTAAATTTCTAGTAAGACAGATAGATGACGTTTATTGCCTCTGCTGGGAATTTTGGGAAGAAAAGTGGCTAGAAAGAGCAGCGGACTGTGTCGGTGTCTGGGCTCTGGGCCCAGCGCGCTTCCGGTGCGCCACTCTGCACACCCCACACGGGTCTCAAACCCACAATCACTGGGTCACGGAAAACGTTGGAGTAAAATTTGGCAGACTCGACAGAAGATGGTTTCGATCCATCGACCTCCGGGCCCGGCACACTCCCGCTGCTGACCTCTCACTTTCTGTGGGTCTGGAGCCTGCAATAGCTGTCTTCTGGAAAACGTTGGAGTAAAAAGACCACCAGCTAGCAGAGGATGGTTTCGATCCATGGGCCTCTGGGTTATGGGCCCAGCACGCTCCCACTGCGCCACTCTGCTGACCACACATCCCAGATGGGACTCGAACCCATAGTTCCTGGCTTAGGAGACCAGTGCCATTATCATTGTTAATTATCATTCAAATTTTAGGTAAATTATTTTAATTTGCATCTTATACGGATTTTATAAGGGAAATACGGATTTTGGAGGTTGGTTATACAGGTTTGATTGACCAAAGGTTGACATGTATGTTAATGGATAATTAACATCCAAACATGAAGAGGAAAGGAGAATCTTTACCAGTTTCTTCTCTCAGTTAGTGTTGCTGTTGCTCTGCCCCTTCTCTCTCAGCTCTCTTTTTCTTGCATCCACCAACAAAAAAGAATGAAGACATTTCTGCAGAATCAATTAATAAATAAAATGTGATTTTTTTTTTTTTAAATCAGAAAGAAATTATCCTTGGGGCATCATCTGTATATCTGGAGCATGCAAGTCTCACCTGTGTGTGAGAAACACTGCGAGGCTTTCAGTGGATCATTACTGTGCTACAACTTCAAGAACAATTTTAAAGGCTATATGGTGGCAACGAATATATTTTGCACATAATTATTGTTAATGAAGTAAATTATTTAAAAAAAAGCAAAGTTTTAACTAATCATTAGTATTTTTAAGAAGTTAGAGGTGAGGATTAGTATTTAGGTCTAAATCCAAATTAAACATTAACAGTTTATAATCAGGACAAAAATGATGGTTGATCATCCGAAAGCGAATTGACATACAGGCAGTTAGAATGTGCATGTGAACATATAAAGAGCTCCATCTTGTGAGAAAAGCACGGTTCTGGTCCAGTCATGTGTAGTGCTTTTTGTACAGTGTAGTTGGGTTTCCTGTCACTGTGGGCCCCAGAGCGCAGTAGTACAGTGCAGAGTCTGTCGCTGCAGCAGAGGAGATGAACAGATCCACTTTCTTACTCGTTTTATCAAGTTTTATGGAAAATTGTGAACGAGGCAGTTGAGCCTTGGTGACACTTTCAGTGACTTCATCAAACAGCATCAGAAAATCTGGTCTTGATCCAGGCTTTTGTTGATACCAGTGGACATGCCAAACTGATCCAGTATATGTGCAGGACAGTGTGGTGAGGTCACTCATGGTGCTAATGGTTTGTCTCTTGAGGTCTTGGCCTGTCCAGTGTTTTTGTTAGCTCAGATGAGAAAGTAGCCAGAATGCACAGCCCACAGCCCACTCTACAATTGACACACTGCATTATTTAAAATGCGTGTCCATTTTTTGCGAGACAAATAGTAAACAGAAGCTAACTGCAGCTAGGAACTAAAGTTGTGAGTGACGTTACAGCAGTTTCTGGGGGCTGTTTTGGGGCTCAGTGCAGGGTCTTCAAGGTTCTGCTGTTCCCCCAATCTTCAGGAGCTGCAAAAGCGTTAAGGCTCCATAGCTCAGTGGTGAGAGCACTGGTCTAGTAAACCAGGGGTTGTGAGTTCAATTCTCACTGGAGCCTGTAAAGAGTTAGTGAAACTGTCTCTGAATCTTACTTTTGTTGGCTAGTACGCTACCAGTTTTCATATCAGGTGTAAACAAACCACAGCTGATGGATTCTCAATCCTCCCTGCCCTTCTCTTTCAGTAAATGATAAGTTTTTTTTAAAAAATTATTAAAACAGAGAAAATGCAGTGAGAAGGTACATTCCAACATCCATGTAGGTAAACCTAGGCCAAAAATGGACATCGTCACTCCAATAATTTCAAGCAATTTTGCACACATCCTAAGCATCTCATCTCATCTCATTATCTCCAGCCGCTCCATCCTTCTACAGGGTCGCAGGCAAGCTGGAGCCCATCCCAGCTGACTACGGGCGAAAGGCGGGGTACACCCTGGACAAGTCGCCAGGTCATCACAGGGCTGACACATAGACACAGACAACCATTCACACTCACATTCACGCCTACGGTCAATTTAGAGTCACCAGTTAACCTAACCTGCATGTCTTTGGACTGTGGGGGAAACCAGAGCACCCGGAGGAAACCCACGCGGACACGGGGAGAACATGCAAACTCCACACAGAAAGGCCCTCGTCGGCCCCGGGGCTCGAACCCAGGACCTTCTTGCTGTGAGGCGACAGCGCTAACCACTACACCACCGTGCCGCCCCATCATAAGCATAAATAAGCTAAATTCTGTCTGTATCTATCCTTTGCTTCTCTCTGACTTAGCTTATCCAAGCAATCTGGTAGTACAGCTTTTCTAGTGGTAGCTTTCTTCGAACTGCAGACATCTGACATCTTCAATATTGTTTGCCTTCAGTATGTAAACAAAGTTCACTTGTCCCCCAGGATAAGGGCAGTAATGGTTGCTAATGTAAGTGTGACATCAGTGCAAGGGGTCTGTTGCAAATTTTGACAATGTGGCACAAAGTCAGAGAAGGGAACTTCTTTATAATCTCACTATCTGGTGTGACCCAGATGAGGATGGGTTCTATTTTGAGTCTGCTTGCTCAGCTATCGTCTCCAAATCATCCTCAAACAAAAAAACAAAGATTGAGGACGAATTTGAAGAGCTTTTGTGTCTTTTTCAAAAGAATCGGTATCAAGAATTCACGCCACTGAGGAGAATATTAGAGTCCGTGTGGAAACAAAAGAAGGTACTGGTGCAAATAAGATCAAGCGTGCAGCGCCGCCAAGCTGCAAATCGCTGTGATCTAATAATGGCGGGCAAGCTTTTAGTGATTTTTGGAACAGGATTCAGATGCAAAAAAGCATTTTTTGAACCATTTTTTTCTTTAGTCGCCAACTTTCCAGTGTAATTGAGCACAGCACACACAGAAAACCAGGTACAGTATTTTCTGATGCACCTTTCATGAAACGATGGAGCCAAGAGAAATCCATGTCGCCAGCAGTTCAGGTCGACCATTTAAGGCATCCATTAAATTAGCTAACTCAATTTTCTGATATTTACCTAAAAGCTAAAAACACAGAAAACAGCTACAACTTAGTAAATGAAGATAAAATATGACAGAACTACAGACAAAAAGATCTGAACTTCAGCAAATGGATGCATGAATTTTTCAACTAGCATTGTGTCTGTCAGTGTTAGCTAACGCTACTTATGTCATCTGCTGCACTAGTATATTTTGCCTGAGAAAGTTTCTCAACTAAAGACAAAATAAACAAAAGAACCACGACTTACCTCTGTCTACTTTGCTAAGGCATCGTGTTTAGCAGATAGTTACAACTTCATACGACACAAATCCTCATAAAATATAAAGTATGACGGACTGATAGAAAACAGTGGCACCAATTTCTCGAGCTGAAGTCCATTAACATTAAACGTATGATGATGCTGTGTGATGTCACGCATTCTCACAGCGCATGCGCATTCAATGATAATTCCAATGAAAATGTTTTTTTTTTTAATTGATGGGTGTAATTCACTTTAGCTTATTTTTTGTTGTCTAAATCATTATTGATGAACTCTCATATTGATGGTGTTTTTAGAATAGATGAAAATGAATAAAAGTATTATATTATAATAAACACTGAAGCAGAGGGAGCTCAGCTCCTGCTGGCTGTACTGCCGAGGCGAGGAGGCGGAGCTGAGCTCCGGAGGTCCCCGGCCTAATTTAATCTCTGGGTTCGGAACCTGAAAAGTTGGTCCCCTTCCGGATAGAAGTTTTGTTTTTTTTTGTTTTTTCCTGGTGCGAACCGTGACGACATCAGAGGGCGTGTTTTTAGTTTAGGATAAGTTTCTACATCTTCTTATGATTACTAGTTGGTCTGTGCTTGTATTTTGGAAGAAAGCAAATATCTGCTATGTCTGCAAGTCTTATGAAGACAAGGAGGCTCAGGCACCAAAGCGCAGTGTGTGGAGAAAATGTACCTGGCTCCGCATGTTGCTGGTGTTTTTGTTCTGCTCGCACAGCTTTCTGACCACCAGGGAAGAAATAACAGAACAAAGCTTGCGGGCAAGCAATGCGATCCACCATCTCCGGACTACTGTTTACTTCTGCTGTGCACTGTGCAATGCCTTCTGTCGATGACGCATTCTTGATGCATTCACGTGCCCCAGTAAAAATCAGCTGTGCCCCAGTAAGAAAATGTTGAAAGATTTTTGTAACAAACTAGTTTCTTTGGCGGATCATTTATCTACTGTAAGTTGTAGGACAGAGTGTGTTTCAAACTTCTATTGCCTCTTCTTTCTAACTAATTTTCTGATTGGTCTGGGAGATTCTCACTGTAAACATAGCGTGCGTGCGGCGTGCCATGAGTCCATTTAGCCTACTAGAGAGATGAGTCTACTCTTTGGATGAGTCAGAGAACGGGCTCTGGATGAGTTAAGGTAGCGCGAAGTTTTTGCAACAAAACTAAGCAAACCATATTCTAACAAACCCATTAAACTACATCGAATTAAACGATATTAAATTACTTTTCCAGATGGATATCAGACAATTCTTCTCACGAAGCAGAGACGGGGCAGGGAAACAGTGACAGATGAGGAGGAGGGTGAGAGAGGTAAGATTAAGGTTGTAGGCTATGTGCTAGTCAGTCATAACTAACCAGCTAAGTTCGTGAATCGTAAGAGTTGAGGTGACACGTTTAGCATCAGCATGCATTAAAAGCCCAAATGCCAACAATAATTTTTTTGGGGACTGGGATGTGTTTTCCGTCGAGTTGACCTATTCCTCGCATAACTTCATCCACGAGAGCATGAGAATTATCCACTTTGCATAGTTTGGGGACAGGAACGTTAAGGTGCATTGTGCGGGGGGCATTTTGTGTGTGTGTTGGGGAGGGGGGGTGCAGTGCCCCAGTAAAGCTTAATTCCTAGTGACGCCCCTGATCGAGACCCTTGCTCATGCCAAGGTTCCCAGAAGCCTGACCTAAACCCGTTCAAGAACACGTTCCCTGGTGGTCGGAAAGCTGTGCGAGCAGAGCGAAAATAACAGCAACATGCGGAGCCAGCTACATTTTCTCCACATGTTGCACTTTGGTCCCTGAGCCCACTTGTCTTCATAAGACTTCAAACACATCGTGCAACTTGCACTCCAGCGCACAACGTCAGGGGAGGGCAAAGAAGGAAGGAAGGAAGGAAATAGATAGATAGATAGATAGATAGATAGATAGATAGATAGATAGATAGATAGAAAAGCCACCAGCTCTATTTTTGACTCTGTCAGGATTATGGGAAAGAGGAGAGAGCAGGAACGCATTCCCCCACTTTCAGAAATTATGCAGTCGATATTCCTGCATTTGAGGAATTCGCAAAGGTCTGCATGACCCTGGTGAAATTCCCTCCGTCAACGGTGCATCCTCAACAACCATTTTCTGCTCAAAACTCGTGGAAGCCCTAGCTGGGTGCTAAGGATAAAAGAAGCCTGAACAAAACCTGTTTTCTCACGCTCAGAAACACAGCAATACACAGAACCAGAGAGATTTTTTCCACGTTACCCTTAAGGCAGCTGGGCCATAGAAGGTTCACGCTGCACGCTGCATGCTGCACACTACACGCTACACGCGTGTAAAGAAAAGTGGACAAACGTAGCATGACTTGCTCTGGGCCATAGAACGGCGTTCACATTGCACGCTGCACGCTGCACACTTCACGCGTGAAGCGTGAAATGAACATGCACACTTTTTTCTAGGCGTGAAGATGGAAATTCCAGTCAATGCATGCGGTCACCGCCGCGCCAGCCAATCAGAACGGGTCTAGGGAGATAACTCTATGCTTTCAGGGGAAAACTTCAGAAAAAATATAATTGAATGGTATAATTGAAAAATAGTTCTTCATCGGGATTGTCAAGCAGATTATAGAATGTTCGGTGAAATTCACCACGGGTTTCTCTCAGAAGGAAGTGTTCTCGGCTCCAAATTCTGTTCCTTTTTCTCTTCCTCTGTCTCAGTAAAAGCAGAATGAGGCAATCGTCGTCATCCGAAGAGTCCATATTGTTGGTTACTCGGTCAAAGTAGAACAGACGCAACATGTGAACATCCAAGCATGAAGTTTAATGGCCCAGGGTCCAGTTCTTCATGTGAACGTGTAGCGTGTAGCATGCAGCATGAACCTTCTATGGCCCAGCTGCCTAAGAGCATAACCCTTCTAGCTCCTCAAAGATTTAAAGCAGCTAGTAGCTCTTGATATAAAACATCTGAACACAAACAAAGACTTCAGAAAGACAAACAGCTCTATCTTTGACTCCCACAGAATTAGGCAGAAGGGGAGAGCACGAACGCAGTCCCCCACTACCAAAAATTATGCAGTTGAGATTCCTGTATTTGAGGAATTCACAAAGGTCAACACAGCCTGAGTGCAATGGCTGGGCCTCACTTTGGGCAAACCACCTTCTTGATCATGGTATTGCCCCTGCCAGGTAAGTATGAGCTTCTTTGCCTGGCTGAGATGTAACCCTGCAAGGGTGTAGGCCGCTCCGTGAGGGCAGGCAACGCGTCCGAGCAGGGTTTTGCATAATTTTTGGCCCCTCCTCTTCCAAGTCAGCACAAGACACTGGTGGTGATTTCATGTGCGCTCCCTCTACTGGTCAGACAAGATATGGACCCGACAAGACTTTGCACCGACCGACATGTAGCCCTTTTCCACCAACAGGGAACGGGTTCCCTTCTGGTTCACGCACCAAAGTTTGATCCGTTCAGAGCATTTTGTTCAAAAATCCATTGGGTCGGACAGTGGTTAAATTGGCTTTTGTAAGGAGGGAGAGCTCTTCTTCACTCACAGTGTTCAATATCTCTCAAAACATTTTTATTTATCGCACCATCAGTTTAATACATATTTTATCAGCTTATGGCCTAGTTATTTATATCTCACATCAATGCACATATTGGTAACTTATTACGCCTACGTTTCACCATCAATCTACACTGTAATTTGTAAAACCTATTCACAATATACACCACCAATTCACATATTAGCAATAGTATTTACATCTCATCAATCTACACTATTATTTGCATTACTTGTTTACATCTCACACCATCAATTCACATATTAACAATAGTTCTTTACATTTCACACCATAAATCTACATCAATCAAATCAATTGTTTGCTACACTTACTGACATGTCACAACATCAAACCACATATCAGCAATAGCCAGTCATTCCAATTTAATTTACAACTTTCCAAATAAGACTTAGATCAAGTTTCTCCTGCCTTTCCTGTCTCTGTCTACATGCTCCCGGGGAGACTCCCAGAGCGTCTGGGAGACTAGGGATGTCTGAATCATTTAATTTTGTTATTTAGTCTAGTCTTAGTACCCCACAGCAACCTCATAACTTTGACCGACCAAAGCAACATTGGATTGGGGGTCGAGCGCGCGAGCCAATGGAAAAATCCAGGCTGCCAGTTCTCACTATCACGAGGGAGGTTTGCTAAGGCTCCATGCGCAAAGATATGTTTGCGGGCATCCATTAAATTAGCTAACTCAATTTTCTGATATTTACCTAAAAGCTAAAAACACAGAAAACTTTTTTTTGTCTGACTTTTACTCAACTTAGAAATAGAATATTAGAAGAACATCATCAGAGGGTCTACCATTGGCAATTCATAATAGTCATAATCGACATTGACTTTAGTCATATTAAAGTATGGCCTATGGATTTATCTAGATCTGTTACTATTAATAAGATTTAATTGACACAAAATGTGGTCATTCATATATATATATATATATATACACACAAACATTTTATATATGCATACACTCAAGGGCACTTCAGCCCAACACCACCCCACGTTAACCGAACTACATGTCTTTGAACTGTGGGGTTAACCAGAGCTGACACAGGGAGAACACGCAAACTCACCACAGAAAGGCCCCCACCAGCCGCTGGGCTCAAACCCAGAACCTTCTTGCAGTGCGAACCACTCCATCCCCCTGCTGCGCAAGTTAATAAATTTTAAAGCCTCCCCGTCGGGGAATCGAACCCCGGTCTTCCGCGTGACAGGCGGAGATACTGTCCACTATATTAACGAGGATGACGTAATCACTCTCATTTATCAATAAAAAATGTGGTATGGAAAGCACTTACTGCTGGGGTCAACAGCGTTCCTGTCAATAATCAAACTCCAGCTGATGTTTTCATATTTAATTTATAGGCCTACATCCGTGATATTGGACAGATCACACAACACACAACTGTTCCTTTTCAGAATTCAACAGCCCCACCCCGCTTACTTATCTATCTGTCTATCTATCGATCGATCGATCGATCTTTCTTTCAAAAAAGCTCGTTGGTCAGACATTTCTCTGCCTGTGTGCAATGGCTACTAAAGCTGTAAAGGTGTAAGAGATTGGCCCAGGCCACCTTACCCTATACCAGCTTTCTGCACCTCCAATCCAGTGTCACTAACCTGATCCAGTGTTAAGTGCAGCTCAGGTTTCTCTTCATTGACGCATAAATCTTTCGCCTTTTACTAAAGATTTCCATGGAGAGAAATGTTAATGAGCTTAGTATATTTTTGTAGGCTTTGTTCTGGCAGAGCTGAACATTTTTAGTCAACGAATATTAGAACTATTGATCTTTTTGCATTAAAGCATCTCCCACATGCCCCACAAAGCGATGTCTCTCTTCAAAAGGATCCAGCTGTTGGGGGCGGAGTCTAGCTGTGTTTACCTTCCTGGAGTTTAATATGTGGAAATGGTATATTTAAAGCCATTAGCTACAGTAAGTTATTGTTTCTCCGCATTTCAATCAGGATCAAGTGTAGTATCTATTCTAATCAATTTGATTTGTTCTTTAAACGGGAGCGTTATATCGAGTAGATTTTTTTTTAAAGTAAGGAGCTGGGATAGGAGTTTGCTCTTTCGGCTCCATATACTAATCTGATATTGTAGCATGTCGTATGGTCTAGGAAATAAGTTTTTTATTCTTATTTAACGCGCTTTTTAAATGAAATTGAAAAAAGGGTTTTTTTTTAGAGAATAAAAAATAGGAATTTGGTCCTTTTATTTTGTACTCTCATATGGTATTATAATAGATTTAGGAATGGTTACTTTATTTTAAAAAAGAATAAGACTCAAAAGACTCGTATGTCAGAATGCTGTTCATAGATTTTAGCTCAGCATTCAACACAATCATTCCTCAGCAGCTCATTCACAAACTGGACCAGCTGGGACTCAACACCTCCCTGTGCAACTGGCTGCTGGACTTCCTGACGGGGAGACCACATACGGTACATGTTCGCCTTATGTGGTAACCTCGCATGATTTATTGTACACAGCTAATTACATTTTATACATGTATACGCTGTCTTTTGTTGGCAACGGTCGGGCAGAATAGCAGCGTGAATCCCTTAGTCAGGGGTGGTCCTGGGGGCGGGCCAACCGGGCAGCCGCCCGGGGCGGCATCGCGGGGGGACGAAAAAAAAAAACGGTCCCCCCCCCCCAAAAAAAAAGGTCCCCACAAAAAAAACCCCGAAAAAAAAAAAACCAAGACGGGCGTGTGTGTGTGTGTGAACATTTTGGATGGGGAAGCCCAATATACCCTTTTCACTGACGTCACCGGAAACCGGAAGTAAACAAACCCTGCGCCATATTGGAAGACCAACAAACTCGTGATTAGGCGGAAATAACGGCAGCGCGCGGAATTTAAACCCACGAGGCACTTGATTCATCATAAACCTACAATGGTAAACTTTTGTGCTGTGTTAGGGTGTTCCAACAAAGCTGATGGGAAAGGTGAAAAGAAGTCTTTCTACAGAATACCAGCTGTGATTGAGACACAAGCAAACCAAGGAGCTTTCTGCCAGGAGACAGAGAATAAGTGCATTACTGAGTGTCTCTGAGCAAAGGAGAGCCTGAACGTTGCAGCCTCCCTATTGGCTGTTTATTGGTTGTTTGTAAAAATGTATCAATTGTTGCCCCTCCCACGGGAATCATCGCGGACTCGAGAGACGAGACCTGACGAGTTAGTTCGTTGGCAGCAGAACAAAATGTCTGGACACAAATCGGGTTTTCAGAAAAGGAAAGAAAATAAAGGGAGGGTCGAAAATACAAAAAAGGAGGCAGAAAATGCAAAACGAGTTTTAAGGTAGGACAAATGGTTAGTTTTCTGAGGCAGCCCGCCGTGGCTGCCTGCAGGCTTATTTATTATAGCCCATTTAGTTAAAATAGTTGATATAAAATGTTTATAGTTATAGTTATGTGATGGTTGTCCTGATTTAGACTGGTGGTTTTTTTTTTGGGGGGGGGGTTGCGCGATGTTGCACCCGGGTCCAGATTAGGGCAGAACCGGCCCTGGCTACATTTCAGGTGTAGTTTGTTTTATGAATGTATGTACTTGCATAGATGTGTACTTGGTCTTCCAATATGGCGCTTAACAAAATCTCGCGGCGCGGTGATGTCATGCGGTAGCCCTCTATACCAAAGTTGCGCAGGTGACGTCATCAGTGTGTGTGTGTGCCTAACTTGTCGTAGCCCCATAATATGCACAATCCCGCCAGCGGAACGTTGTACTAGTCATCAAAAATGCTTTACTGCCATAGTACTACCAGCAAGGGGTTTCGCCCGGGGAGTAAATCACTCGAGGATCGCCACTGCCCTTAGTATAAGCTCTAGGTTTTGCCTTTGGTCTGCATGTTAGCGAGTTAGGGACCCATCTGCATGACACGTGACTTCAAGCCGCTAGTTCCCCCCCCCCGGACATCACTCCACTCAGAGACGGACTCTGCTCTCGGGTTTGCAGATGGTGCTCCACTGGTCAGTTTTATAGTAGGCCTATATATAGTGAGTGTTGTGTTCGTGCCTTATTACAAGTAATTGTTCTTAAGCTAAATGGTAAATTCCTAGACTAATTTTTGTGCTTACAGCATGCTAAGCAGAGATTTAGCAATCAGCATTGGGCGGTGTAATGTTATATCTGGTGCATTTCTTTCCTCGGTTTGGTGAAATCCAATTGGAATGTTAATATCTTCGAATGTACCAGAGCCATTCTGTGATTACCTAAATCAAACATGTCAATATCACGTTGAGAGCGAATGAAGCCAGTTCATGGCGAAACTTCTTTAGCGTCCTTGACCACGCTTTGGTCGTTTTCGGTCTGAACATAAAATTGATTGTTTTGAGTAACTGTACGTGTACACCAGAAACGACCAAAGCGACCAAGTAGCTGAGGTCGTTGAAGAAGTTTCACCATGAATTCGCTCTGGACGTGATATTGACATGTTTGATTTAGCTAATCACAGAACGGCTCTGGCTTGTCAGCCTGGGACATTCGAAGATATGGACATTCCAATTGGTTTTCGCTGAACCGTGTCATAGTTCATTACATAATATTAACTGACTTTTAACTTCTGAAATTCGCTCTGGTCGCTCATTTCGCTTCGCCCCCGGGGAATTCGCTTTGGTCGCTGAGTTCGCCGGCCCTCCATAGAGAAATAATAACTTCCGTCGCTTTGGTCGTTTCTGGTGTACAGTAATGCGGCTATACTCCGACTTACAGACATGCTGTATGTGTCAAGTGTTAATTGGATACTTTCCCCAAACAATAATTCTGCCTGGTTAAAAATCCGATAGGGTGACTTTGCACTATTCTCCGCCCAATGTATGGCTTGCATGTTTTGAAAAAGATGGTAAATTAGTGTCTAAAATGAGTTGTCGAAAATAAACTGCTTTGCTCACAACAGGAATATGGATGTCATGGAAAAATTAGACAGTGTGGCCATCAACATCTTAAAAGGTAAGAATGATAATGCTTGAATGTAAATTAAGTTAATGTGGTGTAGCTTTACTCATCTGTGTACCTGCTAATTTCATTTAAAATTAATGTTCATTACAATTATAGCTCTGTATGTTAAAACATGAGTTGTGTTTACCCACTTTTTTTGCAATAAAATGCCTAGGTTCTTGATGAGCTGCGACGAATAGTTGCGAAGGACAACATGCACTACGTGAAAGAGCTGAGGGAGCGTTGGGCAGACTTCAGAACCAAACTCACCTTTTATGGTGTCTACAAGAAGGCACTGAAGCCCCCGCTGGGACTTCCTGCTGGTAAGGGTTTGAAATCCTTCTGAAATGGCCAATTTCATGATGATGGCTTGTCACTGTTTATTGTTGAGTAATTGTGAGTAATTCAAATTACTTCCCCCCCGTAGATGAGCAAGCCATCTAATCATCTCACTGCCAGCTATGTTCCCTTCCGGTTACCCCGCACCAAAGAAGATGGCATCTCTATCAGAGGCACTCATTCATGTTCTACCGGTAAATAAAATTTATTCCATAACCTTCTGCAACTTTCTATTTGTTATTTCTATTTGCAGGTTTGAGTTAATCCAGTATGTGTCTGGAGGAGGTTGGATTTAAGTAATACTGTGTGTTAATGTTCAGCCCACAGAGGACCCAGGCGTATACCTAAGAAGACGGCCACTCGCCACACCGTTTGTCCTAGTGGGAGAGGGAGACTGCTTTTTCTGCGCTGGAAATGCTCCTGTCACATCATTCCCTAGGAGCAGTCTTGGGGAATCCGTCCTATACATCATGGCGTACTACTACGCTTTTCATATGACATACCCGAAATGTGTGGCATCTGTTCTTTCGATCCTTCAGACCGAGGTCTTGGGTGATAAGATTCATGAGAAAGACCAAACCACAGCCTTTAAATGTGCCAAAGCTGACTGGTAGGCCTTTCTTAGCTAGTGCATGTGAGTGAGGTGTGCGTGCCTGAGACATTCATTGTGTGAAACAGAACAAAGTTTTATTTTTGTGTTCATTGAAGGCCCTCTTCTAATTCCTTGCTGCCCCATAGCCTGCTATGCCTCTCATGCCAACTTGTGTTTTGCAGCATTTTGTTGATATAATAAAAATAAAAATGCAGATCTGAAGTTCTTGTCCAGTCTATTTTTCCCCTACATTCATCACACCTAAACAGGAAATTTATTCTAGCTAAGAAAAACCAATTTGTTTTGAGCCTTTAAATAAGCTGGAATCAAGCACATTTGCCTTGTTTTTAAGCCTATTAAATTCTAATTTTGAGCAATATTTGCTCAGATGAAATTGATTTCTAAGCAATAATTACTGAAAATCAGAAGAAATGGCTTATAATAAGAGAGAAAATCTTAACAAGTAAAATAAAAACTAGCTTTTTATGCTTAATTTAAGATTTTTGGTATGCTTACTACTTGCATATTTTTTTCTTGTTTTAAGAAATCTTACCAAGTCCCATTATCTTGCTGCACTGGCAGATTATTTTGCTTAAAATAAGTGATTTCCCCCCTAAAACACTATATATTTTTCTTATTTTTTTAGAGGGCATTTTTTGCAGTGCTGGGCCTCAAATACAGAAGCAATGGCACTTAGGCATGTGTCCCCAGGGTAGGCATGCAGCGTTGGTGGTATAGTGGCTGGCATAGCTGCCTTCCCGGCCAGGTGAGGGGCATAATGGACTGTAAGAAGGGGGGAAGAAAAGAAAAATAAGAAAATGGGGGAAAGAAAGGGGAAAAGAAGAGAAAAAGAGGAAAAAATAGTGTCAAGTGTCTTGTCCCCTTTCTCCACCCCTGACCCAATGTTGGTGTACAGTTGCACTCCTGGTGGATCCTGGATGCAGGCAAGGTGTTTCTGCTGTATCTCCCACACTCGAGGCATGCTCTTGTGATTGATGAGGTGCAGTCCAGTGCTGTCCACCAGCTGCCACATGGAGTCAAGCAGACTTTTGATGAGTGCATGGGTCTCTTCTACCCCTCGGGTTCTCCTGCGGCAGTGCCTCACTAGCTCACTTGTGCTGATGGTTGCCAACACCTGAGCATCTGTTGGCTCATAGCCAGGATGTTTCTTCTTCAGCTCTGCCTGCTTGGCCTCCTTCAGATGACAGATATCCTGCTTGTCCCACTCAAAAATTGTGCTTGACAATTTAGAACAGAACGTACCATCCAGTGGATGGTGTTCTGTGGTGAGACCGTCAGCGAACCGCCTCATGAAGTGGAACACATCCAAATGCACAGTGGAGGTCCACGGCCGAAACCATCCTTGGCATGCACTTCCTCAAACCACAGGGGCAGGGGATGGAAGGCTGGTGGCGGCGCACAAACATCCTGGGGCTGGCTGATGCAGGATTTCTTGTGTAGCTGACAATCTGTTAAATAATCAGAACATCTCCTTGCCCACTCCTCGCCTGCAATAGCTGTCTTCTGGAAAACATTGGAGTAAAAAGATCACCAGCTAGCAGAGAATGGTTTCGATCCATCTGCCTCTGGGTTATGGGCCCAGCACGCTCCCGCTGCGCCACTCTGCTGACCTCACATGCCAGGTGGGACTCAAACCCACAGTCCCTGGCTTAGGAGACCAGTGCCTTATCCATTAGGCTACTGGGGCTCTGCCATGACCAGACGAAAAAGGGCAGCCACTCAAAAATAGCTAGGCTCGTTCCTCGGCCGTCTCTCATCTCCGTGACAGAAACTTCTTTTGTGTTTGCTCAGTTTGAAATAATTTGCTGGGTCTGCACCAAAGTCAAACGCTTGCAACGTCCGGCTTTAATGTCAGCACGTCCTCATTCCAGTCACAAATTGCTCACAAGGCATTTTACCCCGACTTAAGTAAGTAGACTTTTCTTTGGAAGCATGTACACTGCCAGTCGTAGCCAAGCAATTTTACACTGGAAAGCACAGCTTTGTACTGAATTTACATAGGCCGCATAATGTTGCGGTGGTTAGCAGTGTCAACTCACACCGAGCAGGGTCTGGGCTTGAGCCTAGTGGGTGACCGGCAGCCTTTATGCCTGGAGCATGCATGCTCTCTTCGTGCCTGTGAGGATTGGCACCGGGTGCTCCGGGTTCCTGCCCCAGTCCCTAGACCTAGAGAAGGTCAAGCGAAGACTCTGAATAGCCCAGAGGTGTTAATGTGTCTGGGTTACCCCTGAGATAGCTCATGGGTACAGAAAATGAACGACTGTATGTGTACAATTCAGGGCACTTGATTAATTACATTTTATGTCTTGTGCTTAAGAAGAACATGTGGAAAAAAGTTAGAAAACCATGAAATCACTCTGATTTTTCCTGATTCACTGACCAGGATCTTTGCTACCCAAAGAGCTCTGATCTGTGAGTCGTACACATGGGTAACATACTGTGACAACAATTGGTAGATGCGGTGGGCCTTATTTCACTCCCATAATGCCTATTTGCCTGTCTGCGTGATACAAAGCACTGACCAATGGCAAACTAGTGACAGAGCACTGAAAATCAGGCCTCCTGATGGACAATTTTCGAGGCTAGCCACCAAATTTCTAGTAAGACAGATAAGGGGTGTTCACACGGCAACTTTTACTCCGGTGTAGCACCGGGGCTGCCCCGGTAGAGCGTTCACACGGTACAAAGTTATAGCGGTGTAGCCCCTGAAAGCTGCTTAAACCGGTGCAAATCTAACCCTGCTCGGGAGGTGGTTTAAGAAATTTACTCCGGAGTAAATGCTAGTTTGCGGGGCAGCACCGATATAAAATGGGACGTCTGAACGCTACTGGGGTAGACTCGCTACGTGTGAGGAGAGTTGATTACATAAGGGTATTGGATAATTTGCATCCTGGTATTTTGCGCTTCCAAAATGGCGAATATCAACAACAACAGAACTGCGTGTCTTCCAGTGTTGCCAGATTTGGCAGTTTTAAGTGCATTTTGGCGGATTTGAACATATTTCGGGCTGGAAAACGTCAGCAATATCTGGCAACACTGGTGTCTTCATCCACGTTGTTTTCCCGGCGCTTGGTGATGCCATGACAACCGGGAAAAAGAATTACATTTTCACGCATGCGCATATTTCATTTCCGCATTATTACTATCGGAAATGATAGTAATAATGATAGGAAATGATAGTAATAAAAGGAAATATCAAAACTTTATTACTATCAAAGGAAATGATAGTAATAAAGTTTTTGCTACTATAACACGGTCGCAGAAACTGACGTGTGACCGCAAGTGGGGCTGCACCGGTGCTAACATGCTTCTCTCTAGTAAGCAGGGTTGTGACGTGTGAACGCTGCGCAAAATTTACACCGGTGTAAGATATATCGCAACAAAATACATCGGTGCAGCATCGATGCAAATATGTGCCGTGTGAACACCCTAATAGATGACGTTTATTGCCTCTGCTGGGAATTTTGGGAAGAAAAGTGGCTAGAAAGAGCAGCGGACTGTGTCGGCGTCTGGGCTCTGGGCCCAGCGCGCTTCCGGTGTGCCACTCTGCACACCCCACACGGGTCTCGAACCCACAATCACTGGGTCACGGAAAACGTTGGAGTAAAATTTGGCAGACTCGACAGAAGATGGTTTCGATCCATCAACCTCCGGGCCCGGCACACTCCCGCTGCTGACCTCTCACTTTCTGTGGGTCTGGAGCCTGCAATAGCTGCCTTCTGGAAAACGTTGGAGTAAAAAGATCATCAGCTAGCAGAGGATGGTTTCGATCCATCGGCCTCTGGGTTATGGGCCCAGCACGCTCCCGCTGCGCCACTCTGCTGACCTCAAACCCCCGGTGGGACTCGAACCCGTAGTCCCTGGCTTAGGAGACCAGTGCCTTATCCATTAGGCCACTGGGGCTCTGTCACAACAGGACGAAAAAGGGCAGCCACTCAAAAATAGCTAGGTTCGTTCCTCGGCCGTCTCTCATCTCTGCGACAGAAACTTCTTTTGTGTTTGCTCAGTTTGAAATAATTTGCTGGGTCTGCCCCAAAGTCAAACGCTTGCAACGTAATGACATTTCAGTATTATGGGTAGACCATAATATTGGTCTCACGGTAAAATAGCTCGTGCTATTTTACCGTTAGACCATTCACTATACACTATGTGTATAGTGATTGGTCGAACGGTAAAATAGCATGAGCACTCGAGAACTTTTTTGATATGTTGGAAGGTTATAATTTTACTTGGCAACAGAATGTATCTGAATTCTGATTGGTTGTTGTTACGAACAATAGTGACGCGTGCTGTGCACTGCATCACTAATAATAACTAGAGACAACAGTTCCCCTGGGGTAAACTGTGAGAGTGATGCAGCGCGCTTAGCCAGGTTTTGTGAAGACACGCCAAAGGGCGGGCGAACGGTTCAAAAGCTACAAGCAGAAAGTGTATATTATTGCCCTTCTGTTGTGTCCTTGAGCCCAGAGCGGAGGGAGGGACAGGGTTCTGCTGAAGCGCACATAGTGTTCTGGTCGAGGGAAATTGAGTAAAATGTGTTTCTTCAATTCAGAACATGCTTAAAAAAAGTTTTCAAAAGAGAGGCGGAGGAACCAAACATTTCTGATCAAGATGGCGGAGGCTGTTTTGCTGATTCCGTGAAAATGTTTGATTTGATTAAAAGGTGTCTGGGCCGCGAACAATGTCCACATCACCATCGGGTTGTTGTTGTTGTTGTTTACATGTGTCATGTTACAGGAACTTGGTCAGGGCTCTGCAGGTCTTAACTGAAGTGCTTCAAATTCAGGGTTAGCGGGCTGCTAAAGTTTGCAGGCACTTCACAAACAAGACTCGGTGCAATATTAGCCAACATTAGCACAATCTGATATGATTTAATAATGTCTTTGTGACCTTAATGAACTCCAGTTTTTGTCGGATTGTTATTTACAGGCCACATAAACTTAGAAAACAGTCATATTCGCATGTTGTCGTTTTTACACACTGAATCCGAACTGTTGTTAACTGATTCATTTTACAAGCTAATCTAACACTACATTCCTCAAGGACAGTTTGCTCGCGAGCAGCCGCTCACTGCACTGCAACCGCACTTGCTAATTGACATGGGCTTGCTGTTTTCGTGACTACGCCCCCAGAGTGAATATTCATGAGTGAATTGGGCGTGGTGTTTCGCCCAATGGAAACCTACAGTAACCCTTTGTGTCCCGCGCATGGGGCGGGATTTTTTTCTTCAATCAGAAATATTAGTAGGGACACGCCCATACCACCCACACCCAATTCTACACCTGTGTTGTTGAACATGGAGAAAACCAGAAAATAAGGAAAAAGTTAGGGCAGGTAAAATAAAGATTTTTTTCTTTCTTTTCTAAAATAAGGTAACTATTCCTAAATCCACTATAATACCACATGAGCATATAGAATAAAAGAACCAAATTCCTATTTTAACTCACTACTCTAAAAAACCTATTCATCAATTTCATTTAAAAAGAGTGTGTTAAATAAAGAAAAAAATACTTTTTTTTGAACAAAGGTACCATTCCTGGAGGTACTATAACATCATGTTGATGGCTGTAGCCAAAAGAACAAGCCCCTATTCCAACCAACCATTCTAAAAAAAAATTTGCTTGATATAATATCCTTATTTAGAGAACATATCAGATATTAAACTGATAAGAACACCTACTACACTTGATCTTAACCAAAAGGCTGAGAAGTGATAATTTACTGCAGTCAATAGCTTTAAATATACCACTTCCAAATATTAAAATCCAGAAAGGTAAACACAGGTAGACTCCGCCACCAACAGCTGGATCATTTTGAAGAGAGACATCGGCTTGTGGGGTGTGTGAGAGAGGCGAGTGCTTCAACGCAAAAAGATCAATAGTTCTAACATTTGTTGACCAAAAATGTTCAGCTCCGTCAGAGCAAAGCCTGCAAAAATATGTTGAACTCATTAACATTTCTCTCCACAGAAATCTTTAGTAAAAGGCAAAAGATTCATGCGTCAATGAAGAGAAACCTGAGCTGCACTTAACACTGGATCAGGTTAGTGACACTGGATTGGAGGTGCAAAAAGCTGGTATAGGGTAAGGTGTCCTGGGCCAATCTCTCACACCTTTACAGCTTTGCTAGCGATTGCACACAGGCAGAGAAATGTCTGACCAACAAACTTTTTTTGAAAGAAAGAAAGATAGATAGATAGATAGATAGATAGATAGATAAGCAAGCGGGGTGGGGGGTGATGAATTTTGAAAAGGAACAGTTGAGTGCTGTGTGATCTGTCCAATATCACGGAAGTAGGCCTATAAATTAAATATGAAAACATCAGCTGGAGTTTGATTATTGACAGGAACGCTGTTGACCACAGCAGTAAGTGCTTTCCATACCACATTTTCCTGCCTTCCTGTGATGCTACTATTCAGGCTGCCAAATAGAAATAATTTATTCCACTGGATTTGTGATGTTAAAGCTTCTATTCTGAGGGCAGATAAGTTTCTCTTCTTGACCATATTACATGAGGAAATATTTAAAACACTCAACATCGTCATTATCAACATACTAATATTAAGAAATTGTGTTATGAAAGACCATTAAAGAGTTTTCTAGAGTTTGTTCGTAAAAGATGAGCATATTTTTCAGGTCCTTATTACACGGTTATCAAAATGAATAATGCACGTAATAGCTGCGCTCCTGCACCCAAAAGCGAGTGGAGCCCCATAGGCATAGAGTGTGGATACATAAAGAAACCCATCAAGTTGTTTTCTGATGGTTACGGTCCTGTGTGTGTCTGCCACCATACCAATGTTAGTAATTACCAGTCATACACACTGCCGAGTAGCCCTTTCATCCATTATCTGTCGCCACTTATCCTGTTCTACAGGGTCACAGGCAAGCTGGAGCCTATCCCAGCTGACTATGGGTGAGAGGCGGGGTACACCCTGGACAAGTCACCAGGTCATTGCAGGGCTCACACATAGACACAAACAACCATTCACACCTATGGTCAATTTAGAGCCACCAATTAACCTAACCTGCATGCCTTTGGACTGTGGGGGAAACCAGAACACCCGAAGGAAACCCAGGCAGACACGAGGAAAGCATGCAAACTCGACACAGAAAGGCCCGCATCGGCCGCTGGGCTCAAAGCCAGGACCTTGTTGCTGTGAGGTGACAGTGCTAACCACTACACCACCGTGCCGCCCCCGCCTAGTAGCCAGCATCAGTAATTACCAGTCATACACACTGCCTAGGCGGCACGGTGATGTAGTGGTTAGTGCTGTCACAGTAAGAAGATCCGGGTTCGAGCCCCGTGGCTGGCGAGGGCCTTTCTGTGTGGAGTTTGCATGTTCTCTCTGTGTCCGTGTGGGTTTCCTCCGAGTGCTCCGGTTTCCCCCACAGTCCAAAGACATGCAGGTTAGGTTAAATGGTGACACTAAATTGACTGTGAATGGTTGTCTGTGTCTATGTGTCAGCCCTGTGATGACCTGGTGACTTGTCCAGGGTGTACCCAGCCTTTTGCCCGTAGTCAGCTGGGATAGGCTCCAGCTTGCCTGCAACCCTGTAGAATAGGATAAAGGGGCAAGAGATAATGAGATGAGATGAGATGACACACCGCCTAGTGGCCAGTGTCAGTAATTACCAGTCATACACACCGCCTAGTGGCCAGTGTTATAGTATAGTATCGTGTAGTCAGACACATCAACCAGTATACATATCAAGCCACGGGCGCAGATAGAGGGGGGGACGGGGGGGATTCGTCCCACCCAGATTTAAATTCACCTCGTTCGGTCCCCCCCACTTATAGGGAGGAAAAAACATCTGTGCTGTCTTTCTTTGCATAAGGCAAACCTCACGGAAAAATCAAAGGACTAATTACCATTCGGTTTATTGAGGTGCACGGCAGTACAGACATAGCTGCAACTGCGCAGACTGCACAGGTTGCGAGCTCGGCTTGGTTGCTATGGTTACCCACAACAAGTTTGACAGGCATATCGGGGACAGCGCCTCCTAGTTCAGGACCCCAACATGGCATGATGAAGGGTGCCAAAAGCCAGAAAACGATTGCATCGTTTTAAAAAAAAAAAAAAACGACTGTAAGTAAACTGTGCCTTACTTTATCATATCACCTTGCAATTTTTTGATAGTCTGTTCAAAGTAATGTCGGAGTGAAAGTAAAATCGTACGGAGTAGAGATGCCTTTCTGGTAGCCTCCTTCTTTCGGTGGTAGCCTGTAGATACAGTGCTCAGAAGGCAGTTTTAATGTTTAATCTGGCGTTCCCTGCCATAATTTCAGTGAGCATATTGTTTCATAAGGAAACTTTGCGAAGAGTTGTTGACTGACTGCCGCTCACGCAACACACAGGCATAGTTAGAAAGTCAGGATGCACTGGTTTACACTTTACACACACACACGTAGCCCAGCCTCTCGCTATGGTTAACAGTTGGAACTTAGCGGTTTTAAAACTAGTTTTGCAGTTTCTGTGCGTGATGATAATGTGTAAACTTTGGATTTCCATAGGCTATGTTAAAATGTTATCATTGCCCTGGCCTGCAGGTAGTTCCTGGTGATGGCAGTGAGGGAGGTGAAATAACATGTATACACACTACCGTTCAAAAGTTTGGGGTCACCCAGACAATTTTGTGTTTTCCATGAAAAGTCACACTTTTATTTACCACCATAAGTTGTAAAATGAATAGAAAATATAGTCAAGACATTTTTCTGGACATTTTGAGCATTTAATCGACCCCACAAATGTGATGCTCCAGAAACTCAATCTGCTCAAAGGAAGGTCAGTTTTATAGCTTCTCTAAAGAGCTAAACTGTTTTCAGCTGTGCTAACATGATTGTACAAGGGTTTTCTAATCATCCATTAGCCTTCTGAGGCAATGAGCAAACACATTGTACCATTAGAACACTGGAGTGAGAGTTGCTGGAAATGGGCCTCTATACACCTATGGAGATATTGCACCAAAAACCAGACATTTGCAGCTAGAATAGTCATTTACCACATTAGCAATGTATAGAGTGGATTTCTGATTAGTTTAAAGTGATCTTCATTGAAAAGAACAGTGCTTTTCTTTCAAAAATAAGGACATTTCAAAGTGACCCCAAACTTTTGAACGGTAGTGTGTATATATATGTGTGTGTGTGTATATATATATATATATATATATATATATATATATATATATATATATATATATATATATATATATATACACACACACACACACACATATATATATATATATATATATATATATATATATATATATATATATACACACAAAATGGAATCATTTGCTGACAGCTCAGTCCCCCCCAGTTCAAAAATCCTATCTGCGCCCCTGTATCAAGCAACATGTGAGCTGGTGCCTTTTGCTATTTTGGATTTTTGAAAAAAAGTATTTTTTAATTTTTACATAAAAAATTGATTTTGACTTAGTTTCTCAGAGCAATGTTTGTTTCTGGACCATATATCTAAAACTATTCATGATCCAGATTTGAAACTTGGTATGCATGTTAACAAGGTGATGTTACATGTTCCTAACATTTTTTTTTAATGTTTCACCCTTACCCCCAACTGCTCCTTGGGTGCTGTAGCATAGCTGGCCACTGCTGTGGGTATGTTTGTGTTCTCAATGCTCACGTGTGTGTTCACTGCTTCAGATGGGTTAAATGCAGAGGAGAAATTTCACTATGTGCTTCAGTCTGTGCTTGAGTGTACATGTAACAAATAAAGGCTTCTTCTTCTTCTTAAATCTACTCGGCTCGATAACACATGTTCAGTACTGACACAGATACTAGTAAACAATCCTGTTGTCATCGCAGTGTGATTCTTGCCGTCTACAAAGATCTCGTTTCTCCGTGAATAAAAACAAAAGCATGTCACATAAGATGATCAGTGATCAGGTTTATTTTACACCCAAATGCTTGACACTCGGCATCTTTCGGGTTGTTAACAACAATTTAGAAGCAATGTGGCCACGAGCTCCACTAGCCTCGCTAAATCATGTTTAGAGCACTGTTTGGAGTGAAACCATCTGACCGCCATCTTACCACTCACATTGTGGAGCAGCATGCTCATTCAGACTACTGGAAGCTACACAAAACTTTTTCTGTATTTTTAGGCTCTGAATGAGATTCTCTCACAACATGATCAAAATGTGCGCTGTTCAATTAATACTGTATCTTCAGCTACTATTAACACATCATATCCATCTTCCATCAAATACTGCCTGGAAACACAATAAACTCTCTCAACAACCTCTCTCTTCTCCTTTCAGCATTTCATCCGCGTGTGCTATAGCCAAAACAGCTGGAGCATCTGTATCTACTGTTGTACAAAAAGCAGCTCCTCCTTCTTTAAATACTGCATCAGGCACAAACACAAACAGGCTTTACACCCTCTCCTTCAACTAAAGCATCGGGGTTTTAGTAAAAAATGACAGTAATTGCTGTAACTGATTCCGCAGTGCCAAATACATTACTGTTTCTGAAATGTGATCAGGAAGTTTTACAGGGGCACAGCAGATATATATTGGGGCACGTGCTCCAGTAAAATGGGTCTGGCGATGCTGATGGACAACTCATAAATTCAAGCAACAGTCTAAATGCAAGCTTGACACTTACTGTGCGGTGAGCTCTTTGGGATGGCGCTTCTGACTTTTGTTTCCAGATCGTAGGAACTGCTCCGCATACCAGACATCGCTCAAATCCTTCTATATGAATCTGCATGACAAATTTATCTTTTTCAAAATGTATGGAGCAAACACCAAACCGTCCTGTTGGCTTGAAGTTACCTCTCTTTGTCAGTACAAATCAAACCCATTCGTTTCGCAAATGTCCTGCCGACTTTGGGCTACAATGGATCAAAATTCTGATTTTTTAATCGGCTACCCTTGAACAGCCCTGAAGGACACAACCCTGAGGAGGCATGCTTTGCTTTTAGTTTTGTTGCAGAATAAAAAAAAAAAAATTGTTAAAAACGTGTTACACTTTGCAAAGCAGATGAAGCCAGAAATGCCACAAACTTTCAAGTGTTTCGCATATGACGTCACTTCATTGAATGAACAGTAATTTACCAGGAATGCGTTCGTGTAATGGCGGACTCAAAGAGCCAAACCTTACCAACTAAACAGAACATGTTCCCGGTCTCGTATTAAAATGCAATTTAGACGGTAAACTATTTAACATGTGTAGTTTTATAAGGTATAATTTATAAGGTATAATAAGAAATGTGAGAAATTTAAATTTTTAGCTCACCTGGACCAAAGGTCTGGTGGGCTTATGCCATGGGCTGCTGAGGTCAGTGTAAAGAGGTAGGGTTGGTTTCCTGCAGCAGAACTTGAAAACTGTGACAAATAATATCTTGAAACTTGGTATATAGTTGGTAAATAGGGCGGGGGATATAGATAACTCTGTCTTCTTGTTTGTTTCTTGTGGCTGAGATTTAATGTGTTCTTTATGTGTGTCTCTTGCAGGTCTGTTTAATATATTTTTGAGCCCAAATCTCATTGGATGTACTGTATCTATGTTACACTAAAATCTGGTAAAGGATGTTCGAAGCACTTTCAGAGAATTGTGTAAAATAAAACCACCGCGGCCTCCACACAAGGAGGTTGGGTTTGATTACACACAGCTGCAAAGGAAACAGAAACAAAGAGACGGGACAACCAACACTGCATGAAAATCCACAGCAGTGAAGAAACCACATTACCTGACTTAAATGTAAATTATTTAGAGTTATGCAGACATGTTATATCTACCTCCATTCATGCAGTATTTCAGTATCTACAGAGAATTAATGAAGTATCATGGCCCTGTAAAATGTCTTTAGGAGGCAGTTAGTCACACCACCATATTGGGGCAGGGTTTTTACATTACTCAGAGCATATTTACTGTTGATATCAGGTGACATGTCAAACAACATACATGATTTCAACAATATTTACAGGGTCATAATAGACATTAATTAGAACAAACACCAGATATATTTTTTTCTGGTTATATATTGGGAAATGAAACAAGCTGCTGATGCTAAAAGCTTTCAGGTGAGTAACAGCACAATCATAAACCAAAACATTAAATGAAAAGAGAATGTCTGCACTTTTTCCTGACCTAATCTGAAACAGAGAAAATGCCACTATGCCCCACTGAATGGCAAACACCACGAGGAATTTCAGACATTCACAGTGAGTATCTGATATATACAATATACAGAAATGTGATATCTGTATTCCAGCTGTTAGAAATTACACAAGCTGCCAAAGTGTTACACTCTGACAATTCAAATAACCAAATTTTACAATCATGGTGAGCAGAAAACCATCTCAAAATGCACAACACATCGAACATTAAGTTGGATGAGCTACAACAGCAGAAAACCACATCAAGTTCCAGTCCTGTCAGCCAAGAACCGGAATCTGAGGATACAATGGCGATAGACTCACTGAAACTGGACAGTTGAAGATTTAGAGAAAGACGAGGAGAATTTTTTCCCCACTAATCTTCAACTGTATAATCACCAGCGGCAGCTTGTGGACTAGCAGGACTAAGCCCTCCTGTCTTTCAAAGAAAAAAAAATCAGTATAATATTTCATTTTTTGGCTTCTACATTGTCTTATTTTGGTTAACAAATGTTTTAAAGATTACTATTTTGGACTTTTGTGAAGCCAAGTACAACAGCACCATCATAAAGAAGAAGAAACGAAAAAACAAGCAATGATATAAAATGAGGCTTTGAGCAAACTGAATGAGCCCAGCGCTGTAGATTCACTCAGCGAATCAGGAACAGCCTTGTCAGATGATTACACAGAGTGACCCGCCCCCTAGTTATAATCTCCATATGGACTAATACTAACCCCATTTCCAGAAAAGTTGAGATATTTTGCAAAAAGCAATTAAAACAAATATCTGTGATGTGTTAATTCATGTGAACCTTTATTTAACTGACAAAAAGACAAAGAAGAGATTTTCAATAATTTTACTGACCATCTTAATTGTATTTTGTAAATATAAAAAAAACCTCAGAATTTGATGCCTGCAACACACTCAAAAAAAGTTGGTTTATCTAATGGTTATTAGATGGTTTCAAGATGGCGGCATGTATGGATGCAGCAGCCCCTCGCAAACCCAATAACATGGTGTTTTGAAATGTTTCTTCATCTATGTCTACATGTTTGTATATGTTAAGACACAAATACAGTCGCCAGTTTTTGGTGAATATTGGCAGAACAAGTGAACACAGCTTGACAAGCAGCACAAGAACAAAATCTCTAGAACCTCAGCCTACTCTGCCAGATCACAACATCACTGACTTCAAGTACTGTTTCCTATCAGGAGAGGGGGCACTGCAGGCATTGTGAGAGGAAGCAGGAAAGGGGAAAGTGCAGAGGGACACGGGCTAGGCTAGCGGCTCATCCAAATAGACCGGCAGTACCATCCATCATATTCGCCAATGGTCACTCCATAGACAATAAGCTGGACCATGTACACCTTCTGAGAGCCACCCAGTGCGACACGAGAAAATGTGTTTGTATTTTCACAGAAACATGGCTAAATAACACCATCCCGGACTCCGCCATACAGCTAGACTGGCTAATGTGCCACATAGCTGACGGAGCCTGTGGAGTGGGAGGTAAGACCAAGCAATGCTCGGTGTCAGGATATGATAGTGGTTTCTAAACACTGTTCAGCTCTGGTGGAGTTTATGATCATGAAGTGCTGAACTTTTTACCTGCTGATGGAATTTACAGCTATTTTGTTAGTAACTGTATACATTCCACCCAGCACTAATAACAGCAACAGAGAGGCAGCACTAAGTGAACTGTACCAAGCTATCAGTGAGCAAGAGCCAGCCCGCCCAGATAGATTTCTTATTCTTGCTGGGGATTTTAACTATGCCAATCCAAAGTCTGTTTTACCCAAGCTACACAAACATGTTGATTTCCCGACAAGAGGAAATAATACACTGGACCTTGTTTTCACTAACAACAAAGGAGCATACAAGGCTGCCCCCGTCCCCCACCTCGGACTCTCTGACCACATCACAGTTATGCTAAAGCCAGCATACAGGCCAAGGGTGAAAGTGACCGAATCAGTTCTGAAAGAGATACACGTACGTGTGCAGCCAGAAGGTGCTACTTCTGCACTTCAGAACTGTTTTGACATTACAGACTGGGACAGTGATGCAGGCAGCCATGTACAACCAAAACATCGACCTACTAACCCTTCACACACCTTCTTCAGTCCCCTGCCTTCTGGAAAAAGGTACCAGAGCCTCCAAGCTAGCTCCACCAGACTGGCGAACAGCTTTATATACCATGCTGTCAGGATGCTGAATTCTCTCTCTCTCCCCTATCTCCAAATAACTCAGTCTGTTACTCCAATTCATCTGTAGTATTGTCAAGTAATAAAGCACTTGTCACTTTACACTGTAAAATATAATAAGTTGACTTTACTTAAAAAAAATATGCAAAGTCGTTGCCTCAAAAAAAGTCATTTATGTTGATTTAGATAAATTAGATTGGGTTAACTTATTTTTTGTGAGTTTGCAGTACTCAAATTAACTTAGATTAGTTTGATTACATTAACTTATTTATTTTGAGTTTGCAGTACTCACATAAACTTATATTAATTTGATTACATTAACTTATTTATTGTGAGTTTGCAGTACTCATCTTATATAATTTTGATTACATTAACTTATTTATTTTAAGTTTACAGTACTCAAATCAATGGCTTTCAGATATCTTTTTTCATAAATTTAACTTAATATTCATGAATTCCATTGATTTGAGTACTGTAAACTTAAAATAAATAAGTTAATGTAATCAAAATTATATAAGATGAGTACTGCAACTCACAATAAATAAGTTAATGTAATCAAATTAATATAAGTTTATGTGAGTACTGCAAACTCAAAATAAATAAGTTAATGTAATCAAACTAATCTAAGTTAATTTGAGTACTGCAAACTCACAAAAAATAAGTTAACCCAATCTAATTTATCTAAATCAACATAAATGACTTTTTTTGAGGCAACGACTTTGCATATTTTTTTTAAGTAAAGTCAACTTATTATATTTTACAGTGTATGACACTTCCTCGCCTCAACATCTGCTCACGACTCATCCTGTAAATGGATCATGATTTGCATATTGCAGATGCTCCCATATCCTTTAGGGTTGCCACATCTGAGTTGTAAAAAACCGGGACACATCGGTCGGCGGCCGCGCCTGCGCGCACGTACAAGCGCGGGGGTTGAGGGCTGCGGACACGCACATCTACGATGCCTTATGCCTTATGTGAATGTTCACGTTTAAAAATAAAACAGTTCAACTGGTGCAGTTAGGCGTTTAGTTAAAATTCATTTTGTCTTCTTAACCCTTAAATGGGCACTACCACAAATATTATTACAAAAAATAATTTCATATAGGAATGATCTTATTTGGACGCCAGTATTTTTTTTTTTAACAAATATTTAATAGTAGGCTAACAGCCCCCTGAAGAGTCTCTCCTCCCATTCCGTTTCCAAATCAAAATAATACAAATATAATCAATATAATTTCTCTCAGTCTGCTTCGTTGTTGTTTTAGCCTTTTCTCTGGAGAACTGAACTTTAAAAGTTAGACTACCGTATCATACCAAATAGCCCTAATCCTTTGTTTTAATCACAAGAGAGAGGTGCTATGTTATTGGGACAACTGATTTATTCATTTCTCACGCCAGTGTTCAGGCATTCTTTTTTGATATATTTAATGATTTATTTAATGATTCATTTATTGATGAAATTGGCCCAGGCTTTAGAACCAGCCTTTATCAGAATCAGAACATAGGAAGTAGACAGCCAGCCTACTCGCGCACCGACCAAGGGAACTCTCACCTATTGTTCGGTATTACGGTATTCCAGTATCTTTGATTTCGCGCGGCCGCCGTTGTATTGACCACGATCACCTAGCAACGGCGACTGGCTGCGTGCGCAAACATTCGGTGAGGCCACACAAGTAGCTGCCTACAATATGCCCGCTTACGTGAAAACTATTAATATGTTAAGTGGCTGCGAGAAACATTAATGATTTGTGTTTATTTCAATGGGGGATAATGTGAGGAAGTAAAAAACCGGGACAAAACGTGTCCCGGGAAGGTTATTCCATTTTCCTGGACATTTTCCATTTTCCACAAAAAAACCGGGACAATCCCGGAAAAACCTGGACGTGTGGCAACACTAAGTCCTTAGCCATTTTGCAATGTTACTATTACCATTTGCACTAATACAATTTGCGCTGTTTCTGCTTGTGTGGTATTGTGTGTGTGTGCTTTTTTTTTAATTAATGCTTGTTTGGTTTGTGTATTTATGTCTACACTGAGGGTCTTGGAGAAACAATATTCCAATCTGTGAAAAAGCCCGTTTGCATGGCTCCGTCCTCCATTGCACAGTTGCTCTGTTCACTAGCTGAGCTCTAGTGCTCCCTTTTTAGTGAGCTCAGTCAGCAGGCTGGTAAAGTCAAAAAAATTAGGAAAAACCTCCTGTAATAGCCAGCCAGCCCCAGGAACTGCCTCACCCCTTTTTGGTCTTGAGTCTTGGGCAGGCCACAATCGCTGCATTCTTATCAATTTAGGGACGCACCTGCCCATGACCCAAGTGAAAGCCCAGATACTGTACTTCCACCCACCAAATTGCACACTTCCTTGGGTTTGTTGTGAGTTGTGCATATTTCAGTGATCTCAGGACTGCCCATGGGTTTTGGAAATGCCACTGCCAATGTCCCTGTGTGCTCGTGACAGGAATTGGACTACTGTATGATGCAATGGCTGGAGCGCACCTCTGCAGAGCAGGGACCTAATCTGTGAGCAATGTCCACTGAGTAAGCCAGCTGGTCCACGATGTCCAGGGAGACGTGTTCGAAAATGTCAGCAATGATATTCTTCACTTTCTCACCTGCTTGCTCCGGAATGCCAGACACTCATAGGTTCCATCTTCTTTTATAGGCATCCAGGTCACTGCATTGTTTCTGAGGACACTGTTCTCTTTTTCTAAGATGTGGACTTTACTTTGTAAGGCGACGACTTTATTTGTCACGTCTTCTACCTGTTTCCCCATAGAATCAAGGACGTCGGTGACACTTTTAATGGAATTTGTATTATCTTTAACCATTGCCTCAAGTGACTGCAGCTGTTTGAGAGATTCTTCTTGCATCTTTTCAATTCTTTCCATTATTTTTAGCAAAAGCAAGATGGGCACAGCCTCTTTATAATCCTCGTCACTGGCACGTGTCTTTGACTTTTTGGCTGGTCGTGGTTTCGGACTTTCTGGTAGTGGCACCAAACACTGTTCCATTCTGTCTTGTAAAGCATCTGGTTCAAACTTTTCACTCAGAGACTTTCTGGCATAGAAATGCATTACAGCGCAGCTATCGTCCTCTGTTTCCATATTGATGGATAACCTGAAAAAATAGCAAGTATGCTTACCAACTCCTGTCGGTTTAGTTTGTATAGTGTTATGTTCACTTCTCCTTTAGTTAGCAGGTTCACTGAATGGTTAACTCAAGGCGCTAGCTGGATAACAGTGAATAGAATGAAAGAAAACAAGGATTAAAATTTTTTTTCTGAGTGAGGTCCTTGTAGTAGCTGTTTAGTTTATCAATTAGGTTCATTCTAATCAGCCCTTAAGCATAATTTAGCAATTCAGCACACTAGGTTTCGTTCATCATGTTGCGGAGCTCCACAAATCACATATTACATTGATGCCATCTTGGCTGCCCCCCTGTTGCTCTTCTTCTTCATGAGCAACTTGGCTTGTATATTTGTCCACCTCTTTCTCCGTGGCTATAGGTTCTAAATCATCCTCAGACAACCAACCAAAGATTGAGGATGAATTTGAAGAGCCTTTTTGTCTCTTTCAAAAGAATTGGTTTCAAGAATGGACGCCACTGCAGAGAATAGTATAGAGTCCATGTGGACACAAAAAAAGGCATTGGTGCACATGACATCATGCATGCAGCACCGCTAACCTGTAAATCGCTGCGATCTAATAATGGCGGACAAGCTTTTAGTGATTTTTGGAGCAGAATTCATATGCATAAATGTATTTTTGAACCAATTTTTTATTTATACGCTAACTTAGAAGAAGAAGAAGCCTTTATTTGTCACATGTACACTTCAAGCACAGTGAAATTCATCCTCTGCATTTAACCCATCTGAAGCAGTGAACACACACACCCAGAGCAGTGGGCAGCCACACTACAGCACCCAGGGACCTTGCTCAAGGGCACTTCAGCCCAAGGCCACCCCACATTCACCTAACTGCATGTCTTTGGGGGAAACCAGAGCACCTCCAGGAAACCCACACAGACATGGGGAGAACATGCTCTACACAGAAAGGCCCCCACCAGCCACTGAACCCAGAACCTTCTTTCTGTGAGGCAACGGTGCGAACCACTACACCACCGTGCCGCCCTTTAAATTTTTCAAGCCAGCCAGGAGTCGAACCTAGACTCTTCTAAGCCGTAGTCAGACGCATTATCCATTGTGCCACTGGCCCTATAACTTTACAGCCTATTTGAGCACCTCACACACAGAAAGCCAGAGATTTTATGATGTAATTTTCATGAGACTAGCACTTTAAGAACGATGCAGCCAGCGTTCCTTTAATTTTTTTTTCTAACAGGTGAACAATTTAAGGTCAACCCTGGACTTATCCAGGATTTCAACCTTGGACCTCTCACAAGCGAAGTGAAAATCATACCAGACAAAGCCAGACGACTCACACAAAAGTGCTTATGTGCTACTGGAATTTCATTATATCTTTCAAAGGTTTGACTTTTCGTGTCTGCAGGATCCTGCTCAACATTTGAGATGGTTGCATGAGATGTGCGGAGGAAAGCAGGTTCATGTTACTTTTGCTTTCTTCAGAAAATCTCTATGGCTAACCTGACCAAAGTGCCAGGCTCATTGGTATGGCAGTTACAGCACATACTCAACTGTAGTGACGGGCACTCCATCACACCTTACACATGCTATTTGTCTTGTGATACGCCAAACTCATACGCAAGGTGTATTTTGAAGAAAGGTTTAACCGCAGCCTAGCCAAAGTTAAAATCAACATTTTGTGATTTGATGTATCCAATGCCTCCAATATGGCTGACTTCGAGTTTGATGACGACATGTGAAAGTACTCTATTTTTGAGTGATTCAAGCAACTCAAGATACATTTTATAGTTGATTAAAGTAAAGTTACTTTCAAAATGAAGCACAGTTAGATTAATTGTGGTGTAAGTGGTTAGTACAGTTGCCTCATAGTAAGAAGGTTCTGGGTTTGCGGCTGGTGGGGGCCCTTCTGTGTGGGTTTTGCATGTTCTGTATGGGTTCTCAGGGTGCTCTGGCTTCCCCCACAGTTCAAAGACATGCACTTAGGTTAATATGGGATGGCTGTGGGCTGAGGTGCCCTTGAGCGAGGCACCTAACTCCCAACTGCTCCCTGGGTGCTGTTAGCATGGCTGCCCACTGCTCTGTGTGTGTGCTCATTGCTCAGGTTTGTGTTCACTGCTTCGGATGGGTTAACTGCAGAGAGGAATTTCACAAGTGTGTGATGAATAAAGTTGTTCTTCTTAATTCAAAGAAGAGCACTGATTTTGAAGAGATTCATAAGTGCTTCTCTTTGAGGCAGTCTCATCTGTGTATTTGAATTTTGCGTCTCCTGTGAGCACTGCAATGTTTCTCTGGCTGTTACCCTAATTGTAGCACATTTAGTGTAGTTTGAATGTAAGTGCTTACAAGTTGTCTTCTAGAAGCCTTTGTTTGTAGCATCTGAGCTAACATGTCCAGGTTGTCTCAACTGCATGCTCATCAGATTCACATAGAAGGATTTGAGCGATGTCTGGTATGCAGAGCAGTTCCTAAATGAAAATGAAATTGCCATATTAAACAAACAAAGCAAACAAGCAAAAGAAAAAAAAAAAACTAGTAGGACGCTTGGAGGTTTCTGTAGTGAAGCCCCAGGAGAATGATACAAAAAAATAACTTGGCACAGGAATCTTTACCACATAAGTCAAAGAAATGCTCACAATCATTCTATTCAGATCCTCCCTAATCAGACATATCAATATCAGACAGATATTTCTAAGGAATACAGTGGATTACTGCATAATTTCCTCCATGTTGCAAGACAACACTGAGAACATGATTAAAATGGTAAATACATTTATACATTTTTGAATAATATAAATATATAATATTAATAATAATGTAAATATTTTAAATCACGTAGGTCATGTGGAAAATGGAAATTAATCATGGAAAAAAGCAACCTTTGTTTGTGAAATGAAAAGTAATGTGAAAATCTGTCTGTCACACTGCACTTGTACTGCATTGTTTTAGGCTACTAATTTCCAACACAGCAGATGGACTACATGTGACAAATGTCAAAGTCCCTCCTGCAACAGCATCTGGTCTTCTCAGGCAGTCTCCTGTCCCAGTACTAACCAGCTCTTGAGGCACATGAGTGCAGTACCGATCTCTGTTTCACTAGCCCTTGGCCTCTCACCTATTAGCCAGGGCAGTGTTTCTCAAACTTTTTCAGACCAAGGACCACTTTATCCATTAAAAAAAAAAAGTTTGTGGACCACCTAACCCCCTAAATATCCTGAACAAAAACAATAAGCCCACTTCAACAGTATATTACAAATTACACACTAATGAAATGACAGTTTTACAAATAGTATAGTCAACTCACTCATTGTTGTCCTTCTTTTAATGGGAAGAATGGTGCTGCTTATTCTGATACATTAGTGAAGCAATGTCTGGCTCCAAACTGGACAGTTTTAAATCTCATATTGGGGGCCACATTGATCCAGTTGCACTGCTTTGTTTTCTCAAACAAAGAATCATCATGTCTTTGCACTTTGTCCTTGCTTGTGTTGGATATTTCTTGTGCTTTTCTTTTGACTGACCCAGTCTTCAGCCACCGACCCATTATCTTTTTGACAGATTGATCTCTTATCTCATCTCATTATCTCTAGCCACTTTATCCTGTTCTACAGGGTCACAGGCAAGGTGGAGCCTATCCCAGCTGACTACGGGCAAAAGACAGGGTACACCCTGGACAAGTCGCCAGGTTATCACAGGGCTGGTACATAGACAACCATTCACACTCAATTTAGAGCTACCAGTTAACCTAACCTGCAGGTCTTTGGGGGAAACCGGAGCACCAGGAGGAAACCCATGCGGCCATAGGGAGAACATGCAAACTCCCCACAGAAAGGCCCTTGCCAGTCACAGGGCTCAAACCTAGACCTTCTTGCTGTGAGGCAATAGCACTAACCACTACACCACTGTGCCACCCCAATTTGAGAAACACGATACTTTATAATGTCAACTTCCAGAAACAGTGAGTTCAGGTTTGGTCCTCTGGTAACCACAAGAGTTTGACTCCCTACTCACATGTGTATTACAGCATGCCTTGCCAGATGGAATAGGTAAAATTTTTATGATGGTCTTTAGTATGACGGAATAGTGACTAGAACCCACAATCTCCAAGTTAAAAGGTAGACACACTAACCACTAGGCCAACTCCCAGCATATGAAAAATATGCGCCAAAGAAATAGGCATTAAGTTGAGCAACTTAATTTTAATGTTTAATTATACTTCATTTGATATTTTAAATTGGGCAGTATGGTGGTGTAGTGCATAGACGTCGCCAGACCCATTTTAGGGTAGCTCCAGCCACCCTATCTTATGGCAAAGCCACCCTATATTTTTTGCCCTTTTTTAAATTATTTATATTTTTATTTTTTTTTCCCAAAAAAAACAAAGGCAGTAAAGCACTGAACATGAGCCATCAACAACGCAAGTTAATCCGAACAACAGTTTCTGCTTGCTTATTTATTGTTTAATGCAATATTATTAATATCGTTATGATTCCCCCTCATTGGCTCTGTGGCAAGCGTCACGTCGAGTGGTAGGCTAGTAGGACTTAAAAAACTACGCGGGCATTCTGCAGCGGGCGCGGTGCGGGCTTCGTTTGCGCAGGAATGCATGACACCTACCATTGTTTTTTTCACATTTTTGTAGTTTAGCTGGTGAAGTTGCTTCAGCAAGCAATTAAATGATGAAAGCAATTTTAAAATAGAATAGAAATGGTGGGAAGTGTGTCCCCAAGGTGTGATGCTCTTGAAATAATGAATTGATTGACAGCCTTAGTAGGTGCTCTGAAAAATGTTCGGCGCGCGCTGTGCGCGCGCGCAATACCTTTTCTCCTCTGGGTGCTAAGCTACCCCTGTCTCTCAAACCTAGTGACGTCCCTGGTGTAGTGGTTAGTACTGGCACCTTACAACAAGAAGGTCCTGGGTTTGAGTCCAGTGGCCAGCAAGGGCCTTTCTGTGTGGAATTTGCATGTTGTCTGTGTGGGTTTCCTTTGGGTGCTGTGGTTTCCCCCAAAGACATGCAGGTTAGGTTAATTGGTGGCTCTAAATTGACTGTAGGTGTGAATGGTTGTTTGTCTCTGTGTCAGCCCTGCAATAACTTGTCCAGGGTGTACCCTGCTTCTTGCCAATAGTCAGCTGGGATAGGCTCCAGCTTGCCTGAGACCCTGTAGAACAGGATAAGTAGCTACAGATAATGGATGATATTTAAATTTACTTACCTGTAAATAATTATCATAAATAAGCGTAACATTGTATTATGGGAGCTATTATATAGTCAATTCATCTGTTATATGAATTGTTTTTCATTATTTTTTTTCAAACATCCAAAATGATTTGATCATATTTTTTCAAGCCCTTGAATAAAATGGAACCCTACCCTTTTACCTGAACTGAGACAGAATGCAGTTGCCATACCAGACAGTGGTACAGCTCCCCAGCATGCTCTCTATGATTCTGCTGAATGTAATGCAGACAGGAGGGAAGAGTTTGCTTTCAATATAACATAACTGTGTGAAAGTTTTTGTACAGTGCAGTTGGATTTCCTGTCACTGTGGGCTCCAGAGCACAGTAGTATAGTGCAGAGTCTGATACAGCAGCAGAGGAGATGAGCAGATCCACTTGGTTATTTCCTTCAACTTTAGCAGACATTCTTGGGGGATGGCTGGAACTTAGACCTCCACTTTGAAGAACATAAAGAAGGAACTCAGGTTTAGAGTTTGGATATTGTCTGTACCATTGCAGACTATATACAGAACCACTGAAGCCTTTGTAGCTGCAGGACAGAGTAACTTCATCACCTTCATTTTTAACAGTGTGAGTGACAAGTGGCTGTATTGTATCTGCCATGGAGTCACCTGTCATTGGGAAGAAAGTATATTGCTGTTGAAATCAGTTATATTAGTAATACTCATATTTTTCTCTTTTTAATACCACACAGAATAATTCAGTCCTATTTCAGTATTTTTGAGATAATAAAACATCTCAACTCACCTAGTGAAAGCCAAACACATAGGAATATAACAGTCAACATGATGAATTATCTTAGCTGAATGAAAATATTCTTTCTGCACTCTGATATGTTAAAATTATAAAGGTTCATGAAGCTCCACCTACAGCATCACATAGCAGTGTCACCAGTGCTGCTGAAAGATTTTCTCCCATTGTTTAGTCTTTGTTCAGAGAAATATTTTTATAAGTTTTGAGACATCTTGAATCATTTAAGAATAATTCACAAATAAACAGTTTATTATAAAAAGAGGAAGCACTGAAAGTAGATTGCAGACAAGCTTCTCATTTTTAAGCAAGTCACCTCACAGCAAGAAGGTTCTGGGTTCGAACCCAGTAGCCGACGGGGGCCTTTCTGCGTGGAATTTGCATGTTCTCCCTGTGTCTGCATGGGTTTCCTCCAGGTGCTCTGGTTTCCCCCACAGTTCAAAGACACATGGTTAGGTTAACATGGGGTGGTCTTGGGCTGAAGTGCCCTTGAGCAAAGCACCTAACCCCCAACTGCTCCCCGGGTGCTGTAGGATAACTGCCCACTGCTCTGGGTATGTGTGTGTGCGCATGTGTCTGTTCACTGCTTCAGATGGGTTAAACGCAGAGGACGAGTTTCACTGTGCTTGAGTGTACATGTGACAAAGGCTTCTCTTCTTCTTCAAGTAAATACCAGGCATGGGGTGATGTAATATGTAATAGCTGTTCCTGACTATATTTTTACTGTGTATCCACCAGGATAATATAAATAAGAAATTCTAAATAATGACTTCATTTCAAGGGCGGCACGGTGGTGTAGTGGTTAGCGCTGTCGCCTCACAGCAAGAAGGTCCTGGGTTCGAGCCCCGGGGCCGGCGAGGGCCTTTCTGTGTGGAGTTTGCATGTTCTCCCCGTGTCCGCGTGGGTTTCCTCCGGGTGCTCCGGTTTCCCCCACAGTCCAAAGACATGCAGGTTAGGTTAACTGGTGACTCTAAATTGACCGTAGGTGTGAGTGTGAATGGTTGTCTGTGTCTATGTGTCAGCCCTGTGATGACCTGGCGACTTGTCCAGGGTGTACCCCGCCTTTCGCCCATAGTCAGCTGGGATAGGCTCCAGCTTGCCTGCGACCCTGTAGAAGGATAAAGCGGCTAGAGATGAGACTTCATTTCACTAAAACACACCTCACTGTCTAAAATCACTGTGGATTAAAAAAAAAAAAGCTAACACACAAATATCATTGTAAAATTTGGACTCTGCAGGATCTTGACTTCAGAAAGTGGGATGTATATGAACTTATTGAAAACTTGTTTCGTGCTTTTTAGCTCTAGTGATAATTTAAGGCCTGTTTCAGAATATAGGAAACATATTGTAGTTATAATTATAAAGCAATACAGGGTTTTATGAATAAAGACTAAATAATTGTGACGTTTGGGCTTTATTCTACAAATAATAAGACATTAGTTTACCTCCAATATTGTCTTCCTTAAAATAACGTATTACTGCAACGTCAGAGCAAAAATGATGGTTAAACTGACATCATGAAGAAGTGAGGGTAAACATGTACAGAGCTCCATCTTGTGAGAAAAGCACGACTCTGTTCCAGTCATGTGTAGTGCTTTTTGTACAGTGTCGTTGGGTTTCCTGTCACTGTGGGCCTCAGAGCGCAGTAGTACAGTGCAGAGTCTGTCACTGCAGCAGAGGAGATGAGCAGATCCACTTTCTTACTCGTTTTATCAAGTTTGATGGACAGTCGTTGATGAGGGGGTTGAGTGTGTATGACACGTCCACTGCTTTCAAGAATCAGCAGCAGAAACTCAGGTCTTGATCCAGGTTTTTGTCGATACCAGTGGAGACTGGTATCTGTTCCAGTATATCCAGTGTATGTGCAGGACAGCGTGGTGTTGCTGCCTTCAGTTGAGAATACATTAGTTTGGTCTGATTTAATGCTGTTGTCAGCAGCCTCTGTTAGAAAAACATTACAATAATATTGTGAAATGTTCATCATAAATGAAGCTATTCATACAGAAATTGTGCTTCTTAATGATAAAAATAATTATTTCATGTGTAATGTATAAGACTTACCAATATCAGTGATACTGAAGAAAACTAAGAGGAGTAACATCGTTATTCTGAGTGTTTAGTTCAGACCTCTAGCTTTAGAAATAGATGCCTGTGTTGTGCATTTGAGATTTTCTCTGATGTCTCGACATGTTGCTCCACCTACTCATATTTATTCATATTCATGACAACTCTGCTTCATCTCATATTGCAAATGAGAATTTTATTTATTCAGTCTGTTTATTTAACATCTTAAAAATATACGGAAAAAACATCAACAATAAAATACACTACAGTACTAAAAGATAATGAATTAATATATTTTTACTCCTTTCCTGTAACAACCAGTTATTTTTATTTTTATTTTTTTACTCATGCTCTTTTGGACAGAAACACAAATTATTAATTGAAAGTTCCCAAAACTTTGTGTGTGTGTGTGTCTGTGTGTGTGTGTGTGTGGGGGGGGGGGGGGGGGGGGGGTATAGCAGTTTGTTATAGGAACTAGTGTTTAAAGTTCCCTGTACTTTATCAATGTGTAGGTTACATCCAATTAAATTGTGCTTGAGCAAAGTTTCATTAACTCTAAATTCTATATCAAGTTCTCAGTCATTACACAGGGGAGTTAGTCTGACTTACAAATGTGTTTTTTTTTTTATTGAGTTCTCAGTTTAAAAAATCTGAGGGGACAAACTCACATCTGTTCAGGGTGTTCCTCAAGGTCCATTACCTGAGCTCACATACCGCAAAGTAACACTTATATGTACTGTACATGCATAATAAACACATGAATGAATGAATGAATGAATGAATGAAGTTAATCATGGGGAAAACTGACCAGAAAAAGTAAATTAATTTATTTACACATCGTTTCCACCAGTAACACCAGACGTTCATGGTTCTGGTAGTGTCATTAAAATACATTCTTGAGCATGAAAAATGTAGATTTAAAAAGTTACTCTGATTAATGTATTGTAGTTCATAACTTCTTACATTTATTTTCCATTTATTTCAGTTGCGTTATCGCTTTTCTTTGCGTCTGTGGTTAACTGATAAGTTGGTAAAGGAAGCATCTTTCACCTTCTGTGGTTTTTACAAATGTTAGGTTTTTGTACAGCCTCTCATTGACTCTGTATTACTGTGCTGCTGCTTGAAGAGCGCAGTGATAGAGTGCAGAATCTGAGATCTGTAGATCTTTAATAGTAAGTTCAGTCGAGTCTGAGGATGTTTCTGCCTTGAATCGAGAGCCAGTGGGGTTGTAATTAGAAGAACTTCGTGACTTTGCGCCTTTAAACAGTAAAAACTGCGGTGCGCTGTTAGGATATTGTTTGTACCAGAAAAGCCAGATGTCATTGCTGCTTGACTGATATGAACATTTCAGAGTAACAGTGTCTGTTTCTTTCCCCACAATGTTGGTATCTTTGTCCGCTGGCCCAATATTATCTGCAACACTGCCTGAAGCAAACAAGAATATAAAAATAAATATGAATATAAAAATACATATTTGAACTATTTTTGTAAATGTACCCAAAACATCAACTACATCAACTCATGCTTAAATTATTATATAAAAATTAATAAAATTAATTAACTTATGAAGCTTAATTACCTGTTGCTACAGTGAGAATCAGTGGGATGTATCTCACTGTGTACAGTAAGTTGTATAGTTGAGGCATTTCTGAACACAGCTCTGTGAGGATTCTGTATAATAGTGCTGTATGTATTGAACTTCACACATGAGGGAAAATGTGTTTAGAAGGCCACGCCCAGGAAGTGCAGCTGTTGTGGCATAACTCTGTACAGATCATCACTTCACAGTATCAGTGTCAGTGAACTGCAGAGGTGGGAAGTAACGAAGTACAAATCCTTCATTACTGTACTTAAGTAGAGTTTTCAGGTATCTGTTACTTGAGTATTTATTTTTCCGACAACTTTAGATTTACTTCCAACATTTAAAAACAAATATCTGTAATCTCTATTCCTTACATTTTCAAATCAGGCTCATTACTTTAGTTTCAATGTTGAGGGGATTTATTGATGTTTTTATTTTATTTTTTACTTTGCTTCAACTGCATGCCTTCCCAACATCTAAACCAATTTCAACCTCAATGGATGAGACAATAACACATTTAAAAATAAATAAATAAATAAATGATTAACCTAATCCAATCTGGCAACCCTGACTCTGAAACATGAGTTTGATGAACAGGTTTTCTTTGAACTTCTAAACATTTGGGGGGTAAATACATAATGTTTTAGCTGGATGTGATGTATGCTCTTCAAACTCTTCAAATAAGCTATTAGTAGTGTTGTGGTACTTGAGACTGGTCTGAAGACCATTTTTTGAAGGCCTCGGTCTCATCTCCAAATTGACCACATTTTTACTTGGTCTTGTCTCAGTCTCAGACACTGAGGACTCAGGATTTTATTTCAAGTCTGGTCAAGACCACAACTGTAGGGATTTCACTACATTGCCTATGAATTGACTGATTTATTTGTGAACATCGTTACTGTGATTGGGTGTAAAGTTTCCTGTTTCAAATGACAATAACGTGACTCATTGCGAATTTGAATTTTTCTTTTCCTGTTAATGGCCATGACCCCTTCCCGCACCCTTCACACACATTGGTCTGGTCCTGGTCTTGACTCGGTCTCATCCTGCCTTGGTTTTGACTTGTTTTCAACCCTTCAAAGTCTTGGTCTCGATACACTTTGGTCTTGGTCATGACTTGGTCACAGTTTTGGTGATCTTGACTACAACACTAGCAATTAGCAAGCATGTAGGGAGCTGAGTAAGGTAAGGATAGCTATAGGTTATCATTAAATACAGCTGGGTTGTTGGTTAATGCGCTGTACTTAGGTAGCTGCTAGTCAATCAACTGCATGTGCAAGTAGAAAATTTATTTATCACACATTACTTTGCAATTAAAATATTTGCAGTGGAGCATGGGTGATTCTTCTATTCTCTTTTTTCCCTCTTAAATTCTGATAAAAGGTAACTAGTCATAATTTTCTTTTAATTATGTCAAGTAAATTATGTCAACTGAGCATATATATAATAAATAAATTTTATAACTATTTGCCAGGTGGCATAGCAAAATCAAAACAACAGTCTTTAACATGGTGAGTACAAATGATCTGCTTATCTCCTATGCTGTAGACATTGTTAACCATTAAAAAATAATAATAATTAATTAATTATTTATTTATTTATTTTCTAGTTTATTGAGTTTCTTTGAGTTTTTAACATTCCACAACATGACAATTTTCATCTTTTCACCATCAAATCATTATTTTTCTGTATAACAATATACGCTTTTGTTTAATGTGTGGAAAATTCTTTTCAGATTTTTTTTTCCCCTTTGGATAGGTGGGTGATTATTTCCTTAAGGTTTGCCTGTAACAGTGCAACATTGAAGATAAAACAGTTTTAAATCTGCTTTTGCTGTAAATAAAGTATCACAGCAGTAATGACGTGGTGTTTCTGGTAATGATAATGTTTTGGTGATGACATCAATGAAAAAAAATAGCATATTATAATCAACCAAAATACAGAGAACCCCCCCCCCCCAAATCTTCAAGAAGCCTATGAGTTGTTTGCTAGAGGATCAGATGGAACAATAACATCGTCAAACTAAAACAGCAGAAAAATCCAAACATAGCCTAGCCATAAATGCTACGTTCAGACTGTGAGTCTAAATCCTTTCTTTTTTTCATATCAGATCTGAATCCAATCTTTCTGATTGACTGTCCACAGTATATATTGCAGGTGATCAGAGCTGATCTGTCTGTCTGTGTGACAATCCTCTTTTTCAGTTTTATTTATTTTGGTTGCTATAGTAATAGCATTGCTTCCAAAAGTAGTTGATATAAATGATGTAAAATGGAGGGTCATGAAATGGGCTTGCTTATTTACCACATGGTAATGTGGAGCCATGGCACAGGTTTTATAAAAATAATGACACAGCATCACAGACGTAGGAAGGTTGCCTTCCCTGCTTTATTTTGTGCACCACAAACTTGTATTGTTTCCTGTACATGTAACCTAAATGTGAACTTTAAATGGTGTCAAAAGTCATCCATGTTAAAAAAAAAAAAAGTGATCATAGCAGTCAGACCAAAAGAGATTTGCAAAAGCTGATATGCACAAAAATCAGATTTGGACTGACAATCTGAACATAGACAAAGACTCTTATGCTAAGGTCACACATAGCCGGTTGATCCATGAAAACCGTGGCCAGGCCTACCGCGGTCATTCTGGCAGATTTGTGGGGATGATCTGTCACATAAATTTGGGTGAAGTAAATATATGCAAATGAAGCCACAGTAGCCCTGATGATAGCAATGGAAGACGCCGGTAAAACCAATGGTGCCAGCAACATTTAGCAATGTATGGCCTTACAGCAATGACGGCAGTGTGTACAGATTTCATGACTGCAGTACGGCGTAGCCACGGCAAGACAAAATAAGCCACGCCCCTCTATGCAAACTTTTTACTTTCTGCAGAATGTTGTTCCATGAACAATTTGAGCTTAATGGTTGCGATGGAATGCGATCATAACCCCTGGTAGCTGACATAAGCCTCACGAATGCCTCAAGGATGATCATGTATGCTTCAAGGATGCTCACAGATGCCTTCATGGTTGCGACAGATGAATTCATCTTGTGCTTGACCCACAGCAATTTTCAACACGACAAAATTTTCTGGGGATGCAAGCCATGCTCTCTTAGTTGTGAAGGTAGCTCCCTGACTCTCACGTATTCTGACAGAAGGGCCCAGAACATGTGCCGGTTGACCCCTGGAAGGCTCAAAATCATCTACCGGCATCTACCAAGAAATGATTCAGGCTATGAGACCTTAGCTTGAGGACAAAGATGGTAATCCATACAGTTGATATCTTTAGCTTAAAACTTAAAGAAACAATGCTCATCAAAATATGGTTGCCTTTAAACATGACACTGAACATAAAAAAATGTGAAGGAGAGGTGCATGTGAGAAAGTTGGAGAGATGAGATGTGGAGAGTGACTGAGAGAAAAAGAGATGGAGAAAGACTTGGGTGACAGAGAGTAAATGAGTGTGTCCAGTAGCTGAATGAACCTATTTTAATTATGGGTCTCCTGAACCCAAAGTCTGCTTCCTTCACAAATCTCATATCTCAATATGGGAGCACAGTGTCTTACAGACATCCACTGGCAGCTTCATGTGCCTCTTCCTCACTGACGGAGGTGGTGGGATAAGGCAAAGGAGAACATGTGGCTAATACCACAGAATATCATCCTTCATAATCCATAAGAAATGGTTTTGGCCTGAACAGCTCATAGTTTTGACAAAAGTGTAATCCTCTGCATCCATATTTTGAATTATTCCTGGACACACATAGCCGTCATATTTTACAACACACCAACATCCTTTGAGTTTGTCTGTGATTTCAGTGACCAGAGCAAAGGTTGCTTCTGCAGTCATCACAGATTTCTGCACACCCATGTTTGCAGCTCTTTTAGATGTGGTGGGCACTTACAGTCATCTGGAGTTGACCAGAAGCAGCTGAGTTCTTGCCAGTTTATGTGTCCTGGGGTGCTGGTGAACATCTGTTTCAGTCGGGAAGACTGTATGTTAATGCTGCTTTACAGATTATCCACATTATGCCAACATCATAGAACTGAAATTTACCTGGTGAATCTTCATGGTTCCACAGACAGTGTCCAGCTGTTGAGGAATGAATGAATGAATGAATGAATTAATTAATTAGCCTCGCTCTCAAAGCTACACTGCTGCCTCCCCACTGTTTCTTATCTGGGATTTGTGCTCTCACAAGGGGAAAGAAAACTGTCCAAGGACAGACAGTGAATTCTCTGTGAGCTCAAACCTCCCAGCACCCAGACAGGCATGCTAAGGTTCCTCGGTCTGGTCAACTACTGCAGACAGAGGATTCCTGACTGCACCACACATGATAAAGTCCATCACTCTGTTTGTAAAAATGACTCTCCTGAACAAATCACATGGACAGAGAGCATGATGAACCTCTTTTAAGACTCAAAACCTCCCTCTGTTCTGCTTCTCCATTGGGTTTGCTGAATTATGCTTTGCCCTTTCACTTGTATGTCTTTGAATCAGGAGGGATGGCAGCTGGAGTGTCAGCTCAAGAGCATGGAGGTACTTATCCCTTTCTAAAACTCTAGAATTGCTTGTTCAGGGCGTGCCTGCCTGTCTGTGTGCCGTCACTGCATCTGCCCTGATGCTGAACAAACTGTTTTGTCTCATCCATTCATTGTATAGTCATCTCACCAGGTAGTGACAATTCTTAATAACATTCAGACACAACACATTACAGCACAGGATTGCGGTGGGGATAAAGCAATCCTTTCTGTGACCCAAAGTCCTTCTATTAAGGCTGCAGACACTCCCAATTCACCTGCTGTAGTGTTACATCATCTACTGACTGCCTCATTGTTCAGAATTGCGGTGCCAGGTCTTAATTATTTTGACCTTTAAAAGTAGTAAACAGGCACCCTTGTCAGACATAGTGGCTCCCAACTCGTTAGTTGTCAGGGCATGTTACAACATGCCAACTTCAGACACCCTGGCGCCACTGTCCATCACACGCCAACTTCAGACACCCTGGCGCCACTGTCCATCACACTGTGCTGCGTGGACTATATAAGATGCGCACAAACATCGAGGAAAACACAGCACACATCAGACGGGGACTCCATGCAACACCTGCTTCTCATCAGTGAATATTTGGATCCGTTTCTCTCTTTCTTTCTCGGTTTCATTTCTTTCTTGCTTTCTGTCTTTCTATCGCGGACGTGTCAGGATCCAACGTCCATCATTTGTGCCGTGTGAGCATTCCGTGCGTCCTTGAATTAAAACCACGGTTTACACTGTTGCTCATGAGTGGACATCCATTAATTCCTGTTCTAACCGGACAGCCTGTGTAGCTTGCTGTATACCTGATCCAGTGTCCCTCTTATACAGTCCTTTACCCTGTCCATCACCGGACACCCATTTTTATATGGTCCTTCGAGCTGGATATTGACTGAAGGTCCCTGCATCAGGCAACGCAGGGTCAGAGGTCACGGTGATGTGGCCGCAGAACTGGGACTTCCGCAGCTCGGTGGCGTCCTGCAGCAGCTCCACTGATGGTGACGGTGCACTGATGAACAGGCACGCTGAGGTGGAAGACCGACGCTTGACAGCCTTGGCGGGGCCTTGAAGTGTCCACCCAAGGTGTGTCTTCAGGGCAATGGGTCCACCTGGTGGGCCTATGTGCACAGGCTCGATGGGGATGAGAAGGTCTGGGTAGTCAGACCCAATGAGGAGCAGCGGACGGGCCTGAGTAAAGGAGTGAAGAGGCAGCCCTCTGAGGTGGCGGTAGGTCCTTTGGAGAGCCTCAACTGGGTGTGAATGAGGGGACAGTCCCAGTTCGGGTGATGTGAAGGCCCGCTGTATCTTGTACCGCTGCTGCGGTTGACTGAGGGATGACACAGAGAAGGACACTGACCTCCCCGGCACCGTTCTGATGTCATGACGGATGGTGCGGAGGGCCAGGTTCTCACTCTGTCCTTTGAGGCCAAGCTGCTGCGCTGCTTGGGGGAGGAGCATGGTGCGCTCTGACCCGTCATCGAGGATGGCGTAGGTCTCCATCTTCTTGCCCCCGTGATGAAGGAGCACCTTCACCATCTTCAGCAGCACACAACTACCTCTGCGTGCTGGGTCGAGGTAGTAGGTGGATGGCTGGCTGGCTGGGTGAAGACAGTGTCGCAGTCTCCGGCCTGCTTTGTGCATTCACCTCATGCAGTACCTCGAGGTGCAGGCGATCGCACTTCGGGCACCGTGCCTTGAGGTAGCACTGAGCTGCTTGATGGTCGCGTCCACACCTCCAGCACTTCTTCCCGGTCTTGATCCACTGGAGCCTTGGTTCCAGTGACATACTCTTGAACGCGGTGCACTGGTTGAAGTAGTGCTCCGTGCTGTTGCAGAAGGGGCAGTACTTCTTTGGAGGCTCCACCTTGGCGGGTGTACGTGGAGCTGACTTTGATGGCTGCTGAGCTGACTTGGCTGGGGGGTCTACCAGCAGGACCGTGGTGGAGCGTGTGGCTGCCGGCTGCTTGCCTCTGGTGCTCCACTGCCGCTCTGCCTGGCTCGCTGTTGCCTTTGGCGGGTCGTTGGTCTCGTCCAGCTGCACACCAACCTCGTGCTGTAACCATGCGGCGAAGTCCAGGAGTGTGGGGACAGGCACACGGTCTGGGTCGATGTACCGCCTGAAGGCAGTACGCAGCTCGTGAGGCAGTTTGGGCAGCAACCGAGACACATGCGAACCACACCGTAGCTCAAGCTGTTCCTGGGTCCCCATCTTATCCAGCATCCCCACCAAGGACTGCACCTTCAGGGCGAAGTTCCTGAAGCATCTCTGGTCACCGCTCCTGACAGGGGGCTCAGCCAGGACCTGGTTGATCTGCCTGAGTGCCAGTTTGCGGGGCTGCCCAAAGAGCTTCGTGAGGGCTGCCATCGTATCACTGTAGGGATAGCTGCTGTGGCAGTAAGCATCCGCTACCAGGACAGCATCCTCTAGCTTCAGGTGGTCCAGCAGGATCTGATATTTGAAGCGCTCTGTCGCATCGGGTGGTAGGACGTTGTCGAGTGCCAGCTGCATCCTGTTGAACTGCCGTGGGTCGTCCTCGGTGAACGCTGGGATTCTCATCTTGGGCCCGCGGTAGGTCAGCTCCTGAGGGGGAAGAGATGTCAGTCGCTGTGGGACAGGTGACAGCCTGTGATGATCTGGTGCCACTGCCCTCTGACCGGCCGACACCGGTGATGACGTCCGCTGTCTCTGAGCAGACGAAGGGCGCCGTGGGCTGAATGGTGCTGAGTACTGTGGGGTGGCAGGAAAGGGTGAGGATGACGTGAATGAGTGACCCCGTGGCAGATTCATGCTCCTCAGGTGCTCTGTCAGCTCTGCCATCAGTGGTGTTGGCAGATGGGGAGCTCCTCCGTGTGGTGGTGTGGACGTCGCTGCCTCAGCTCCTGCGATGTGTGGCCGAGGTAGAGGTGACGACTGCTCTGCCACCGGGGCGCGGCGATGTCCACTGGTTGAGTCAGCAGGGCTGTATGTTCTGTCATGCTGCAGTGGTGATGATAAGACTGCTGGGGGGGTTCCAGGCGTGACGGCTGGAACCTGGATGTCCCTCGCTGGAGTGCGTGGAGGTGATGCATAGTGTTGTTGCAACAGGTACTGCACATCCCGCTGCAGCTGCCGATTGTCCTCCCGTATCTGCTGAAGGGCGAGGAGGATAGCTGCTGACGTGTCCAGGGGAGTCTGCCCAGCAGGGGGAGTGTGTGATGGCTCCTGGGGCCTGCTGTCTCCCACGTGGGAAGAATCATCCTGGGTGTGTGCGCCGTCCTGTGGCAGCCGTCGCTGAGCCTGGGTCACCACGTAGTCATCCAGGTGCCTGGGGTGGTGGTGCTCACAGCGAGGACGGGCACTGCCATCATGAGTGGACATCCTGACTGTGTAGAATGCTGTATCCGGCTCGAAGGACCATATAAAAACGGTTTCTCGTGAGTGGACATCCATTAATTCCTGTTCTAACCGGACAGCCTGGGTAGCTCGCTGTATACCTGATCCAGTGTCCCTCTTATACAGTCCTTTACCCTGTCCATCACCGGACAACCATTTTTATACTCATCATCCTCTGAACCTCCTGACTCACATGACTGTTTACATGAAATTACTGATGTCTCCAGCATGAGTTGGGATTAATCCTCTGGGCCTTTTCAACATGGTGTGCATGTGTTTGTTGATGGTTTATGCCCAAAGCCTATTATTCCACTTTTTACTATGGTTATTTTCTGTGTTCTTCAGTACTCTCATTCCCATTATAATTGACCTTAAAGGACACTGAAAAATCAGCTTTCCAAGATTACACTGTATACGTTCGACATAGCATGTCCATTCCAGTGTGTTGAAACTGAATGACACAGTGTGTCCATTCCAGTGTATTGAAGCTGAATGCATGTGCACTACCACTACTGAATCGGCACATGACTGCACATTCAGTTTCACACATGCATAATCTATGTGCACAGTCTGTGCAGACTTACATTACTGCCCCCTTCTGGAACTCATCTGTTACTGTCTCAAAGGGGAACATGGAAGGAAAATGGAAATGAAGCTGATTTTACCTGTAATTCGATTTCATTTTAGTTTGTGTTGTATTGTTCATTGTTTTTCCTTTTTTTAATTGTTATTTTTACGATGATTAAGCCTGGTAAGTAGGACTTTTGTATGTGTGAGTGGGTGGCATGAGTGGTTAGCACTGGTGACTCACAATACAAAAGTTTTGCGTTCAAGCCCAGTGGCTAGGGTTCCCTCTGGGTGCTCTGGTTTTCCCCACAGTCCAAAGACATGCAGTGAGGTTACGTAACTGGTTACTGTAAATTGCCCATAGGTGTGGGAGTGTGCAGAAAGGAACTGGCCACCCTACTGCTGCAATTCTGGCCATGGCAACCAAATGTGGTTTGCCTCATGTCAGGTGGAGTTTCGCAATGATGATATCATGTGTGAGAAACATTTGTGTGAGAAACATTAGTATGATTGAGAAAGCTTTCAGTAGATTGTTATTGTGCTACAACCACATGGACATGAAATGTGTTGTCCATGGATTCATGTTGTACAAAACTCTTAATGAAGTAAATTATCAGATATTTAATTTATCATTCGGATATTTGAGATGCCAGCGGTGAGTATTATTTTGTTCTAATTAAAAAAATCTTATTGAAAAGTTTTTTTTCATACAGTAGGTACACAAATAACAGTTGATCTTCAAAAGCATTTTTTTCACAGACAGGCAGTGCAGATGTGAATGTAAACATGTAAAGAGCTCCATCGTGTGAGAAAAGCATGGTTCTGTTCCAGTCATGTGTAGTGCTTTTTGTACAGTGTAGTTGGGTTTCCTGTCACTGTGGGCCTCAGAGCGCAGTAGTACAGTGCAGAGTCTGTCACTGAAGCAGGGGAGATGAGCAGATCCACTCTCTTACTCGTTTTATCAAGTTTGATGGACACTCGTGGGTGAGGCGGATCAGCCTTTTTGACCTGTTTACTGCCTTCAAAAATCAGCAGTAGAAACTCTGGTCTTGATCCAGGTTTTTGTTGATACCAGTGAAGACTGTTAACTGATCCAGTATATGTGCAGGACAGTGTGATGTTGCTGCCTTCGGTTCCAGATATAGTGGTTTGGTCTGGTTTAATGCTGTTGTCAGCAGCCTCTGTGACAAAGATACTATTTTAATAGTGTGGCTATTCACTATAAATAAACTATTATTCATAAATATTTGCTGTTTTTGTTTCTTTTAAAACATAAATTAAAATCGTGTGTAATGTATATGGCTTACCAGTTTCAGCAGTGGTGAAGAAAAGCAAGAAGAGGAGTAACATTGTTATCCTGAGTGCTTAGTTCAGACCTCTAGCTTTAGAAATAAATGTCACTGTTGTGTATTTGAGATTGTCTCTGCTGTTTCTAGATGTAACTCCACCCACTGACATACAGTGCCCTCCACAATTATACCGGTAGGCACCCCTTGTAAAGATTAGTAAAAAGGGTGAGAAAAAAAATCCACCATTTGGTGAAGTAACTTCATCTCACACTGAAAAAAAGAGAACAATCCAATATTTAACTGAAATAAATTCATTCACAGAAAATCAAATCCCTCATCAAGAAGTAATTATGTTCAACAAAACCACACGTGCCACTATTATTAAACTCCAACTTTAAGTCTTGTAGAATCAAGCCGCAGATCAACCTTGAAAAATCTCCAACTTTGCTGTGAGACATATTGTAGATTCATTTACAAACCCACTCTACCTTAACAATATCAGCAGCTGTTTAGTGTCCTGCAGCTGCAGACAACAAATATTCATTCATTCATCATTTATTTCCAGGGATCACTTTATCCTGGTCACATTTCCATAACTGACTTCCAAAACATCCATTTATCTTCAGTAACTGCTTTATCCTGTCCAGGGTTGTGGTGGATCTGAAGCGTCTCCTGGCAACACTGTGCATGAAACAGGAATAGACACTGGATGGGACACCATGCGCCTTCACATACCTTGGCAGCTCTGACAGTATTACTTTATGGAGGATGTGATTAGAAAAGATTGTTCACCATTTGTTAACCCATGCTGCAATACCAATAAACCTAACTTGCAAATATTTGATGAAGAGAGGCTGGCTACCATAACAAAACCACAAGTTTGTTTTGTGGTACAGCCCTCTCAGCCCCTTTATCTCATATACATTACAGCACAGTGAAATTTCTCCCAGCTTGTTAGAAAGCAGGCAGGGTCAGCCATGATGCAGCATCCCTGGAGCAGAATGGGTTAAGGGCCCTGCTCAAGAGCCCAACAATGGCAGCTTGGCAGTGCTGGGGCTTGAACCTTTGATCGGTAACCCAGAGCCTGATATATAGAGTCACCACTACCCCAGGAGATTAATGACCCTTGTCATGTTAGGAAGATGGGAGGGGACATACAGTATATACATTGTTGATATATCAACAATGTAACCTGTCAAATTATACTGATGCACAAAAACTGCTCCGTGTAGCCTGGTGATGTTGGATTTACAGCATAGGCTCTGTATATGATTAGTGTGCCAGGCAAGCTCAAAAGTTCCAGTGGTTTAATGAATATCCACAGTGGTGGTCTATTTGCCCCAACTAAGTTTATTTAACAGGTCAATAACAATTTGTGTTCATGTAGACACCAGTAGTTGCCCTGACATAATTTCATCATGTGTTTTAATGTGACATGTAGCCTACGCAGAACCAGCCAACCGACCAAACCATAGCCAGCCTTTGGAAGATTAGTCACATATAGGGATTTTTTTTTTTTGCCACACAATATTAATGTGAATATAAATTTGTGTTGTCCAGACACCACAAATGAGCTGCTGCAATCAACTGAGCCTGGATGCATTGGAGAAAATGGTATTTATGTGTGTGTGAGAGAGCAAGAGAGAGTGAGAGAGAGAGACTTGGAAATATGATCATAATCTTGTGAGATGGGATGTTATCTGAGATTTTGAATGCTGCAATATAATAATGTAGCTTAGAATGTTTGTGGTCCTAAAGGAGAGATATGTGAGTGACAAATTATATATTTTTAGTAAAATTTATCATCAGTTTAATAGTGATATTTAATAGTCAGTTGACACATGCCTCAGTTTCCTGAGACATTATGGGTGTTGATGATAACTTAATAAGGAGACAGAAACTGAACTACATACATTTAAAAAGAGCAGTGCAAATAATAAAGATGAGTGTGGCAGTGAGGGTGTGGTCGAGTGTCGGCTGTGAATGGAGAGGAGTCAGATTGAACCAGCAGTTAACATGTGACAAGGTCAAACTGTGTCTAATTACTGGCTGTCTATTAACGTGTGTCTCTGTGTGTCTTTCAGATGGCCAGGAACAAGAGAGAGAGAGAGTGAGTGTCGAAGTAGTGTCACTGAAAACTGACCATTAGAAATGTGGGTGGAAACACCTTGTTGACAAGAGAGGTCAGAGGAAAATGGCCAGATTGGTTCAAGCTGCCAGGAAGGATATAATAACTCATAGCAACTCTTTACAACCATGGTGAGCAGAAAAGTATCTCAGCATGCAACTGCAGAAGACCACATTGGGTTCCACTCCTGCAGCCAAGAACAGGAATCTTAGAATCAAGAAGAAGTTCCTACTACACTTGCAGGTGAGTGTTTGTTTTTATTGACCTATCTAACCCCCCATTTATTTATTTTTAACTGATTATATAATTGATATTATATCATCTGGAATTGTGTAACTTTAGCAGTTGATCAGCCTTCAGTATAATATAACTGTGTGAAAGTTTTTGTACAGTGCAGTTGGATTTCCTGTCACTGTGGGCCGCAGAGCACAGTAGTATAGTGCAGAGTCTGACACAGCAGCAGAGGAGATGGGCAGATCCACTTGTTTCTTCTTTTCATCAACTTTAGCAGAGAGACGTGGTGGGATTGAATCACTTGTATATCCACTTTCTGATATATAAAGAAGGAAGTCAGGTTTAGATTTTGGATATTGTCTGTACCAGTGCAGGTCATGTCCTGTACCACTTGCTTCATAGTTGCAGGACAGAGTAACATGACTGCCTTCATCTATAACTGTCTGAGTGAAAAGTGGCTTTATTGAATCTGCCATGGAGTCACCTGTCATAGAGAAGAGAACAAAATGTTTTTATCATTTCCACCATCAAGCCAGAACTACAGTAAATAAGTCAGACCCACATTCTGATTTTTCTTCCCAGCACACAGACGAATAAATCACTAATTCAACACTTAATATTTCTGCAATAACAAAAAGTCAAAGTTAACTCACCGAGTGAAAGCCACAGACACATGAATATAACAGTGAACATGATGAATGGTCTCAGCTGAGTGAAAGTATTCTTTCTGTACTATGATATGTTCACATCATAAAGGTTCATGAAGCTCCAGCCCACAGCACCACATGACAGTGTCACCATTGTTACTGACAGATTGTTGATTCTTACTGAAGCATCCTGGCTTTACATTCAGCCTCACATGGGGAACCTGTCTTCAACTCCGACTGTCAGCAGAATTCATGGAATTATGAAAAATCAATCATTCTAGTCTGTAAAAATATAATCTAATCAATACATTAATAAATGTTTAAATTCCCTGTTATATTTGTTTTATAAGTGGTTTTGCTGCATTAGGAGATTTGGCCTGATCTGAAATTGCTGTAAATAAGTATAAATCATGACAAATAATTTAGTATGATAAGATATTATTAATATTATCACAATGCAATTGATTTATTGACTTTGTAATAATGAAGCCTGTTATTTCACTGAGGTGGGGAACAAACCAGCTGCTGCTCTTCACAATATTATGAAAAATGCCACCAAGCCATAAGAGGTGTAATGCATTTTGTGTGTGAAGTTTGCTGGATCGAGTGGAGGTTGCAGAGAGAGAGAAAGAAAGAAACTGGGTGTTTAATTTCTTTTGTGTTTCTTATTTCCTCCCTGTAGTCTTGTCTGCTGTCTGGCCTACCTGTCTTCTTTCTCATGTCTATTTTTTAATTAATTTGCCTCATATGATTTTAATATTATTATTCTGCTTTATAAGACTAAACAAAATCTCATGGTTGCTATTTGTCATTTAAACATAAAACTCTGTAAGCACAATAAAGTATTTACATTATCCAATCACAAACACCTCCATTACAAATGAACCTATCCAGAGCCCATTTTATTCACTGCAGCTGTAATGTGCTTGTCCATGCTGGAGATAAATATATAACACATCACACATTATGAACAAATTGTATTTATAGCCCGACTGCAATTTCAATTTTCTTCATGAATTCAGAGAAACAAGTCATGTTGGGTTTGGTGAGATGACAATTGGACTATTCAGCTTGATAGAAAAATCTGAAACGTTGCTGAAGCTCCATTAGATTGGAACACAACTGCAATAAGATCTCACATCTGTACAATCTCTTTTTTTTGCATTGCATTATATATTAAATGACTATGTATGTATGACTGAAGAGAGTGAACATTATTGCGAAAGGAAGTATTCATAAACAAACAAGTCAAGGTCTCTGGGCTGTGAACAGGGTCCTCGTGCTTGGCCCACAATAAGACATCTAATGATGCCATCTTGTGGTGAAAGGTGAAAAACCAAGGCTTTTTTGTTTGCTTGTCTGTTTGTTTTGTTTAAATGAACTACGCTCCTCATTTACTGGGGGGGGGGGGGGAGTGTTGCTGGGAAAAAGAAGGTTTTTTTTTTTTAATTCATATTTCAATATGGGTGGCACGGTGGTGTAGTGGTTAGCACTGTCGCCTCACAGTAAGAAGGGCCAGGTTCGAGCCCTGTGGCCGGCGAGGGCCTTTCTGTGCGGAGTTTGCATGTTCTCCCCGTGTCCGCGTGGGTTTCCTCTGGGTGCTCCGGTTTCCCCCACAGTCCAAAGACATGCAGGTTAGGTTAACTGGTGACTCTAAATTGACCGTAGGTGTGAGTGTGAATGGTTATCTGTGTCTGTGTCAGCCCTGTGATGACCTGGCGACTTGTCCAGGGTGTACCCCACCTTTCGCCCGTAGTCAGCTCGGATAGGCTCCAGCTTGCCTGCGACCCTGTAGAACAGGATAAAGCGACTAGAGATAATGAGATGAGATGAGATGATGAGAACATGCTTACACCAACAACTAGTTTACACTCAAAGTGTGTAATTTAATTCAAAATATGTTATTAATCCAATCATCCTAAAAATGTGTTAGCCACCATTCGATAAAAGTGACACATTTGAGATCAGTTGTTGGCTGACCTAAGAGTTATATTCACTATAGATCATCCCTGAAGCTATTAGCAACCTGAGACCTTTAACTTTAAAATGGCAGCATCTAATAAGATAATCTGCTTTGGAAATCCTGAGCATGTGTATTCAGTTTTTTTTCCACAAAATGGATAGAAGACATATTTTTTTGAAAATGTGTCCAATCTAATAGCCTGCTGAATGAGTGTATATGAACTGAATATGGCAATAATTTGACTGGGCATTTATATGTGCAACAATAGCCAAACTGTCTAAAGCAAAGGATAAATTAGGAAAAAAAAATCCGTCCGCTTCTTTCTCCGTGGCAAAAGGTTCGATGTCATCCTAATCCAAAGAGCCAACGATTGAGGATGAGTTTGAAGAGCTTTCGTGTCTTTTTCAAAAGACTCGGTATCAAGAACGCATGCCACTGCAGAGAATAGGATACAGTCCGTGTGGAAACAAAAGAACGGACTGGCGCAAACGATGTCACGCGTGCAGCGCCGCCGACCTGTAAATCGCTGCGAACTAATAATGGCGGCCGAGCTTTTAGCGATTTTTGGAACAGAATTCAGATGCAAAAAAGCAGTTTTCAAAATCATTTTTTGATTTATCCGGCAACTTTACAGTGTATTTGAGCACATCACACCTTCTGATGTAACTTTCATGAGATGAGCAATATGATTAGTGTGCCAGGCGAGCTCAAAAGTTTGAGTGGTTTAATGAATATCCACAGTGGTGGTCTATTTGCCCTGATGAAGTTTATTTAACAGGTCAACAACAATTTTTGTTCATGTAGACACCAGTAGCTGCCCTGACATTATTTAATCATGTTTTAATGCGACATGTAGCCTACGCAGAACCAGGCAATCGGCCATACCATAGCCAGCCTTTGGCATATTAGTCACATATAGGGGTATTTTCTTTTTTTTTTTGCCACACAATATTAATGTGAACATAAATTTGTGTTGTCCAGACACCACAAATGAGCTGCTGCAGTCAACTGAGCCTGGATGCATTGGAGAAAATGGTATTTATGTGTGTGCGAGAGAGCAAGAGAGAGAGTGAGAGAGAGACTTGGAAGACATATGAATATGATCATAATCTTGTGAGATGGGATGTTATCTGAGATTTTGAATGGTGCAATATAATAATGTAGCTTAGAATGTTTGTGATCCTAAAGGAGAGATATGTGAGTGACAAATTATATATTTTTAGTAAAATTTATCATCAGTTTAATAGTGATATTTAATAGTCAGTTGGCACATGCCTCAGTTTCCTGAGACATTATGGGTGTTGATGATAACTTAATAAGGAACAAACTGAACTATACATTTAAAAAGAGCAGTGCAAAAATCAGTAATAATAAAGATGACTGTTTCAGTGAGGGTGTGGTCGAGTGTCGGCTGTGAACGGAGAGGAGTCAGATTGAACCAGCAGGCAACATGGGACAAGGTCAAACTGTGTCTAATTACTGGCTGTCTATTAACGTGTGTCTCTGTGTGTCTTTCAGGCCCACTTTACACGGGGATGGTCTGAAACAAAAACGCAAAAGTCCGTTTTCGTTCTCACTTTTTTTTTTTGACTGTTTTCAAGGAGGAAATCTGCGTCTATACGGTGACGCATAAATGTGTGGAATTCAATTGGATGTGCATGCCAGGCGGCTAGGTGGTGCTGTGAAAGACCTCCGCTATGTCTGCATGCATGCGCAACGTCTTCCGTCTTGTCTGATCTGCACATCTGCGCCGCGAAAACTTTGACTACTATGGTAAGTAAGAAAGTAAGTAAAAAAGTAAGAGCATACTATACCCGCCTCTGTTCATTAATGGTATATGTGCAGATTCGGTATAGATGTTCGAAGGACTCCTGGACGTTTATTAAAGCTGCCAGAGCAGCTTGAAGGTCCGTTGGATCGATGTAATCAGACATGCTCTTACTTTTTTACTTACTTTCTTACTTCCCGGACTGGCATGTACAGTATATGACATATGTATGATGTAAATGCGTACCCGACGTGAGCAGATCCGAGCAGAGTTTCGCGTATTGGGTAGTTTAGATGGATATGCAATGGGGGCTGTTTTTAATTTATCCACTCTGGAAGGCGTTTTCAATTTTTTCCGTTTTTCAGCCTCGGAAATGCCATCCCCGTGTAGACGAAAGGCACTTCTGATAAAATATTTAGTTGTTTTTACCCGACAGCGTCCTCGTGTAAACGAGCCCTCAGATGGTCAGGAATGAGAGAGAGAGAGAGAGAGAGAGTGAGTGTTGAAGTAGTGTCACTGAAAACTGACCATTAGAAATGTGGGTGGAAACACCTTGTTGACAAGAGAAGTCAGAGGAAAATGGCCAGATTGGTTCAAGCTGCCAGGAAGGACTCATGAACTCATAGCAACTCTTTACAACCATGGTGAGCAGAAAAGTATCTCAGCATGCAACTGCAGAAGACCACATTGGGTTCCACTCCTGCAGCCAAGAACAGGAATCTTAGAATCAAGAAGAAGTTCCTACTACACCTGCAGGTGAGTGTTTGTTTTTATTGACCTATCTAACCCCCCATTTATTTATTTTTAACTGATTATATAATTGATATTATATCATCTGGAATTGTGTAACTTTAGCAGTTGATCAGCCTTCAGTATAACATAACTGTGTGAAAGTTTTTGTACAGTGCAGTTGGATTTCCTGTCACTGTGGGCCCCAGAGCACAGTAGTATAGTGCAGAGTCTGATACAGCAGCAGAGGAGATGGGCAGATCCACTTGTTTCTTCTTTTCATCAACTTCAGCAGAGAGACGTGGTGGGATTGAGTCACTTTTATATCCTCTTTCTGATATATAAAGAAGGAAGTCTGGTTTAGATTTTGGATATTGTCTGTACCAGTGCAGGTTATGTCCTGTACCACTTGCTTCATAGTTGCAGGACAGAGTAACATTACTGCCTTCATTTATAACCGTTTGAGTGAAAAGTGGTCTTATTGAATCTGCCATGGAGTCACCTGTCATACAGAAGAGAACAAAATGTTATCATTTCCACCATCAAGCCAGAATGACACAAATCAGACCCACATTCTGATTTTTCTTCCCACCACACAGACGAATAAATCACAAATTCAACACTTAATATTTCTGCAGTGACAAAAAAAAAAGTCAAAGTTAACTCACCGAGTGAAAGCCACAGACACATGAATATAACAGTGAACATGATGAATGGTCTCAGCTGAGTGAAAGTATTCTTTCTGTACTATGATATGTTCACATCATAAAGGTTCATGAAGCTCCAGCCCACAGCACCACATGACAGTGTCACCATTGTTATTGACAGATTGTTGATTCTTACTGAAGCATCCTGGCTTTACATTCAGCCTCACATGGGGAACCTGTCTTCAACCCCGACTGTCAGTAGAATTCATGGAATTATGAAAAATCAATCATTCTAGTCTGTAAAAATATAATCTAATCAATACATTATTAAATGTTTAAATTCCCTGTTATATTTGTTTTATAAGTGGTTTTGCTGCATTAGGAGATTTGGCCTGATCTGAAATTGCTGTAAATAAGTATAAATCACGACAAATAATTTAGTATGACAAGATATTATTAATATTATCACAATGCAATTGATTTATTGACTTTGTAATAATGAAGCCTGTTATTTCACTGAGGTGAGGAACAAACCAGCTGCTGCTCTTCACAATATTATGAAAGATGCCACCAAGCCATAAGAGGTGTGATGCATTTTGTGTGTGAAGTTTGCTGGATCGAGTGAAGGTTGCAGAGAGAAAGAAAGAAACTGGGTGTTTAATTTCTTTTGTGTTCCTCATTTCCTCCCTGTAGCCTTGTCTGCTGCCTAGCCTACCTGTGTTCTTTCTCATGTCTATTTTTTAATTAATTTGCCTCATATGATTTTAATATTATTATTCTGCTTTATAAACCTAAAGACTAAACAAAATCTCATGGTTGCTATTTGTCATTTAAACATGAAACTCTGTAAGCACAATAAAGTATTTACATTATCCAATCACAAACAACTCCATTACAAATGAACCTGTCCAGAGCCCATTTTATTCACTGCAGCTGTAATGTGCTTGTCCATGCTGGAGACAAATATATTACACATCACACATTATGAACAAATTGTATTTATAGCCCGACTGCAATTTCAATTTTCTTCATTAATTCAGAGAAACAAGTCATTTTGGTTTTGGTGAGATAACAATTGGACTATTCAGCTTGATAGAAAAATCTGAAACGTTGCTGAAGCTCCATTAGATTGGAACACAACTGCAATAAGATCTCACATCTGTACAATCTCTTTTTTTTTGCATTGCATTATATATTAAATGACTATGTATGTATGTATGACTGAAGAGAGTGAACATTATTGTGAAAGGAAGTATTCATAAACAAACAAGTCAAGGTTTCTGGGACGTGAGCAGGGTCCTCGTGCTTGGCCCACAATAAGACATCTAATGATGCCATCTTGTGGTGAAAGGTGAAAAACCAAGGGGTTTTTTTTGTTTGTTTGCTTGTCTGTTTGCTTGTTTGTTTTGTTTAAATGAACTACGCTCCTCATTTACCGGGAAAAAAAAAAGTGTTGCTGGGAAAAAGAAGTTGTTTTTTTTTAAATTCATATTTCAATGGGGCGGCACAGTGGTGTAGTGGTTAGCGCTGTCGCCTCACAGTAAGCAGGGCTGGGTTTGAGCCCCATGGCCGGCAAGGGCCTTTCTGTGTGGAGTTTGCATGTTCTCCCCATGTCCACGTGGGTTTCCTCTGGGTGCTCCGGTTTCCCCCACTGTCCAAAGACATGCAGGTTAGGTTAACTGGTGACTCTAAATTGACCGTAGGTGTGAATGTGAGTGTGAATGGTTGTCTGTGTCTATGTGTCAGCCCTGTGATGACCTGGCGACTTGTCCAGGGTGTACCCCGCCTTTCGCCCGTAGTCAGCTGGGATAGGCTCCAGCCTGCCTGTGACCCTGTAGAACAGGATAAAGCGGCTAGAGATAATGAGAATGAGATGATGAGAACATGTTTACACCAACAACCAGTTTACACTCAAAGTGTGTAATTTAATTCAAAATATGTCATTAATCCAGTCATCCCAAAAATGTGTTATCCACCATTCGATAAAAGTGACACATTTGAGATCAGTTGTTGGCTGACCTAAGAGTTATATTCACTATAGATCATCCCTGAAGCTATTAGCAACCTGAGACCTTTAACTTTAAAATGGTAGCATCTAATAAGGTAATCTGCTTTGGAAATCCTGAGCATGTGTATTCAGTTTTTTTTTCCACAAAATGGATAGAAGACATATTTTTTGAAAATGTGTCCAATCTAGTAGTCTGCTGAATGAGTGTACATGAACTGAATATGGCAATAATTTGACTGGGCACTTATATGTGCAACAATACCATGGTTGAGGGGGCAAGTTTGTATGGGATCAATTAATCATGTTTTGTTTTGTTTTTTCCCTCCATGAAAGACCTGGCACCATCTCATCTCATCTCATCTCATCTCATTTCATTATCTCTAGCCGCTTTATCCTGTTCTACAGGGTCGCAGGCAAGCTGGAGCCTATCCCAGCTGACTACAGGCGAAAGGCGGGGTACACCCTGGACATGTCACCAGGTCATCACAGGGCTGACACATAGACACAGACAACCATTCACACTCACATTCACACCTACGGTCAATTTAGAGTCACCAGTTGACCTAACCTGCATGTCTTTGGACTGTGGGGGAAACCGGAGCACCCAGAGGAAACCCACGCGGGCAAGGGGAGAACATGCAAGCTCCGCACAGAAAGGCCCTCGCCGGCCACAGGGCTCAAACCCGGACCTTCTTGCTGTGAGGTGATAGCGCTACCCACTATACCACCGTGCCGCCCGACCTGGCACCAGTTACATGAAAATAAAGTAAAACCATATACAGTGCCTTGAAAAAGTATTCATACCCCTTGAACTTTTTCACATTTTTCCACCTTACAACCACAAACTTAAAAGTTTTTTATTGAGATTTTATGTGATAGACCAACACAGAGTAGCACATAATTGGGAAGTGAAACTAAAATGATAAATGGTCTTCAAAATTTTAAACAAATAAAAATTTGAAAAATGTGATGTGCATTAGTATTCAGCCCCCCCGCGTCAATACTTTGTAGAGCCACCTTTTGCTGCAATTACAGCTGCAAGTCTTTTGTGGTATGTCTCTACCAGCTTTGCACATCTAGACACTGAAATTTTTGCCCATTCTTCTTTGCAAAATAGCTCAAGCTCAGCCAGATTGGATGGAGAGTGTCTGTGAACAGCAATTTTCAAGTCTTGCCACAGATGCTCGATGGGATTTAGGTCTGGACTTTGACTGGGCCATTCTAACACATGAATATTCTTTGATGTAAACCATTCCATTGTAGCTCTGGCTGTATGTTTAGGGTAATTGTCTTGTTGGAAGGTGAATCTCCTTCCCAGTCTCAAGTTTTTTGCAGCCTCCAACAGGTTTTCTTCCAGGATTGCCCTGTATTTAGCTCCATCCATCTTCCTATCAACTCTGACCAGCTTCCCTGTCCCTGCTGAAGAAAAGCATCCCCATAGCATGATGCTGCCACCACCATGTTTCACAGTGAGGATGGTATGTGCAGGGTGATGAGCAGTGTTAGTTTTCCGCCACACATAGCGCTTTGCATTTAGGCCAAAAAGTTCAACTTTGGCCTCATCTGACCAAAGCACCTCTTCCACATGTTTGCTGTGTTCCTTACATGGTTCTGGCAAACTGCAAATGGGACTTCTTATGCCTGTCTTTGAACAATGGCTTTCTTCTTGCCACTCTTCCAAAAGGGCCAGATTTGTGGAGTGTACAACTTATAGTTGTTCTGTGCACATATTCTCCCACCTAAGCTGTGGATTTCTGCAGCTCCTCCAGAGTGATCATGGGCCTCTTGGCTGCTTCTCTGACCAGTGCTCTCCTTGCTCGCTCTGTCAGTTTAGGTGGACGGCCATGTCTTGGTAGGTTTGCAGTTGTGCCATACTTTTTCCATTTTTGAATGATGGATTGAACAGTGCTTCTTGAGATGTTCAGAGCTTGGAAATTTTTTTATAACCTAACCCTGCTTTAAACTTCTCCAGAACTTTATCCCTGACCTGTCTGGTGAGTTCTTTGGTCTTCATGATGCTGTTTGTTCTTCAGTGTTCTCTAACAAACCACTGAGGCCTTCACAGAACAAGTGTATTTATGCTGAGAGTAAATTACACACAGTAGGACTCTATTAATTAATTAGATGACTTCTGAAGGCAATTGATTGCACTGTATTGTATTTAGAGGTATCAGAGTACAGGGGGCTGAATACTAATGCACACCACATTTTTCAGATTTTTATTTGTTTAAAATTTTGAAGACCATTTATCATTTTCGTTTCACTTCATAATTATGTGCTACTCTGTGTTGGTCTATCACATAAAATCTCAATAAAAAACTTTTAAGTTCATGGTTGTAAGGTGGGAAAAATGTGAAAAAGTTCAAGGGGTATGAATACTTTTTCAAGGCACTGTAGATATCAAGCTGAAAACATCTTGGAATGTTTATCAACTTTTGCTTACTGCTGTTACTTAGATGCCAATTAAAGACATCGGATAAACATGTTAGAGTGACTTTTTACAGAGTTGGATTACTGACCTCAGTCAGCTACTCTGAGCATGCAGTGCAATATTCTGCACCTTAAGAAATAACCAGCATTTCCTGCTTACTTTTCAAATGGTTAAATTAACCTACAGTGGTGCTTGAAAGTTTGTGAACCCGTTAGAATTTTCTATATTTCTGCAGAAATATGACTGCAGTCCCAAAGTCACCATGACAGTTGCAGTCCCAAACCATCATAGCAATACTGTAAGTGTCCAGAGCCATCTTCTAAGTGTATCTTTCAACTGTCCAGATGGGGCCATCCTCAACAAGAGAGATGTGATGAGATTCCAGCCAGACGTAGGGCATCAGGATAGTTCAGGCAGGTGTGAAGAGCAGGAGACGTCAGCTTCACTGGTATCTCAGGATTTATGTGTCACAAGAGAGAGAGAAACACAGGTTTTTAGGTATGCCCATTGTTACCTAATGGTTAAGCACAGTATACAATGTGTGTGCTCAGTGCAAGCAGGGACTCCGGCAAGACAAATTATGACAACATAACTAATAAAGAGAGCCGGAAGGTAACGCAGAAACATAAACCAGCCAGCCACTCCACCATCGAAGAAGCACTTACAGAGTCTGACAGTCCATACCATTCATTAAACAAGCACTTCAAGAACGATGCAGCCAAGTGAAATCCATGTCGCCAGCAGCCCTTGTCAACCATTTAAGGTAAAAACTGGACTCATTGGGGATTTGAACCCAGGACCTCTCATACTCTAGGCAAAAATCATACCCCTAGACCAACGAGCAAACAAAAAATGAGCAAACAAACAAAAATTAATCCACCTCTTTCTCCGTGGCTATAGGTTCTAAATCATCCTCAAACAAAAAAAACAAAGCTTGAGGATGAATTTGAAGAGCTTTCGTGTCTTTTTCAAAAGAATCAGTATCAAGAACGCACACAACTGCAGAGAATAGTATAGAGTCCGTATGGAAACAAAAGAAGGTACTGGCGCAAATGACATCACACATGCAGCGCCGCCAAGCTGTAAATCGCTGCAATCTAATAATGGCGGACAAGCTTTTAGTGATTTTTGGAACAGAATTCAGACAATATCTGATAGGTTTCTCCTCATTGTCATGTAAATCTTTTGCCTTTTACTAAAGATTTTCATGGAGCGGAATGTTAATGAGTTGAACTTATTTTTGCAGGCTTTGCTTTGGTGGCGCTGGACATGTTTGGTGGTCGAATGTTAGAAACATGGGCATCGCCACCATTGAATTTGAAGGGGACATGTCCCCTTCACATTTCATAATTCTTCATTTGGACACCCCCCCCCCCCCCCCCCCATTTAACATAAAATATTAGTTCACCCAGCGCTGTTTCTATTGCTTCGCGAAAGAATCCATTCCATTTGATCAATAAGAGAATACACATACCACTGAAAATCCACTCTGGGTTTTCCGGGCGTTACCGACAACAACTCATTGCATGCAAGTGAAGTGAATCTCAGTGCAAGCAGAGACATTTTGGTGTAAGGTGCAGCTGCTCGAAAGTGAAGGAGGTAACGTCAGCCCCATTGCCACCTCACAATGTCTAGCTATTTCTAAAACCTTATTCTTTTGTTCTATGCCCTCAAAATTAACCCTAGGCCACATTAAATTAATGTTCAACTAAACAATGAAATAAGCTTAGCCTAATGGGGTATTCTTGGTTGATGATGAATTATTTGCAATATTTGCTCCCTCCCCAGACACAATGGACATAAGGAAATTCTTTACAAAGAAACGGAAGGTAAGTCAAAATTTCCCCACAGGACAGGTTTTTTTTGTCCCAATGGAAATATTAGTGCAGTTAGCTGGCTAGTCAATGTTAGGAGATGTATCAGCTAGCTTAATGTTAGCTATCATTTAATTCAAACCCAGTAGGCCTGCCTTACTGTAATGCCAAGAATGAGGTCAAGTCTGCTCTGATGATATTTACTGATTCCCTGTTGTGATTTGAAGAACTTGTTTTGTCTGGTCTTTGCCAGTTTTCTGGAAAGTAACATGGGAAATCAGTGTATGGGGAAGGAATAGTAGAAAGGAAAGCAATGGAGAGAGATGGATGTTATTCCAGGTGGATTGTGAAGGAAAGGGGGATAAAAGTTATGAAGTGGTAGAAATTGTGGTGGCACCAATGTACAGTAAGAAGGAGTTATATCTATAAATCTATTTGTTATACTAATCTGTAAATGTTACTGTAGAACCACCATTGCATATAGGTTGACAAAACTGCACTTGTTCATTGTGTGAAGTTATTTTTTATGTGTCACCATTGCTTGACACAGTGTAATTTTGTGTTATAAAGTTTGCATGATGCTATGTCATGCCTGTTCATTGTGTGAAATTATGAATATTCTTATTTTTAAACATACAGTTGAGTGTCTCTCTTGCTTGGCACAGTGGCATGTTGTATTATGTCTAAAACTATAAAAAAGGAAACACAAAATAAAAAGTAAAATGCACCCATAAAGTCATTGTTGGTGATAAATTGTGTCACATTCATCTCATTATCGTAGGCAGAGCAGTGGGTTTAAAAACAGGCTGATGAATGTATGGACTAGTTGAATGAGGACTTATTGTTGAGTCTCTAAAATAGTCATTGAATTAAGTGACTTTTGTGGGTAAAATTAGGTGTTTAACAACCTGTTAAAAATACACCAGAATGCAGGAAATGGCATCTAATTAATTAAACATTTTCTGGGGGACGACCCCCAGACCCCCCACCAGTGTGTCCCCCCAACATTACAAATGTTTCTGATGCCCCCGGTTAGAAATATTGGGCTTTTTGAATGAACCCCCCCCTACACACACACATGGTGATGTCTCTCTTCAAAAGGATCCAGCTGTTGGGGCTGGAGTCTAGCTGTGTTTACCTTTCTGGATTTTAATATTTGGAAGTGGTATATTGAAAGCCATTGACTGCCACAAGTTATCCTTTCTTGGTCTTTTGGCTAAGATCAAGTGTAGTATCTGTTTTATTAGTTTGATCTCTGATATATTCTCTAAATGAGAATGTTATCTTAAAGAGATTTTTAGAGCAGGAAGCTGGAATAGGGGCTTGTTTTTTTTCTGCTCTGTATATCAACTTGGTATTGTAATACTTCCAGAATTAGTATTCTTGGTAAAAAAAAAAAAAAAAGATATATCTTTTTTTAATGAATCATTTTGATATGTTTTCTAAATAAAGATGGCAAAGGGATGTTTTTGAGCAGAAAGCTGATTTTGGGATTTGCTCTTTTTGTTCTATGCATCTTTATGGTATTGTAGTGGCTTTGCAGTGCGTTCTTGATACCGATTCTTTTGAAAAAGACAACAAAGCTCTTCAAATTCGTCCTCAATCTTTGGTTGGTTGTCTGAGGTTGATATAGAACCTATAGCCACAGAGAAAGAGATGGACAAATATACAAGCCAAGTCGCTCGTGAAGATGATCAACAACTGCAGCAGCTGTTTTCTGGAACCCGGGGAGTTCATGGTACTATTTTATTTTATTTTATTTTATTTTATATATACAGTATTTTTTTTTTACTGATTTGATGTTCAACTTTCACAGTTATGATAAAGCAGTGTCTCTTTGTAATTGTCATGTTTGTATACATGCTATAATATAATCTGTTTTTTTTTTCCCCAAGGCAGTCTAGGTTATGATAATATTTGCATATTTACATCAGGCTTTTGTGTCAAGGAAAAACATTTTGCGTTTATGAATTTTCCATGTTCTTGAATGTATGCCACTATAGGAAGCATGGCAACTGAAATATCTTTTCATACTTGTGTGGATTGTCTGGAATCTGGCAACCTAGCCTACTGTATGTCTTAGCAATAATTTGTAAAAATATATCATGCACCGACATTACGTAATGTAAGCTACATTAGAATATCATTCCGAAGTTGGAGACAAATTTTTGCTGTAATTTGCTGTAATTTAAAAACTGGATTACTTGAGAAAGGCAAAAGGCACGGATGAATACTTTATAGCATTTGAAATGGTAGGGACTATTGTTTATTTTGATGTATGGTTTGTCATGTAAACACAGGAGTTAGTGAGGTATTGTGCCGGTAAGAACGGGTGTGAAGATGGACGCAGAGCTGTATGCAGAATATCATTAAATCTGATGTGAATTCATTGATGTTCAATTTATCGCAAATTGTTTATCACAGGAACTCGTGGGTAGCACCTTTGGGAAGCTCAAGTCATGTGGTTTCATGTGATATATGTGTGTTAATTGTGTGATGAGTGTTCCACCAGCAATTTAATAGAGACAAATGGGTGCGATTTGGACGCATCGGTCATATACGGTTATTCCGCAGTGCCAAATACATTACTGTTTCTGAAATGTGATCAGGAAATATTACTGGGGCACAGCAGATATATACTGGGGCACGTGCCCCAGTAAAATGGGTCTGGCGACGCTGATGGACAACTCATACGGTAAGTTCAAGCAACAGGCTAAACGCAAGCATGCCCTTTACTGTGCGGTGAGCTCTTTGGGATGGCGTTGCTGGCTTTTGTTTCCAGATCGTAGGAACTGCTTCATGTACCAGACATCACTCAAATCCTTCTATGTGAATCTGCCTCATTAATTTATCTTTTTCAAAATGTATGGAGCAGACACCAAACCGTCCTGTCGGCTTGAAGTTACCTCTCTTTGTCAGTACAAATCAAACCCATTCATTCCGCAAGTGTCCTGCTGACTTTGGGCTACAATGGATCAAAACTCTGCTTTTTTTATCAGCTACACTTGAACAGCCTTGAAGGACACACCCCTTAGGAGGTATGCTTTGGTTTTAGTTTTGTTGTGGAATTTTAAAAACAAATTAAAATGTGCTACACTTTGCAAAGCAGATGAAGCCAGAAATGCCACAAACTTTCAAGCGTTTTGCATATGACATAACTTATTTGAATGAACAGTAACTTACCAGGAATGCATTCATGCAATGGCGGACTCAAAGAGCCAAACTTTACCAACTAAACAGAACATGTTCCTGGTCTCATATTAAAATACAATTTAGACAGTAAATTATTTAACATGTCTAGTTTTATAAGGTGTAATTTTCGTAAGACGAGCACTTTAACGGAAACAAAGGGTTTGGGACATGACAGCGTGCTTGACCAAAAGGACCCTGTAGTTGAGACAATCTGTGTATATTACAAGCTGCAAACAAAGACTCAACAGAGATTTGAACTTGGGTCACTGGAGTCAAAGTCCACAGTGCGAACCATTACACCATGAAACAGAGGCCAGATTGTTTTCACCACCAAATTACTGGCATATACTGACAGCGACCTGGCAAAAAAATCAAACAGACCCTTGGTCAAAAGCTTAGATGAACACACACCATGGACCTCAGTGCCAAAACCCGGGATTGAACCAGGGACCTTTAGAGCTTCAGTCTAACGTTCTCCCAACTGAGCTATTTTGGCAAGATCATGGTACCCTCTAAGCAGTCATGTCACCGATATAAACATTAGTAGTTGCTAAATCCAATCAGTAAGGTCTCATGGTATTCCGTTTTAACCAAAATCTAATGAAATATAAAGTGTTTAAAATAATATGTATTTTTTTTTCGTGGTCCGGTTTCCATCAAATCCTGCGCTCTGACTGGCTGGTGAGCGGGTCCGTATCCTACGATATGGACCCCAGTTATGGACCTCTGGCAACTCGCTCGTTCAGAACAACAACAAACATAGTAGCATTTTTTGTCAACATTTATCTTTTTTTAAATAAGATTATCAAAAATCTTATGAATTTTTGCCAGCATTTCTCAGGAGAATAGCATTAATTTTACAGCATGCATAGTGATAATGACAGTATTCACAATGAAAGCGAGTTTTACTACCCTGAGGAAGAAGAAATAAAAGAAAACATGTCAGGAGAAAGCTAAAATCCTGTAACTGTTGCTAACGCCGAGCAAAATGTAGTTTTTTTCCTGCCATGGAAGTGAACTTGTATACCGAGGAGGAAGCCATTTACATTACAGCCATGAATGAGGATTCAAAATGGCGGCTCGCCTCAGCTCGGTTTTCCCTTTCAGGCGCTCTTGTTTTCTGTTAGAATTTGGTAAAGAAAAAAATAAATATATTATTTACCAGCTTAAGGTCGGTCCGTATGGTGAAATACCTTGGCCTTGAATACTGACCTCAGCCCAGAGGGCCTCGCTCAGTACTTTCAAGACCTCGGTCATGGTATTTCACCATACGGACCTCCCAGCTGGTAAATAACATATAGGTATCATTTGGAAGTATTACATATGTAATGTGGTAATTGATGAATTAAACTATTTTACGTTTTTGGCAATTTCTTTTCTTCCAAGCGTGTTTTTAATTAAATGAACAAACGTTCACACGAAAGAATGAGCAAATAATACGCTAAATAATGAGGTAAATGTGTTCTCTGTGCTCGCTCATTTCACTGTTATCCCCCAATCATGCAGTCTTGATTATTTCAACTGTTATCCACAGTGTCAAGTGGGTAATGATCTCCCTTATAAGTGCACACACGCACACAGAGAGAGAGAGAGGTTTTGATCTGTGTGTAGTAAATAAAATAGATTGTGAAATAAAAATAAATAAAGAATAGAGAGATTTTGATCATATGATCAAAATCTCTCTCTCACTCACACACACAATGTTAGATGTGCAGGAGAGATGGCATGAGGTCGTTGCAGTGCAGTTCGAGGACAAAGCTGCGCACTGGTGTCGGCTCTACTCTCCCGTTTGCTGCCCTGTGTTTGGTCTGTCTGGGGTCCTGGGGGTGGTGATGTGACCCATCGGTGGTTGCTGTGTCTGTATCGGGCCCCTGCCTGCTTCGCTGGTGGGATGCTGGGGTTTTTGCACTATCTTTTACTGTTCTTTTGTATTGCGATCATTGTGTAGGTTTTGTCATTTTTTAGATCCCCTTGTTTCTTATGCGGTCTGTCATTCCTGTAGCCTGTGGGATTTTTTTTTTTTACTTTTTTGTGTGTCACATAGTTCTATGTGTGTTCCATATGTTGTTTCAAAGTTTTGGTGTCTTCAGTATTGTTCTGTGGTGTAGAAAATGGTAATAGAAAAAAAAACTGATACAAATCACTGATACTGTATAAATCACTTAAGGATTTAATTTGCACTTTTGAAAATCTGCCTCTTCCCTTGGTTCACTGCACATCTTGTGCTCATTGTTTGTGCACTGTTGTCTTTGTCTCTTGTCTTTGTTTTGTTTTGTTGTACTGTTTAGCTTTTGTGTTGGTATAATTAAAAAAAAAAATAGATTGTGAAAAAAAACCTGAAAAAAGAATATAAACCCCAAATATCCAAACTCGCTTTTAACAGAAGTCATCAAGGAATCACTGAACATTTTTGTGAAACAGTATTTTTCATTGAAAAACTGTCATTAAATATAAGAAGTACATTAAAAGGATGACTTAAAATCCAACAATCAAGACAATGATCAGTTTTCATGCTCTCATTATGTTAAAGAAGAGTATTGCTTATGGATCCTCTCAGAAATGAAAGTTCGTATGAACAGAACTGGTAACTGGTGCCAATGTTCGGCTGTTACCAATGTTGCTGAAAGATTTTCTCCCATTGTTTAGTCTTTGTTCGCAGAAATATTTTTACAAGCCTTGAGACATATTGAAGCATTTAAGAATAATTCACAAATAAACAGTTTATTATAAAAAGTGGAAACACTGAAAGTAAATTGCACACAAGCATGACAATTTTCTCATTAAGTAAATATATAAAAGGTATAAGATTATATTATGTGTAATAGCTGTTCCTAGTTGTACTGTGTATCCACCAGACTAATATATATCAGAAATTCTCAATAATGACTTCATTTCACTAAAACACACCTCACTGTGTAAAATCACTGTGGATTTGCAGGATCTTGACTTTAGAAAGTGGGATGTATATGAACTTATTGCAAACTTGTTTAGTGCTTTTTAGCTTTTAGTGATAACTTAAGGCCTGTTTCATAACAGAGGAAACATATTGTAGTTATTATAATTATAAAGAAATACAGGTCTTTATAAATAAAGACTAAAGAATATTGAAGTGCAAGTTGGGCTTTTATTCTACCAAGAATAAGACAATGGTTCACCTCCAATATTGTCTTCCTTTAAAATAACGTATTACCACAACATATTGTCAGTGTAAAAATGATGGTTAAACTGATATCATGAAGAAGTGAGAGTAAACATGTAAAGAGCTCCATCTTGTGAGAAAAGCACAGCTCTGCTCCAGTCATGTGTAGTGCTTTTTGTACAGTGTAGTTGGGTTTCCTGTCACTGTGGGCCCCAGAGCGCAGTAGTACAGTGCAGAGTCTGTCACTGCAGCAGGGGAGATGAACAGATCCACTTTCTTACTCGTTTTATCAAGTTTGATGGACAGTTGTTGATGAGGGGGTTGAGTGTGTATGACACTTCCACTGCTTTCAAGAATCAGCAACAGAAACTCAGGTCTTGATCCAGGTTTTTGTCGGTACCAGTGGAGACTGTTATCTGATCCAGTATATCCAGTATACTTGTATGTGCAGGACAGTGTGGTGTTGCTGCCTTCAGTTGAAAATACATTAGTTTGATTTGATTTAATGCTGTTGTCAGCAGCCTCTGCTATAAAAAAAAACATTATAAGAATATTGTGATATTTTCATCATAAATGCCGATATTCATACAGAAATTGTGCTTCTTAATGATAAAAAAAATATTATTTCATGTGTAATGTATATGACTTACCAATATCAGTGATAGTGAAGAAAACTAAGAGGAGTAACATTGTTATTCTGAGTGTTTAGTTCAGACCTCTAGCTTTAGAAATAGATGCCTGTGTTGTGCATTTAAGATTTTCTCTGACGTCTCGACATGTTGCTCCACCCACTCATATTCATATTCATGACAACTCTGCTTCATCTCAGAATGAAAATGTTAATTTTATTGATTCAGTCTGCTTGTTTAACATCCTATAAATATATAGAAAAATACCATCAACAATAAAATACACTAGATCATGAATTCATATATTGTTACTCCTTTCTTGTGACAACCTTTTTTTTTAATTCATACTCTTTATGAACACTGTGGTCACTTCAGCTTAAAAAAAACTGTCAACATTCCACATACCAATATTTGAATAAAATGTAATTTTGGATAAAAACTCAAATTATTTATTTAAAATTCATAAAACTGTGTGTGTGTGTTTTATAGGAGTTTGTTATCGGAGCAAGTATTTAAAGTTCCCTGTATTTTTGAAAATTGAATTGGATGTAACCTATAAACGTGTGTTTGAATAAAGTTACATTCACTCATAATTCTATATCCAGTTCTCAGTCATTACGAATGGAAGTTAGTCTGACTTACAAACCTGTGTTTTATATTGAGTGCTCAGTTTAAAAAATCTGAGGGAGAAACTGAGTCAACAATTTGTGTTTTGCAGAAATATTTTTGTATTAAAATTCTTTGCCAAACTTTGGGGGAAATAAAAGAACTTTCAACTTCAGACTTCAGTTCTCTAAAACTACAAAAATGATGCATTTGGACAATATTCTAATATTATATAATACTATATTAATATAGAAAATCAATGTTATTCCTTAATTGCCATTCTTACAGCTTGTAGAGCAACACAAATAAAAATACAGTTTTTACCCCAAGAATCTGAAATTTATTTAAACACCATTGGTAGAATTTAGAGCAAAGTTTTGAGACCCAATATGCATAAACTGAAAAAAAGTCTTTCTTGTTGTTTTACACAACTTTTGTCAAATTGAAGATAGCATAACGTGGTCAGTGCAGTAGTCAGCATTGTTGCCTTACAGCAAGAAGGGTCTGGGTTCAAGGCCTTTCTGTGTGGAGTTTGCATATTCTCCCTGTGCCTATGTGGGTTTCCTTCTAAAGACATGAATCAGGTTAACTGGCTGTTCTAAATTGCCCGTAGGTGTGTGTTGAGCTGGGATTGACTCCAGCTTCCTCTGCATGAAACAACGCATTTTAAGTTTCTTCTCACAGAACTGTGCTTCTTAATTACTTCTTCAGATCAAGGCACACATCTTCCATGTTGCCTTTTTACGGTCTATCAGTACAAGTCTATGGCTTTGATAAAACTACAGTTTTAAACATTGTGGAACCAAGCCACAGAGCAACCATCAAAAATCCTCAAGTTTGGTATATTATATAATCATTTACAAACCCACTCTACACAATATAAGCAGCTGCAGCCAACAAATGTTCATGTAACTGCTTTATCCTGGTCAGGATTGCAGTGGATTTGGAGTCTATCCGAACACCACTGGGCATAAAACCAGGAAATACATTCTGGACGAGACACAAGAACAACACAAGACACCATGTACACGCACATTCACACTTATCTGCAATTAGCCAGTCCACCTACAAACATGTTTGAAAGTTTAAATCTCATTTCAAATAGAGTACGATGGCGTATTAGGGCCATTGAAGGTATCAAAAATATGGAGCTGGTGGAGGGGGTAACAGTCTGAGATATTTACAAGAAAAAAGTCACAAATTTATGAGGAAAAAAAACAATTGATAATAAAACTATGAAAAATAGTGGGAGCAGTCAACGACAGACTGCACTTCCTATAACTCTCAGTTATAGTTAACAGCTGAGCCGTTTCAAAATGACACTTTATTCTTTTATATTGCGCAATTGATAAGGAAGGACTGCATTTCGTTTAACTCTGGAAATCTATGGCATCTGTGTCGTGATGACGTTGGTCCAACCAAAGTGAAGTGGTTACTTGACAAAAACACTATTTTCCGAGTTTTGTTTCTCATAAATTTGTGACTTTTTTCTTGGAAATTTATGACTTTACAATCTGAGAGAATATCTGGTTTTTTATCATACATTTACAACTTTAATCTCAGAAATTCTGAATTTTCCTCAGAATATTACCCCCACACCCCAGCTCTGTAATTTTTTTTAGCGACAGTTGCCCTAATACACCATCATACTAGAGCCATTCCTGATCATGTAATTATGTTTTTGATTACAGGGCTTTCCCCAGAAAAAAATATCAGAGCAGTGCTACTGATGCAGAGCCCGGCCTGGAGGGCCGGGTGCTAGGGGGTCCGGGGGCATGCTGCCTCGGAAAATTTTGAAATTAGAGCCTTCAAATGGTGCATTCTAGTGGCATATATAGGGCTGATTTAGGCACAATTCAACATTATTAAATTTGCTGTTTTTTACCTTGTCAGATATGCAAGGGGCAAAATTTAAAGGGCAAAATTAGATTTGAAATGAAAACACTGGAAACAGTCAATTAAGTGAAATATTTAATTTTATTGCACAACAAAAATACATGATATTGAACAATACAGCAGCTGAAATTAGAATGTTAGCAATATGGCTGTCAACTACAGACCCAACAGGCAAAAGTCACACACAAAAGCCTGCAGTATAGTGCCAGGAACAGAATCAAGGTCAAATCATGCAACAGCACCATCTAGCGACCAGCACCTAGAACATGGTTTTGTATATGGTTGTGAATGGCAGTCAGTGTGCGCAGTGAAACCCTTTATTTTCACTTTTGGGTTGAGTACCAAGATAGTCTAGACCTATGTATTACAATATCTTCCTATTTCTATAGTGATTAGTCATTTTCAGAGGGGAACAGGAGATATTTAGGTGCAGAAAGCACTCTGCCATGCCATGCCACTCTGTGGTGGAGCATCATGTAGCCACACTTTGGGGAAAGCCCTGGATTATATATACAGTATGTGACCATTATTTATCAAAGTTGTACACAAAGTTGTACAAGCAAAAAACATAAAACAAGGAAAACAAAGTCCACCAGTAATTTCCTTGTCGGGTGGCACGGTGGTGTAGTGGTTAGCGCTGTCGCCTCACAGCAAGAAGGTCCGGGTTTGAGCCCCGTGGCCGGCGAGGGCCTTTCTGTGTGGAGTTTGCATGTTGTCCATGTGGGTTTCCTCCAGGTGCTCCGGTTTCCCCCACAGTCCAAAGACATGCAGGTTAGGTTAACTGGTGACTCTAAAGTGAGTGTGAATGGTTGTCTGTGTCTATGTGTCAGCCCTGTGATGACCTGGCGACTTGTCCAGGGTGTACCCCGCCTTTCGCCCGTAGTCAGCTGGGATAGTCTCCAGCTTGCCTGTGACCCTGTAGAACAGGATAAAGCGGCTAGAGATGATGAGATGAGTTTCCTTGCTCATCTGTTTTATCTTTGTCGTACGGATATGATCAGTCTCACATCTGTTGAAGGTGTTCCTAAAGGTCCATTGCTTTAGCTCACATCCCACAAAGTAACATTTGTATGTATTGTACATGCATAATAAACACATGAATGAATGAATGAATGAATGAATGAATCATGGGGAAAACTGACCAGTAAAGGTCAGTTAATTTATTTACACATCGTTTACACCAGTAACACCTGACCTTCATGGTTCTGGTAGTGTCATTAAAATACATTCTTGAGCATGGTGAAAAATGTAGATTTATGAAGTTATTCTGATTGATGCATTGTCGTTCATATCTTCTCACATTTATTTTCCATTTATTTCAGTTGCATGTTATGACATTTTTGTTTGTGTCTATGGTTAACTGATAACAAGTTAGTAAAGGAAGTATCTTTCACCTTCTGTGGTTTTTACAAATGTTAGGTTTTTGTACAGCCTCTCACTGACTCTGTATTACTGTGCTACTTGAAGAGCGCAGTGATAGAGTGCAGAATCTGAGATCTGTAGATCTTTAATAGTAAGTTCAGTCGAGTCTGAGGATGTTTCTGCCTTGAATCGAGCGCCACTGGGGTTGTAGTCAGAAGAACTCCATGATTAGCGCCTTTAAGCAGTAAAAACTGTGGTGCGCTGTTAGGATATTGTTTGTACCAGTGAAGCAAAATGTTATTGCTGCTTGACTGATATGAACATTTCAGAGTAACAGTGTCTGTTTCTTTTCCCACAATGTTGGCATCGTTGTCTGTCGGCCCAATTTTATCTGCAAAACTGCCTGAAGCAAACAAGAATATCTCATCTCATCATCTCTAGCCGCTTTATCCTTCTACAGGGTCACAGGCAAGCTGGAGACTATCCCAGCTGACTACGGGCGAAAGGCGGGGTACACCCTGGACAAGTCACCAGGTCATCGCAGGGCTGACACATAGACACAGACAACCATTCACACTCACGGTCAATTTAGAGTCACCAGTTAACCTAACCTGCATGTCTTTGGACTGTGGGGGAAACCGGAGCACCCAGAGGAAACCCACGCGGACAACATGCAAACTCCGCACAGAAAGGCCCTCGCCGGCCACGGGGCTCGAACCCGGACCTTCTTGCTGTGAGGCGACAGCACTAACCACTACACCACCATACCGCTGCAAGCAAGAATATATAAATAAATATAGATTTCAGAATAAATCTTCAAAATATTTTTGTAAACATACCCAAAACATCAACTAATGCTTAAAAATATTATGTGAAAATGAATACAACTAATGAACTGATGGTTAATAACCTGTGTATCAGTGGGATGTATCTCACTGTGTACAGTAAGTTGTATAGTTGAGGCATTTCTGAACACAGCTCTGTGAGGATTCTGTATAATAGTGCTGTATGTATTGAACTTTTCACATGAGGGAAAATGTGTTTAGAAGGCCACGCCCAGGAAGTGCAGCTGTTGTGGCATAACGCTGTACAGATCATCACTTCACAGTATCAGTGTCAGTGAACTGCAGAGGTGGGAAGTAACGAAGTACAAATCCTTCATTACTGTACTTAAGTAGAGTTTTCAGGTATCTGTTACTTGAGTATTTATTTTTCTGACAACTTTTGTTTTGCTCCCAACATTTTAAAACAAATATCTGTACTTTCTACTCTTTACCATGAGAATCAGGCTCATTATTTTAGTTTTAATGCATTTGAGGGGATTTTTTTCTTTCGGATTCAATTGCACACCTTCCCAACATCAAGACCGATTTTAACCTAAATGGATGGGACAATAACACACAGAAAAGATGACAGTGATTAAAATAATCCAATCTGGCAACACTGACCATGACTCAAACATAAGCTGCTTCCTTGATGAACAGGTTTTATTTGAACTTCTAAACATTTTGGGGGTAAATACATAATGCTTAATCTGGATGTGATGTATGCTCTTCAAGCTCTTCAAATAAGCTATTAGTAGTGTTGTGGTACTTGAGACTGGTCTGAAGACCACTTTGTGAAGGTCTCAGAATCGACCACATTTTTATTTGGTCTTGTCTCAGTCTCAGACATTGAGGGCTCAGGATTTTATTTCAAGACCAGTTAAGACCACAACTATGTGGATTTCACTAAATTGCCTCTGAATTGTCTGATTTATTTGTTTACATTGTTACAGTGATTGGATGCAAAACTTCCTGTTTCAAATGCAACCAATAATGTGACTCATTGCTAATTTGAAAATTTTCTTCCTATTAATGTCTGTCACCCCTCCCCCACCCCCTTTACACACTGGTCTGGTCCTGGTCTTAATTCAGTCTCGCCCTGCCTTGGTCTTGGTCTTGACTTGATCTCAACCCCTCAAAGTCTTGGTCTTTTCTTGGTCTCGACACATTTTGGTCGTGGTCTCGGTTAAGGTGCTCTTGACTTGTTGAGATAATGTTTACAGGCTTTGAAGTAAAGACCTAATGATGGCCAAAACTGAGCGTATATGGAATTTAAATATTTTATGTTTGTCAACTGGCATCGCAAAATGTCATTCACATCTGTAACATCAAAAACACAGTCTTGATGAGTTCAAATTATCTGCTTCTTCTCTCCTTCATCAGCCATAAACAGTGTAAACATAAACATTGAAAGTCAGGAAAAATGTTTTATGAGTTTTTCAAATTCAATATAACTTTTTTTAATATTTTCACCATCAAATCATTATTTTCTGTGTTCAACAATATGCACTTTTGTTTAATGCATGGAAAATTCATTTGAATTTTTCCCCCCCTTTGGATAGGTGGGTGATTATTTAATTAAGTTTTGCATGTAACAGCATAGCATGGAAGATAAACCAGTTTAAACCTATATTTGCTGTAAATAACATATCATGGCAGTAATGATGTGGTGTTTCTGGTAATAATAATGTTTTGATGATAACGTCAATGAAAAAATGGCATATTATAATCAATCAAAATAGAGAAAAAAATACACCAAATATTCAAGAAGCTTATGGGTTGTTTGCAAGAGAATCAGATGCAACAATAACAATATTAAACTAAAACAACAGAAAAATCCAAACATAGCATAGCCATAAAGGCTACGTTCAGACTGTCAGTCTAAATCCTTTTTTTTTTTTTTTGGCATATTTGATGTGAATCCAATCTTCATGATTGACTGTCTATAGTATATATTGCAGGTGATCAAATCCAATCTATGTGTGGCAATCCTCATTTTCAGTCTTATTCACACTGGTTGCTAATAATAATGGCACTGCACATGAAAGTAGTTGATGTAATCAATGCTGTAACAATGATGTAAAAAATGGAGTGTAATGACCATGTGGTGATGTGGAGCCATGGCGCAGGTTTTATAAAAATAATGACACAGCATCTGAGACAGAGGAGGCTTACCTGCCCTGCTTCATTTTGTGCACCACAAACTAGTATGTTTCCTGTCTGTGTGACGTAAATGTGAACTTTATATATTGTCAAAAGTCACAAATGGAAGAAAAAAAAACCCTGAAATCTGATCAGAGCAGTCACCCCAAAAGAGATTTGCAAAACCTGATACATACATGAATCAGATTTGGACTGACAATGTGAACATAACCAAAGACTCTTATAATTATATAGTGGGGAAAGTCAAGAGCAAGATTTGGCTAGATTTCTTTTTCAGTTTCTTTTCTATCTGAATGATTGTATGCATGTACTGCTGCCATTTTATTATTCATCCATTTCATCTTTGTAAAAGGCCATGCATAAAATGCATTTTTATGTACCTGCATAAGTTATTAATTAAAAATAATTAAAATTGAGCACTATGTATAATGGGGAAAACTGGCCAGAAAATGTCAGGACCTTTAATTCAGAGTAGTTCACACCAACAGCACCTGATATAATGACTCTGGTAATGTCAATAAAACATTTCTGAAAAATGTAGATTTGTGAATTTACAGTGATAAATGTGGACTTGTTGAAAGTTTGCCACATTTAAACCCTCTTTATTTTAATTTGCTTTTACTTTTAGCTGCAGATGTTACCACAACCTTTGTTTGTGTGTGTGGTTAACTGATAACAATTTGATAAATGGAGTATCTTTGATGAGGTTTTAGAAACTTCCTGTGTAACATTTGTATGTTTTTGTACAGCCTTTCATTGACTCTGTATTACTGTGCTTCCTCTCTAAGAGCACAGTGATAGAGCGCAGAATCTGAGAGCTTTAGACCTCTGATAGTAAGTTCAGTGGAGTCTCTGGTTGTTTTTGACTCTAATCGAGGATCATCAGGAGTGCTATCATCACCTGAGTTTGACTTTGCTCCTTTATACAGTAAAAACTGTGGTGCGCTGTTCAGAAATTGTTTGTACCAGTAAAGATAAATGTAATCATTGCTTGACTCATATGAACATTTCAGAGTAACAGTGTCTGTTTCTTTCCTGACAATGGCATCTTCATCTGTCGGCCAAATTTTATCAGCAAAACTGCCTGTTGTAAAGAGGAACATAAAGAAATAAATCTGTGAAGTATTTTTGTAAACAAACCAAAAACAGTCATTTCATGAATTTATGCTTAAAACATGGGTATTAAGGAATACAGTTAATTATCTGATGAAAGTTAATTACCTGTAGTGACAGTGAGAATCAGTGGGATGTATCTCACTATGTACAGGAAGTTGTATAGTTGAGCCATTTCTGAACACAGCTCTGTGAGGATCCTGTATAATAGTGCTTGCTGTATGTGCTGAACTTTACACATGAGGGAACACATTTCTAGAAGGCCACACCCAGGAAGTTCTGCTGTTGGAGCATAACTTTGTACAGATCATCACTTCACAGTCTCAATCACAGTGAACTAAATCAGCAATACAACACAGAACAATCCCACTGTTGCTGATCAACTCACTGCATCCAACTTCACCTCTTAAATAGATCTTTTGGAGTTAGAGGCCTGGGCTGTGTCTCAAGATTGAACATTTATACAAAAATATAACCCTCCCTTCAGTTTTGTTTTACTTTTTTGGTCCACAAACAAATAATCACTGTATTGTTTAAGTGGCAATTGGAGTGATTTTTTTAAATTCCTGAAAATAGTTCTTAACATCTTAAATTGTGTAAAAACAACTAATATTACAAATGAGCTCAGTGACCACTCCAGCTGAGGTTTTTGTATGAAAGATGGCTGTTCAACTGCCATTCTGGTCATTCGCTAACAGCTGAACCATATTTGAACAAAATCTCTTTTTTAAACTCAAATTTACTGTGTCCAGTACAAGCTCAAGTCAGAAAATGTTTAGACGGTATGTTGAAACTGCAATATAAATTGAAAAAAAAAAAAGATTGGTCAATAATGTTTGACATGTATTCTACTCAAAACAATACAATAGCACATTATTTCATGTTTTATCTCATGAATTTTACTGTTTTCCCCCCCAAAATAAACACTTACTTCAATTTTGATTCTTGCAACAGATTTTCAAAAAAGCTTGGACTGTAAAGCTTCTGCCACTTTCTAAAGTTGCCATTCCTTCTCACAGCACTTAAAAGATGTTTAGGCAGTGAAGACACCAAGTGATGAAGTGGTTCAGGTATTATTTTGTCCCATTCTTCCTCCAAACAGGTCATAAGGTGTGCAACAATATGGGGGCGTCATGATCATATTTTTTCAGTTCAAAATTCCCCACACATTCTCTACCAGGGACAGATGGGAAAGGCACTCTCTTCTTCCACAGCTATGCCTTTGTAATGTGTGCAGAATGCGGTTTTGCATTGCCTCTGTTACCTTTGGGTGATATTATTCATAAACATTGTATTAGTTTCCACTGTTATGCTGATGACACACACACTGCGTTTACATGCACGTAGAGAAAATCGCATTTCTGCCATTGCTCGACTGAAATCGAAGTTCTAAATGGCATGGAAACACCTTAGCTAGGCTGAAATTGAACCGAACTTGATTTCTCTTGATTTACTGACAGCAGCTCGATTTGGATGTGCATGTAAACGTACTGAACGTTGTATGTTTCTGCAAAACCTGATGAGAGACACCAGCTTAATAGAATTGAGGAATGTGTTAAGGACATTAGACACTGAATGCTTATTAATTTCCTTCTGCTTAACTCTGACAAGACTGAAGTACTTGTACTAGGACCACACACAGCTAGAAGTAAGTTTTCTGATTACACAGTGACTCTGGATGGCCTTTCTGTTTCTTCACATGCAGCAGTAAAAGACCTCGGAGTGATTATTGACCCCAGTCTTTCATTCGAAACTCACATTGATAACATTACCCGGATAGCTTTCTTTCATCTCAGAAATATTGCTAAGATAAGAAATTTAATGTCATTACAAGACGCAGAAAAACTAGTCCATGCTTTCGTTACCTCCAGGTTGGATTATTGTAATGCCTTACTGTCTGGATGTTCCAATAAGTGCATAAACAAGCTCCAGTTAGTTCAAAATACAGCAGCAAGAGTCCTTACTAGAACTAGAAAATATGACCACATCACGCCTGTCTTATCCACACTGCATTGGCTCCCAATCAAATTTCATATTGATTATAAAATACTAGTATTGACCTTTAAAGCACTAAATGGTCTCACACCACAGTACCTGAGTGAACTTCTGCTCCTCTATGACCCGCCACGCCTACTTAGATCAAAAGGTGCAGGCTATCTGCTGGTACCTCGTATAGTGAAGGCTACATCAGGGGGCAGAGCCTTTTCTTACAAAGCCCCACAGTTATGGAACAGCCTTCCAAGTAGTGTTCGGGAATCAGACACAGTCTCAGCATTTAAGTCTAGGCTGAAAACATATCTGTTTAGTCAAGCCTTTTGTTAATGGTGTTTATGAGGTAAAGGTGTAGATCTGGAGGGTCCTCAGACATAGAGTGTTTTGGTAAACTGGGATGTATGGATGCTGTCAGTCCCCACTCGCTTGCTCACTCGAGTTTGTTGACGGTGTAGTGGCTGGCTGCTTTATGTCCTGGGGCTCCCTCATGCCTGTGTTACCTTCTGGCTCTCCCCTTTTAGTTTTGCTGTCATAGTTAGTTGCCGGAGTCCCTGCTTGTACTCAGTGCAATATGTATACTGTTCCTACTTGTTCAGGTGACATTGGGCATACCTAACAACCTGCGTTTTCTTTTCCCCCCCCCCCCCCCCAAATCTGTCCCATGGAGTCAACAGGAAATCTTTTGGTGGAGAGGGTGGAGACCTCGACTGGCTATCGTAGCCTGCAGGGAATCGGCCATCAGACATTCTGTCGCATGTCCCAGACCTGGTGAAATGTAACTGAATTGTCTCGGCCAGCCCTAAGGGTCCCATCTGCATCTCATCATTGCTGAGGAGTGTGCTCCCATCACCCAATCAAGCATCCAGCCAGAGCAGGTCATGTTATTTTTTAACCATATTAACATGCCATTGTTGTGTATTATGCCTGATGTCAAGACTCTCGTCTCTGCGAGCCTGCCACACAGATTTAATACTTGTGTCATTTTTAGGGCATACCTAACAACCTGTGTTTTTCTCTCCCCCCCCCATCTGTCCCTCTGAGTTACATGTTGGTCCTGGGATTGAGATGCTGGCCTCTTCTGCCCCTTGGACCTGCTTGGTCCATCCTGGTGCCCTGTGTCTGGTCAGAGTTTTATCGCTCCTGTGAAGGACGGCCCCATGAGGACAGTTGAGGGTTATACTTGGAGGATGCTCTGGACTCTTACAGTAATGCTTTTATAGCTGAGGACTACAGTTGACTTGCTAACTTTAGGATTGCAGTTGTCATGAACAATTTTGCACTCAAGTTTCCATCAATGAAGAATTATAACATCAACGAAACTGTCCTCATGTTAAAACTGTTAATATTATAGTCATGCTGTCTGTTGTTGCCCAAATGAGGATGGGTTCCCTTTTGAGTCTGGTTCCTCTCGAGGTTTCTTCCTCATGTCGTCTGAGGGAGTTTTTCCTTGCCACCGTCGCCACAGGCTTGCTCATTGGGGATAGATTAGGGACAAAATTAGCTCATGTTTTAAGTCATTCAAATTCTGTAAAGCTGCTTTGCGACAATGTTTATTGTTAAAAGCACTATACAAATAAACTTGACTTGACTTGAAATACACAGGTGATTATTTTTTAAAAAATCATTTATTTCACACTTCAAAAGCAGCAGGCAAACGTAATGCATGCAGAATTGTGTCACTTATCTATGCCGACTCACATAAAATGCCTTATTTTGAAATAGATAAATAAATCACAATTTTACCTGAACTTTGAACAGTTTTAGACCAAACTTTGTAGCATCTTTAGTGCTTTTAGAAACAGCATTTTTTCATAATCTGTAATTCTTCCTCACTTACGGTGACAAAGCGATTGGCCGCCATTTTGCAGAGTCGCTCGAGGTGATTATTGAGAAATAATCCGAGTTTCGCAACCAATCAGTGCACGATTTTTGATAATCACCTCCATATTTACACTAAAACAAAATCCCCAACACAATACATTTCTGGAGGTGCTGACTCGGTAAATATGAAAGAAAAATGTCGAGAGCATATTCTAAAGAAGCATGGCTTACTGTTTTGTTCAACCATTTTTTAATGACATCATTGTTAATTTGGAACACATTTTCACTGATTTAAGTTTTTACTTTCTCCTCAGTGACACATTTCAAAAGTCATTTATTTGTAGGATTTTTATTAATGGCAGTAACAAATCAAATTTCAATAGCAGGATTTTTTTGTAAACTCCAATTTTACCATCAACATATTCTAATATTGTATAAACATTTTAGAAATTTCATATTATATATTTTCCAAATTCATTTTTTTCTAAAATACTGTATGAACAATTAAAATTAAGAATAACAATTAAAAAAAAACATGAATACAAAGTAAAATGTTATGAACCTGAATTTATTGACCTGACTACTAAGAATCAGTTTTACAAACAGATAAATGAATGGTGCAATTGTGACAAAGAAATTAAAACATTCATTTTCTGGTCATAATTCATTCAAACACATATTTTCGGCTCTGATCAGAAGAGTCAGAATACACCGTGATATCCTTAAGATTTCATCACCTGAAACAAGTGTCCAGTGGAAAGCAGAAAATCAGTAAATATGTATGAATTTGGAAACATAAAGCCAACAATTCTGTATTTGGATGTTACAGTTAAATTGTTCAGTTAAGACACGCTCAATAGAGAGGCCTCTGCAGTACAGTTTATTGGAAAATCATTTCTTTGTTTAACGCAGAATACATGATCGGCAGTCACAGCTTCTATTTATTTTTCATTTTGATGATAAAATGTAACATAAATCCTCTGTAATATCCTTCTACACATGGATATTTACCGAACATGTAAAATTTCATGAATGCAGGTTATCTGGAACCTGAGACTTTTTTGGTTCTGGGGAAAAAATAGATTTTTGAGCAGGAGGAAAAACAACAACAGATTTTAATGGAAATGGTTTTAGAAATGTGGTTTAATGTGTTTCCACTCGTTATTTTCTCAGGAAATTGACATGTACACTCGCTGGCCACTTTATTAGGAACACTCATCCACCTGCTGTTTTATGCAGTTATCTAATCAGCCAATCACTTGACAGCAGCACAATGCATAAAATCATGCAGGTACAAATCAAGAGCTTCAGTTAATGTTCACGTCAAACATCAGAATGGGGAAAATTATTATCTCTGTGACTTTCACTGTGGCATGGGTGTTGGTGCCAGATGGACTGGTTTGAGTATTTCAGAAACTGCTGATCTCCTGAGGTTTTCACACACAGCAGTCTCTAGAGTTTACACAGAATGATGCGAAAAAAAATAGTGTGAGCAAAACTTCTGTGGGTGGAAACACCTTGTTGATAAGAGAGGTCAGAGGAAAATGGCCAGATTTGTTCAAGCTGCCAGGAAGGATATAGAAACTCTTCACGACCATGGTGAGCAGAAAAGCAGCTCAGCATGCAACAGCAGAAGAACACATTGGGTTCCACTCCTGCAGCCAAGAACAGGAGTCTTAGAATCAAGAAGTTCCTATTACACTGGCAAGTGAGTGCATATTTTTATTGACCTATCTAACCCCATTTATTTATTTATTTTAACTGATTATATCATTGATATTATATCATCTGGAATTGTGTAACTTTAGCAGTTGATCAGCCTTCAGTATAACAGAATTGTGTGAAAGTTTTTGTACAGTGCAGTTGGATTTCCTGTCACTGTGGGCGCCAGAGCACAGTAGTATAGTGCAGAGTCTGATACAGCAGCAGAGGAGATGAGCAGATGCACTTTTTTATTCTTTTCATCAACTTCAGCAGAGAGACGTGGTGGGATTGAGTCACTTTTATATCCACTTTCTGATATAAAAAGAAGGAAGTCAGGTTTAGATTTTGGATATTGTCTGTACCAGTGCAGGGTGGGTGATGTAGTACTAGTTGATTGATAGCTGCAGGACAGAGTAACATCACTGCCTTCATCTATAACTGTCTGAGTGAAAAGTGGCTTTATTGAATCCGCCATGGAGTCACCTGTCATAGAGAAGAGAACATAATGTTTTTATCATTTCCACCACCAAGCCAGAACGACATAAGTCAGACCCACAGTCTGATTTTTCTTCCCACCACACAGATGAATAAATCACTAATTCAACACTTAATATTTCTGCAGTGACAAAAAGTCAAAGTTAACTCACCGAGTGAAAGCCACAGACACATGAATATTACAGTGAACATGATGAATGGTCTAAGCTGAGTGAAAGTATTCTTTCTGTACTATGATATGTTCACATCATAAAGGTTCATGAAGCTCCAGCCCACAGCACCACATGACAGTGTCACCATTGTTACTGACAGATTGTTGATTCTTACTGAAGCATCCTGGCTTTACATTCAGCCTCACATGGGGAACCTGTCTTCAACTCCGACTGTCAGCAGAATTCATGGAATTATGAAAAATCAATCATTCTAATCTGTAAAAATCTAATCAATACATTATTAAATGTTTTAATTCCCTGTTATATTTGTTTTATAAGTGTTTTTGCTGCATCAGGGGCATTGGCCTGATCTGAAATTGCTGTAAATAAGTATAAATCATGACAAATAATTTAGTATCACAAGTTATTATTAACATTATTATAATGCATTTGATTTATTGACTTTAATACTGAAGCCTGTTCCAGCTGCTGCTCTTCATAATATTATGAAAGATGCCACCAAGCCATTAGGCCTTAAGGGAGGTGATGCATTTTGTGTGTGAAGTTTGTTAGATCCAGTGAAAGTTGCAGAGAGAGAAAGAGAGAGACTGACTGGGTGTTTTATTTCTTTTCTATTTCCTCCCTGTAGCCGAGTGTGCTGCCTGGCCTACCTGTCTTCTTTCTCCTGTCTTTTTTTTTGCATCATATGGTTTTAATATTATTATTCTGCTTTATAAACCGAAAGACTAAAAAAAAAACATGGTTGCTATTTGTCATTTCAGCATGAAACTCTGTAAGCACAATAAAGTATTTACATTATCCAATCACAAACACCTCCATTACAAGTGAACCTGTCCAGAGCCCATTTTATTCACTGCAGCTGTAATGTGCTTGTCCATGCTGGAGACAAATATATCACACATCACACATTATTAATAAACTGTATTTATAGCCCTACTGCAATTTCAGTTTTCTTCATTAATTCAGAGAGACAAGTCATTTTGTTGATGATGAGTTGACAATTGTACTATTCAGCTTGATTGAATAATCAGAATCATTGCTGAAGCTCCAAAGAGGGGCATCTGGTGTTAAACCTCTGCTAAATCAAACATGTGGAACAGATCCGCTCTGGCGACCCCTAATGAGACCAACTGGAAGAAATAGTATTCATAATCAAACAAGTTGAAATCTCTCAGGGATGTGAGTGGGGTTCTCATGCTTGGCCCACAGTAAGATAACTGATGATGCCATCTTGTGGAGAAAGGTGAAAGACTTTAACACACAAAGGATTTTTTTTTTTTTTGCTTTGTTTTGTTTCTTTAAATGAACTACGTCCCAGTTGACCCTGAAAAAAAGTGTTACTGGGAAAATGAAGTCATTTTTTAAATTCTAAATTCAAAAATCGTGACAGCAAATAGTGAACTTGATGAAACTCCTGAACTCGTATAGAGCCTCAGCTACATCACTCAGGTTCAGAATTGGTGTCAACCACACACCCTGTGGACCTTTCTCTAAAGTTTTCTATCTAATTGTTTAAGCTGTAGTATGGTGTTACAGCTGCACAGGATGCTCTCTATTATTCCCATGAATGTCCTGAGGGTACAGTCTCTCCTGGAAATTAAGACATTGCAGGGATTTATTTTGGCCCAGATGAGATCCTCAGTGATGTGCAACCCAAGACTCGTAGAATCCCATGATCACATGAGCAGACACACATTAACCACTGTGGATCCTCCTGAGGTCAAAAATAAGATCTGCTGTTATGTCCAGGTGTTGTTGCTTCTACACGAGTCCTCAAACTGCCCACCTTCTCTCTTAATGTAAACTCATCATTTTGCTGATGAGGCTCAACACTGTTGTGTCATCAGCAAGCTTGAAAACATGAATCTAGATGTGCATTGCAGCAGAGTAGAGGTCTGCGCAGGTCGGATTTTTCAGTCCCGCTCCCGCCCGCGCCCGCATTGTGCAGTCCCGCTCCAGCCCGCGCCCGCAAAGAATTATGATTTTCAGTCCCACTCCCGCCCGCGCCCACAAAAAAATTATGATTTTCAGTCCCGCTCCCACCCGTGCCTGCCATATTTTGTACATCACTGTCCCAGTCTGTAATGTCAAAACAGTTCTGAAGTGCAGGCGGCACAGTGGTGTAGTGGTTAGTGCTGTCGCCTCACAGCAAGAAGGTCCTGGGTTCGAGCCCCGGGGCTGGCGAGGGCCTTTCTGTGTGGAGTTTGCATGTTCTCCGCGTGGGTTTCCTCTGGGTGCTCTGGTTTCCCCCACAGTCCAAAGACATGCAGGTTAGGCTAACTGGTGACTCTAAATTGACCGTGAATGGTTGTCTATGTGTTGGCCCTGTGATGACCTGGCGACTTGTCCTGGGTGTACCCTGCCTTTCGCCTGTAGTCAGCTGGGATAGGCTCCAGCTTGCCTGCGACCCTGTAAAAGGATAAAGTGGCTAGAGATAATGAGATGAGTTCTGAAGTGCAGAAGTAGCACCTCTGGCTGCACATGTATCTCTTTCAGAACTGATTTGGTCACTTTCACCCTTGGCCTGTATGCTGGCTTTAGCATAACTGTGATGTGGTCAGAGAGTCAGAGGTGGGGGACGGGGGCAGCCTTGTATGCTCCTTTGTTGTTCGTGAAAACAAGGTCCAGTGTATTATTTCCCCTTGTCAGGAAATCAACATGTTTGTGTAGCTTGGGTAAAACAGACTTTGGATTGGCATAGTTAAAATCCCCAGCAAGAATAAGAAATCTATCTGGGTGGGCTGGCTCTTGCTCACTGATAGCTTGGTACAGTTCACTTAGTGCTGCCTCTCTGTTGCTGTTATTAGTGCTGGGTGGAATGTATACAGTTACTAACAAAATAGCTGTAAATTCCATCAGCAGGTAAAAAGTTCAGCACTTCATAATCATAAACTCCACCAGAGCTGAACAGTGTTTAGAAACCACTATCATATCCCGACACCGAGCATTGCTTGGTCTTACCTCCCACTCCACAGGCTCCGTCAGCTATGTGGCACATTAGCCAGTCTAGCTGTATGGCGGAGTCCGGGATGGTGTTATTTAGCCATGTTTCTGTGAAAATACAAACACATTTTCTCGTGTCGCACTGGGTGGCTCTCAGAAGGTGTACATAGTCCATCTTATTGTCTATGGAACGAACATTGGCGAATATGATGGATGGTACTGCCGGTCTATTCGGATGAGTCGCTAGCCTAGCCCATGTCCCTCTGCCCTTTCCCCTTTCCTGCTTCCTCTCACAATGCCTGCAGTGCCCCCTCTCCTGATAGGAAACAGCACTTGAAGTCAGTGACGTTGTGATCTGGCAGAGTAGGCTGAGGCTCTAGGGATTTTGTTCTTCTGCTGCTTGTCAAGCTGTGTTCACTTGTTCTGCCAATATTCACCAGAAACTGGTGACTGTACTTGTGTCTTAACATATACAAACATGTAGACATAGATGAAGAAACATTTCAAAACACCATGCTATTGGGTTTGCGAGGGGCTGCTGCATCCATACATGCTGCCATCTTGAAACCATCTAATAATGCTTCTGTCCCAACTTTGTGTGTGTGTGTGTGTGTGTGTGTTGCAGGCATCAAATTCAGAGTTTGTTTATTTTTACAAAATACAAGTTGGTCAGTAAAATTATTGAAAATCTCTTCTTTGTCCTTTTGTCAGTTAAATAAAGGTTCACATGAATTGACACATCACACATATTTGGTTTAATTGCTTTTTGGAAAATATCTCAACTTTTCTGGAAATGGGGTTAGTATTAGTCCATATGGAGATTATAACTAGGGGGCGTGTCACTCTGTGTAATCATCTGACAAGGCTGTTCCTGATTCGCTGAGTGAATCTACAGCGCTGGGCTCATTCAGTTTGCCCAAAGCCTCATTTTATATCATTGTTTGTTTTTCTTTTCTTCTTCTTTATGATGGTGCTGTTGTACTTGGCTTCACAAAAGTCCAAAATAGTAATCTTTAAAACATTTGTTAACCAAAATAAGACAACGTAGAAGCCAAAAAATGAAATATTATACTGATTTTTTTTTCTTTGAAAGACAGGAGGGCTTAGTCCTGCTAGTCCACAAGCTGCCGCTGGTGATTATACAGTTGAAGATTAGTGGGGGAAAAATCTCGTCTTTCTCTAAATCTTCAACTGTCCAGTTTCAGTGAGTCTATTGCCATTGTATCCTCAGATTCCGGTTCTTGGCTGATAGGACTGGAACTTGATGTGGTCTTCTGCTGTTGTAGCTCATCCAACTTAATATTTGATGTGTTGTGCATTTTGAGATGGTTTTCTGCTCACCATGATTGTAAAATTTGGTTATTTGAATTGTCAGAGTCTAACACTTTGGCAGCTTGTGTAATTTCTAACAGCTGGAATACAGATATCACATTTCTGTATGCTGTATATATCAGATACTCACTGTGAATGTCTGAAATTCCTCGTGGTGTTTGCCATTCAATGGGTCATAGTGGTGTTTTCTCTGTTTCAGATTAGGTCAAGACATGATAGGAAAGCTGGAATTAAAATGGATTTTTGGGGGTTAGTACCATTTGATTTACACAACATGCCTCCCACTTTAAAGGTGAAAACTGTTGTTTTATTGTGACACAAACAATAAGATGAAAAAACAAACATCTAGAGGAGAGGCACATGATCTGCTTTGGTTTCTACGTTAGATTGATAAATGAAACCCTTGATGTCCTCCTTGTTAGTATAGTGGACAGTATCTTCGCCTATCACGTGGAAACCCGGGGTTCAATTCCCCGACTAGGAGGCTTTAAAAAATATTAACGTTGGCAGTTCTAGTTAGAAGCATGGCCTTGCTTTTAAATGCCTTGAGACCTCAAGTATGGCATAGGAATAGGTCATACACACCGCCTAGTGGCCAGTGTTAGTAATTACAGTCATACACTCCGCCTAGTGGCCAGTGTTAGTAATTACAGTCATACACTCCGCCTAGTGGCCAGTGTTAGTAATTACAGTCATACACTCTGCCTAGTGGCCAGTGTTCGCGGAGCTCCTGCGCCTGCGCGAGCGGAGCCCCATAGGTACAGAGTGTGGATACATAAAGAAACCCATCGATTTGTTTTCTGATTTATTGTCATGATGCATTTCATTGTACCTCTTACCTTTAACTGACAAGCGTAATTTTATCATTTAAAGAAGTGTATGCTTATTTACATATATGATTTTCTTTCAGCTCACCAGCAAAGTTACTTTCTCTTTTGGATGAAAAGAAGCCCAAAGATTCCAGCCTGCAGAAATTGTCTAAAAATACAGCCAGATGGCCGATCACTGGAGTTCATTCTGTCTCAACATACTGTATTATGTGCATTATTCATTTTGATAACCGTGTAATAAGGACCTGAGACCTTCGTGCAAAACATGCACACTTCTAAAAAAACATGTTAATCTTTTAGGAACAAACTATAACTCTAGTTATAACTATAACTCTTTAATGGTCTTTCTAGTTTAATCACACAATTTCTTAATATGAGTATGTTGATAATGCCGATGCTGAGTGTTTTAAATATTTCCTCAATTGCACTTTTTTTCCCCACAAAACCTCGATCATCTTTTCAAAGTGAAAGCTCGAATCCCCGGAGCTCCCTGTGCTGCATTCGGACGAGGAGTCCGTTCCCGGGAGGTTCTAATCCCACTGCGGTTTTATCCCGGGGTTTCGTACCGGGCAGCGGATTCATTGTATTAGATTTAGTTTTCAATATGATATTATTTTTCCAATATGTTATTTTTTTGTATTCTTGTCTCAGCAATGGTGAAATCGAATTTGTAAATAAAATCAGTGCCCTGACTCTACTCATCAGGCCAGAGCTATTCTCTTTCTGTGTCTGTTTTGTACAACATAAGGAAACAGTATAGTAACTATAACGGTAAAGAAATAAAACAAGAGAGTCTGGCTATGATATAAGAAAATTCTACAACCCAGAAACAGATGGACTTTTAGGCAGTGCCTCAATCTATATATTACCGCTTAAAACTATTCCTATGCCATTCTTGAGGTCTCAAGGCATTTAAAAACAAAAAGTGCACTTTTTGTTCGCTGCAGAGAAAATCAACCGAAAATAACAGCGACCCCTAATGGTGAAAATGCGAGCTACTCGGAACATTGAATGTGATTGGCTGAGTCGCATTCACTGCACGCGCCACAGTCACGTCCGCACGCGGCAGCCAACTTCATGAGGAGTCGTAGGGGCGGCTCGAAGTGAACCGGTGCCTTTTGTGGAGAACCCCATGGGGATCTCAGACACCAGTAGTATGGATATTGGAGGAGAGGACTGTGATCCTGAGGGCAATAGGACGTTTAGACCTTCCCCTACAAGGAGTAGGTCTAAACGGGATAGAGACAATCCGAGTAGATTTAGTGTTGGGAGTGATGAAGAGTCTCAGCGCCTTAAAACAAGAAGGAGTGAGTTTGTTGTAATTGTGAAATTGAAGAGTAATGCGCCCAAGACCTTGAACGCCGTGCATTTAGCTGAAAGCTTGTCGAAAGAAATGGGTGGCTTCCAGCATGCAAAATCTCTGGCTAATGGCAGGATCCTAGTGGTTTGTAATTCTAAAATGCAACAGGAGAAAGCCCTCTCTATCTCATCCCTTAGAAACTGCGATGTGGAGGTATATGTACCGGGGACTGGCACAAGGGCAAAGGGTGTAATTTATGGAGTGCCTATTGACATTACTGATGAGGAAATTCTGAACAATTCTATGGGAACAAAGATTGTTGAGGTTAGACGATTCCTAATTACTAGAAACAATGAGAAAATGCCTAGTCGAACAGTACTGCTGACATTTGACTCGGCGGTTATGCCGAGTCGTGTTGGGATTGGATTTTTGAGTTTTCAGGTGAAGCCATATATAAGGCCTCCTCTGCGGTGTTTCCATTGTCAGGGATATGGGCATGTTGCCTCTGTGTGCCGTTCGAAAAGAAAGTGTGGCAAGTGTGGGAGGGACCACAAATATGAGGAGTGCGATGCGGCTTCGATGTGCTGCCCAAATTGTGGGGAAAACCACAGTTCCGCGTATAAGGGGTGTCGGATGTATGCGACCGCTGTGGAAGTTCAGAAAGTCAGAACAATTGATAAGATATCTTATGCGGAGGCTGTGAGAAGAGTTAAAAATGCTGGTCCTGGCCGTCTCCCTCAACAGCCGCCAGCTCCTAGAGCCCAAGTAACTTCCACTCCAAGTGATAGCTTTGTTATTAAAAAGATGGATTTTCTGGCATTTATCTCTGACATAATCTCAGAATCGAAGTTTTCTCGAGTGGTCAACAAGTCTGATGTGGTTCAATTAGTCTCTAAGGCTGCAATCAAATATTTGCAAGTGAACATTCTCCCTGAATCTCTGTTCCAGTTTCTTAAAGAAAGGGATGGCCATCCTATGATGTCCCAAAGTAGCACTATGGGAGGGTATAGGTAGCTTTGATGGTTTTTAATCTCCTGCAATGGAACGCTCGTAGTTTGATTGGAAATAGGCAGGAATTTAAAAGGTTTGTCACTTCTAGTGAAATTAGTTGTCATGTTATTTGTGTCCAGGAGACCTGGCTGAAGCCATCTTTGGATTTTGTCCTGCCTGGATATGTATCTGTGCGGAAAGATAGGAAGGACAGGGTAGGTGGTGGGTGTGTAACTTTTATTAAAGTTGGCGTTGAATTCAGGGTTGTTCCAATAGAGTCTTCCCTAGAAGTACTAGTGACTGAAATTTGGAGTACTACTGGTTGTTTTTCACTGATTAATTTTTACAACCCGTGTTTACGTTTGTGCACAGTTGAGCTGGCTGATATATTAAGTCAGGTGCGCACCCCAGTTATTTGGACGGGAGATTTCAACGCGCATAATGTTTTATGGGGAAGCGGCAAGACGGATGGCAATGGGGAGGTAGTGGAAGATGTAATGTTTGATTTTAACTTAGTCTGTCTTAATGATGGACACCCCACTAGAGTGCAGCTTGGGTCGTCGACCACGTCATGCTTGGATTTGATGCTAGTTTCTGGCGAGTTGGCAGGCAAGAGTGGATGGGAAGTGTTTGATTTCAACTTAGGTAGTGACCATTTTCCTACGCTGGGAACTTTTGGACTGCAGCTTCCTGCTGAGATGATTAGGACAGATGGGAGGCTCAACTTTTTTAAAGCAGACTGGGAAAAGTTCGAAACTGTATGCGATACTCTCCTTCCAAGCATACAAAATGAGTCAATAGACCAGTGGAACTCTGACCTTACAGGCCTAATTTCAGCAGCAGCAGCAGCCTCTGCTATTCCTAAGAAAGGCATAGGCCTACAGAGGAAAGTGGTCCCCTGGTGGAGCAAAGAATGTGATGAAGCTATTAAGGAAAGAAATTCTGCCTTTAGACTCCTGAGGAGGTACCCCACCGTTGACAACCTTATACAGTATAAACGCTGCAGGGCTCTGGCTAGGAGAGTCATTAAATCTGCTAAGAGGGATAGTTGGAGGGAATACTGCTCCTCTCTGTCAGGTGATACCCCTATTTCACAACTGTGGTCTACTGTGAGGAGGATAAATGGTATAGGAAAGAAGGTAGATATTCCTGTCCTGGTGGTTGGGGCTACTACTGCTATGACTCCCGCAGAGAAGGCCAACCTTTTAGTGGAATCATTCAGGAAGGTTCACAGTTTTGATAATGTAGACCAGGAAAGCCAGGACATGATGAACCAATCTGTGGGTGGGTTTGTGTACTCCCATGAATTAATGTCTGATGATTTTAATGTTTTCTTTTCTTTAGATGAGTTAAAGAGAGCCATAGCGGCAGGCAGGAAGACGGCCCCTGGCATGGATAACCTACATTACGAATTACTTAAACATGTTTCTGATGCCCTCCTGGATGAATTACTCAGTCTCATGAATGACATTTGGAGGCAAGGTAGACTACCAAAGTCATGGAAACACGCAGTGGTCATCCCGGTGTTGAAGCCTGGGAAGGACCCCAGCTCCCCTTCTTCGTACAGGCCTATTGCCCTTACATCGGTTTTATGCAAGGTTATGGAACGAATGGTGACAGACAGGTTGGTCCATTTTTTAGAATCTAAAGGGGCATTGGCAGAGTATCAAAGTGGATTTAGAAAGGGGAGGAGTACCATGGACAATGTAATTGCCTTAGACTATGAGATCAAAAGAGCATTTGCCAATAAGGAGTCTCTTATCGGTGTCTTTTTGGACATAGAGAAGGCGTACGACATGCTGTGGAGGGAGGGCCTTCTTGTGAAGCTTTCTAGATATGGTGTAAGTGGTAGGATGTTTGGGTGGATTAGAAATTTCCTGGAGGAGCGAACCATTCAGGTGAGGGTAGGGCAAGTCCTGTCAGATGTAGTCTCTATTGACAATGGAACTCCGCAGGGGAGCGTGATTAGCCCTGTTTTGTTCAATGTAATGATTAACGATATGTTTTTAGATCTGAACCAAGGCACTGGGAAGAGTTTGTATGCGGATGATGGGGCTCTCTGGGTCAAGGGTAGAAACATTCCCTTTATTACAAATAAGATGCAGGAAGAGCTGAATACTGTGGTTAAGTGGGCCAGGAAATGGGGGTTTAAAATATCTGTGGCCAAATCTAAATTTGTAGTTTTCAGCCGTAGCAAGAAAAAGTGGAACATTTCTTTGTCCCTTTATGACTCTTCTATAGAGAAAGTGGACAGTTTTAAATATTTGGGAGTATGGTTGGATAGTAAATTGACCTGGAACGATCATGTTTCTAAAGTGATTACAAAAACTAGCAAAGTGTTAAATGTTATGAGGTGTTTGTCTGGATTTTCATGGGGGGCTGAAAAGGGCACTTTACTAACTATTTATCAGGCTATGATAAGATCTATCTTTGACTATGGGTGCCAGGTATATGGTGCGGCTGCAATTTCTGTTTTAAAGAGGCTAGATGTCATTCAATTTAAGGCCCTTAGAGTCTGTTGCGGGGCATTTGCCTCCACATCGACCTCTGCTCTTCTGGTTGAAACAGGTGAGAAGCCTTTGATGGTGAGAAGAGTTCAGCTTTCTCTGCACTATTGGAATAGGCTCAGGGAGAAGTTTGCTATCTGCCCCACAAGCCACATACTCATGGATTGTTATGAATTTGCCTCTGACCAGGTGAGAAGCCATCCATTCCTTAGACAATGTATGACATGGGCCAAAGATTATAACTTATTGGATATGGTCCCAGTTAAGAGTTCCTATTGGGGATCAGTACCTATGTGGCTCCTTCCCTCCTTCCAAATTGATTTTAAGTTGCACAAGGATAAACATGATGAGGAGATTGAATTTTCTAAGGACTCTGTTCAGGAGCATATTCAACATAACTGGAATCTGCATTTGCAGATTTATACTGATGGATCTTAAGATCCCGAGTCAGGGAGAGTGAGTTGTGCGTTTTATGTTCCACAGCTAGATTTAAAATGCGGGTATAGAATAAGTGATAATATGTCTGTGTTTACAGCGGAGGCTTTGGGTATTTTAAAAGCCCTTCAATGGGTATTGGAGGCACGGCCTAAAAACGTGATTATTTGCTCTGACTCTTCATCAGTCTTACACTGTATTGAAACATACTCTTCAAATGCTCGCCCTGATCTAATCTCAGACATTCTATTGTTGCTGAATAATCTCCATAAGAGTGGCTGTGTTGTTTCCTTCCTGTGGGTCCCCGCCCATATGGGTATTAAGGGGAATGAACTAGTCGATCAGTGTGCAAAAGACAGCTTGAAAGAGGACACAATTTCTGTGTCGGTTAGCCCAGGTCGAACTGAACTAAGGAGTAAACTCATGGAGGAAGTGTTCCAGACATGGCAGCTCCAGTGGGACAGAGATGTGAAAGGGAGACACTTATATGCAATTCAGCCTTCTGTAAGCTCCCAGTGTACTTTATCTGGAGTTAGGTCTCAGCAAGTAGTGCTCACACGTCTTAGATTAGGGCATTGTGCCCTAAACTCCAATCTATATCTGATTAATAAACACAGAGATGGATTGTGCGACAAATGCAGAGTTCCTGAGACAATTTCTCATGTTTTGTTAGAATGTGTGCAATACAGTGTGCATAGACGTACGTTTTTTAACAACCTCTCCGGCCTTGGTGTTACCACTGTCTCTCTCCCTGTTTTGCTTCAGTTGAAGGATTATAAAGTTACCTCCATCCTGATTGGGTTTTTAAAAGCCTCTGGGCTTTATTCCAGAATCTAAGAGTCTGACATGGTAGTGGACTTGATTATCCTGTAGGTGGCGGTAATACACCAGTTGGTGTCTAATCTGCCATATTAAACTCCGAAGAAGAAGAAGAAGAACTTCATGAGGAAAGCGCGAGTCAGACTGTGCTGACTGAAGTTCACACCATGTATCGACGATGGCGGGGTCCATACAAAAGATATTTGAGTGATGTTAATGTCGACATCCCAAGAGAAACGTCTCGAAGAAGATTGAATGTAATTGTAAGTATTAGTGTTTTTGTCTGTTTCACTTCTGAGACTTTGGGTAACTTGGCTACAGCGTCTCCACCATGATAACTTTAGTTAGCTAATGGGCTAGTGCCTTAACGTCAAATGTTACGATTGGGTCCACATAAATGCTGTTTGTTTGACGTTGTGTGTTGTCGAGAGTCCAAGAGAAACCACGCGAAGAAGATTGCATATAGAGGGATTTCACTGACGTCACCCGAAACCGGAAGTAAACAGACCCTGCGCCATTTTGGAAGACCAACAAACTCGTGATTGGGGGAAATAACAGCAGCGGTATGTGAACCCATGAGAATAAAGTGGGGTGGCAAACGACTTAAACAAACAAATCTGAGCTGTTTTATTTATGATTTATTGGCCCAACAGTAGACTTGAAAGAAACGTGTGTGAGACTTGGCAAAAAACTGTGGATATAATGGATAAGTCTGTGCATGATCTGTGGACATGGCAGATTATTTCAAAACCCTGAAGCCTGCTGAAAGGAAGCGATATGTTGAGAAACTGACTCTGATTGATGGTTTTGTCCCTTGGCTGCGTTTATTACAGCCAGCCACTGACACATTCAGTGTGTCTAATGACTAGGGTGTTTTCGTTAGAATTTCATGCACTTGGTTCATCAAACAACCTACAATGGTAAACTTTTGTGCTGTGTTAGGGTTCTAACAAAGCTGATGGGAAAGGTGAAAAGAAGTCTTTCTACAGAATACCAGCTGTGACTGAGACACAAGGGGAGCAAACCAAGGAGCTTTCTGCCAGGAGACAGAGAGAGTATCTAGCTGCTTTATGCAGAGCGGATCTGAATACTTCAAATCTACAACAGTACAGAATATGTTCAGACCATTTTGTTACTGGTAAGTCACTAGGGTAGAGTGTTGTAGAACATTTTTTTAAATGTTTACTGAATAAAAACATCCTTAATTTTATCACATTTATGTTATGTTTCATTTCTTTCTTTTGTTTTAATTTTCCTCCCTCCATCCCTCTTTGGATTTTAAATATAGTTTTTCCCCATGTCCAAATAATTCAAAGATATATAAATAAAAACTTCACTCTCACTCGTAGTTTGTTTTATATTGTGAGTATGTATGTACTTGAGGTCTTCCAATATGGCGCCCTAACAAAATCTCGCGGTACGGTGACGTCACGCGATAGGGCTATCGCGTGATGTCACCGTACCGCGAGATTTTGTTAGGGCGCCATATTGGAAGACCTCAAGTACATACATACATACATACATACTCACAATATAAAACAAACTACGAGCGAGAGTGAAGTGACACGATGGCTGATAATTCTGGTTATGTGACTACATTACCAGCTGCAGAAAGGGCACGGTATGTGGAGAAACTCGCTGTGATTGATGGGTTTGACCCATATGATAAGACTCACGGCAAGGGAGAATGGAAACATAAGGAGGACCTGACACCAATTCTGCCATCTGTTTGCTACCCAGACATTGTAAACTATTTGTTGTTTACACCCAGTGCCTACACTGCTGATGACTTGAAGGCCTACAAAGGGCTACAGGCTTACAATTATGTTGTTAGTGGCTTGGTTCGTGATATTACAGCTGTTGTTAAGAATAACCTACACATAGTTATGGCCAAGGTAATCTTGTTGATATTTATCTTTTAATAATATATCTTTTCAGTTGAAAAATTAATACTTTTTGTTACTATTAAGGTATCCATAATTTAGGTTAATTTATCCATTATACATTTGTATTTATGATATATGCCTACACAACAACTATTCTTTATTTATATAATAGGAGGGAGAGCAAGCCCCAAACCATCCTAAATTATTATTATTATTATTATTATTATTATTATTATTATTATTAAATTGTAGAAGTCTGGGAGGCTTGCTCCTCATACAGTTATCAACTTGGGGCCAATTTAGCATGTTTTAAATCTGAATTTCTTGCATTTGCTTACCTAAATGTGTCAGTGGCTGGCTGTAATAAACGCAGCCAAGCGACAAAACCATCAATCAGAGTCAGTTTCTCAACATATCGCTTCCTTTCAGCAGGCTTCAGGGTTTTGAAATAATCTGCCATGTCCACAGATCATGCACAGACTTATCCATTATATCCACAGTTTTTTGCCAAGTCTCACACAGGTTTCTTTCAAGTCTACTGTTGGGCCAATAAATCATAAATAAAACAGCTCAGATTTGTTTGTTTAAGTCGTTTGCCACCCCACTTTATTCTCATGGGTTCACATACCGCTGCCGTTATTTCCCCCTAATCACGAGTTTGTTGGTCTTCCAAAATGGCGCAGGGTCTGTTTACTTCCGGTTTCGGGTGACGTCAGTGAAATCCCTCTATACCTCTAAGTATTGATGTTTTGTCTGTTTTACGTAAGGCTTTAGGTAATTGGCAAGCAAGCTTGGCTAGAGCCGTTTCCACAATGTTGTAACTTTAACTGTTAGCTTGTTGGCTAGTGCCTTCCCATCATATTTTTTCTCTACTCTGCATCGTTTCAAATTGATCACAGTCGCCAACAGGGAGGTATGGCTAATGTTTACTAAATATGTAGGCATTAATTATAAAGGGGAAAACACAAGTTTATGACATTAATTTTCTTGTAATCATCTGTCACCATTTGTATGTGTTCTATCAGGGAGACATCCCCTACCCCTCTGAACTTGAAGACGACGAGGCTCGTGACCCCGAGAGAGACCCTAGTGAGGTATGTAGACAATGCACTTCTCTCTCTATTCTGCATCGTTTCAAATTGATCACAGTCTCCAACAGGGAGGTATGGCTAGTGTTTAATAAATACGTAGGCATTGTAGACAGTCACCTTAATTATAAAGGAGAAAAACACAAGTTTATGACATTACTTTTAATCATCTGTCACCATGTGTATGTGTTGTATCAGGGAGACATCAACTACCCCTCTGAACTTGAAGACGACGAGGCTCGAGACCCCGAGAGAGACCCTAGTGAGGTATGGAGACAAAGCACTTCTCTCTCTTTTCTGTATTGTTTCAAATTGAGTTTATGACATTACTTTTCCTGTAATCATCTGTCACCATTCTTATGTAGCCCTTACTATTCTTTGTAGCGTTGCACTTTTAAATTGCACTTTTAATATTCATGTTTTGATTCATGTTTCCTAGCGCTGTCGCCTCACAGTAAGAAGGTCCGGGTTCGAGCCCCATGGCCGGCGAGGGCCTTTCTGTGCGGAGTTTGCATGTTCTCCCTGTGTCCGCGTGGGTTTCCTCCGGGTGCTCCGGTTTCCCCCACAGTCCAAAGACATGCAGGTTAGGTTAACTGGTGGCCCTAAATTGACCGTAGGTGTGAATGTGAGTGTGAATGGTTGTCTGTGTCTATGTGTCAGCCCTGTGATGACCTGGCGACTTGTCCAGGGTGTACCCCGCCTTTCACCCGTAGTCAGCTGGGATAGGCTCCAGCTTGCCTGCGACCCTGTAGAACAGGATAAAGCGGCTAGAGATAATGAGATGAGATGAATGAGATGATTCATGTTTCCTTGGATTACATCAATGACTTCTCAGATGATGATGCGGACGAGAATGACATTCACATGCAGTACCAAAGAAGCACTATGTAGGTATTTCACTCCCTTGTTCTTGCTGTTAGGCCTAATGGGCATTACGGATGCACTCCCATTGAGTTAAATGGCTTTTTGTATTTTAGGAACCTTTCCATCTTCATAACAAATGGTATTACCTGAATAGGATGTCACAGTGTTATTACATGGTTCCCCAGAGGGGGGTTTGGCCAGGTATTGCAATGACCCCTATTGTTATGTGACGCTTTGGGCCATGTTGCCATCTGTGATTGCGCCTGTTCTTTATTATTTTTAAGGGAAAGGACTGTTCAAAATGTAAATGCCTCGAACAGCGTGTCAGAGAACTGGAGGAAGATCGGCAGCGGTTAAGCTGGCAGCTGGATACATTTAATGGTAAGTTTGGACTTGATAAATTTATTGGCCAGATTTTGAAGCTTTTACTCTCTCTTTCTTCAAATAGTGTAGTAACTTAGTTTAGACACATCCGAAATCTAAAGCGGACTAAAATATTTGAAAATGTAGATGGTAATAGTGATTTCTTTTCTGTGATACAATTCTGTGATTTCTTAGATCTGAGAAATATGCTGGCTGAGGTCTTGGCCAGCCATCGCCAGCCTTTGCCAGCCATCACCAGCTCCCAACCAGCCATCACCAGCTCCCAACCAGCCATCACCAGGCCCCAACCAGCCATCACCAGGCCCCAACCAGCCATCACCAGGCCCCAACCAGCCATCACCAGGCCCCAACCAGCCATCACCAGGCCCCAACCAGCCATCACCAGGCCCCAACCAGCCATCACCAGGCCCCAACCAGCCATCACCAGGCCCCAACCAGCCATCACCAGGCCCCAACCAGCCATCACCAGGCCCCAACCAGCCATCACCAGCTCCCAACCAGCCATCACCAGCCAACCAGTCAACCAAGAACAGGCAAATGATGTAAGTGAATTTTGTAAGAGCATCCATTTACCTCCCAAGCAATAGCCTTGAGCCAGCCATCCCTCAAATCAAATAGCCTGCTGTCAAGTCAAACAAGCCTGTTGTTAAAATGTCCAAATGTTATCAGTAAATTTATAGTAGATCATGAAGTTAAGTTCAGAATTGTCAGCCAATGTTAACTGATGGGGGTGAGGAGGCTTCATATAGCCTATAACAAGTTTGTGATTTTTCTTCTGAATTTCAAGGTTGTCATTGGAGGAACCCTCAGGGTCAACAAAATTAAATTGCAAAGATGCAACCACCAACTCCCGACCAAGCTGGTGTGCGACCTGCTAGGAGTTGTATTTTCAAAAAGAGAGATGGCCACCTCGTCCCTGACTGGACAAAAGGGCAGTGCCAAAGACGAAATAAAACCACCACTGGAGGCCACCGCGGTCAAAGCTATTTTTGGTAAGTTTAGCCATTTTGTGTGTCTAAGGACAAAAAAAAAAAGTGTGTTTCCGGTTACATAGATTTCAAAACTAGGGTCGGTAGGCAGGCTTTTTTTTTTTTTTGAATTTTTTTTTCAAGATGGCTGCCATAACCTATATTTAGACAGGAATAATTTCACAAAATATAATGAATTTCTTTGCAGGTCACCTGAGTTACCACCTTCTGATGAATCTGATGCAGCATGAGACACCTTTTAACATGAATTTTTCTGTAAATATAACAGCTCAATACACCATGAGAGAGAGAGAGCAGCCCCGCCCCTCTCTGCTCCCTGAGTGCAGCTCGTTGCCTTGGTAACGGTGCAGGGAAAAGACACAATATAACAAGCAAAGAGCACTTTTTCTCAGAGTTCCCTCTCCTCAAACAACGCTGATTTACACGGAAACGAAAGGAGCTATTCACAAAATTCTTTCACATTGAGTGCTACAAGGCTCCCATGAACACATTAATGGAAATTTTTTGTCCCTAGTGTAAAAAATGTGGACACTAGAGCGAGTTAAAAACAAGTGACTTTTCTGATTTTGCAGTAAAAGCGCTGCCACGTTTATAATGTGAGTCTATGGGAGAGCGCGGCTGTCCTCTCCTTACTTTCAGGCTTCTCATTCAAAAACTGTAAATCCTATCGCTCAGGTAGACACATTGTGTGAATCAAGACAAGTGTGACTACAACTTGAGAAAATTGTGTGTAGAGTGAAAATTGTGGCTGAGAAAACAGTTTAAATGAGAAAGTTAGAGCTTTTTTTTTTCAAGCTGCCTCCACTCTAAACTCCTGAGCGCCACTGGTGTGTAACGCCATAGACACCCATTATAAAGCCTGAATTTCTCCAGGTGTGCTCATGGTGTTTGATCTGTGACTGATCAAAAAGTATAGAACCTAGCAAAAAAGTTGAATGCCAGATCCACACAGGAGAATTTTGTCTCCGTTTTAAAGTTTGAATCATGTCTCTAGGTGAAAGACAAAATAAGCGTTATCTCTGCTTCTGTTCCCTCCATTGTCTCCTCCGACGGCCCCGACACACTACTGCCTCCGCTGAGTGCGCGCGCACACACTGCATGTTGGGGCCACGGATGAGTTACTCTCCCTTGATCAATGAAGTTGGCGGGGAATTTGTGGTTATTATCGGTACAAACAGCGCGAATCACAACTTAAATGAGTGCGGTTCAGTTTGACATTATTGTCAGTCCGTTAGATAAACATTTAATTTTATTAAAATCGAAAATTAATATTTAGAGCCTGTGGGCTACAAAAATAATAGTCATTAAAGTAGCCGGCTGGACTTAATTGTGTAGTCGGCTGTGTGGCCGGCAGCCGGCGCTTGTGGAAAGCCCTGATTTTCCCAGTGAGTGACAAAAACTTCCGGTTCACGTGGTTGGGTTATATGTAAAAGTCGCGACTGGGAAAAAAACGAAAAAAAAGTTTAGGGTCGGGCGGTACGGATTAGGGTCGGTCGGGTAACCGGAAACACACTTTTTTTTTTTTTTTTGGCCTAATCTGCTGCACGTATTAAGATATACAGTATATGCCATTTTTGCAAATTAACACCACTACTACTGCCATTATGTTTATGTTGTACTGCACCATTATCACAAAAGAAACTGACCTTTAGAATGTTGCCATGTCTTTTACTGTTTAATCACATATGGGATTATGTTTTTCACATTACTTTGCAGAATACACTCTGCAGAAATTTCCCAATGTGGATCTATCCGTCCTGAGGGGAGCCGTCAGGAATAAGTTAAACAATGTCAGCAAGCTGTTCAAGAAAACACAGTAAGTGTACTCAACAGTGAACACAAACACACACACACACACACACACAGGCATCAGGAAGGTCACCACAGTCTTAATCCATAGTCAGCAAATGTAAACAATCCATGCCCCATGAGAATGGCCAGGATAGGGCTTAACAAAAAAAAATGCTGCAATACAACTGCATGTTGAAATTGGCTGGTATTCTCCTTTTAGGCTAGCATTTCTTTTGACCCACTGACACTGCCGTAAAATAGAAATCCATATACATTAGTATCCTATGGCAAACATTGTGTTATATCTTTTGCTAGATAAATAAATAAATAAATAAATCATTAATCTGTATTATATCTCTTTCTCTGTTCCTCTCTCACACACCTAGGGCTGAAGCTGGATCTGATGGACCCTGATCCCTCAGACATTGATTTATTTGTGGAAAATAAAAACTTTAATTATATACAAATTGATTCTTCTGTTTTTATTTAGGCAGATGGAAGCATGAAGTCATTTAAGTGGGTTTTTTACGTTTGTGGATACAATTAGGCTATTTATTATTGTTTGCTGTGTGAATTATTGTAGCCTACTTTTGAAACTTGAATAAGAAAACCATGGTTTAAAAAGCATGGTTTGGTTGGAAAAAAAAAACCCCATGGTTTATGGCAAAGATTATACCATAGTGAAACCATGGTTAAACCATAGTCATGAGCCATGGTTTTCATGGTTACCCAAAAAAACATGAATAACTATAAACCATGGTTAATTTTCATAAGGGTAAGGCCATGGTTCTGCGCATCTCCTTTCAGTACCTTGCTCAAGGGCACTTCAGCCCAAGTTAACTTAACTACATGTCTTTGAACTGCAGGGTTAACCAGAGCTGACACAGGGAGAACATGCAAACTCCACACAGAAAGGCCCCCACCAGCTGCTGGGTTCAAACCCAGAACCTTCTTGCCGTGAGGTGACAGTGTGAATCACTCCATCCCCCTGCTGCTCAAGTTAATATATTGTTAAAGTCTCCCCATCAGGGAATCAAACCCCGGTCTTCCACGTGACAGGCAGAGATACTGTCTACTATACTAACGAGGATGACGCAATAACCTCATTTATCAATCTAACGTAGAAACCAGTGCAGATCAAAGTGTAGAAATCACCGTATGACAGGGTTCACGTGTGATTCATGAAACGTTTGTATCTTGCCAATCACAGCGTAAGAATGATTGGGCATTGATAAATGTGGTGGGTGAAAACCATTGTCATTTAAATATCACAATCCTAAATATTATCGGTTTAGAGGCCTTGCTCCTTGACTTTACGGCATGGAGAGGCGTAATATGGTCAAGAAGAGAAACTTATCTGCTCTCAGAATAGAAGCTTTAAAATCACAAATCCAATGGAATAAATAATTTCTATTTGGCAGCCTGAACAGTAGCATCACAGGAAGGCACTTACTGCTGGGGTCAACAGCGTTCCTGTCAATAATCAAACTCCAGCTGATGTTTTCATATTTAATTTATAGGCCTACATCCGTGATATTGGACAGATCACACAGCACTCAACTGTTCCTTTTCAAAATTCAACACCCCCCACCCCACTTGCTTATCTATCTATCCATCTATCAATCTTTCTTTCAAAAAAGCTCGTTGGTCAGACATTTCTCTGCCTGTGTGCAATGGCTAATAAAGCTGTATTGGTGTAAGAGATGACCTGGCGACTTGTCCAGGGTGTACCCCGCCTTTCGCCCGTAGTCAGCTGGGATAGGCTCCAGCTTGCCTGCGACCCTGTAGAAGGATAAAGCGGCTAGAGATAATGAGATGAGATGAGATGGTGTAAGAGATTGGCCCAGGCCACCTTACCCTATACCAGCTCAGCTTTAAACCAGTCTATTATTGATAATAGCCCCTCTCACTCACCATTAATGAAACAATGTGTTCAAAGCTTGATATTCACGGTGTAAGGAAATCACACTTCAGCCCAAGATGCAGCTTTAGCTCTACTTTCACAATCAGCATTACAACCCCAAATCGGAAAAAGTTGGGACAGTATGGAAATAAAAAAGAAAGCAGTTATTTCAAAAATTTTTTTTTTTTTTACTTTAATTTTTATTGAAAATTTTTCTTTACAAAGGAGGAACAACTCAATAATAAATTACAACAAGTAAAAACACGTTCAGAAATACAACAAATGGGAGTCTCTTTACGTATAATCTGTCCATATTCTTTTTTTCTTTTCCTTAATCAAGTTTTTTAGTTTTGTCGTTGTTCAGTGATAAATATTGTCCATCTCTTCCATTTCTCTTTGAATTGGGCTTCCTGTAGCCTCAGGCGGTGTATCATTTTTTCCATTGTGTATATTTCCTCAACCAGGTGAGTCCATTGATCTTGAGTGGGGGTGTCTTCCCTTCCCCATTTCTTCGTGATGGCTTTCTTAGCTGCTGTTAGTAATATTTTTACCAGGTATCTATCTTTCGGTCTAATATTTTCTTCACATAGGTTACACAAATACAATACTGTACAAGTCATTGGAATCTTATATCCAAGAATTTGCAACAATGCATCGTGTACCATTTTCCAAAACAATCTGATTTTATCACATTTCCAGAAAACGTGCGAGTGATCCACATTCATTACTCCACAGCCTCTCCAACAAGGCATATTTTTGTTCACCTGTTTACTCTTGACTTTGGGTGAGATAAAAAAACGTACCAGATTTTTCCAGGAGAACTCCCTCCAGATCCGTGAATTGGTGGATGTGTGGTGTATCTTCCACATCTTTAACCACTCTTCTTCTGTGATTTTTATCTTAAATTCTGATTCCCATTTTTCTTTTATGTATTTGGTTGAGTGCTTATTTGATATTAATTTTTTATATAACCCGGAAACAATTCTAATTTTGTTTTCTTTGTATATATTGATTACGAGTTGGATCACACCATGCACTTCTCCGGAGGGGTCCATCCTGATCTCTTTCAGAAAGTAATCTCTAAGTTGTAGGTACCTATAGAATTCCTGTTTATCCAAATCAAATTTTTCCTTCATATTTTGGAAACTCTCCAGCTGCCCGTTCTTCACTAGCACACACCACGCTGTGATTCCCTTGGTTGTCCACCACTTAAACCCTTTATCATATCTAGCTGGTTTGAATTTGCTATCATATGCTATCCATTTTAATGAATTAGCATCTTTTTGAATCTTGTATTTTTTTATTATGCTGAACCATAATTTTAGTGTAAACTTCGTTATTGGGTTTATTTGGTTTTTAATCACCTTGTATGTGTCTTCATCTCCTATAATACTCTGTACTGGGTATTCTCCAAGCTGTGTTTCCAACTCGTTCCACTTTGCAGTGTAATCTGGTTTGCACCATCCAACCATATACCTCAGCTGGGCTGCATAGTAGTATGCTTTCAGATTGGGAAGTCCCATCCCACCTTCTTCTTTTGGCAGCTGGAGAGTCTCCAATCTTATTCTAGGCCTTTTTCCACCCCAAACAAACCTTGAAATTATTCTATTCCAGCTCATAAACTGAGACTGTGGGACCTCTACTGGTAAGGATTGGAACAGGTATAAAAGCCTTGGCAAAACATTCGTCCTGATTATCTGGATTCGTGAGCTTAGATCCAGTGTTAATGTGGACCATCTTTCAATATCTTTTTGTATTTCCTGATTTATCTTACCATAGTTTGATTTATATAGTTTAGATAATCCTTTCATGATTGTGACCCCCAAATATTCAATTCCCTTACGTTTCCAGTCAAGTTTAAATAATTCTTGGATCTCTTTAGGTGGGCTATAGTTAAGTGCTAATATCTGTGTCTTTGCAACATTTATTTTATATCCTGATAGGTGTCCAAATGTTTCTAAAAGTTTCATCAATTGAGGTAATGATTCATTTGGGCGTTCGAGGTAGGTTATGACGTCATCTGCAAAAAGTCCTATTTTTTGTTCTACGCCATTCACCACCACTCCTTTAATCTCTTGTTCCTGTCTTATAGCCTGTGCTAGCGGCTCTATAAAAATGGCAAATAGAGTGGGTGATAGACAGCATCCTTGTCTTGTTGATCTCTGTAGTCTAATTTTGTCTGTCAGGCTCCCATTGACTTTAATTCTTGCAGTTGGTTGTTGATAGAGTGTCTTTATGCACTGTATTGATTTATTATTAAAGCCAAATCTCCCTAACACTTTATATAGAAATTTCCAGTTGACAGAATCGAAAGCTTTCTCTGCATCAATACTTACTAATACAGTGCTCTTTTTGTCTTTTCTTGCTTGTTCCACTACGTGTAGTGTTCTTCTAATGTTGTCATGGGTCTGGCGCCCTCTTATAAATCCTGTTTGATCTTCCTCTATTATTTCTGATATAAAGGAGTTCAGCCGTTTAGAGATTATAGTTGTATACATTTTATAGTCAACATTTAATATTGAGATTGGTCTATAGCTTGCACAGTGTTCTTTGTCTTTTCCTTGTTTCGGTATGACTGTAATTATTGCCTCAGACCATGATGGGGGTATTTTATTGTTTTGGAGAGTCCAATTGAAAGAGGCAAGGAGTAGTGGTGACAGCTCTTCTCCAAACATCCTATACCACTCTGCTGGGTATCCATCGCTCCCTGGTGATTTATTGTTTTTCAATGTATTTATTGCTTCTTTTACTTCCTCCAGTGTAATCTCTGCTGTTAATTTATCATTTTGTATAAGTCCAATTGAGGGTAAGTCTAACGTTTCTAGGAATGCAATCATATCATTCTCATCTGCAGATGCAGGTTGTGTATATAGGTCTTGATAATATCTTTGGAAGATATCCTCAATACCATCCGGGGTAGACACTGTCTCACCTGTATGAGGATCTTTAATTTTGCATATATTACTAATTGCTTGCTGTTTTCTTATACGCTTTGCCAGTATTTTTGTGGCCTTTGAGCCTACTTCATGGTAGCCCAGTTTAAAATATTTATTCTTTTTTTCAATTTCGTCCAGAAGTATGTCATTAATTTTTGTTTTTGTATCTTTAATTTGTTGACTTATCTTGGGGTCATTAGTATATTGATATTCCTGTTCCAATACTCTTAACCTTTCATTGTACATTTTATAAGCCTCCATTTTAGCTCTTTTTGCATGTGCAGTTTCAGCTATCAGTTTTCCTCTGATGACTGCCTTCATGGCATCCCAGAAAATCGTTGGGTCTACAGTGCCATTGTTATTTTCCTCTATATATCTTTCAATTTCTGTTTTTACCTTCTTCTTTGTTTGGTCATTATTCAGAATTCCCAGATTAAGTCTCCATACTGTCTGCCGTCTTCTATTGTTTAAGTTTATTGTTAAATAGAGTGGGTTATGGTCTGACACGTCATACTGACAGTTATTTCAAAATTTACTTTTGCCTTGTATTTCGTTGTAGACAGTATGAACCCAAGATATTTCATGTTTTGTCTGGTCAACTTAATTTCATTTGTTAATATACATAGAATAAGGAAGAAAATAATATTTTTGCTTCTGAATTAAGGTTTATTAAACCCCTTACTGCTCAGCCCGAACAACACACAAAGTTAAACATCATTAAATATGAAAAATTAAACTTTTCTCTACTAAAGGTCTCATCAGAAGAAGAGAAAGAACAGTAAAGAAAGAGTTACAGACAAGTTCACTGTTTCTGACACAGCAAGTGTTTTATCATAGAAATGGAATTAGATGAGGATTTATTCTCATGAAAGTTTAGTCATCCGTGGACAGTTATGTTGTTTTATCAGAATGGTGTCTCTGAAATTAGATACTAAGAGTAACCGGAGCAGGGGTTCAGATAATACATATGCAGTGTGTATGATAGAAGACCAGGTATACTCTGTCACAGAGGTTTTATTGTGAAAAGTCGTGTTCTTCATCAAAGAACTGAACATCTCTGGAGGATGTGAGCAGGGTTGTGTGGTTCTCAGTACTTTGCCCACAATAAGATAACTGACTTCTCCATCTAGTGTTCACCAAGGGGAGAAACCTTTATACATTCATCAATGTTTACAACACATAGTGTATACATTACAGAAAGACAAAAGAGTTATGAGCTTTCAAAGATTATTTTAATTTTGCAAATTAATATCTGTGCAAAAAAAACCCAGTACAAATAAAAAAATTGGGGACACCTTCTAATTCAATGTTTTTTCTTTTTTTTTTTTTTACAAATTAACATAATCTCTTAAAGTAATGATGGACTGTCATTTCTCTTTACTTAGTTGAGGGATTCCTGACATGATATGGATTATTACCAGTGTTGACTTGAGCTAGTTACTGTATTTTTATTATTTATGATTTACTGTTTGATCTCAAACACATTAAGAAGGCAAGAAATTCCATGAAATAACATTTGATGAGGCGACACCTGTTAACTGAAAAGCATTCCAGGTGGCTGCCTCATGAAGCTGGTTAAGATAATGCCAACAGTATGTAAAGCATCATCAAGGTAAACAGTGGCTACTTTGAAGAATCAAAAATATGAAACATATGTTTGTTTTTTTAACACTATTTCATTTACCACATAATTCCATGTGTCATGTGTTATTTCATAGTTTTGATGTCTTCAGTATTGTTCTACAATGTAGAAGAGTTAAAATACAGAAAAACCTACAGTATTTATAGGAGTTGGTGTGTCCAAACTTTTGACTGGTACTGTGTATAAAAATTCATAAGGAAATAGTTGTTGAATACAATTGTAAACATCAACAACTAAAATTAAATATTCACATGATATACTTTCTGATCTATCTGGGGATTAAAAATGCAAAATTCTCTTTCCATAAATTTACTTAATTGCTTGATCATTCATACTTTTAAAAATGATTTTTAGTCTTTGCTTCATGCTTCATACTGAAGACTCTGTGAAACAAACAATGCATTAATAAATAGGCCAGCTCTATTCATTTGGTGAAAATACAACTAATTGGTTTGTAATGTTTATTCTAGCTGATACGTGAATAAGAAGATGTGGAGTGCAGGCCAGTCATTGGTTTCCTCTGTAAAGCTTTAATATTTAAAACAAACAAATCAAAGTACATGCCATATAAATTAATGTGACAAAACTTTAAATCACACAAACTGCAGTGGTAAATTACATGGGCAAACTCCATCCCAACAGAAGTGCCAAAGTGTGTGAGGTTTATCCATCCAGTGGCAGTTCTTGCTTGTATGGTGCCCTGAGCCAAATAGTAGAGCAGGAATCATAATCCGGAAACGAGCGAGGGTCAGTCAATCAGCAAACAATGCAACAGAGAGCAAGCAAAAGACAAGGTCGAGGATAAATGTAAACACGGGTCATACACTGGAAATCAGGCGGAAAACAAACAGCTCGGTAAAGTTAGACATGGGGGTACTAGACAATACTTTGTGAAGTGGGGAAGTGAGAGCTGAGTATATGTAGGAGAGAGGAGGGTGTACCCCGTCTCTCACCCATAGTCAGCTGGAATAGGCTCCAGCTTGCCTGCGACCCTGTACAGGATAAGTGGCTACAGATGATGGATGGATTAATGGATGATAACAGTGACCCAGTGGGCAGCATTGCTGCATCACAGCTTCAGGGTTCTCAGTTGGATGCTGAGGTCAGGTTGCTGTCAATTTGTGTGCAGTTTTACATGTTTACTCCGTGTCTGTGTTAATCATATATAATAATAATAAAAAACAACAACCTTGCAGTTGGAAGTTTGCTTGGAGAAACTGCCTGAAGGTGTGAATGAGTGTGTGAAAGGGTTTGTGTATGGTGCTCTATGAAGAACTGACAGTCCATCCAGGGTGAATTCCCACCTCACAGCTGGGAGCCCCAGGACAGGCTTTGTGTTCACGACAACACTGATCAGAATACAGTGGTAACCAAAAAAAACCAAAACTGTTTACTAATAATGGAATGTGTGTCAATAATATAACTCTTCATAAATTTTGAAAGAGAGAGATTCCCACAAAAGTGCATGTCAGTTTCTTAAAATCATCAGCAGAACAACCAACAATACAACAAAACTGTGTGAAAGTTTTTGTACAGTGCAGTTGGATTTCCTGTCACTGTGGGCCGCAGAGCACAGTAGTATAGTGCAGAGTCTGATACAGCAGCAGAGGAGATGAGCAGATCCACTTGTTTCTTCTTTTCATCAACTTCAGCAGACATTCTTGGAGGAATGTTGGGACTTAGATCTCCACTTTGGTAAATATAAAGAAGGAACTCAGGTTTAGATTTTGGATATTGTCTGTACCAATGCAAGTAGTTGTTTGTACCACTTAAGTCATAGCTGCAGGACAGAGTAACATCACTGCCTTCATCTCTCACTGTCTGAGTGAAAAGTGGCTTTATTGACTCTGCCATGGAGTCACCTGTCATAGAGAAGAGAACATAATGTGTTTAACCTTTACACCATCAAACCAGAACTACATGTCAGACCCACATTCTGATTTTTCTAACCACCACACAGACTAATTAATCACTCATTCTACAATTAATATTTCTGAAATAACAAAAAGTAAATGAATAAATGGATAACTCACCTAGTGAAAGCCACAGACCCATGAATATAACAGTGAACATGATAAACGGTCTCAGCTGAATGAAACTATTATTTGTGTCTCCAATATTGTTAACATCATGCAGGTTGATGAAGCTCCGACCCACAGCATCACATGACAGACAGAATGAAACAGGCTGATTTTGGGGGTGTGCCTTTCAATTTAAATATGTAAATATATCCACTGTGATTGGCCAACAGAGCCCCTTTGTGTGTGTGGATGACAGAGTTGGATATTAACCAATCAGAGTGAAGCTATTTACATATTTTGAGAGTTCAGGCTGCAGGTGGGGCGGCACAGTGGTGTAGTGGTTAGCGCTGTCGCCTCACAGCAGGAAGATACTGGGTTCGAGCCCCGGGGTCGGCGAGGGCCTTTCTGTGTGGAGTTTGCATGTTCTCCCCGTGTCCGCGTGGGTTTCCTCCAGGTGCTCCGGTTTCCCCCACAGTTCAAAGACATGTAGGTTAGGTTAACTGGTGACTCTAAATTGACCGTGAGTGTGAATTGTTGTCTGTGTCTATGTGTCAGCCCTGTGATGACCTGGCGACTTGTCCAGGGTGTACCCCGCCTTTCGCCCGTAGTCAGCTGGGATAGGCTCCAGCTTGCCTGTGACCCTGTAGAACAGGATAAAGCGGCTACAGATAATGAGATGAGAGGCTCCAGCTGCATAATCAGCCTGGAGTGTTTACATCCCATGATAAAACAGCATGAGGCAAAAGAACCAAGGTGCTTTTTCAATCAAAACAATATCACAAACTTTACAAAAGCACCTCAGAGAATAATATAAATTAATTGAAAAGAGCATGTCCCTTTGAACACTCTCAATCAATTTATAATAATAATAATAATAATCAGCATGGTCTTGGAACATATGAGACACTGGTTTTGAACTTCCCATGTGAAGAATAAACATGTCAGGGTCTGTCCATTCTTCATCAAAAGCTCTGCTTTTTTTTAATCCATATTTCTCTTTTTAGAGCACCATGTGAAATTACTTTCCTCTGTTTCTCTGACTGTCTCTTGTCTTTCCCCTGTGTGTGTGTGTGTTTCACTGACTCGAGTCCTTGACTTGAGGACTACACAGATTTCATTGGCCAAAGAAACACACAGCATAATTCTTTTTTTACATCCTTATCAGAAATTGCTGTGAATAAGTCATGATAAATAATTTAGTAGAACAAGCTATTATTACTATTATGATAATCAGGGGTTAAATTGGGCCGGGGCTGTCCGGGGCTGAGCCCCGGCACATAAGCTCGGAGCGGATGGCATATGATCACGCACACATCAAAAGCAACAAACCCTTTTCACGATTTTCAGTTCTGAATAATTAAATATCGTTTTATTAATCAATAAACCCATGACTTTTATGAGATAGATCATAGTTTTCCTGATAACAAGACGACCTGTCAAAGCTATTTAGAACAGAACTTGCGATCAGAGATTCTGGTTTCTGGAACACTGCGTGGGTTGCCAATTCCGCTTTTTATAAGCGATTTTGGGGATTCTTTTTTTGTGAGCTCGCTTTAAAAAAATCAGAAGTCGTGGTTTGCGAGTTTTTGGGCTTGTGTTTCAGCGTTGTGACTTGTTTATAATTTTCTCCGTACACCGTCTCCCCTTTTACCTGCATACGATCCAATCATTATCATATTTTTTTATTATTAAAAACAAAATATCAAATAATACTGAAGAGGGGAAAAAATAATACTGATCTAAATATGTTGTGTTTTTATTTTTAGACAGTATGTGTTTTGCTGCATTCAAATGATTGTGCTTCTATTTTGCTGCTATAATATGCTCATCTTATGTATGTTCTAGACAATACAAAAAGCACCACATGCCAAATAAATAATTGAATACATAATAATAACAATAATAATAAATGCTTCCAATGTTATAGTGTTGTTTGTATTTGGTTGCATTCACTGCATGAATATATTTGATTGACAATTTGACTGACAGTGTTTTGGCATATTTAACATTTATCCTCCAAAATAAATCAACTGTTTTGGTTTAAGATTGTGCAAGCCTTCAAATTTTCTCACTGAACATTTCTCCTTCACATTTTTCACCTGTAGGCATGTGACAAGATTTAAGATGATATTGCTCAACCTACCTCTGTAAAGTCAGCTAACAACTTATTAAAATGCACCAGAATTCAGCAAATAACATGTATGATAATAAAAAACTTCTGGGGGAGGACCCCCAGACCCCCCACTAATCATTTCCTTCAAACCAATGTACAACAACCTGTACAATCTGTTACATTGGCCAGCCAATCTACATTCAAACTGCCATAATGTGTAGGGGGGCACTACAAGACACACATAGGCCTACAACACACAGATAAGGTGTATATCTCTGTGCAATATGATATGGTTATCAAATTAGAGGGTTATTTCCAAAAAGTATATTGGGGCAGGGCGGCGTGGGCAGGGGCGGGTACGAGGCAGAGGCCCCCCCCCCCCCCCACATAACCAATCCCAATTTAACCCCTGATGATAATGTGATTGATTTATTGACTTTGTAATCACAAAGCCTGTTATTTCACTGAGGTGAGGAACAAACCAGCTGCTGCTCTTGGTAATAATATTAAAGATGCCAGTAAGTCATTAGGCCTTAAGGGAGGTGATGCATTTTGTGTGTGGAGTTTGCTGGATCGAGTGAAGGTTGCAGAGAGAGAGAGAGAGAGAGAAACTGGGTGTTTTATTTCCTTTATGTTTCTTATTTCTTCTCTGTAGCCTCGTGTTCTGCCTGGCCTACCTGTCCTCTTTCTCTTTTTATTTATTTTTTTATTAATTTGCCTCTAAAAAATAAATCTCATGATTGCTCGTTGTCATTTAAACATGAAACTCTGTCAGCAAAATAAAGTTTTTACATTATCCAATCACAAACACCTCCATTACAAGTGAACCTGTCCAGAGCCCATTTTATTCACTGCAGCTGTAATGTGCTTGTCCATGCTGGAGGTAAATATATTACAGGTCACACATTATTAAGAAACTGTATTTACAGACCGACTGCAATTTCAATTTTGTTCATTAATTCAGAGAAACAAGTCATTTTGTTGATGATGAGTTGACAATTATACTATTCAGCTCGATCGAAAAATCAGATTTGATGTTGAAGCTCCAAAGATTGGAACACAACTGCAATAAGATCTCACATTTGGACAAACTGTTTTTTGTACAGTACTATAAATACTATGTATGTACGATTGAAGAGAGTCTATATTATAGTGAAAAGTAGTATTCATAATCAAAGAAGTTGAACTCTTTGGGGATGTGATCAGGGCCCTCGTTCTTGGCCCACAGTAAGATAACTGACGGTGCCATCTTGTGGAGAAAGGTGAAAGACTTTAACACACCAAGGTTGTTTTGTTTTCTTAAAATGAACCTTGTCCCAGTTTACCCTGAAAACAAAAGTGTTGCTGGGAAAAATAAGTCTTTTTTTTTTAATTCACAAATCATTACAGCAAATAACTGAACTTGAAAAAACTCATGAGCTTGTACAGATCCTCAGCTCCATCACTCAGGTTCAGTATTGGTCTCAACCACAAACCCTGTGGACCTTTCTGTAAAGCCTTCTGTCTACTGTAACTGAGTAAGCTAGAAAGTCTTCATGTGTTTACAAAACCAGGAAATCTTTATGATTTCGACAGTGAAAATTGGTCCATGCGGACAGCAGAAGTTGTATTTGAAAGCTTTGGCATTTGTATGAAAGCCGATCAAAATCAAATTTCTATATTTTGTTTTAATTTTTAATAATATATTTACATGTTTACACAGACAACTACTTTACACTTAGAGTGTGTAATTCAAAATGTGCCATTAATCCAATCATCCAAAAAATGTGTTATAACCACCATGAGATAAAAGTGATGCATTTGAGATCAGTTATTGACTGACCTGAGAGTTATATTCACTATAGATCATCCCTGAAGCTATTAGCAACCTGAGACCTTTAACTGTGAAATGTTACCTCTAATAAGATAATCTGCTTTGGAAATCCTGAGTAATGTGTATTTGTTTTTCCATAAAAAGGATATAATTCATAAGTATTGAAAATGTGTCTAATCTAGTAGCCTGCTGAATGCGTGTACATGCACTGAATATGGCAATAATTCAACTGGGCATTTATATGCACAGCAATACCATGATTAGAATTAAAAAAAAAAAAAATCGATCAGTGAAGTAGAGCGGTGGCTATAATTATCGACACCTTTACGATCTTTTGGCCGTTGCAAAAGTACAAAAGATTTTCAATATGTAAATTGTGCATGAATAATTACTCAAACTTCCACTGGAAAAAAAAAAGAGTTGATTCCCGATTACTTAGTGCATCAGATCACGTGACACCGTTCCACAAGTACTGACACCTTTGTCCACAGTTATCAACACTGTTCCACAATTATTGCAATAGGATTCCAAATACTCTATAAACATTCCATTCTTTTATGAATCAGAAAAAAATTATTATAAATCACAGCACTTTTAATTATTTTTTTAAAAGTACTTCATCTACTTCAACAATGTTACACAAAGATCGATCCATAACAGTTGCAAATGTCAATTCCACAGGGTGTCGATAATGGTGGACACCAGTGAAAGTGATCACTATTATCAACACCTCATGTGACTTCTCAAACATGCGTTTAGATACAAAATGGCGACTGTCAAATGAAAGAGTAAGAAATAAAGTAGGTTTAGACAGGATATTGTGAAATATCGGTGAAGTTGATAAGTAAAAACATGTTCATGATCTTTCCATGCTTACCTGCGATGATAACATCTGGGTTTTTTTCTCAACTTGCTGATCGTGCTGAAAAAAAATCCATCTCAGGTAACGAGCTGTGTCATCAGATGACAAGATCAAAGGGTGAGGCGGGTCTTCCAGTTGATTAATTAACCAATAATAACCGCTGTAACTGAAACTCATCTCATCTCATTATCTCTAGCCGCTTTATCCTTCTACAGGGTCGCAGGCAAGCTGGAGCCTATCCCAGCTGACTACAGGCGAAAGGCGGGGTACACCCTGGACAAGTCGCCAGGTCATCACAGGGCTGACACATAGACAACCATTCACACCTACGGTCAATTTAGAGTCACCAGTTAACCTAACCTGCATGTCTTTGGACTGTGGGGGAAACCGGAGCACCCAGAGGGAGCCCACGCGGACAACATGCAAACTCCACACAGAAAGGCCCTCGCCGGCCACGGGGCTCAAACCCAGGACCTTCTTGCTGTGAGGTGACAGCGCTAACCACTACACCACCGTGCCGCCCCTAACTGAAACTCACCTTTGTAAAATTGTTTTTTATTGGTAAATCTGAAGAGGTGTTGATAATTATGGACTGTCTATAATTGTAGCCATAATAATAACACAAAAAAGTTGGGAAAGGGAAAACAAAAGACTGGGAAAATTGTGTAATGTTTAAAAAATAATAATACTAATTAAAAAACTAATAAGGTTAATTGGCAACAGGTCAGTAACATGATTGGGTTTTAAAAGAGCATCCCAGAGAGGCTGAGTCTCTCAGAAGTAAAGATGGGGAAGGGTTCACCGCTCTGTGGAAGACTGTGTGGGCAAATAGTGCAACAATTTAAGAATAACTTTCCTCAAAGTTAAATTGCAAAGAATTTGGGATCACATCCGCTATGGTACATAATATCATTAAAAGATTCAGAGAACCCGAAGAAATTTTTGTCTGCAAGGGATGAACGTGCGCACGTCGTACGGTCAAAGCCATCAAAAATCAGGCCAATGCATTACCATATTCTCTTAAGTCTGGGGCTACGCTCTGCTATAAATGAATGAAAGTTGATGGGAATAAATCATGGGGTAAACTGGGCAACAAAGTCATCTACAATGAATTGAATTTAAAACAGGATGCAGCAGTAACACCTGACACACTCCCTCTTTATTTTTATTTTCTGTTATTCAGCTGCATCTGTTACCACAAATGTTGTTTGTATCTGTGGTTAACTGATAACAAGTTGGTAAAGGAAGTATCTTTGATACATTGCATTTAACTTCATATGTATTGTTTTTAGGTTTTTGTACAGCCTCTCATTGACTCTGTATTACTGTGCTGCTGCTTGAAGAGCGCAGTGATAGAGTGCAGAATCTGAGATCTGTAGATCTTTAATAGTAAGTTCAGTCGAGTCTGAGGATGTTTCTGAATTGAATCGTGAGCCAGAAGGGTTGTAGTCTTCAGAACTTCGTAACTTTGCACCTTTAAGCAGTAAAAACTGTGGTGCGCTGTTAGGATATTGTTTGTACCAGTAAAGCCAAATGTCATTGCTGCTTGACTGATATGAACATTTCAGAGTAACAGTGTCTGTTTCTTTCCCCACAATGTTGGTATCTTTGTCCATCGGCCCAATGTTATCTGCAACACTGCCTGTTTGCAAAGAAGAACAGAAAGAAATAGATCTGTGAAATATTTCTGTAAACAAAATACTGACTTACAAAAATAAGAAATTAATAGATTAATACACACATGAGCATTAGTTAATACAATGAATGAGCTGATGAAGGTTAATTACCTGTTGCTACAGTGAGAATCAGTGGGATGTATCTCACTGTGTACAGTAAGTTGTATAGTTGAGCCATTTCTGAACACAGCTCTGTGAGGATTCTGTATAATAGTGCTGTATGTGCTGAAGCTGAGGTTGAAACAAGGTTTACACATGAGGGAACATGTGTCTCTAGAAGGCCACACCCAGGAAGTGCAGCTGTTGTAGCAGAACGTTACACAGATCATCACTTCACAGCATCAGTGACAGGGAACTGAGTCACCAGTACAACACAGAACAAGTCCTGCTGCTGATCAACCCAAAGCATCTGATTTTTTTTCCCATCGCAATTGTAATTCATGATGATTTTATCCATGAAATTGATGGATGATCATGATTTGACTCTTAAACAGCATTATTAAAAAAAAAAAACAGCACACATCCAGAACTGAATATCTCCGCCTACACACATCCCTTTATCTTTACTAAGTGCACAGTGGATCTGGAACCTTTTCCTGAACACACTGAGCGAGTCGCAGGAATTATCTTCATTTTATTTCAGAGTTTTTGGAGCTTCACAAAAGAAGACTTTTTTGTCGCAATTTGAGGCACAAGCACCTCTGTCAGTTTCTCTGAAATATTTTTTTTTCTGAACAGGACTTAAACAAGGGTGGCACGGTGGTGTAGTGGTTAGCGCTGTCACCTCACAGCAAGAAGGTCCTGGGTTCGAGCCCCGTGCGAGGACCTTTCTGTGTGGAGTTTGCATGTTGTCCGTGTGGGCTCCCTCCGGGTTCCCCCACAGTCCAAAGACATGCAGGTTAGGTTAACTGGTGACTCTAAATTGACTGTAGGTGTGAATGGTTGTTTATGTGTCAACCCTGTGATGACCTGGTGACTTGTCCAGGGTGTACCCTGCCTTTCGCCTGTAGTCAGCTGGGATAGGCTCCAGCTTGCCTGTGACCCTGTAGAACAGGATAAAGTGGCTACAGATAATGAGATGAGGACTTAAACAAGGTGTGGAAAAAGGTTTACACACAGTGGGTTAGTAAAATGTATATTTTTTTAAACAAAATATATTTGGCAGTTCATCAGTAGATATCGCCAATGTGGAATAAACACTGCAGCAGATAATTATTATACAACAATCCTAAAATACCCTAATGATACCCTGAATATGCTGCTGGTGTGAAATTATTTTTCTTGTACATTGCACGTACATCAAGTTAATTATTAAATAAATATATGCAAAATATTCTGACTATATTTCAATGTGTTGTGAAATTATGTATGGATATTGTAATGTCACATTGATATCACCACATTTTAATCAAATTTAACTCCATTAGCCAAGTGATTATCTCATTTAGTGTTTAATTTCTGCGCCTGTAACATTGTGTGTGTGTGTGTTTATATATGGGAGACCATTGCCAACTTGGCATTGTGAATAACAGTTGAAATAATCATGACTCCGTGAATCCACTCTGAAGCTCCACTTCTCTGACCCGCAGGTCTAGTTTTGCCTGTTTAAGGCCCATCCGCTCCTGATGGCGCCACTCATACAGGTCTCGGAGTAACTGGAGCCGCTCCTTCTCAATGCTGATGAGCTCCCAGGTGCACTGACGCTCTCGGCCAGCTGTAATCTGGCTGCCTGCAATCTGGGAAGCGGCACTGCGGTCTGGGGAAGTGATGGGATCGATACTGTACCTCCTTCATATGCCAAACACCACTCAGCTGCATGCCAGTGTATAAGGGACATTAAGCTCTTGACTGGGTAACAATGAAATGAGCAGGCAAAGGAAAAAAAATTTAACTGAACTACAACCCCGATTCCAAAAAAGTTGGGACAAAGTACAAATTATAAATAAAACAGAATGCAATAATTTACAAATCTCAAAAACTGATATTGTATTCACAATAGAACATAGACAACATATCAAATGTCGAAAGTGAGACATTTTGAAATTTCATGCCAAATATTGGCTCATTTGAAATTTCATTACAGCAACACATCTCAAAAAAGTTGGGACAGGGGCAATAAGAGGCTGGAAAAGTTAAAGGTACAAAAAAGGAACAGCTGGAGGACCAAATTGGAACTCATTAGGTCAATAGGCCATAGGTCATTAACATGACTGGGTATAAAAAGAGCATCTTGGAGTGCAGCGGCTCTCAGAAGTAAAGATGGGAAGAGGATCACCAATCCCCCTAATTCTGCACCGACAAATAGTGGAGCAATATCAGAAAGGAGTTCGACAGTGTAAAATTGCAAAGAGTTTGAACATATCATCATCTACAGTGCATAATATCATCAAAAGATTCAGAGAATCTGGAAGAATCTCTGTGCGTAAGGGTCAAGGCCGGAAAACCATACTGGGTGCCCGTGATCTTCGGGCCCTTAGACAGCACTGCATCACATACAGGCATGCTTCTGTATTGGAAATCACAAAATGGGCTCAGGAATATTTCCAGAGAACATTATCTGTGAACACAATTCACCGTGCCATCTGCTGTTGCCAGCTAAAACTCTATAGTTCAAAGAAGAAGCCGTATCTAAACATGATCCAGAAGCACAGACATCTTCTCTGGGCCAAGACTCATTTAAAATGGACTGTAGCAAAGTGGAAAACTGTTCTGTGGTCAGACGAATCAAAATTTGAAGTTCTTTATGGAAATCAGGGACGCCGTGTCATTCGGACTAAAGAGGAGAAGGACGACCCAAGTTGTTATCAGCGCTCAGTTCAGAAGCCTGCATCTCTGATGGTATGGGGTTGCATTAGTGCATGTGGAATGGGCAGCTTACACATCTGGAAAGACACCATCAATGCTGAAAGGTATATCCAGGTTCTAGAGCAATATATGCTCCCATCCAGACAACGTCTCTTTCAGGGAAGACCTTGCATTTTCCAACATGACAATGCCAAACCACATACTGCATCAATTACAGCATCATGGCTGCGTAGAAGAAGGGTCTGGGTACTGAACTGGCCAGCCTGCAGTCCAGATCTTTCACCCATAGAAAACATTTGGCGCATTATAAAACGGAAGATACGACGAAAAAGACCTAAGACAGTTGAGCAACTAGAATCCTATATTAGACAAGAATGGGTTAACATTCCTCTCCCTAAACTTGAGCAACTTGTCTCCTCAGTCCCCAGACGTTTACAGACTGTTGTAAAGAGAAAAGGGGATGTCTCACAGTGGTAAACATGGCCTTGTCCCAACTTTTTTGAGATGTGTTGTTGTCATGAAATTTAAAATCACCTAATTTTTCTCTTTAAATGATACATTTTCTCAGTTTAAACATTTGATATGTCATCTATGTTCTATTCTGAATAAAATATGGAATTTTGAAACTTCCACATCATTGAATTCCGTTTTTATTTACAATTTGTACTTTGTCTCAACTTTTTTGGAATCGGGGTTGTATTTAACTTATTGGTTCATAATTTTGTGTGAACATTTGCTCATTTAATTAAAAAAAAACGCTTGGAATAAAAAAACAAGTTATTGTCCAAAATGTAAAAAAGTTTCAATGATTTATTCCCACATTATATACGGTATGTAATGCTTAATGACAACACAATATATTAACATATTTTGACACTTTATATTTCATTGGTTTTGGATTAAAAACAAATACCATGTGACCTCATCGACTGGATTTAGCAACTACTATAATGCCTTTAGCAACTACAGTACAAATACCTTTCGTAGTTACTAATGCTTATAGCGAGGATGCACATTGCAAAGTCACTCTGAGCAAAGTTGCACTTAAGATTCCTTCTTACGAGTGAGTTCAGGAAAACCGCATACAGAGACAACGTTCGTTGCTTAAGAACACCTTTAAATTTGCTCTTGATCTCTAAAGTGCAACGTTATCAGGAAACCCACCCCAGATCATTAGATAAGTCTATGTTATTGTTTTAGCAACATAATTGTAGTCTTTGTTCTCTTGTACCATAGCCACAAAGTGCACCGAATTAACAAATTAATGGATAATTAACATCCAAACATGAAGAGGAAAGGAGAATATTTACCAGTTTCTTCTCTCAGTTAGTGTTGCTGTTGCTCTGCCCCTCCTCTCTCTCTCTCAGCTCTCTTTTTCTTACATCCACCAACAAAAAAGAATGAAGACATTTCTGCAGAATCTGCAGCCGAACAAATGCTTGCTGATGCAAATATGTTGCCAGTACCGGTAACGCTAAGAGTGCTCGCTCAAAAAAGACTGAATCATCCCTAATCACAGAATTATTATTTAAATTAAATAAATGAAACAATGTCCTTACTTATACTTCATCGAATAGCATATAGTCAAATCTGATTAAAAAACAAAAGAAAGCAAACGCCACAATTTTCTTCCTCATCCATTTTATCTGCTGTATTTACATGATCGTATGAGAAAGTCTCGATGGAGTGTTTTGAAAAGGCCTTTGCCTGAGCTTGATTTGTAGTAAAATCATACATACAGGGACACGCCCTGCGAATTACATCCATTTAAATCAAAACATTCCTGCCAGGTTTTTAGTTTTGGCTCGATTAATTTCTTTCAGTATTTTATTCATATGAAATAAGGAAGGTTTATTTCTTCAGAATGGAAACTTGGCTGAGTAATCTTCATAAATAAAGATTTATTTAAATAGTTTGGCAATGTAATCTGACTTACGTGTGTATACAACATATACAACAACAAAAATGAGTACACACAGCTACCTACCGTACAACATGCAGGTGACATAGCATGACCACATGATTAATGGTTTCTGTATTCACTTGATTCTAATAACTATAAACACACACACACACACACATTTCCATAACTTCTTAATACATACACATACATGAATTCCTTCATTATAATAAGTGCTTTATTCTGTTCAGGGTCACAGTGGATCTGGAGCCAGTTATGGGAACACTGGGTGAGAGTCAGGCATATACCAAATACCTACATCATACTATAGTTTCAGGAAGAAAAAAAAAGGAAAGGATTTTAAGATAACACTTTTCTTTCTTCCACCGGAAATGTGCTTTGAATACATTTTATTTAAATTCAATTTTGTGCTTTTTGTTGGGAATTCTGAAAAGAAGTTGCAGAAGCCAGCTTCACTGAAATACATTTCTCCATGCTCTCTCTCTCTCTCATCTACACCTGCTTGAACTCAAACCCCCACTTCCCAGAATTCACAGCAGCTTTCAAATCTGGCCACAACAGATTCCAACACCCACCCTGCACATCACTGCTCACAGTCTCCTGAGTGCTCATCATTTGCACTTGTTCACAATCACCACAGCTCACTGTTTATGGACTTCAGCTCTCACAGTTCACTGTGAAGTGTATGCTCAGTTCTTTGTGTCTGATTTTAAGCCTTTTGTTATTGTTCTGCTGATTCTGGTTTTGACTTTGTCCAGACTTTGCCTTTTGACATTGCCTCTGATGTTCTGTTTGTGCCTCGCTTGACCTTTGCCTGTTTTTTGATACTGCCTTTTGCATCATGATTTGGATCTGATTAACAGTGTGCTCTTTATAAACACTGTTCTGCTTTTACATCTGTCTGTTGCATGCCAATCTCTCTCTCTCTCTCTCTCTCTCTCTCTCTCTCTCTCTCTCTCTCAGTAATTTCATTGTCATACTGGAAAAAGGTACGTAACATTTTCATAGAAGAGAAAAATAAGTTTTAGCTTCTTTTACTTCCTCAGTCTAGGATATTCCAGCATGCTTAAACAAGCTTTCATTATTGTGCACCAAACTCAATAGTTGTTGAACAGGAAATGTAATTTTTAATTATTATTTTTTTAATAAACAAATCTCTTCTAGTAAACAACTGAAAAAAAAAAAACCTCAATATTTTTAATACAGCTTTGATAAGAATGATGTTTAGGTCTAATTTAAAAATAAACTTCAGCAGATTAATACACAAATGATGGTTTATCTACAAAAGCAAACTGACATCATAGACTGAGGGTTGAGCCTGCAGAGGTAAACATGTAAAGAGCTCCATCTTGTGAGAAAAGCACGACTCTGTTCCAGTCATGTGTAGTGCTTTTTGTACAGTGTAGTTGGGTTTCCTGTCACTGTGGGCCCCAGAGCGCAGTAGTACAGTGCAGAGTCTGTCACTGCAGCAGAGGAGATGAACAGATTCACTTTCTTATTCAGTTGATCAAGTTTAGTGAACAATCATGGATGAGGTGGTTGAGCGTTTGTGACATGTTCACCACTTTCAGCAATCAGCAGCAGAAACTCTGGTCTTGATCTGGGTTTTTGTTGGTACCAGTGGAGACGGTAAGCTGATGCAGTATATGTGCAGGACAGTGTGATGTTGCTGCCTTCAGTTCCAGATATAGTGGTTTGTTCTGGTTTAATGCTGTTGTCAGCAGCTTCTGCTATAAATACATTAACATAATATCATGACCATTTATTATTAATAAACTGTGATTAAAAACATTGTTCTTTTTGTTTGTTAAATACGTAAACATTTCATATATAATGTATCTGACTTACCAATGTCAGCATGAGTGAGGAAAAGCAAGAAGAAGAGTAACATTGTTGTTATGAGTGTTTAGTTCAGACCTCTAGTTTTAGAAATAAATGCCAGTGTTGCGTATTTGAGATTGTCTCTGATGTCGCCACATGTAGCTCCACCCACTCATATTTATTCATATTCACCACGACTCTGCTTCAGCTTATACACAAGCCTTTATTTGTATCTTTGTGACTTTAATAAATTCCGACTTTGTGTTGCTATGAACTACAGCACAAATATTACAACTTTGAAAAATCCCCAACTTTGCCATGAGACATATTCTATAATCAGATACAAATTGACTGTGGAACGGGCTGTGGGATTGGTTCTGGACTGACAGCCTTTAGGAGGCGCTCTAGAACATCAACCTCAGATGGACTAGCCCCGTCCCCCCAGAAAATTATGGGGGTTCTCCTTCTCTAGGGACTCATAAATGAACCAGAGCGTGACCTGAAAATCATGTGAGCTCCGAAGGCACAGGTACTGTAATTGCATGAGGTGTGCTTGTCCAGTCAGCCAGGAAATCATGCATGTTACCCAGACCGGTTCTGGAGGTTTGGGTTCTTCAAGGCATGCATAATACTGTAGGTGCCACACTGTATGCTGAAGCCACACGGGTGATACTCTCTATCATAGGGTGTTGAGTGTATATGCCAGTACACTGCCAGAAAAATGAAGCTAGAGGCTGAGATACAAAATTCTAGAAGCGTTGTGGCATGGTGTACTGGAACCCTTCTGCTGCATCCACTGTTTGACGAAGTATTCTGTCAGGGAGCAGTGGGAGACAGATGCAAGTGCAGAAGTATTTATTAAAAACAGAGTGGCAATCAGGTAAACACACAGGCAAACAATCCAAATCGACAGGCAATCTCAAGAACGGGAAACAAGCAAAAGGTCGGGTGAGGTATGAACAGACTATCACAGGCAAAGAAAACAACAAAAACTAGGAACAGGCACAGCAATCAGAAAACCAGGAAATCTAGCACAGGGAAATAAGGCTTGGTAATGCGCACTGCATGTGAGAGTCTGCTTGGTGCGCATGCAGGCCGGAGTGCATCCCAGAGTCCTTCTGGTGCACCAAAGTGCGCAGGACGGACAGTGATGTATTACTTAAAGACCAAAAGAGGCATGAACTGTCAAAGAAAGCATTTTAATTTTGCAAATATATAATTTTCACACACAAACACAGTTTAACAAATGAGACAAAAATATTATACTTGGTCATTTATTTATTAAGGAAAATGATCCAATATTACATATCTGTGAGTGGCAAAAGTATGTGAACCTTTGCTTTCAGTATCTGGTGTGACCCCCTTGTGCAGCAATAACTGCAACTAAACATTTCCTCGTGTGAAAATCTGATGATGTTTTAGGTCATATGTATGCAGAAATATAGGAAATTCTAAAGGATTCTCAAGCTTTCAAGCACCACTGTAGTCTAGCAAGGTTACAGTCCACAGAATGAGGCAGTCATGGCAGCACTACTTGTACCGGGGATATAAATATGAAAAGTTACCTCCCTGCATTCAGTCACATGGAAATACATCAGCTGTTCACTATTCCCTCGCTGTTTATCAGTGACATCAGTATTATCTTTCCCCCTCCACTTTTTTGTTTGAGAATTGGAATTTTTTTTCATATAAATTTTTAATGAAATAATCTCCAGCCAGAGGCAGCTTCAAGTCTTACTCGCTATGTGGAGCTTCTGTGTCTTGAGCCCAAATGATATCAGAGCATTGCTGGAAACAATCTGGGGGATTTTTCTGATTGGTTAAAATATTTGCAATGGCGGCCTCCATGAAATCGTCCATTCTGCATAGAAACTGACTTTTGGAGATGGATATCTTATTTGTGTGAGCTCCTTATTTTCAATTATTCACATGAATCGTTAGTTTATATCATAATCTATCTTCATAACTGTATTTTAAAAATGGGTTTTCTTTTCTTTTAAGATTTCATCACCTAAAACAAGTGTCCAGTGGAAAGCAGAAAATCAGTAAATATGTATGAATTTGGAAACATAAAGCCAAAAATTCTGTATGTGGATGTTACAATAAAATTGTTCACTTACATGGTAACAGTTAAATTGTTGAGTTAAGACATTCAATAGAGAGTCCTCTGCAGTACAGTTTATTGGAAAATCATTTCTTTGTTTAACAAAGAAAACATAATAGGCAGTTACAGCTTCTATTTTTTTTTCATTTTGATTATAAACTGTAACATAAATCCTCTGTAATATCCTTCTACATATGGAAATTTACTGAACATGTAAAATTTCATGAATGCAGGTTATCTGGAACCTGAGACTTTTTTGGTTCTGGGGAAAAAATAGATTTTTTGTTTGAGGGGAAAAACAGATTTTAATGGAAACAGTTTTAGAAATACAAATGTGGTTTAACATGTTTCCACTCTAGTTAATTTCTAAGGAAACTCACATGTACACTCACTGGCCACTTTATTAGGAACAACCATACACCTACTGTTTTATGCAGTTATCTAATCAGCCGATCCCTTAACAGAAGCACAATGCATAAAATCATGCAGATACAAATCAAGAGCTTCAGTTAATGTTCACTTCAAACATAAGAATGGGGAAAACTGTGATCTCTGTGACTTTCACTGAGGCATGGGTGTTGGTGCCAGATGGACTGGTTTGAATATTTCAAAAACTGCTGATCTCCTGGGGTTTTCACACACAACAGAAATTACAGAGATCTAGAGATTACACAGAAAGGTACAAAAAAAAAAACAGTGAGTGAGCGACAGTTCTGTGGGTGGAAACACCTTGTTGATAAGAGAGGTCAGAGGAAAAAGGCCAGATTGGTTCAAGCTGCCAGGAAGGATATAGAAACTCATAGCAACTCTTTACAATTGTGGTGAGCAGAAAAGCATCTCAGCATGCAACAGCAGAAGACCACATTTGGTTCCACTCCTGCAGCCAAGAACAGGAATCTTAGAATTAAGAATCAAGAAGAAGTTCCTATTACATTGGCAGGTGAGTGTATATTTTTATTGACCTATCTAACCCCATGTTTATTTATTTTTAACTGATTATATCATTGATATTGTATCATCTGGAATTGTGTAACTATAGCAGTTGATCAGCCTTCAGTATCACATAACTGTGTGAAAGTTTTTGTACAGTGCAGTTGGATTTCCTGTCACTGTGGGCTGCAGAGCACAGTAGTATAGTGCAGAGTCTGATACGGCAGCAGAGGAGATGAGCAGATCCACTTGTTTATTCTTTTCATCAACTTCAGCAGAAAGACGTGGTGGGATTGAGTCACTTTTATATCCACTTTGTGATATAAAAAGAAGGAAGTCAGGTTTAGATTTTGGATATTGTCTGTACCAGTGCAGGTCGGGTGATGAACTCTTTGATTCATAGCTGCAGGACAGAGTAACATCACTGCCTTCATCTATAATTGTCTGAGTGAAAAGTGGCTTTATTGACTCTGCCATGGAGTCACCTGTCATAGAGAAGAGAACATAATGTTTTTATCATTTCCACCATCAAGCCAGAACGACATAAGTCAGAGCCACATTCTGATTTTTCTTCCCACCACACAGACGAATAAATCACTAATTCACCACTTAATATTTCTGCAATAAAAAGGTCAAAGTTAACTCACCGAGTGAAAGCCACAGACACATGAATATAAGAGTGAACATGATGAATGGTCTCAGCTGAGTGAAAGTATTCTTTCTGTACTATGATATGTTCACATCATAAAGGTTCATGAAGCTCCAGCCCACAGCACCACATGACGGTGTCACCATTGTTACTGACAGATTGTTGATTCTTACTGAAGCATCCTGGCTTTACATTCAGCCTCACATGGGGAACCTGTCTTCAACTCCGACTGTCAGCAGAATTCATGGAATTATGAAAAATCAATCATTCTAGTCTGTAAAAATATAATCAATACATTATTAAATGTTAAATTTCCTGTAATATTTGTTTTTATAAGTGGTTTTGTTGCATTTGGGGTTTTGGCCTGATCAGAAATTGCTGTGAATAAACACAAATCATGATAAATAATTTACAATAACAAGTTATTATTACTATGATTATAATATGATTGACTTACTGACTTTGTAATCACAAAGCCTGTTATTTCACTGAGGTGAGGAACAAACCAGCTGCTGCTCTTGGTACCAGCAAGCCATAAGAGGTGTGATGCATTTTGTGTGTGAAGTTTGCTGGATCGAGTGAAGGTTGCAGTGAGAGAGAAACTGGGTGTTTAATTTCCTTTGTGCTTCTTATTTCCTCCCTGTAGCTTCATCTGCTCCCTGGCCTACCTGTCCTCTTTTTCTTATCGATTATTTTTTATTCATTTGCCTCATATGATTTTAATATCATTATTCTGCTTAATAAACATGAAAATAAAAAAAACATACCTCATGGTTGCTATTTGTCATTTAAACACGAAACTGTGTAAGCAAAATAAACTATTTACATTATCCAATCACAAACACCTCCATTCCAAGTGAACCTGTCCAGAGCCCATTTTATTCACTGCAGCTGTAATGTGCTTGTCCATGCTCCAGAAAAATATATTACAGGTCACACATTATTAAGAAATTGTATTTATAGCCTGACTGCAATTTCAATTTTCTTCATTAACGCAGAGAAACAAGTCATTTTGTTGATTATGAGTTGACAGTTACACTATTCAGCTTGACTTGAATAATCAGATTTGCTGAAGCTCCAAAGATTGGAACACAACTGGAATAAGATCTCACATCTGTACAATAACCCCCCCCCCCCCCATGCATTATATATAAAAGTACTATGCATATCTGATAGAAGAGAGTCTGTGTTATTGTGAAAACTAGGATTCATAATCAAAGAAGTTGAAATCTCTCAGGGATGTGAGCAGGTTCCTAGTACTTTGGCCCACAATAAGATAACTGATGATGCCATCTTGTGGAGAATGATGAAAGCCTTCAACACACCAAGTTGTCTTTTTTTTTTTTGCTTGTTTTATTTTCTTTAAATGAACTGTGTCCCAGTTTACCCTGAAAAAAAAGTGTTGCTGGGAAAAATAAGTCTTTTTTTAAATTCCAAAATCATTATAGCAAGTTGTAATTTGCAAAACATAACTTTATGCAACTCCTGAACATGTACAGATCCTTTGCTAAATCACTCAAGTTAAGAATTGGTCTCAACCACACACTCTGTGGACTTTCTGTAAAGCTTTCTACCTAATGTAACAGTACGCTCTACCTAATGTTCAGTGAGCTAATGTTCAGTAAGCTCTGCTCGTAAGGGGCAAGGCCAAAAACCAACACTGAACATCTGTGACCTTCAATCCCTCAGGTCAGGGGCGTATCAAGCTTTCCAAAAGTGGGGGTGTTCTGGAATGGGGAAGCCATATCATTAGAAATCGGTTTATGGCTATATACACGCCTGGCGTGTACACTGTGATGTACTGTCAATGACCGATATGGAACTTTTTCATACCCATGGTCCATGGATGCAAATGAAAGGGAGGACAGCAGAAAGCCTATAAATCCAGTTGACTCCAGCCAAGTTTTGCATTTCATGCAGAGATCTATCATGTTGGGTTTTGGTGTTGTTACTGCCAGGGCTATGTAATTATTCAGTAAGTGAAGGCAAAAAGTATTGAGTGATAATTCTAGGTAACAGGATACTGTTCTATAACAGAGATGTCAGTATTGCTGCCTACACTGGTATACACTGACATAAACAAAACCAAAAACTTCACATAGCCCAAGAAGTCATACACAGTGTATAGATCATACACCATCATGCATAACAGTTTGGACTGGGATCGCTTTGTGTGAGCAGGAGGCATGGCTAATCAGTTCATGTTGGAGAAGCGCAGCATCCTGGAAGGACCTCTTTAGTATAGCATTCAAATAAGACGGGGCAGTTCCTGCTTTTAATGTCTTTAATTATTCAAACTCGTGTACAAAACTTGTTTGCATCATGCATTACATCAGGTTTAATGCATAAAGTTTGAAAATGATGCAATAGACTACACATACAACAAACACTTAATGGCCAAATAACATTACTGTACAACATTTATTGAACATTCATTCGATTTGAAATGCCTTTAAATCTCAATTGAAAAACTCTTCTAAAAAGTGATAAACAGTAATAATGCATGAAAAGTAGACTTGGTACAAACACACACACTCGTAATAAAAAACTTGCCTCAACTGACTTTACAACTAGTAACTACTACTATTTAACATCACTGTCAACAAATCCTGACAACCTTACTTTACCCTGACACACTATTTGTGTTTGAAACAACCAAATGTGTTTTTTCTTTGCTCCTTATAAGAAACAAATTGTTGAGCAATCATTTGTCTGTCCAACAGGTCAAGGTTGTTCTTCTGAACATGATACACAGCTACACTATTAAGACGTGTTTGTGTCATGCTACTTCGCAGCCATGTTTTCAGCCTTCTTAGAACAGATCATTCATACATTACTCACTTTTTAATATTATACAGACATTTAAGTGCACATGTCAAGCAAACCTATCCAAGTTGCTTTGGATAAAAGTGTCTGCTGCTACTAAGTATAATGTAATGGAACTTAACATTTTTGGATGACATAATCAAGAGCAGTAATATAATCAATGTAGGTTCATATAATCAATCAAGGTTTTGGAGGTTGTTGATATAGACATGCATCATTAAAATGGTGTACCCCTACTTCAAAACCAAAAAGTTAGCCACTCACAGGAGATTGAGGAGGACTCAATATGGTTCTACAAAATAGCTTAATTATCCCCAACGTGATCACACAAAAGCCTAAAAACATGTTCTACTTCTCCTTGTACTCAAGGACCTCGTGGTGCAATGGTAGTGTGTCTGACTCCAGCTCAGAAGGCTGCGTGTTCAAATCACGTCGAGGTCAAGCTTATTTGGACCTTCTGGCAAGATGGCGTGTTGAGTAGTCGTGCATTTGGTATGCTCTGCAAGCCTAGTCCCAAATTGCAACAAAATTAAAATGTTTACCTCGTTTTTAGTCAGCCAAAGCCAGAAAAATGATGTTCGAGGAAGTTAAAGCCTCGGGAAGTGAAATAAAGTTGACGCTGGAAATAGGGGCCGAGGTGAGCCTAGCATCGGCTAACGAAGCTAACGTTAACGTTCGCCAAGAAGAAACAGAGGATATGGAGGCAACTTGCTCTGTGGTAAGAAGAAGACAACACAGCCCTCCATCCAATGTCACTGTCTCTGCTAAGAAACAGAAGGGAATGACGAAACTACAGCCAGAATTCGTGTCTAATGTGGACGTCCTAGCTGCTATCCAGAACTTAACGGCATTAGTAGAGGACTTCGGTGCACAGCTAAAACAGAACAACATCATGATAGCTAACATCGCAAAGGCAGCGGAGTTTAACGCTGCGAACATCAAAGAGGGACAAGAAAAGACTAAAGTGCTTGAAAATGCGGTGTGGGAGCTTCAGAAGGAGAATTTGGAGCTGAAAGAAAAAACTGAGGAATTGGAGTGATATCAAAGAAGATGGAACCTCCGTCTAAATGGGCTCCCCGAAACTGAGGGCGAGAATACCCGACAGGAGGTAGCAGAGCTAATAACAAGGATGATACCAGAATGGTCACACAAAATGGACATAATTCTGGACACTGTTCACAGACTGGGGAAACCGAAACCAGGAAAGACTCGTCAGATCATCTTACAATTCACCTCAAGAACCCACCGCGACGCACTTTGGAAACAAGCAAAGGACGACAGGGTGTGCGCTGAGAGGAAGGTACGCTTCAAAGAGGACCTCACCACAGTGGAACGAGATGCTCGCAACGCGCTCTGGCCAAAGATTGAAAGAGCGAGACAGCAGGGAATGAAGGCATTCTTCAGAGGACCCTTCGGATTCATCAACGGACAACGCATTCAGGAATAGGAAAGGTGATCGGGTATACCAGCTGACTACGATAAAATGTAAAGGGAGGAAAATGTTTATTAGGGGCGTTGCTGAAGTTAAAAACTTACCGTTACTTTTGACGGCAGGTGCTTGATTTAAAGCCACTAGAGTAGCCTGTTTGGCTCTTTTCTTTTATTTTTTTGTCCATCGTTCTTTTATTTATGTCGTTGTTTACCACAGAAGTTTCAGTTACATCTCTAAATGGAAGGGGTCTTAAAGACAACACGGAAAGGAAAGCTTTGTTTTTGTTTTGCAAAGGGCAGAAAAATACTTTCACGTTTATGCAGGAGACACATTCTATGAGGGAGGATGAAACGTTTTGGACACAACAATGGGGAGAAAAGATTTTTTTCAGTCATGGCACAGAACGGTCAGGAGGAGTGGCAATTTTGCTAAATAACTGTTCTGGGAAACACTTGTATGTGAAGGCAGATGAACATGGACATTGGTTGATTGCAGTGATGGACTTAGTAAGTAAGTAAGTAAGTAAGCTTAATTTGTATCGCACATTTAAACACAGCATGCACTGACCAAAGTGCTGTACAGAGTCAGTATTAAAAGACAAATGATCAAAAAGAAAAAGAAATAAATAAAATAAAACTATAATGATAACAACAATAACAATAAGCTGATGATTAGGGAAAGGCCAAGGAATAGAGATGGGTTTTTAGCCTAGATTTAAAGGCAGAGATGGAGGGAGCAGATCTAATGTCCGGTGGGAGCTGATTCCAGAGACGTGGAGCAGCAACAGAAAAAGCTCTGTCACTTCTCTGCTTCAGCCGCGAGCGAGGTACATGAAGAAGCCCTGTGTTAGAGGATCTTAGAGACCTTTGGACTGAGTGGGGCTGTAAAAGGTCATTGATGTAGGCTGGGGCCAGCCCACTGAGTGCTTTAAAAACAAATAATAAGACTTTAAATTGTATTCTGAAAAAGACTGGGAGCCAGTGCAAGGACGCCAGAATGGGAGTGATGTGCTCACGTCTCCTGGTGCCAGTTAACAGACGTGCAGCTGCGTTTTGGACCAGCTGTAAACATCTAAGTGAGGTTTGAGGGAGGCCAAGATAAAGGGAATTGCAGTAATCCAGTCGTGATGTGATAAAAGCATGGATGACTATTTCAAGATCGTTATGAGATAGGAAGGCTTTGAGGCGGGAAATCACTCTGAGTTGGTAAAAACTATTTTTGAGTCACTTAAATGACTCAAGGCTCATTTTGCTGAATGTGTATGGGTACAACAACAGACAGAAGAATTTGGACTTGTTAAAAGACATGACAAACGAAATAGAGAGATGCAAACTATCTTACCAATGTGAAAATGTATTAATAGGAGGGGATCTTAATTTGGTAAATGATGAATGGTTGGATAGGTCTCCCCCAAGAGGCCATACTTATTCACCGAATAAGACATTTCAAGAATTCTGCCATTCAAATGCGCTACAAGACGCCTGGAGGCACTACAATGGTAACAAAGTACAATTTTCTTGGTTTCAACCAAATGGGAGTCATCTGTCTAGGTTGGATTACTGGTTGCTATCAGACCCTCTTTTAGGACTGGTGTCTGATGTAAGAATGTCAGCAGGTCCGTTAACAGATCATTCAGTTATCTCTCTGGTACTAAAACCCCCTGAACCACAATTTCATTCTAAGGGTTATTGGAAATCCAACTCAGAGTTACTTTCACATGATTGTTACTGTACGGGTGTCAAGCAACTTATAAAAGAGGTTATGGATATGGAGGATTTTTCCTCATACATACTGAAATGGGAATTCTGTATGAGTAAGACAATATTCAATCTGAATAAGACAATATTCAATTCTGTAAGACAATATTCAATCGCTTACAGTAAAAATCTTAAAAAGTCTCAAAGACAAGAGGAACTGCAGCTCATTAAGGAGCTGAATGCCACATGCAACAAGCCCACACTTACAGATAATGACAAACAAACTCTATTGACTCTGCAGACAAAGTTGGACGATATGTATGCAAGAAAAGCCAAGGGTGCTTGTGTTAGATCTCGGGCTAGGTGGATAGAAGAGGGGGAAAAAAACTCAGCATATTTTTGTCGCCTTGAAAAAACCAGACAGCAAAGGAATGAAATACGATCTTTACTGATTTATAATAACCTATGCAAGGATCAAAGGGTTATTTCTAAAGAGATTCTAACCTTCTATAGCCAACTGTATACTTCCAAGTTCTCAAAGAACGAGACACTCACTTTCTTTGAAGGTATTAAACACCACATTCCACAAATTACAGTTACAATTCCGCACTATAATGACAGGCGTACTAACACCTTCTGCGCGCTTCGGCAGCGCATTGATACAGAGCTCAGATATCAATGCGCTGCCGAAGCGCGTAGAAGGTGTTAGTACGCCTGTCACTATAGTGCGGACTTTCCATAGCATAGAAAATCGCTACGTTTCAATTTGTGTAACTGAACTTGTTTCATGTCACTGGTCATATAACCTATGTAAACAGGAAAAACGCGGAAGAGTTTGGTCGCATCTAACTACAGCCCCAAAAAATACCATTGGCCATACTGAGCCTAGCTACATTGCTAACAGGAGTGACAGCGCGTCTGACTGCGTCTGACTGACTGAGAGGTCACGCAAAGCTCGGAGAGGTACGGAGCAGCTCGTCTCAATTCAGATAAGAGCATATTTCATTATGGAAGTACGGTGGACTGTTCCTTTAATATCACCAAATGTGAGCTCATGCCTATCAAACAATGTGAAGAGTTGGTCATTAATAGTATACCAGTTAAAAGGGAAATAAAATACTTGACAAACAGAGAAGAATCAAGCTTAATATAACAGACACCATTCAGAAAGGGAAAACAAGGCTGGATATATGGCAGCAAAGAGACTTGTCTGTTTTTGGCAGGGTGTACCTAACAAAAATGGAATTTTTATCTAGGTGCATCTATCCTTCACACTCCTTAGCCATCCCAAAAGATGAAATTAAAGCTGTTAATCAAGCTAATTTCGGCTTTATATGGAGAAATAAAACTCACTTTTTACAGAAAGCATACATTGTCAAGGACTTTAAAGAGGGGGGGTTAAAAGTTATTGACTTTAACTGTTTAAATGGCATGATTAAACTTAACTGGATTAAGGAGTACTTGAAGAAGAGTGAAGCCTTTTGGTACTGTATACCCAGACTGATCTTTAGTAGAGTTGGTGGCTTGCCTTATCTCCTGTCATGTGACTTTGCCATTTCAAAATTACCAATCAAACTGTCAGACTTTCACCAGCAAGTTCTAATGTACTGGAAACTTATCTACAAGCACAATTTCACACCCCATTCTTCCTCTATTTTGAACAATAGATATGTTACATTGAGTCGTAAATCCTTGTATATAAAAGAATGGAAAGAGAAGAATATTTGTTCCATATTGGATATTTTGGATGATGAAGGGAACATTTTTTCTTATAATACATTTTGTGTTAAGTATGGTTTTACCCCCCGAAACGACAATTTCATAATGTCATTAAAGCTATCCCTGAAGGTTTGATTAAAACTATCCAAAACTATTTGAAATATGACAGTTTACAACCCAAGTTGCCTGATTTAATTGTGAAAGGTGTGCATCTACTAGATATTAAAAGTACAAACAAGTTTATAAGAGAATGCTTCCGAGAAGAGTTTCACCTGGTGAGACCAATAAGAAATACAACTTCTTTTACTGAAAGCCAGTTAGTCTCACTCAGAACTAAATATCTGAAGTTCCCAATTCCACCAAAAGCAAAAGAGGTGCATTTTAAAACCATTAATAACATATATCCATCAAAAGAATTGCTACACCACAGATTTAATATTGATTTAGAGCTATGTGTGTTCTGTAAGAAAGAAATAGATGCAACTGTACACATTTTCAGTGATTGTTTGGGAACACAAAGTTTTTGGGTTGCTGTGAAGAACTGGTTGGCAATATCTGGACCTAGACTTACAGCTGAAGAAATTCTTTTTGGCACCACAAGGAGAAACTCAGAAGAGAATTACATGGTGAATGTTGTTATAATTTTAGGTAAATTCTTTATTCATAAAACCAGATATCTAAAAACGTTCCCTCACTTTATAGTATTTAAAACAGAATTTAATACATACTGGAATTCACTTAATAAAATGACAAGTAAGAAAGCAACTGTCCTTAAAAAATATTATCTGCAATTTTATCTAACAGCCCTTGTACATGTAGAAATGAAATTACTGTCCTATTTTTATTGTCTGTGGTAGTTGTGTTAGTACAATGAGACTTGGCTATGTAGATGGCAGTGTTTTTTTTTCTTTGTTCTTTTCTTTCTCTTTTTCTTTCTTTCTTTGTTTTGTGTTTGTCTTGTTTGTTTTATGTTTTTTGACTACATGTGAGATGTAATGTTAAGTTCTTTAAAATACTCTTATATGAGCATGTAACATGTACTGGGTTATAATCTTAAGTGTACACATGCTTTGTATTGAGATTGAATTTCAATTAAAAAAAATTCTCCATGTACTCGATTGGAATACTAAATACTGCCCTCTAGTGGTGACACAAACAAGACAGTTTTGGTGACTGAGCGAGTCCGCCAAGTTCGGGTGAGAAAAACTGTTTTGAGTCCGTTGCGTGGCTGTTTTTTGTCTAACGTTATGGCAATAGTTTACTTCCTTGTTACACATTTTATAGTAGCTGTATAATTTTCATAATGATGTCATTTTAATCTGACAAAAGTGCGGGGGATGAAATTGTGTTTCAGCAAAAGTGGGGGGGATGAAACGTACGCATCCCCCGCGGGTGACACGCCCCTGATCACAGGTGTTCAGCTGAGGCTTGTGCACTGAAACTCCTCCATAGTCCTTGAATCAGTTAATGATATAATGCAATGTAGAGGGTGAAATATCCAAATCCCTTCCTTTATTTCTTTGAGGAACATTTGTTTTTCAACATTTCAATAATTTTCTCACGCATTTGTTGACAAACTGGAAATCCTCGGCCCATCTTTGCTCCTCAAAGACTAGGCCTTTCCTGGATATCGATTTTGTACCAAATCATGAACACAATCACCCAGGGGTGTAGATAGGATTTTTGAACTGGGGGGGATTGAGCTGTCAGCAAATGATTCCATTTTGTGTATATATGTGTGTGTGTGTATATATATATATATATATATATACACACACACTACCGTTCAAAAGTTTGGGGTCACTTTGAAATGTCCTTATTTTTGAAATAAAAGCACTGTTCTTTTCAATGAAGATCACTTTAAACTAATCAGAAATCCACTCTATACATTGCTAATGTGGTAAATGACTATTCTAGCTGCAAATGTCTGGTTTTTGGTGCAATATCTCCATAGGTGTATAGAGGCCCATTTCCAGCAACTCTCACTCCAGTGTTCTAATGGTACAATGTGTTTGCTCATTGCCTCAGAAGGCTAATGGATGATTAGAAAACCCTTGTACAATCATGTTAGCACAGCTGAAAACAGTTGAGCTCTTTAGAGAAGCTATAAAACTGACCTTCCTTTGAGCAGATTGAGTTTCTGGAGCATCACATTTGTGGGGTCGATTAAATGCTCAAAATGGCCAGAAAAATGTCTTGACTATATTTTCTATTCATTTTACAACTTATGGTGGTAAATAAAAGTGTGACTTTTCATGGAAAACACAAAATTGTCTGGGTGACCCCAAACTTTTGAACGGTAGTGTGTATACCGGTACATGTTATTTCACCTCCCTCACTGCCATCACCAGGAACTACCTGCAGGCCAGGGCAATGATAACATTTTAACATAGCCTATGGAAATCCAAAGTTTACACATTATCATCATGCACAGAAATTGCAAAACTAGTTTTAAAACCGCTAAATTCCAACTGTTAAACATAGCGAGAGGCTGGGCTACGTGTGTGTGTGTAAAGTGTAAACCAGTGCATCCTGACTTTCTAACTATGCCTGTGTGTTGCGTGAGCGGCAGTCAGTCAACAACTCTTCACAAAGTTTCCTTATGAAACAATAAGCTCGCTGAAATTATGGCAGGGAACGCCAGATTAAACATTAAAACTGCCTTCTGAGCACTGTATCTACAGGCTACCACCGAAAGAAGGAGGCTACCAGAAAGGCTTCTCTACTCCGTACGATTTTACTTTCACTCCGACATTACTTTGAACAGACTATCAAAAAATTGCAAGGTGATATGATAAAGTAAGGCACAGTTTACTTACAGTCGTTGTTTTTTGTTGAAAAAACGATGCAATAGTTTTCTGCCTTTTGGCACCCTTCATCATGCCGTGTTGGGGTCCTGAACTAAGAGGCGCTGTCCCCGATATGCCTGTCAAACTTGTAACCATAGCAACCAAGCTAGAGCTCGCAACCTGTGCAGTCTGCGCAGTTGCAACTATGTCTGTACTGCTGTGCACCTCAATAAACCGAATGGTAATTAGTCTTTTGATTTTTCCGTGAGGTTTGCCTTATGCAAAGAAATAAGACAGCATAGACGTTTTTTCCTCCCTATAAGTGGGGGGGACCGAACGAGGTGAATTTAAATCTGGGTGGGACGAATCCCCCCCGTCCCCCCCTCTATCTGCGCCCGTGCAATCACCTGTTGGCATCATCTGTTTCAAATTACATCATTGTTTAATTGTTTTACCCCATCACTAGCCCTAAATTTCCCTGTCCCAACTTTTTTTTGGAATGTGTTGCAGACGTGAAATGCAGGAATTGATGTATATTAGTAAATGAAATGAAGTTGATCAGGCACATGCTCTCTCTCACAGCTTGTGGTTCCTTGGCTCTGTGGGTGGCTGCAGACCAGTTTGTCTAGCTGAAGGCTGAACACCACTGCTGCCTGAAACATCATGAAAATGAGGAAATAAGAAACTCCACAACTGTATAATTTTTGTGGCTTGTTTGAGATCTGACAATTATTTCTTCACCCACATCTAAAGATTTGCGATATAAGCTAGTATATCCTTATTATTATGGACAGAATATAGGCTATATATCTCATGGATATATAAATTAAATAATCAAACAGCTGGATTTCAGTTGTTGATGGCAAAATGCTGTTGACCGCAGCAGTGATTTCAATACTGCGTTTTTCTGACTTTCTATGATGCTACTTTTCTGGCTGCCAAATATAAATAATCTGTTCAATTGGACATTTGAGCTTCTATTTGGAGGGTGGAGAAATGTTTCTTCTTGAACCGAGTAGGACGCTTCTTTGCTTTGCTTCTGTTTTCTTAATCTTTATTTCTATACCTTACTTTCTCATTGAATTTCCACTTTTTTTTTTCTCTCTTCTCTTTTCTTCATCTTTATAAGCTTTTAAATTTAATTTTAATTTCCACTTTTTTTTTTTTTTTTTTAAATGCCAGGAAGCAAAAAATCCTGCAGAAAATGCATGGAATTAGAACAGAGGATTTCTATTCTGGAATCAAAGATTAATGCTCTGCCAAAAACGGACGAATTAAAAGCGATATCTCAGGAAAGGAGTACAGAAACAGTGGCTGAGAATGCAGAGATTGCGCTCCGACAGACTGAGGACATTGCAGACCAAGTGAAAGAATTCATAACTCAAGCTGTACAAAATGTGAGTACTGAAAACTGGCAAATGATGGGTGCTAAGCCTAAAAACAAAAACAGAAGAGTAATTACTTCAACACCAGCTCGTTCTACAAATTACAATAGGATCTACAATCCTATGGAAAATCCACAGCCCATAAAGCTTCAGAACAAATTTGAATGCCTCAGGGATGTGGAAGAGGATTTGTCAAGTGGACAAACACATAGTAAAAAGAGATCGCACCAAGATCGAAGAGCTGTGAGAAGAGGCAAAAAGCAGCTCGTAACACCACCTGATCCCACAACCCTTGTTCTTGGTGATTCCACTGTAAGACAATTAAAAGGTTATGAGATGATTATTTGTTGTCTTCCAAATGCATCCATCTCTGACACCAAAGACAGCATTTTGAAACTCATGTCCGAGCATAAAACGATTAAGCGTATCGTTGTACATGTGGGAGCAAACGATGTTTTCAGAGAACAGCTGTTTGTCCAAGATGATTTCAGAAAACTTTTTTCTGAGCTCTACAAGACTGGAATTCAATCTTTTATCAGTGGCCCACTCCCAGCGAGAGGAAGTTTTGCTTTTTCTCGACTCTTCAGTCTTAACACCTGGCTTGGAAAAACTTGTTCTTCATTTGGTATGAATTTCATAGACAATTTTAATCTTTTTTGGAATCGCAAAGAATTCTACAAGCCAAATAGCACTGAACTCAGCTGGATTGGAGCCAAAGTCTTAGCAGACCACTACAAACTTGCAATCTTTTCTCAGCCAGCACCGAGGAAAACAGTTGATAAGATGTCGCAGACTGACATAGTTACAAAGCCTAAACAATCATCTTTGCAAGTCGTCATCAAGGACACACAAACATCTGACTTGCAGGCCTCCCAACATTCAAGGACAGACGACTCCACTTCTCCTCGGATGGATTTCCCAAATAGCATGAAAAAACTGTTTCCTATGGCTACGCTCTCTTTTTCTAGTCCAAATTTGTCGCGACAAGCAGTGTACCCAGTTCATCAAAATTGTGTTCGTCCAGGACTTTCAGCTGGCTACAAATCTTTTTCACCATCTAAAAGATACATGTCATCTCCAGTCCTTTCACCCTCAAACCAAATGGAACATTTAGAAAGTCTTGTTTGATGTACTCTGGGTCCCTGCAAATGGATGTAGAAAAAAGCAGGGATCCGATGTTGACACTATTCCTGTGTTGATAAGAAACAGAAAACATAGAGCACATTTAACCCTGGGGGTGAACCAATCTAATCTCCTTCCTGTTTTAAAACAGCATCAGAGTGCACAATCAAATATTACTGTAAAACTAGCCCTTCTGAATATTAGATCACTTTTAAACAAGTCATTTTTAATTAATGATCTTATTTGTAAACACAATCTTGATTTTTTGCTTCTAACTGAAACCTGGCTGGATCAAGCAAATAGTGCTACCACCCTTATCGAAGCAGCTCCCCCAAATTTTAATTTTTTGAATGTTACCCGACAAGGGAAAGGTGGAGGGATCGCAAATATTTTCAAAGTCTCTTTTCATTGTAAACAATCCTCACTTGGTGATTTTATGTCCTTTGAACACTTATGTGCACTTGTTACATGCTCTCCTAACATATTATTATTAACTATTTACAGGCCTCCGAGACATTCAGCCAAAGTCTTTCTTGAAGAGTTTGGTGAATTGTTATCAGTCATTTGCTTAGAGTTTGATTGTCTTATTATATCTGGGGATTTTAACTTACATGTAAATAATACTGATAACATTTATGCCAAAGAACTATTTGCAATTATTGATAACTTTAACCTAGTACAACATGTACAGGGACCGACCCACTCTCGTGGTCATACTCTTGACCTCGTCATCACAAAGGGTCTTATTGTTTCTTATACTGTTGTTGACCTGGCCTTATCTGACCATTTCTGTGTTTTCTTTGAAGTTTCTATGTCTCCTCACATTCAGAATAGCTCAACGACTATAGGCAGGAGAGTCATAAACAACAACACATGTGCTCTTTTTAAGCAAGCTCTCTCTCAGAACTCAACCAAAATGTCAGACTCTGTAGATGATTTACTGGAATTTTTTAATTTAAATATGACCCAAATTATGGATGATATTGCTCCATTCAAAATCAAAAGAGTCAATGATAAGCAGAAAGCACCATGGAAGCAGTACCCGGCTGTTAAACTGCTAAAGAGAGAATGTAGAAAGACTGAAAGAAAATGGCGCAAATCTAAACTTCACATCCATTATCAAATCCATAAAAAGATGCTTTGTAATTATAATTATGAAATTCGTAAAGCAAGACAGTCTTTCTTCTCCAATATCATCAGCAGGAATATGAACAATGCCCGTGTGCTATTTTCAACAGTAGAGAAGCTAACTAATCCCCCACCACAATTAGCACCTGAACTTCTCTCAGTTAATAAATGCAATGAGTTTGCATCCTTCTTCAAAGGTAAAATTGATAAAATACGGCAGAATATTTCTCATAATATATCTCAGTTGCAAAAAATTGAAAAACTGCAATCACCAATGACACAGATAGATAACTTTAACACAATGTCAGAATTTTGTTTAATTGATTATGAGACTCTTGAAAAAACTGTACAAAATCTCAGTTCCTCAACATCTGAACTGGACATTCTGCCCACCAACTTTTTTAAGTCTGTTCTTCATCTTATAATTACAGATGTGCTTCAAATTATAAATACATCCTTGGAGACTGGTGTTGTTCCTGTGTCCCTAAAAAAAGCTGTTGTAAAGCCCCTTCTTAAAAAAAATAATCTGGATCCTTCAGTGTTAAATAATTACAGGCCAATATCAAATCTACCATTTATCGGGAAAATCCTGGAAAAAATTGTCTTCAATCAATTAACTGCCTTCTTGATATCAAACAGCCGTTTTGATAATTTTCAGTCAGGATTTCGTGCCAATCATAGCACTGAAACAGCGCTGATTAAAGTTATAAATGACATACGTCTTAATACTGATGCAGGCAAAACATCGGTCCTGGTATTACTGGACCTCAGTGCAGCTTTTGATACTGTTGATCACAACATACTGCTATATCGACTTGAACACTGGGTTGGATTGACTGGTAAAGTTATCAATTGGTTAAAATCATACTTAAAAGATAGAAGCTTCTTTGTTACCATGGGAAATTGTTCCTCAACGTCAATGCCCTTGACCTGTGGTGTCCCCCAGGGGTCGATTCTTGGACCATTACTTTTCAACCTTTATATGCTCCCACTTGGGCAAATTATCAATAAAATTTCAATTTTGTATCACTGCTATGCAGATGATACCCAAATTTATTTTGCTCTATCACCAAATGATTATGCCCCCCTTGAATGTCTCTATCAGTGTATCGATCAAATCAATAGCTGGATGTCACAAAATTTTCTTCAGCTGAACACAGATAAAACAGAAATAATTCTATTTGGAAAAAAAGATGAAAGACTCAGGATTACCACTATTCTTGACACAAAAGGGATTAAAACTAAAGAAATGGTTAAAAATCTTGGTGTTTTCATTGACAGCGAGCTAAACTTTGACAGTCACATGAAAGCAATCACTAAAACGGCATTTTATCACCTAAAAAACATTTCCAAACTAAGAGGACTTATGTCAAAACATGATCTGGAAAAACTAATACATGCCTTCATCTCTAGTAGGGTTGATTACTGCAATGGCCTTTTCACAGGCCTGCCAAAAAAGACCATTAAACGACTTCAGCTGGTTCAAAATGCAGCGGCGAGGGTTCTCACACGAACAAAAAGAACAGAGCACATTACTCCAATTCTAAGGTCCCTTCACTGGCTTCCAGTAAGCTACAGAATTGACTTTAAAGCATTGCTGCTGGTGTACAAATCTCTAAATGGTACAGGGCCCAATTACCTCTCTGATATGCTGCAGCGGCCTAACCCAATCAGATCTACCAGATCGCAACAGAAAAATTTACTATTAAAACCAGTTGTTAAAACAAAGTGTGGTGAAGCAGCTTTTAGCTACTATGCAGTACAGCTATGGAACCAACTGCCAGAGGACATTAAAAATGCTCCTGCTGTTGGCAGCTTCAAATCTAGGTTAAAGACCAAGCTGTTTTCAGATGCTTTCTGTTAAATAATTAATATTTTACATTTTTTATAATCTTTTTCTCTGCATGTTTTAAATTTATTTTAACTTTATTCTATTTTATTCTGCTAGTTTTTTTTTTCTCTTTCTCTTTCTCCTTTTTCTTTTTGGCATTTTAATATTTTATTTCTACTATTGTTTAATTCTTATTATTTTCTTTTAATTCTTTTAATTAATTATTTTAGAATAAAGATAAAATTATTTTATGTAATTTTATTTCTCTATTGTTTACTGTTTTTGTTTTTACTTCTGTAAAGCACATTGAACTGCCATTGTGTATGAAATGTGCTATATAAATAAACTTGCCTTGCCTTGAACGTATCATGTCTATCCATGTTGGAAAGTCTTAGGCACAGGCTCTAAACCGAGAATATTTAGGGGTGTGATATTTAAATGACGATGATTTACAGATGCTACATTTATCAATGACCGATCAGTCTTATGCCGTGATTTCCTCCGGGTGCTCCGGTTTCCCCCACAGTCCAAAGACATGCAGGTTAGGTTAACTGGTGACTCTAAATTGACTGTAGGTGTGAATGGTTGTCTGTGTCTATGTGTCAGCCCTGTGATGACCTGGCGACTTGTCCAGGGTGTACCCTGCCTTTCGCCCGTAGTCAGCTGGGATAGGCTCCAGCTTGCCCGCAACCCTGTAGAACAGGATAAAGCGGCTAGAGATAATGAGATGAGTATTTGTTTTACTGGCAGCACTGTGACACGTGCAGTTTTACGTGTTCACCCCACATGGGTTCTTCTTCCCACCTCCAAAATAAACAAGACTGTAGGAAATTTGCTGGGATAAAATGTCCCTATGTGTGAATGAGCATGTGAAATGGTCTGTACATGGTGCTCTGTCAAGTTATAGTTATGGTAGTTAAGTTATAGGGCCAGTGGCGCAATGGATAACGCGTCTGACTACGGATCAGAAGATTCTAGGTTCGACTCCTTGCTGGCTCGAAAACTTAAAAGGGTGGCATAGTGGTTAGCACTTTTGCCTTACAGCAAGAAGGTTCTGGGTTCGAGCCCAGTGGCCGGCGAGGGCCTTTCTGTGTGGAGTTTGCATGTTCTCCCCGTGGGTTTCCTCCGGGTGCTCTGGTTTCCCCCACAGTCCAAAGACATGTAGGTTAGGTTAACTGGTGACTCTAAATTGACCGTAGGTGTGAATGGTTGTCTATGTGTCAGCCCTGTGATGACCTGGCGACTTGTCCAGGGTGTACCCTGCCTTTCGCCCGTAGTCAGCTGGGATAGGCTCCAGCTTGCCCGTGACCCTGTAGAACAGGATAAAGCGGCTAGAGATAATGAGATGAGTATTTGTTTTACTGGCAGCACTGTGACGCGTGCAGTTTTATATGTTCACCCCACATGGGTTCTTCAGTTTCTTCCCACCTCCAAAATAAACAAGACTGTAGGAAATTTGCTGGGATAAAATGTCCCTATGTGTGAATGAGCATGTGAAATGGTCTGTACATGGTGCTCTGTCAAGTTATAGTTATGGTAGTTAAGTTATAGGGCTAGTGGCGCAATGGATAACGCGTCTGACTATGGATCAGAAGATTCTAGGTTCGACTCCTTGCTGGCTTGAAAACTTTAAAGGGTGGCATAGTGGTTAGCACTTTTGCCTTACAGCAAGAAGGTTCTGGGTTCGAGCTCAGTGGCTGGTGTGGGCCTTTCTGTGTGGAGTTTGCACATGTTCTCCCTGTGTCTGCGTGGGTTTCCTCCGGGTGTTCCGGTTTCCCCCACAGTTCAAAGACATGCAGTTAGGTTAACATGGGGTGGCCTTGGGTTGAAGTGGCCTTGAGCAAGGTACCTAACCCCTGACTGCTCCCTGGGCGCTGTCGTGTGGCTGCCCATTGCTCTAGGTGTGTGTGCATGCGTTCACTGCTTCAGATGGGTTAAATGCAGAGGATAAATTTCACTGTGCTTGAAGTGTGCATGTGACAAATAAAGGTTTCTTCTTCTAAGTTAGCATATAAATAAAAAATTGGTTTGAAAAATAAATATTTGCATATGAATTCTGCTCCAAAAATCACTAAACTTTTCCACCATTATTAGATCGCAGCGATTTACAGGTTAGCGGTGCTGCATGCATGACGTCATGTGCACCAATGCCTTTTTTGTGTCCACATGGACTCTGAACTATTCTCTGCAGTGGTGTCCGTTCTTGAAACCAATTCTGTTGAAAGAGACAAAAAGGCTCTTCAAATTCGTCCCCAATCTTTGGTTGGCTGTCTGAGGATGATTTAGAACCTATAGCCACGGAGAAAGAGGGGGACAAATATACAAGCCAAGTTGCTCGTGAAGAAGAAGAGCAACAGGGGGGCAGCCAACATGGCGTCAGTGTAAGATGTGATTTGTGGAGCTCCGCAACATGATAAACGAAACCTAATGTGCTGAATTGCTAAATATGCTTAAGGGCTGATTAAAATGAACCTAATTGATAAACTAAATAGCTACTACAAGGACCTCGCTCAGAAACAATTTTTTAATCCTTGTTTTCTTTCATTTTATTCATGGTTATCCAACTAGTGCCTCAAGTTAACCATTCAGTGAACCTGCTAACTAAAGGAGAAGTGAACATATCACTATACGAACTAAACCGACAGGAGTTGGTAAGCATACTTGCTACTTTTTTCAGGTTATCCATCAATATGGAAACAGAGGAAGGTAGCTGCGCTGTAATGCATTTCTATGCCAGAAAGTCTCTGAGTGAAAAGTTTGAACCAGATGCTTTACAAGACAAAATGGAACAGTGTTTGGTGCCACTACCAGAAACTCCGAAACCATGACCAGCCAAAAGGTCGAAGACACGTGCCAGTGACGAGGATTATAAAGAGGCTGTGCCCATCTCGCTTTTGCTAATAATAATGGAAAGAATTGAAAAGATGCAAGAAGAATCTCTCAAACGGCTGCAGTCACTTGAGGCAAAGGTTAAAGATAAGACAAATTCCATTAAAAGTGTCACTGACGTCCCTGATTCTATGGGGAAACAGGTAGAAGATGTGACAAATCAAGTCATCGCCTTACAAAGTAAAGTCCACATCTTAGAAACAGAGAACAGTGTCCTCAGAAACAATGCAGTGACCTGGATGCCTATAAAAGAAGATGGAATCTATGAGTGTCTGGCATTCCGGAGCAAGCAGGTGAGAAAGTGAAGAATATCATTGTTGACATTTTCAAACACGTCTCCCAGGACATTGTGAACCAGCTGGCTTACTCAGTGGACACTGCTCACAGATTAGGTCCCTGCTCTGCAGAGGTGCACTCCAGCCGTTGCATCATAGTTCAATTCCTGTCACGAGCACACAGGGACATTGGCAGTGGCATTTCCAAAACCCAAGGGCTGTCTTGAGATCACTGAAATATGCACAACTCACAGCAAACCCAAGGAAGTGTGCAATTTGGTGGGTGGAAGTACAGTATCTGGGCTTTCACTTGGGTCATGGGCAGGTGCGTCCCTAAATTGATAAGAATGCAGTGGTTGTGGCCTGCTCAAGACCAAAAAGGGGGTGAGGCAGTTCCTGGGGCTGGTTGGCTATTACAGGAGGTTTTTCTTAATTTTTTGGACTTTACCAGCCTGCTGACTGAGCTCACTAAAAAGGGAGCACTAGAGCTTATCTAGTGAACAGAGCAACTATGCAACGGAAGACGGATCAATGCAAACAGGCTTTTTCACAGATTGAAATATTGTTTCTCCAAGACCCTCGGTGTAAACATAAATACACAAACAAAACAAGCACTGATCTTAAAAAAAGCATACACATACAATACCACACAAGCAGAAATAGTGCAAATTATATTGGTGCAAATGGTAATTGTAACAGTGCAAAATGGCTAAGGATATGGGAGTATCTGCAATATGCAAATCATGATCCATTTACAGGATGAGTAGTGAGCAGATGTTGAGGTGAGGAAGTGTCATAAAGTGACAAGTGCTTTATTACTTGACAATACTACAGATGAATTGGAGTAACAGACTGAGTTATTTGGAGATAGGGGAGAGAGAGAGAATTCAGCATCCCAACAGCATGGTATATAAAGCTGTTCGCCAGTCTGGTGGAGCTAGCTTGGAGGCTCTGGTACCTTTTTCCAGAAGGCAGAGGACTGAAGAAGGTGTGTGAAGGGTTAGTAGGTCGATGTTTTGATTGTACATGGCTGCCTGCATCACTGTCCAAGTCTGTAATGTCAAAACAGTTCTGAAGTGCAGAAGTAGCACCTCTGGCTGCACACGTATCTCTTTCAGAACTGATTTGGTCACTTTCACCCTTGGCCTGTATGCTGGCTTTAGCATAACTGTGATGTGGTCAGAGAGTCCGAGGTGGGGGACGGGGGCAGCCTTGTATGCTCCTTTGTTGTTAGTGAAAACAAGGTCCAGTGTATTATTTCCTCTTGTCGGGAAATCAACATGTTTGTGTAGCTTGGGTAAAACAGACTTTGGATTGGCAGAGTTAAAATCCCCAGCAAGACTAAGAAATCTATCTGGGCGGGCTGGCTCTTGCTCACTGATAGCTTGGTACAGTTCACTTAGTGCTGCCTCTCTGTTGCTGTTATTAGTGCTGGGTGGAATGTATACAGTTACTAACAAAATAGCTGTAAATTCCATCAGCAGGTAAAAAGTTCAGCACTTCATGATCATAAACTCCACCAGAGCTGAACAGTGTTTAGAAACCACTATCATATCCCGACATTGAGCATTGCTTGGTCTTACCTCCCACTTCCCAGGCTCTGTCAGCTATGTGGCACATTAGCCAGTCTAGCTGTATGGCGGAGTCCGGGATGGTGTTATTTAGCCATGTTTCTGTGAAAATACAAACACATTTTCTTGTGTTGCACTGGGTGGCTCTCAGAAGGTGTACATGGTCCATCTAATTGTCTATGGAACGAACATTGGCGAATATGATGGTACTGCCGGTCTATTTGGATGAGCCGCTAGCCTAGCCCATGTCCCTCTGCACTTTCCCCTTTCCTGCTTCCTCTCACAATGCCTGCAGTGCCCCCTCTCCTGATAGGAAACAGTACTTGAAGTCAGTGATGTTGTGTTCTGGCAGAGTCGGCTGAGGCTCTAGAGTTTTTGTTCTTGTGCTGCTTGTCAAGCTGTGTTCACTTGTTCTGCCAATATTCACCAGAAACTGGCGACTGTACTTGTGTCTTAACGTATACAGACATGTAGACATTGATGAAGAAACATTTCAAAACACCATGTTATTGGGTTTGCGAGGGGCTGCTGCATCCATACATGCCGCCATCTTGAAACCATCTAATAACCATTAGATAAACCACCTTTTTTTTTTGAGTGTGTTGCAGGCATCAAATTCTGAGTTTGTTTATATTTACAAAATACAATTAAGTTGGTCAGAGTATTGCAATAGTGAGCCAAACGCATGGCCCACGCGTGAGAGCAGCATGAGACCTCAGCATGTTCCACGCCGGATTCGGGCTAGGAGTGGCAAGTCAGGGTGGCCGAGCGGTCTAAGGCGCTGCGTTCAAGTTGCAGTCTCCTCTGGAGGCGGGGGTTCGAATCCCACTTCTGACATTTAGGCTACGTTTACATTACGTCGAATCAGCGGATCATCAGATTAACGTTCTTAAAACGATTCGCGTTTACACTAAAACCGTTAGCCGTGCACACAGCAACACCAATACGCGGACACGCTCGGCTCCGCAGGCATCCTGCGCTCCAAATCACTCCGCCCTGAACAGCGAGTGCCCTCTGGAGGGTGTGCACTCTGGCCCTGCGCAGCTCACAGAGCGCGCGAGTGAAGTGAACAAGCCACGATTCGGGACTGAGCCGCTGTGTGTGAGATCCCAGCGCATATCACTTATTACTTGCAAGTGGAAGGATGGCAAGCCTAAAGACAATCATAACTACACAATGGGCAGTATTTGCATCAGTATTTTCATACTTTTATACTCTTTAATGAAAGGTGATACAAGGCGGAAGTCTGCGCCGTTTTTCAGCAGTCGCGTCACATGACCAACGCCAGCGAATCAGGAAGGTGGATGTCACAGTGACGTTGTCCAATGAGACGCCAGCTAGAGCTCATTCGAATCCCACTTCTGACATTTGCTGCAGTGGGTTGTTGATGGGCCTCGTGGCCCATGCGTGGCGTGAAAACGGAGGCTTTGGCTGGTGTGCCTTTGCAAAAGAAAAAAAAAGTTGCTCAAAGCGATTTTTTGCCGCACTTGAATTTCGCCGCCTCCAGTAGTCATGGCCGAGTGGTGAAGGCGACGGACTTGAAATCCGTTGGGGTTTCCCCGCGCAGGTTCGAATCCTGCTGGCTACGTGCGGTGTGACATTTGGGGCCCGTCGAGTGTTGCCCGGCTGGCGGCGGATGGGTTTCGCCAGGGCCCCTGTGCTCTCGGCCTGAAACGGGGCGGCGGTCTTCCTTTGATCAGCGAATATAGGCATTTGAGCAGTGACCCAAGTGCATTGCCAACTCACGTGGCCGGCTCAAGACCTGGGCGTGGTCAACGATGCGTCTCGCTTTGGTGTCTGGCCGAGCGGACTAGGAGCAGCGTCCGGCTAGCGGTGTCCAGTGAAGAAGCGTTCTTCTATCTTGATCCTGAGGTCTGTTGAGTCCTGCTTACTAATGTTCGGGATGGTGTACTGATAGCACGCTGAAATCCAGTTTTGCATCTTAAGGTACTCAGTGAATAAATGACCAAGTATAATATTTTTGTCTCATTTGTTTAACTGGGTTCTCTTTATCTACTTTTAGGACTTGTGTGAAAATCTGATGTTGTTTTAGGTCATATTTATGCAGAAATATAGAAAATTCTAAAGGGTTCACAAACTTTCAAGCACCACTGTACATGTAAAAAGAAATTGAATAAGTTTAACTCACATTTCATGGCACTAATTGGCAAGTTCAACTCCAAGCATAGGTCAACCATCACCGCTTCAGCACGTGTCACGTTCCGTGTCTTTTCATCCACAGATTTCGTAAAAAACTGCTGGATACCCCCAGATTTACTTTCCGCCTGACTCGCCATTTCAGCATACTCCATGTTTTTTTTGTAGTTGACATGCCGCGTGCAGTCATCGCAACCACCATGAGTGATGTTAATGTCAGTTCTACACAGTTTGCAGTGCGCGTATCCATTGCCCTTTTTACACCCAGTCATGCACGGCCATTCTACCGCATCGAAAATAGCGCGAACAAATGTGCGGAATCTGCGCATGTCACACACAGCATGTGCAGTTGTCGGAAAAATAAATAGCCTAGCCGTGAATCGCGCATGGATTGAAAAAGTCGCTTGGACATTTAAAAACAACTCACTGGAATTTAAGACTTTATAATAATTCCATACAGAATAACACTGTTTGCCGTAACATCGTATTTACGTAACTTTTCCGTACAAAATACGGCCAATCCGTACTAGTAGGCATCTCTGGTAAAAGAAAGAAAGAGTACCTGGTGGCACTTTGCCTGTCCCACTCAGGTTCGCTTGCCTGTAAAACAAAGAAAGAGTACCTGGCTGCACTTTACCTGTCCCACTCACATTCGCTTGCCTGTAAAACAAAGAAAGAGTACCTGGCTGCACTTTGCCTGTCCCACTCACGTTCGCTTGCCAGTAAAACAAAGAAAGAGTACCTGGCTGCACTTTGCCTGTCCCACTCACATTCTCTTGCCTGTAAAAGAAAGAAAGAGTACCTGGCTGCAGTTTGCCTGTCCCACTCACGTTCGCTTTCCAGTAAAACAAAGAAAGAGTACCTCGCTGCACTTTGCCTGTCCCACTCACGTTCTCTTGCCTGTAAAAGAAAGAAAGAGTACCTCGCTGCACTTTGCCTGTCCCACTCACGTTCGCTTGCCTGTAAAACAAAGAAAGAGTACCTGGCTGCAGTTTGCCTGTCCCACTCATGTTCGCTTGCCTGTAAAAGAAAGAAAGAGTACCTCGCTGCACTTTGCCTGTCCCACTCACATTCGCTTGCCTGTAAAACAAAGAAAGAGTACCTGGCTGCAGTTTGCCTGTCCCACTCACGTTCGCTTGCCTGTAAAAGAAAGAAAGAGTACCTCGCTGCACTTTGCCTGTCCCACTCACATTCGCTTGCCTGTAAAACAAAGAAAGAGTACCTGGCTGCAGTTTGCCTGTCCCACTCACATTCGCTTGCCTGTAAAAGAAAGAAAGAGTAACTGGCGGCACTTTGCCTGTCCCACTCACATTCACTTGTCTGTAAAAGAAAGAAAGAGTACCTGGCTGCACTTTGCCTGTCCCACTCACGTTCGCTTGCCTGTAAAACAAAGAAAGAGTACCTGGCTGCACTTTGCCTGTCCCACTCACATTCGCTTGCCTGTAAAACAAAGAAAGAGTACCTGGTTGCACTTTGCCTGTCCCACTCACGTTCGCTTGCCTGTAAAACAAAGAAAGAGTACCTGGCTGCACTTTGCCTGTCCCACTCACGTTCGCTTGCCTGTAAAAGAAAGAAAGAGTAGCTCGCTGCACTCGGCCTGTCCCAATCAAGTATGCTTGTCTGTAAAATAAAGAAAGAGTACCTGGATGCACTTTGCCTGTCCCACTCACAAATGAGCGTTAACTCAATTCCTGAGAGCGTTTCCGCCTGTTCACTGCTATTTTTGACCCTTTTTGTAATAATGAGGTGTTTAAAGTGCTTGTTGTTGAAGTGAAAAGGAAAACTGAGAGTTCATTGCTGCCGGTGCGGGAATAAACCCAGTGGTGCTGCAGGAATAACCGCTGTGTCAGAGTCGCTGCTGGGATCCTGATCTCGCTGCTTCTACAAATGAGCGTTTTGTGGGGATTTCCAAACATTTAAACTAGTGCTGTCAAAAATGTCGCGTTATTAACGCGTTAACTTGACTCAATTTTAATGGCGATAATTTTTTTATCGCGAGATTAACGCTCTGTGACATGATGTCGGTTTTTCATAAGCTTTTGAAACTGCCAGGAACTTAGAACAGAGACTTTGCTTAGAAAAACCATAGCAGCTAGACTGTAATGCCACACCCCGCACAGCCAGAGTCCTCTGCCCTCCCCGAAGAGCCACGGTGCTCGGCTTAGGTTTCGTTTTCCCATTGGCGGCTCCAGCCCCACTTTGCAGTGGCTCTGACACATTGGTACAACCAGTGTTCGAACTACGCCAATATTTTCGGGGGGTCCCTTTTTTTCCCTTGGGGGGGTGCTTGTGCTTGTCTCAGAGCGTGGATCTCCATTGCGCGCTCACTTCGGATATGCAAATGCTTCCCGTTACACACGATTGCTATGTCAATAAACATCATTTTGCCAATATTTTAGAGACCCCCCAACATTTCCCAAATCATGTTTTCAAGGGATCTCATGTCTGTTTCAGGGGATCTCGGATCCCCCAAGTACCCCCGTAGTTCGAACGGTGAGCAAGCCCATTCACTTTTTTATGCTGATAAGAGAATTACATGGTTTTTCATGTGACAAAAATGTGCGATTAAATTGCGATTAATCGCGAGTTAACTATGACAGTCGCGACATTAATCGCAATTAAATATTTTAATCGCTTGACAGCACTAATTTAAACACAAACACCTTTCAATTTCAGCGAGGTGGGCGGGGACTTCATGAATATTCATTAGGAAAGTGCTGCCTGATTGGCCGGTGAAGTCTTTCTGTTCCACCGCGTTACTTTATGAGGAAGCGGTTTTGTTTGGTTCCGAACCCATCAGTCCGAGTCCAATAATTATTCTACCATCAGGAAAAGCAGCACAGAATTTACTGCGATTGGTTTCAAATGCATGTTGTTGTGGTTCGTGGATCATTATCCATAAATAAAGTTGGACTTTTCTTCAAAAGGAGCGAAATCAGTGGTGGATTTAGCAAATTGGGGGCCCCAGGCGAAGGTATGTATGGGGCCCCCGTCATCCGATCCGAAACAAAAAAAAAAAGTACCGACTGCATGGTGGATAGGCAGGTAAAGCTAATCTATAGGGAAGTAAAGGTTGGAGAGGAGAAAAAAAAAACATTCCCCTTTAAACCCTGCATACACTTCTTTACTCCAAAATGAAGATGGAAAGCAGAGAACACACAAAGTGTAGCACTGCACAAACTAATAGTCATGATGGAACCCAACAGAGAATAAGATTTCAGATAACATCTGTCTTTGCCAAAATGCCAGGAAAACCAGCACTGTTTATTTTTTTTTAAAGATCAGAACATTTCAAACATTCTATAAATAAAACTATGTACATAGTTGTGTGTGTGTGTGTTAGTGTTTGTGTGTATGTGTGAGAGTGAATTAGGCCCAATCCCAATTCTAATTTCTACCCCTCCCCCTTCCCCTCCGCCTTCCCCTTGGCCCTTCCCCTTGAAACTGAGCTACAAGGGATAGGGCTTGAAATTCAACCCTTACGTATTGGGATAGCCCTTCAACGATCGCATACGTCATCGTGTACCTCCGTCAGCGTTTACGTTAGCAAAACGCGACGCGTCATTGGCTGCGACCAGCCGCTACAGTCAGAGCCAGAGGCAGAAATCTCTGCTGGCAGGGTGTAATTTGTTAACTAACACCACTGAATGGGATATCTTTGGCGCTTCGTGCACCACATCCGACAGAATGAGGTGTCAGAACACTCATGTAAACAATAAAAGCGAGAATAACAGAACAAAACGTACGCAGTCAAGCAACCGAAAACAATACTCACTCCCAAAGCTTTTTAGCAGCAGCTTGGATTTCAGAAATCGCTGCTCATTCTCAGCTCGAAAGCGAATCAAGCGGCGTGTTTCCTCTGGATAACAACTTAAAACACGTAAATAATGGAGAAAATACATTTATGACAATCTTTCGCCGCGGGAACCGCCATCTTTCTGAAATCCGCATGAAATCTCGCTGAAATCCGCATGGCATTGTGGGAAATCACTCAAACCCCTTCGTTCGGAGTCTGCTCCAGGAAAATCTCCGTTTGGAGGGGTACAGAAGCCCTACGCCTTCCCCTCCCCCTCCACGTTAACTGGGATTGGGATACCCCTACCCCTTCACGTGAACACGCAAAATGGAGGGGAAGGGCTAAGGGGTTGGTCCAAGGGGTGAAATGGGATTCGGCCTTAGTGTGTGTGTGTGTGAGTGAGTGAGTTAGTGTGTGTGTGAGTGAGTGAATTAGTGTTTGTGAGAGTGTGTGTGTGAGAGGGTGTGTGAGAGGAGGTAAGAAGTGTGGCCTGAGGAGAGATGAGGTGGCATTTGGCTCTAAGCAACTCCATATCCATGTGAATGTATGTCAGTGAGAGAGAATGAGACAGTGTGAGAGAGAGAGAGAGAGAGTGTTCTGTGTGTGTGTGAGACAGAGAGGGTGAGAGTCATTTTCTTCGTGGTCAACAGAAACGGGACACGCGCTCACCACCTCCGCTATGTTTTTTTTTTTTCAGAATGATTAGTCTGCTGCTCGTCTGCTGTGTTGGAGCTTGGTGCCGCTCGCTCCCCTCCTGAATCAACAGCAGCTCCTCCTGCTCCGCTACAACAGCCGAGTCAACCGACGCTGTTGACACATTAAAGAAAGTTGTAAGCTTGGGAAGCGCATCATTCTTTGATTTCACCTCATCCCGCTTCCTCCTTTTCGTAGCACCACTTGGAAAGTGGCGCTTCATTTCGCTGATCACAAGTTCAAAACAATTCAGCACAGTCGCTATTAGAAGTTCCCTGAATTCACTCACTCAGGTTCAGTTCACGTTCGTCGCGCAATGTTCTCGGACTCGCGCGATCATTGCATGGAATAGTCCATTTCAACACAAACGGGGGGGGGGTGTACAAATACTTCATTCCTTTGTATTTTAGTTTTTTGTCTTTGTTTCCGATTTAAACATACAAAATTACAATTTACAAACACAATGGCTTAGGAATGGATCGCTGTCCAAAGGCCCCCAAATCCCCAGCTGATTCGGGAAGGGGCAGCTGATCTGGGGCCCCTGCCGAATGGGAAAGTTGGAGGGGCCCAAGGCAATTGCCTACTTCGCCTCTATTGTAAGAGCGCCTCTGAGTGAAATAAAAGATTTGTACAAAACACAGGTTTATGGCCCAAACCAGCATTATGTAATAATTCATTTACTGTGTTTTGATCCAATCCTATAAGGGGGGTTAGACCAAAATTTTTTTCTACCCCCTCCAAAATATGGAGATGATCTATCTATGGAAATACCAATATTTGGCCAACTGAAAAATGCTAACCCCCCTGTACATACCCTCTGAAGTTAATAACCCCTCCAAATAGTCAAAAACTGCCTTTTTCACTAATATAAGCATTCCTTAACGGAAATAACTCTTAAATATAACATCAAAAATCACAGTAATAACATTTATTTCTCACAAAAAGAGTTGTTAGAAACCCTCATTTTGTCTCTGTTTACGGGTTTGAATCAGAGTAATAAATTCTCCATAAAGTTTCAAGATATGCTTCTTTATATGTCTGGTGTGGATGGTGTATAAGTTACAAAATAACCAGGGCTCTTGAACAAGTTCTGCCAGCAACTGAGCAGCAGCATCCCTGGATCTCTGTGCTTGACCAGCACGCTTCGGCCGCAGCAGATCGAGCATATTCTGAATGATGTCCTTCCCTGTTGGAAGCATCCCAGAAGGGAACTCAGCCTGCTCTATGTACTCTACTACACCTCGTATCTTCTTAGCTTTTGACCGTGTTGCAACAGAAGCCATTATTTACCTGCAAGAATACAAATAATGACTATTTATACACTGGGAGATATAATTCAGATATGAATCATTTGTGCATACTGGCTCTTAAAACTAAATTAGTAACCTTAAGTAATGATCCTCTGTGCTTAAAAATAGTTCATATTTGAGGTATTACTGAAGAGTGTGACATTCATCAATAACTTTAAAACTTGCTGAAAAAGAGCAGAATTACCATATGTTTAATTTACTTGAATGTAAGGTTACGGTACTTACCACTAAGCTTATTACCTTAAAATAATGATCACCTGCACTGAAAATGTTGTAGTCGTACCTAGTGGCATATCTGAAGAGGTTCACATTCATCGATAACTTTAAAACACATTAAAAAAAAAGCAGCATTCTAATATCAAACAGCACTAATGTATTTTGTCTTGAATGGAAACTTTCAGAGGGTATGTACAGGGGGGTTAGCAAGGTTCAATTTAATAAAATTTGACATTTTCCCACATAGATGGACCATCTCCATATTTCTAGGGGGGTAAAACATGGAAAAGTCAAAATTCTTAAACCCCCCCCCCCCCCCCAACACACACACACACACCTATAATTAGCCTCTGATCAGGAAAAGGAGCACAAAATTTACTGCGATTGGTTTCAAATGATTATAATTTCATTTTCAGTCAGACTTCAGTTGAGCATTTTAGACGGATTTATTTTTGAATATGTAGTTTTCACATTTTCATAACAGGCTTATTAAATAAATATACAGCAACAATGTTCCAACAAATATTTTAATGAGTCTGAATTTTGACTTTGACAGAATTACTCACTCTGTCAAAGTCCAAAGATCATTGCATCATGCAAAATAAATAAACACATGCATAAATGTGGGTGAGGTGGCTGAGAGGTTAAGGCGATGGACTGCTAATCCATTGTGCTCTGCATGCGTGGGTTTGAGTCCCACCCTCATCGCATATTTGTTCTTTTGGGTGGCACGGTGGTGTAGTGGTTAGCACGGTCGCTTCACAGCAAGAAGGTTCTGGGTTGAACCCAGCTGCTGGCGAGGGCCTTTCTGTGTGGAGTTTTCATGTTCTCCCTGTGTCTGTGTGGGTTTCCTCCAGGTGCTCTGGTTTCCCCCACAATCCAAAGACATGCAGTTGGGTTGATGTGGGGCGGCCTTGGGCTGAGGTGCCCTTGAGCAAGGTGCTGCTCACTGGGTGTGTGCACATGTGTTCACTGCTTCAGATGGGTTAAATGCAGAGGATGAATTTCACTGTGCTTGAAGTGTGCATATGACAAATAAAGGTTTAAAAATAAATATTAACATAGAGTATATAAAATGCAATTTTAACAAACAAAGGTTTAGGAAAAATGTAAACACCTGTAACTTAATTCATGACACCTTTTCTCGTTATCTGTGCAAAGATCTGTACTATTAATTCAGATTTATTCCCTTTGCAGACTTTTTAATTCAAATCAATGTCTTTAAGTGTCAGATAGAAACACATCCTGGCTGATCGCTTCATCAGGGGGAAATGGGGGAACTGTAGCCTGGGCCCGCCCATCCTAAGCGTGACGCAACACGAGGGCCTGTTCCGAGCTTAGTCTGGCCAGGCAGGCTATCTACAGCATTTCCAAGCTCCCGAAAAATCAGGAACCAATCAACTTTGAGCATCTCCAACGGCCCTGGGTAGAGGCGTGTTCAAGGCAGTGATGTAGTAGAACTGCGAACGGAAGCCATAGATTGTTTACAGAATCTATGCCGGAAGCGCTTCATTCACATCACGAACATGGAGCAGCGGCAAGCCTTTAACACAGCGGTAGATGCTGTATTGAAAGCATTCAACGGGAAGTTCTCATTGAAAACGGAGCAAAGAGCAGCCCTGGAGGTATTTATTGAAAGGAAGGACGTTTTTGCCTTGCTCCCGACCGGCTTCGGTAAGAGTTTAATCGACCAGTTAGCCCCGTCGCGTCGCATACGTCAGAGGAAAGAGTGATGTGATTGGTTTAAGCTTCGTCACAGCCTTTTCTGGCTTCGATCAGTAGCAAACTGAGGCATTTCAGGGAGGCGGGTCAACCACGGGCTCTGGGAAACGGTTTGGCTTAATAGCTTGGCCAGACCAAATGCTCGGAGAGCTTTGAAGTCACGTTAGCCAGGCTAGGGGAACTGTCCTTAAACTGCTCACACACACAAAATACATTATGATTTAATGCTGTGACAAAACACAGACAGACAATAATCAGCAATTATTGGTCGGTAGTGATGGCCGTCTGAAGCCGAGGCTCCGAAGCGCGTGTCGAGTATAAGGGGGCGTGGCAGATGAAGCCCCGCCTCGAGGCATGGATCGTTCGGAAGAAAACCACGTGAGGGAACCACGTGAGGCTGGGGAGGGAATTTCGAAGAAAAGGAATCACCTCAATCCAAACACAGTGAAAAAAAATCTGCTCCTCAACAAAAATCAATAAAGGTTCCCCTAAAAGTTACTCTGTGCACTGCACGGCTGCAGTAGCACTCACAGTCCCATCACACAAGCACTGGACACAAAGCTTACTCCCTTTATGTTTATGTACACCTTTTTATTGTGCAGACAAAATTATACTGACCATAAAACCATAGAAAGAGACAAAGTGTGTGTGTGTGTGTGTGTGTGTGTGTGTGTGTGTGTGTGTGTGTGTGTGAGAGAGAGACAGAGGGTCAACACCAAATAACATACAGGCAAATAAGTAAAACAAACAAGCAAAAAAAATCTGATGACATAAGTTATTTTAAAATGGAACATTGTGCAAATTACTGTACATGTAAATAATAATGTAAAGTGGCAGAACATTGACGCGAGGTAAAAATGAAACATGCTGTACATTTCTCTTAGCAGTAGGTCGCAAGTGAAGTCTGCTGAATGAGAGTCTGAGTAATGAATCACAACCGAGGCCTTGTTTATCATGGGTCATGTGGTTTTCTGCTCAATGATACAAAGCCTCAAAGCGGGGCTTCATCTGCCCCCTTATTCTTGATATGCGCTTCGAAGTCTCATTTGGCCATCACGATCTTTAAACAGTGATATCAATGAAAACTATGGTCAGGCAAGGTAAGACTAAAATGGCCATTATGAGTCTTGAAAGTATTTGTGTGTGTGTGTGTGTGTTTTGAATATATTATGAAGCCATTGACAACAATAACAAAAATCTACGAAATCATTGTACTTAGCAACCAAAAAGTGTGATCCTGAGTGTGAACATAGATCTGGAGCAGGAGACAGAGCCAAGACACCTCATCTCATTATCTCTAGCCACTTTATCCTGTTCTACAGGGTCGCAGGCAAGCTGGAGCCTATCCCAGCTGACTACGGGCAAAAGACGGGGTACACCCTGGACAAGTCGCCAGGTTATCACAGGGCTGACACATAGACACAGACAACCATTCACACTCACTTTAGAGTTATCAGTTAACCTAACCTGCATGTCGTTGGACTGTGGGGGAAACCGGAGCACCTGGAGGAAACCCATGCGGACACAGGGAGAACATGCAAACTGTGCACAGAAAGGACCTTGCCAGCTACGGGGCTCGAACACAGACCTTCTTGCTGTGAGGCAACAGCGCTAACCACTACACCACCGTGCCACCCCAAACTGAATATAGATTTTATTGACTGATCTAACGCCCCATTTATTTATTTTAACTCATTATATCATTGATATTATATCATCTGGAATTATGTAACTTTGACAAGTGATCAGCCTTCAGTGTAACATAACTGTGTGAAAGTTTTTGTACAGTGCAGTTGGATTTCCTTTCACTGTGGGCCGCAGAGCACAGTAGTATAGTGCAGAGTCTGATACAGCAGCAGAGGAGAAGAGCAGATCCACTTGGTTATTCTTTTCATCAACTTCAGCAGAGAGACGTAGTGAGATTGAGTCACTTTTATATCCACTTTGTGATATATAAAGAAGGAAGTCAGGTTTAGATTTTGGATATTGTCTGTACCAGTGCAGGTAGTTTCCTTTACCACTTGCTTCGTAGTTGCAGGACAGAGTAACATCACTGCCTTCATCTATAATTGTATGAGTAAAAAGTGGCTTGATTGAAGCTGCCATGGAGTCACCTGTCATAAAGAAGAGAACATGCACATTCTGATTTTTCTTCCCACCACGCAGATGAATAAATCACTAATTCAACGCTTAATATTTCTGCAATAACGAAAAGTCAAAGTTAACTCACCGAGTGAAAGCCACAGACATGAATATAACAGTGAACATGATGAATGGTCTCAGCTGAGTGAAAGTGTTCTTTCTGTACTATGATATGTTCACATCATAAAGGTTCATGAAGCTCCAGCCCACAGCACCACATGACAGTGTCACCATTGTTACTGACAGATTGTTGATTCTTACTGAAGCATCCTGGCTTTACATTCAGCCTCACATGGAGAACCTGTCTTCAACTCCGACTGTCAGCAGAATTCATGGAATTATGAAAAATCAATCATTCTGTTCTGTAAAAAATACCGTAATTGAATAAATAAATCATTAAATCTTTAAATTTCATGTTGCATTTGTTTTATAAGTGGTTTTGCTGCATTAGGGACTTTAGCCTTATCAGAAATTGCTGTGAATAAGTCATGATAAATAATTTAGTATAAAAGATATTATTACTATTATTATAATGCGATTGATTTATTGACTTTGTAATAATGAAGCCTGTTATTTCACTGAGGTGAGGAACAAACCAACTGCTGCTCTTGGTAATATTATGAAAGATGCCACCAAGCCATTAGCTTATAATCAAAGGCTTGAATTTAGCTTTTCCCTGCTATTAAAAAACACAACCTACAAAGTTACTGATATTACATTACTGCACCAACGGTTAATGGAAAAATAGTGAATTAAAGATTATTAAACTCACCTGGCACTGATGCTGCATGAAAAACTCACGAGTCTCTCGACAATCCAGTTTTCCAGTTGCACTCAGTACAGACAGTGTTGTATTGCTCCGCTTATTTTAACAGGCCATTGTTAGGGAAATAGTCTTCTTCCACCGGTGGAAGAAGTCCCTTCCTGTTTACTGCAAAATGTGTATATTTTGGATAGAATTCGAAACATGACTTATCTGCAATGTATTCCCATTCTTCAATGTTGCCTTAAAGACACTGCAAACAGTTGTTTTTTCTGTAGCTCCCATCCCCCATTCCCGCCTTATTTTTCCTCTCCTTTTTTCCAACTGATGACTTACAAACCCAAGTTCAATCAAATCTGACAAATTCCCAAATAGTCAACACAATGAATAACTCTAAGTTTTAATTTCCTGCCTTTTTTCCTCTCCTTTTTTTTTAACTGATGATGTACAAACCCAAGTTCAATCAACGCATACAAATCTGCGAAATTCTCAAATAGTCAACACAATGGATAGCAATAAGTTTTACTTTCTAAAACTCATAAAGTTGAGTTCAAAATCCAAAAATTGTCAGAGCTCTTTGTGTTAAAGAGAGGTAGTAAGTGGACATAACTAAATGAGGCTGCAATTTTTTACAGTGTACGGTTATTCTGCAGTGCCAAACACATTACTGTTTCTGAAATGTGATCAGGAAATTTTACTGGATCACAGCAGATATATATTGGGGCATGTGCCCCAGTAAAATGGGTTTGGCGACGCCGATGGACAACTCATAAATTCAAGCAACAGGTTAAACACAAGCTTGACCCTTCCTGTGCAGTGAGCTCTTTGGGATGGCGTTACTGACTTTTGTTTCCAGATCGTAGGAACTGCTCCGTGTACCAGACATCGCTCACATCCTTCTATGTGAATCTGCATGACAAATTTGTCTTTTGCAAAATGTATGGAGCAGACACCAAACTGTCCTGTCGGCTTGAAGTTACCTCTCTTTGTTGGTACAAATCAAACCCATTCATTCTGCAAGTGTCCTGCTGACTTTGGGCTACAATGGATCAAAATTCTGCTTTTCTCATTGGCTATACTTGAACAGCCTTGAAGGACACACCCCTTAGGAGGTATGCTTTGGTTTTAGTTTTGTTGCAGAATTTAAAAAAAAGTTTAAAATGTGCTACACTTTGCAAAGCAGACGAAGCCAGAAATGCCACGAACTTTCAAGCGTTTTGCATATGACATCACTTCTTTGAATGAACAGTAACTTACCAGGAATGCGTTCGTGTAATGGTGGACTCAAAGAGCCAAACTTTACCAACTAAACAGAACATGTCCCTGGTCTCATATTAAAATACAATTTCGACAGTAAACTATTTAACATGTCTAGTATTATAAGGTATAATTTCCAGTGGTAATGTAATTTTTGTAAGATGAGCACTTTAACGGAAACAAAAGGTTTGAGACATGACAGCGTGCTTGACCAAAAGGACCCTGTAGTTGAGACAATCTGCAAACAAAAGCTCTACAGAGATTTGAACTCAGATCACTGTAATCAAAGTCCACAGTGTTATCATGGAACTGAGGTTGTATTGTTTTCACCACCAAATTACTGGCATATACTGACAGCGACCTGGCAAAAAAATCAAAGGCGTAGATGAACACACACCACACTCCTTAGTGCCAAAACCCAGGCCTGAACCAGGGACCTTTAGTCTAACACTCTCCCTACTGAGCTATTTCGGCAAGAGCATGCCCCCATCTGAGCAGTCACGTCACCAATATAAACATGAGTAGTTGCTAAATCCAATCGGTAAGGTCACATGGTGTTCCTTTTTAACCAAAATCTAATGAAATATAAAGTGTTTAAAATAATATATAGTATCATCTGGAAGCATTACGTATGTAATGTGCTAATTGATTAATGAAACTCTTTTATGTTGTTGGCAATTTGTTTTATTCCAAGCGTGTTTTTAATTAAATGAACAAATGTTCACATGAAAGAATGAGCAAATAATAAGCTAAATAATGAGGTAAATGTGTTCTCTGTGCTCGCTCATTTCACTATTACCCCCCAATCATGCAGTCTTGATTATTTCAACTGTTATCCACAGTGTCAAGTGGATAATGATCTCCCTTATAAGTGCACACACGCACACAGAGAGAGAGAGAGAGGTTTTGATCTGTGTGTAGTGTATAAAATAGATTGTGAAATAAAAAACTGAATAAAGAATAGGGAGATTTTGATTATATGATCAAAATCTTTGTCTCTCTCACACACGCGCACACACACACAATGTTAGATGTGCAGGAGAGATGGCATGAGGTCGTTGCAGTGCAGGTCGAGCACAAAGCTGCACACTGGTGTCGGCTCTACTCTCCCGTTTGCTGCCCTGTGTTTGGTCTGTCTGGGGTCCTGGGGGCGGTGATGTGGCCCATCGGTGGTTGCTGTGTCTGTATCGGGCCCCTGCCTGCTTCGCCGGTGGCTGGTGGGATGATGGGGTTTTTGCACTATATTTTACTGTTCTTTTGTATTGCGATTGTTGTGTAGGTATTGTGTAGGTTTTGTCATTGCTCTTTTCTTTCTATTGTCCCTGTTGTTCTAATTTTTGTATCCCCTTGTTTCTTATGCGGTCTGTCATTCCTGTGGGAATTTTTTTTTAAACTTTTTTGTATGTCACATACCGGTAGTTCTGTGTGTGTTCCATATGTTTTTTTTTTTTTTTTTGGTGTCTCCAGTATTGTTCTGCGGTGTAGAAAATGGTAATAGAAAAAAAATGATAGAAATCACTGATACTGTATAAATCACTTAATGATTTAATTTGCACTTTTGAAAATCTACCTATTCATTTGGTTCATTGCACATCTTGTGTTCATTGTTTGTGCACTGTTGTCTTTTTTTGTTTTGTTGTACTGTATAGCTTTTGTGTTGGTATAATAAAAAAAACAGATTGTGTAAAAAAAAAACTGAAAAAAGAATATAAACCCCAAATATCCAAACTCACTTTTAACAGAAGTCATCAAGGAATCACTGAACATTTTTGTGAAACAGTATTTTTCATTGAAAAACTGTCATTAAACATAAGAAGTACATTAAAAGGATGACTTAAAATCCAACAGTCAAGACAATGATGGAATCAGTTTTCATGCTCTCATTATGTTAAAGAAGAGTTTTGCTTATGGATCCTCTCAGAAATGAAAGTTCGTATGAACAGAACTGGTAACTGGTGCCAATGTTCGGCTGTTACCAATGTTGCTGAAAGATTTTCTCCCATTGTTTAGTCTTTGTTCGCAGAAATATTTTTACAAGCCTTGATACATATTGAAGCATTTAAGAATAATTCACAAATAAATAGTTTATTAAAAAAAGAGGAAACACTGAAAGTAGATTGCACACAAGCATGGCAATTTTCTCATTTTTAAGTAAATATATAAAAGGTATAAGATTATATTATGTGTAATAGCTGTTCCTAGTTGTACTGTGTATCCACCAGGCTAATATATATCAGAAATTCTCAATAATGACTTCATTTCACTAAAACACACCTCACTGTGTAAAATCACTGTGGATTACAAAAAGCTAACACACAAATATCATTGTAAAATTCAGACTCTGAGGTTGAGAAAATTACAAGTTAAAAAAGACAAGAAGACAGAGTCATCTATATCCCTCACCCTATATACCAACTATACACCAAGTTTCAAGATATTATTTGTCACATTTTTCAAATTCTGCTGCAGGAAACCAACCCTACCTCTTTATACTGACCTCAGCAGCCCATGGCATAAGCCCACCAGACCTTTGGTCCAGGTGAGCTAAAGATTAAAATTTCTCATATTTCTTAGTATCAAAAGGCACATATACATTATTTAATCAACACATAAAAAAAGAAAGAAAGCACAACTTTATTCATCACACACTTGTGAAATTTCCTCTCTGCATTTAACCCATCTGAAGCAGTGAACCCACACACGCACGCAATGAACACACACGCATACCTAGAGCAGTGGGCAGCCATGCTAACAGCACCCGGGGAGCAGTTGGGAGTTAGGTGCCTTGCTCAAGGCCATCCCATATTAACCTAATCTAATCGCATGTCTTTGAACTGTGGGGGAAACCAGAGCATCCAGACACAGACACAGCATGCAACTCCATACAGAAAGGCCCCCGCTGGCTGCAAACCCAGAACCTTCTTGCTGTGAGGTAACTGTGCTAACCACTTCCGCCACCCAAAATTATGCCTACTCAGGTAGCATTTTTTTTTTTTTTTTAGCATGACCCAGATTTAAACCAGGGTTGCTGCAGCCACAACACAGAGTACTAACCACTATACTCTCATGGCAAACTACTCAGAGATAGGCATAGAGTAACTTTCAAGACCATACCACTCATAGTTTTCAAGTTCTGCTCTGGAAACAAAACCTCAGACGAACCTGAGAGACTAAGTCTGAAATTGTTTCCATGGAAACATGAAAAATTTAAATTTCTCAAATGTCTTAGTATGAAAAGGCACATCTACATCACCTTGTTAATATGTAAACCAAGTTTCAAATCCGTATCATGAATAGTTTTGGATATATGCTCCGGAAACAAACATTGCTCTGAGAAACTAAGTCAAAATCTATTTTTTATGTAAAAATTTGAAAAATACTTGAGAAAGTAGCCAGAATGTACAGTCCACAGCCCACTCTACGATTAACACACTGCATTATTTAAAATGTGTGTCCTTTTTTTGTGAGGCAAATAGTAAACAGAGGCTAACTGCAGCTAGGAACTAAAGTTGTGAGTGATGTTACAGCAGTTTCTGTGGGCTGTTTTGTTTCAGCAGCTATGAAAGAGTTAAGGCTCCATAGCTCAGTGGTGAGAGCACTGGTCTAGTAAACCAGAGGTTATGAATTCAATTCTCACTGGGATCTAGATAAAAGAAGGGATATTGAGACCACTGACACCAGAAGGTAAGCAAGTGCTGCTCATGATTTCTCATCACCTGAAGGCCACTTTCTGCTGGTGAGAATGGCCTCATATGGGCAGTTGTGAGATCACTGAAGATCTGAAAGTGTCTTTGGTGTGCAATTTCTGCAAAGCACTTTGCCCTCAATGCCCATCAGGTGGTGTTTGTTTATATTTGGAGGCTACTTTGCAAAATTTACCAAGTCTTGTTTTTGGTGGTAATATACAAGTTCAGATATAAATTCATAAATCTGGGCTTGTTGTAATGTTTGTAGGCTGCTGTTTCATAGTTAATTATGCAGGAGAACTTTGCGCATAAAAAGAGCCCTGAAACCACATATAGGAAATTGGTATAAAAGTATTACATCATTAATATGCAATTATTATATCCATAATAGGTGTTATTTGTGGCACACGACCTTTTTACTCAGGTCAAAAGCAGGGTTCATACATTAGATACCCATTTAACCCTAAAAGGACCTAAACTACTGAGTGGGATCAGTTCGAACCTCAGAGGTGGTGTGCTGCTCAGTCTATTCAACTGACATCACTTTTTGCTTTTCGGAGTTTGTTACTCTATAGATTCTTTATCTAAAAGTATGTTTGTTTCAAGATTGATGAAAAAAAAGTGTTTAACAAGATTTTCTGTTGGGGTCCCATAAATGTGAGATTTGTTGCAAAAAATATTTCAGCAAGTTAGTCGCTTCTTTGTGTGTCTATCTTTGCCTATCTGTACGTTTGCATGCTTGTCTCAGATGTCTGCCATAATTAAGAATATAACTCTTTCTTACAAATTGTAGATAACTAGTGAACCTGTTAGTTATAGAGTTACTGAAATGTCTGATGCTTATCTGTCCATGCACTCTCCACACAGAACAACAGACAGTCCAGCAGATACAGAGGAAACTGACATTGTCTAGTTGTGAAAGTGACATTGTTTACTTTTGAAAATAGTCCAATGGTTGTTCTGGTCATAATATGTGTTACCAATATCTGCTTTTATCTTCATGTTTTGTGTTTAAATCCTTAGGCAAAGTGTTACTTCTTGATGTAGTTTGGACATAAAAAAAAAACTGCGAGCAGCTTAGTAATAAATGTATCACAGAAATTTCTAAAATGAGAGATTGTGAGCTGAGTTCTGGAATGTAGATAAGCTATAAATATTCTCAAGTTCTGTAGCAATAGTGTAAAATATTTCTGCCTTTTTATGTTCTCTGTGTACTTAAATGTCTCATTTTAAACTTAACTTGATAATATCATATAAATATATGATTTATATTCATATAAAGTTAGTAAACGGGTAATTTAAAAAAATACAGATGTTATAATGGACTTAAGTGATACAGATATATGGTTGGGTTTTTTTTACGTTTTTACATGCAATATTTAGCATTTCCTTTTTTTGGTGAAAATAGTGATTGCTGACATTACAACAAGTAAAAATAATTTGTTTGGGATATAAATAAAGGGTTAATACTGAGAAACCAGACTTGGCAAATTTTGCAAAGTAGGTTACATATGCTCCCTGACTATAAAGTTTCTTCAAAACATGTTGCACTCAAGTATCTATCAGTGAGCCTTTGACATCATAAACAAAAGACTTCAATTAAAACTCTAAAGGATTCTTATCATGCTGCAAATATTTGTAAGTTCCTGGTTACACAATTCCAACTTTTAGCACTAGGAAACTCGGGACAAGAACTCCATGAGATGTACACAGAAAAAGCATGAGGTTAAGAAAATTACAAGTTAAAAACGACAAGAAGACAGTCATCTATATCCCCCACCCTATATGCCAACTATATACCAAGTTTCAAGATATTATTTGTCACATTTTTCAAGTTCTGCTGCAGGAAACCAACCCTACCTCTTTACACTGACCTCAGCAGCCCATGGCATAAACCCACCGGACCTTTGGTCCAGGTGAGCTAAAAATTAAAATTTCTCACATTTCTTAGAATCAAAAGGCACATATACATTATCTTGTTAACATACATACTGTTAGGTTCACACCCAGTCATAACGGTCAACTTACTTCTCGGGACCACCGCCCTCGTACCACCCAGATGTCTGGGGGTTAGTCGCAAAGAAAGACAGGAACCCCAATGTAGTTCACATCTTTATTCGCAAGTTCCCCAATTAGACAAGAATACAGAGGGTTATTATATGTGAGTGTTATCTGTGTATAAATGACATCACTGTAGAGGGTGTGTGTGTGTGTGTCTATGGGGGGGTGTGAGTGAGTGACATCATTTTGATATCTGTGTCTTTGTGTGTGTGTGTGTGTGTGTGAGCAGGTCACATCTTAATTACATCATTGTTCTGATGGAATGTTCAAATGTATGTGTGTGTGTGTGAATCATAACATAATGACATATTTCTGATGATATGACATGATAGCAAGGTACAAACAGATTTTAAAGGTCATTGTCTACGTACACCCCTTCAGGTCAGGGCACTATGAACTTAAGATGGTGATGGAATTTTTAAACACAGATAATATATCTAGTCTATGAAGTCTAGTCAAAGAACATCAGAAATTAATGCCAAGTTAAACAGAAATAGTTTGAAGAATCTAAAAGCTAAAAGATGAAAAAGCTAAAATATTAAAATCATAATTCTTAACACATGAATGTGTGTCTTGTGCTAAGTCAGCAAATTACATCTTGATTCAGCAATATGTAGTAAACAAAGATATGTTATAAGAAACATAAACAAAGAAGTGCTACTTCACTGGAGAAAGGTCAAACATTCTTAACATTAGAATCATAAGGTCTTAACAACCCTAAATTATATTCTGTAATTATAAAACTCACTTAAAACTATAAAACTAACTTAAATCACTAAATGCAGCTTTAGATCTGGGTGTGTGTGTGACATCATCGCAGACCTTGTCGCTATCTAGACACATCTCTGATCAATAATACACATTTCATATCAAAAATAAACAAAAATGTTCTTAAACAATGTCTATCTAAAACAGAAGGTCATTTTAACTGAACAGAAATAAATCCTTTATATGTTTGTGACAAATAAACTGCTGGCTTCTTCGTCAAGAATAAATACTTACAATTATTTATAAACCTACATAATAATAAACCTAACACATACCAAGTTTCAAATCTGTATCAGGAATAGTTTTGGATATATGCTCCAGAAATGAACATTGTTCTTAGGAACTGATTCAAAATCTATTTTTTATGTAAAAATTTGAAAATTATTTTTTTCCAAAAATCCAAAATAGCAAAACGCAGCAGTTCACATGTTGCTTGATACATATACAAAGTTTCATGAAAATATCTTCAGTAGTTTTAAAGATATGGCCTGTAAATGAAAACATGACCAGATGGAACCCATTTCTATATCCCCTGCCAAACTTCGTTTGGGTGGAGGATAAAAAAAAGAATCAAAAATACTGTGGGTGGTAAAAGAGAGCAACAGGACTTGCTTGAAGATTCTTGAAGACGTTTCACCTCTCATCCAAAAGGCTTCTAAGACAGAAGAAGTATTTGGATGAGAGGTGAAACGTCTTCAAGAATCTTCAAGCAAGTCCAGTTGCTCTCTTTTACCACCCACAGTTTACTATGACCTGGATGACTGAGAATCTTCACAGACATGCAACCAAAAATACTGTTTGGATTTTTTTGGTTGGAGTTCTCATCACCTGAAAACCATTGGCTGCTGCTGAGGATGACCCCACATGAAGAGCCTGAAGATCAGGAGGTCACTCATGGTGCTTATGGTTTGTCTCTTGAGGGCTTGGCCTGTCCAGTGTTTTTGTTAGCTCAGATGAGAAAGTAGCCAGAATGTACAGTCCACAGCCCATTCTATGGTTGACACACCACATTATTTAAAATGTGTCTTTTTTTGTGAGGCAAATAGTAAACAGAAGCTAACTGCAGCTAAGAACTAAAGTTGTGAGTCATGTGACACCAATTTCTGCGGGCTGTTTTGAGGATCGGTGCAGGGGCTTCAAGGTTCTGCTGTGGCCCCAGACTTCAGCAGCTGTAAAAGAGTTAAGGCTCCATAGCTCAGTGGCGAGAGCACTGGCCTTGTAAACCAGGGGTTGGGAGTTCAATCCTCACTGGGGCCTGTAAGGGATACTTTTAAGGTAAAAAGATGATCCAGACAAAAGAGGGAATATTGAGAACACTGACACCAGAAAGTGCTGCTCATGATTTCTCACCACCTGAAGACCACTTTCTGCTGGTGAGAATGGCCCCATATGGACAGTTTAAAGATCAGTGAGATTACTCTGAATGAGACTGAGGACCTGAGGGTGTCTTTGGTGTGCAATTTCTGCAAAATACCTTGCACTCAAGTCACCATCAATGCGCAGATGATAACATCAACAAAAAAAAAAAAAGACTTCAAATTAAGACTAATATATAGAGGCACTGCCTAAAAGTGGAGCCCCCATCTGTTTCTGGTTTGTAGAATTTTCTTATATCATAGCCTGCCTCTTTTGTTTTATTTCTTTACCGTTATAGTTACTATACTGTTTCCTTATGTTGCACAAAATGTCAGGCGACAACAGTGACAAGTTACTCACTACTATACTGTCCCGACTACTACTCTACTTCACTAGTTCTTGGGTTTCCTGTGGCGGCAGGCATGCGCACACAGGACCGAAACCATCAGAAAACAACTCGATGGGTTTCTTTATGTCTCCACGCTCTGTGCCTATGGGGCTCTGCTCGCATGGGCCGAAGGAGCGCCACTAATATGAAGATTTAAATTTTAATTGCAGATAGGAGTGTGGTTCAGTTTAAGGTTAAACTGATTTCCGTGGTGAGTAAATACCGATAGAACTAGTGTTGGTGTGGGGATGTTCTAAAGCAGCCTGCAAAGCATGTCATTTAGAATGACAAATCCGCACGACTTGCAGTTGCTGCTCTCTAACAGTTCCAATACAGCCAGTCAGCCATCTGTCACAGAACACGACACATCTGGAGTTTGTTATTTTCATCTTTGGCACTGTGTCCATCTTAGAAACTCACTGCACTCGCGAGATAATCTGCTCTCTGACGTCATTTCTGTGGATTGAGCGGGACAGAAACCACCCCTCCCCCACACAGGTTTTTCCTCTGCTCTACACCAAAATCATAGGTGACATGCTTTCTTATTTTGAACACAGAATGGCAAATTTCACTGAAAAGTAAGCAAAATATATAAAGTTTTCAAGGTCTTTGGTTGAAATGTTTCCCCTCGTGGGCCAAGTTGTAACAGGAGCCAAACCATGCAGGCGATATTAAAGCTAAGCTAACAGAGCATGCGCAGGCAGCCTTTTGCCACCACTTTACCATCAGCTGACCTGTCGCTAGTGTATTGCTGTTTTCTTTCCTTCTCCATACTGTTTGAATTGATCAGTATAACTGGTTTCATAAGCCATGCTCATCATTAATCACTGTTTGCCATCACATTTACATTTACATTTATGCATTTAGCAGACGCTTTTATCCAAAGTGACTTACAAAAAGAGAATTAACAATCAAGCTACATAGAAGAAGTCTTAAAAGGAATATCACTAGAGGGAGCTTTAGAGTGTGAGTGCAAAAGTGGAATCAAGTGCAAGATGAGTGCAGTGAAGGGGAGGGGGAGTGTAAAGTCTAAGTAAAGTGCAGGACAAGAGGTGTTCTCTGAAGAGCTGGGTCTTCAAGAGTTTCTTGAAGACAGACAGGGACGCCCCTGCTCTGGTAGTGCTCAGTAGGTCATTCCACCAGCGTGGGACGACACATGAAAAGAGTCTGGATTGTCTTGTGCGCGGTGCTGGAACTGCCAAACGGCATTCTTTTGATATCCAGAGTTGAGAAAGAGTAACCTTAGCCTTTATCAGAGCACTCAAGTAAGTAGGTGCAGACCCAGTAAGCACTTTGTAGGCTAGCATTAGTGATATGAATTTAATGCGTGCAGCCAGGGGTAACTAATGTAATTCAATTAGCAGAGGGGTCACATGTGCCCTTTTGGGCTGATTGAAGACCAGGCGCGCCACTGCATTCTGGACCATCTGAAGTGGCTTCACAACACAGGCTGGGAGGCCTGTTAGAAGGGCATTGCAATAGTCAAGTCGGGAAATGACCATTGTTTGTACCAGCAGTTGGGTGGCCTGTTGGGTTAAATATGATCTAATCTTCTCATCTCATCTCATTATCTCTAGCTGCTTTATCCTGTTCTACAGGGTTGCAAGGCAAGTTTATTTATATAGCACATTTCATACACAATGGCAGTTCAATGTGCTTTACAGAAGTAAAAACAAAACAGTAAACAATAGAGAATAAAATTACATTAAATAATTTTATTTTTATTCTAATATATAATATTAAAATAATTAAACAATTAATTAAAAGAATTAAAAGAAAATAATAAGAATTAAACAATAGTAGAAATAAAATAATAAAATGAAGTAGTAGTTCAAATAGGAGGAGAAAAAGAAAAAAAAGAAACCAGCAGAATAAAATAGAATAAAGTTAAAGTTAAAGTAAATTTGAAACATGCAGAGAAAGTAAAAATTATAAAAAATGTAAAGAAGACAATATTAATTATTTAACAGAAAGCATCTGAAAACAGCTTGGTCTTTAACCTAGATTTGAAGCTGCCAACAGAAGGAGCATTTTTAATGTCCTCTGGCAGTTGGTTCCATAGCTGTACTGCATAGTAGCTAAAAGCTGCTTCACCATACTTTGTTTTAACAACTGGTTTCAATCGTAAATTTTTCTGTTTCGATCTGGTAGATCTGATTGGGTTAGGCCGCTGCAACATATCAGAGAGGTAATTGGGCCCTGTACCATTTAGAGATTTGTACACCAGCAGCAATGTTTTAAAGTCAATTCTGTAGCTTACTGGAAGCCAGTGAAGGGACCTTAGAATTGGAGTAATGTGCTCTGTTCTTTTTGTTCATGTGAGAACCCTAGCTGCTGCATTTTGAACCAGCTGAAGTCGTTTGATGGTCTTTTTTGGCAGGCCTGTGAAAAGGCCATTGCAGTAATCAACCCTACTAGAGATGAAGGCATGTATTAGTTTTTCCAGATCATTTTTTGACATAAGTTCTCTTAGTTTGGAAATGTTTTTTAGGTGATAAAATGCCGTTTTAGTGATTGCTTTCATGTGACTGTCAAAGTTTAGCTTGCTGTCAATGAAAACACCAAGATTTTTAACCATTTCTTTAGTTTTAATCCCTTTTGTGTCAAGAATAGTGGTAATCCTGAGTCTTTCATCTTTTTTTCCAAATAGAATTACTTCTGTTTTATCTCTGTTCAGCTGAAGAAAATTTTGTGACATCCAGCTGTTGATTTGATCGATACACTGGTAGAGACATTCAAGGGGGGCATAATCATTAGGTGATAGAGCAAAATAAATTTGGGTGTCATCTGCATAGCAGTGATACAAAATTGAATTGTTATTGATAATTTGCCCAAGTGGGAGCATATAAAGGTTGAAAAGTAATGGTCCAAGAATCGACCCCTGGGGGACACCACAGGTCAATGACATTGACGTTGAGGAACAATTTCCCATGGTAACAAAGAAGCTTCTATCTTTTAAGTATGAATTTAACCAATTTATAACTTTACCAGTCAATCCAACCCAGTGTTCAAGTCGATATAGCAGTATGTTGTGATCAACAGTATCAAAAGCTGCACTGAGGTCCAGTAATACCAGGACCGATGTTTTGCCTGCATCAGTATTAAGACGTATGTCATTTACAACTTTAATCAGCGCTGTTTCAGTGCTATGATTGGCACGAAATCCTGACTGAAAATTATCAAAACGGCTGTTTGATATCAAGAAGGCAGTTAATTGATTGAAGACAATTTTTTCAAGGATTTTCCCGATGAATGGTAAATTTGATATTGGCCTGTAGTTATTTAATACTGAAGGATCCAGATTAATTTTTTTAAGTAGGGGCTTTACAACGGCTTTTTTTTAGGGACACAGGAACAACGCCAGTCTCCAGGGATGTATTTATAATTTGAAGCACATCTGTAATTATAAGATGAAGAACAGACTTAAAAAAGTTGTTGGGCAGAATGTCCAATTCAGATGTTGAGGAACTGAGATTTTGTACAGTTTTTTCAAGAGTCTCATAATCAATTAAACAAAATTCTGACATTGTGTTGAAGTTATCTATCTGTGTTATTGGTGATTGCAGTTTTTCAATTTTTTGCAACTGAGATATATTATGAGGAATATTCTGCCGTATTTTATCAATTTTACCTTTGAAAAAGGATGCAAACTCATTGCATTTATTAACTGAGAGAAGTTCAGGTGCTAATTGTGGTGGGGGATTAGTTAGCTTCTCTACTGTTGAAAATAGCACATGGGCATTGTTCATATTCCTGCTGATGATATTGGAGAAGAAAGACTGTCTTGCTTTACGAATTTCATAATTATAAAGCATCTCTTTATGGATTTGATAATGGATGTGAAGTTTAGATTTGCGCCATTTTCTTTCAGTCTTTCTACATTCTCTCTTTAGCAGTTTAACAGCCAGGTACTGCTTCCATGGTGCTTTCTGCTTATCATTGACTCTTTTGATTTTGAATGGAGCAATATCATCCATAATTTGGGTCATATTTAAATTAAAAATTTCCAGTAAATCATCTACAGAGTCTGACATTTTGGTTGAGTTCTGAGAGAGAGCTTGCTCAAAGAGAGCACGTGTTGTCTTTTATGACTCTCCTACCTATAGTCGTTGAGCTGTTCTGAATGTGAGGAGACATAGAAACATCAAAGAAAACACAGAAATGATCGGATAAGGCCAGGTCAACAACAGTAGTAGAAACAGTAAGACCCTTTGTGATGACGAGGTCAAGAGTATGACCACGAGAGTGGGTCGGCCCCTGTACATGTTGTACTAGGTTGAAGTTGTCAAGTAGTTCTTTGGCATAAGTGTTATCAGTATTATCTACATGCAAGTTAAAATCCCCAGATATAATAAGACAATCAAACTCTAAGCAAATGACTGATAACAGTTCACCAAACTCTTCAAGAAAGACTTTGGCTGAATGTCTCGGAGGCCGATAAATAGTTAATAATAATATGTTAGGAGAGCATGTAACAAGTGCACATAAGTGTTCAAAGGACTTAAAATCACCAAGTGAGGATTGTTTACATTGAAAAGAGACTTTGAATATATTTGCGATCCCTCCACCTTTCCCTTGTCGGGTAACATTCAAAAAATTAAAATTTGGGGGAGCTGCTTCGATAAGGGTGGTAGCACTATTTGCTTGATCCAGCTAGGTTTCAGTTAGAAGCAAAAAATCAAGATTGTGTTTACAAATAAGATCATTAATTAAAAATGACTTGTTTAAAAGTGATGACCAATCCACCTATAAATAAAAATAAAGCAAGAAGGAAATATATTTTTTACTTTATTGTTTTTGCCATTCCCTTTTGCTTTTCCTGATTGCTTTTTTTTTCTTTTTTTCCTCTATTGCTTTGCCATTTGTTTGAGTGGCCAAACTGTCAATCAGCTGGCTTTGGATGAGCCTTCCTGCCCAGGTCGAGTAATCAGTTCCTGCACAGATGAATCCAGCTTTGTGCAGTGTGACTGTGGTAGCAGTTTGAATCAAGGAGTGAAAGTTCCTGATGATATATTATCATCATCATAGTTCCTCTATGGATACGCTGCCCATTATCTGGTCTTATTCGTTTACAGTTTTAGTCTTTTTTATGGTGCTCTGTGGTAGTGGGGACGTCACTGAGTGTTGGCTCTGGGTGGGAAGGAATCAGGTAGAACTGCCAGGTAACACGTAACAAGTTCCAGCTGTGTTTGACAACTGGCAATTTATTTATGTCTGTCTCTTATATTCTTGCAGGGAAGCCAGTAACCAGAGAAAGAACTGAGCAATCCAACACTGTGTGTGTGTGTGTGTGGGGGGGTGCTTGACAGAGGTTTGCTGAATTCATGTGGTTATATCAGCTGTAGATGAATGATGGTTCTTGATGCAGTGCCATCTAACAGATCAGAGATCACAGGTGTTCCGCTTTGGTTTGCACCCTTGCCATTTATGTGCCAAAATTCCTCCAGATTGCTTGAATCATTTAAGATTCAAGAATCCGATTCTTTGAATCAGAGAGTGAAATATCCGAATCCCTTCATATCATTCTTTGAGAACCATTATTTTGAAACATTTCAATAATTTTCTCATGCATTTATTGACAAATCATTTGACAGATCTTTGGCCCATCTTTGTTACTCAAAGACTAGGGCTTTGCTGGATATGGATTTTGTACCAAATCATTATTATAATCACCTGTTGACATCACCTGTTTCAAATCACACCATTATTTCATTGTTTTACCTCATTATTTCAACATTTTTTAGAATGTGTTTGTGGAAGCAATGGTGTGGTTGAGTGCCAGTTTGTGAATGGAAAGTGAGGCCAGGGAAGGTTAGTGGCAAAATGATCACACCTGTTGTTAACTAATGGTGTGTGTGTGTGTGCGCGCGCGTACGTGCATGCGTACATGCGTGTTTCCAGTGATGGCTGAGCTGACAAGGGGGAAAGAGCTGAGAGGAGGGAGGCAGCTGGGCTTCGGCCCGAGTGTGTGTGTGTGTGTGTGTAGAATTGTGTGAAAAGTGATAATTGCTTTCATTAAAAAAAGGTCTGCCAAAGCAAAACCCCACCTGTCCCAGTGCTTCAGCGTCCACCACAATCAGAGAAGCATTACAGTGTTACAGGCCTGAAATGGAGGAATGGATGTATATTCACAAATGAAATGAAGAAGACCGGAAACACAAACAAAACATGAAATATCTTTTGTTCATACTGTCTGCAATGAAATACAAGTGAGTCAAGATGGCACCGCAAGAGTGGCAGCTAGTTGTAGTAGCTCCGAGCGTGTTTGTGTTTTGGTATGTTCTTGTACTTTTCTTGTTTCTTTCTGCACTACTCTCAGTCGGAAGTGTGCATCTAGGCAAGGGAGTAACTTTGATTTTGACATTGGTGGGGACACAAAAGTGATCCAAGGCAGAGCTTCCGAAAGGTGTGTTTTTTTTTTTTCCATTAGCAATCATAATTTCATGTCATGCAGGTCTTATAGGTTAATAAGGGCAGCTGTGACCTAATGGTTAGGGAGTTGGTCTTTGGATCCCAGGGTTGTAGGTTCAAATCCAACCCCTCTATCCATGGCTGAAGTGCCCTTGAGCAAGGCACCTCACCCAACATTGCTAGAATCTGCTGATTTATTACTTTTACACCACACAATTCCTAATTTGTGTTTAAGCAGTCGTTCTGTCTCTTCCACAGAAATACATGAAAATAAGAATTAAAAACTTTAAGCATTTTTAGCATTAAATATTGTTTTTTTTTAATTCAATATCTGTATTGTTTGACATTGGGGAGGGGTGTCTCAAAATTCACTTATTGAGTGCCTTATTGAGACACTCATAAATAGGTGCTCCTGGTGGCATTTTCTATTCTGTAATTAAGCTCAAATTTAGTTAAAATGATATTTGGATATATAATTTAGTGATTGCCTATTATAGCATGATTATGATTACATTAGTATTGCATTTGTAGTATACCCCCCATTTTTTTGTCTTTTTGTTGCCCCTCCATTTTCCATATTATGTCTTTTTGTTGCCTGTTTCTGTGTTCGTAACGTGTGTTATGATTTTCACTGCAGATGTGTTTGTGACTTCTTTTATGTTCGTGCTGCAGTTAACAATATTCGTCTGTAGGTGGCAGTAAATGACCATGGATTTGTTGTATCTAGCCAAGCCTGGTAGTAGTAGAAAGAGGTCTCTGTAAAACGGTGAACGCAGCAGACTCAGCAGCTGTCACACTGTTGATTCTGAAATGCAAGTCGCACATCTGCATGGCCATGCAGTAGCCTACATCTGACTACTTACATTCTGTAAAACCATTAGGTCTATAAATTTGACATTCATTCATCGAGGATATTATCTAACACCAAGTTACATTGCTCCAGCATTCCTTTTCTCTGCAGCTATGCAGTAGCCTAGCTCTGATGCGTCCTGTCACGTTGCTAAACCTGCCTAAGGAGCCGCAGCAATACTTTTATGAAGGGTTTCCATACATCAAAAGGATTTTGTTGAGTTTTTAAAGCTCGACGGAAACCCTGCACTTACATTCTTGACTTTGAAGAAGAATAAACGAATATCTCGTTTCTTGGGAGGGGGGCCGTCATCCATGATACTCAAGTCAGCATGCGAGTCATAGGGCAAGCATGCATGGACATCGAAGTCCAGCTCAATTTGTAGGCTGACGGAGAGTGGGGGGTGCGTGGGGTAGGTCAGGTGTGTACGTGTGAGATACGGGGGGTTGATGGGCAGTCACGGCTGCTGTGGGAAGTGTGCTGCTTTTACAGCAGATGGAGTGACAGCTGGGATAGCCAACCATGTAAGTTAGCGAGAAACAGGTAGCTAATCAGAGAATGATATCTATGTTAGAGGGGGGATTATTAGCAGTGTCATACATTTAACCCTTTGTGTGCCATATAATCATTGCTCAGGTTAGGACATCGGTTTTATTGATCGTGATTACACAGTAGCGGCTGAATATTGGTAGGGACACGTCCCTAGTGTCCCTACCCAAAATTACGCCCTAGCATCTAGGGATGCACTACTCGCGAGACTGTGCATTTGTATTGTTCTCTTTTTCTTTCTGGGGCTACTTAAATCGGCATCAGCGGACCCTTTTAGCCACGGCTCCATTGTTTACACTCGGGAGCAGCTGTTAGCACTGTGCAACCTGAAGCACATAAGGCCACACTCCCGGTACTCCCTCTGCAGCCTGGTTAGCGCCTCCATCTTATTAGGGAGAGATCTTACGTTTCCCATGATGACAGATGGTATGCATGGTTTATACCGTCTTTTCTTCTCCTGGCACTTCAATCCAGCTCTGCATCCCCTTCTCCTTAATTCCACAGGGATCACCGGTCTTTCCTGTGAGACTTGGCTGAATGAACTCTCACCGGACTCACACGTCACTCTGGACGGATTTCAACTCGTGAGAGCGGACAGGAAAGCCAAAGAGAGCGGTAAGCGGAAAGGAGGGGATATAGCGATGTTTGTGAATGACAGGCAGTGTAACCCGGGGCACATCAGGGTAAAGGAGCAGCATTGCAGTAAAAACATTGAACTGCTAGCGGTTACAGTTCAGGTAGAAATTAAAACATGCTGCACCCTTCTGTTAGCAGTAGGCAGCGAGTGAAGTCTGCTGAATGAGACTCAGAGTAATGAACCTTTTAGTGAATCACAACTCGAAGTGGGGCTTCATCTGCCACACCCTCTTATTCTCGATACACACTTCAGAGCCTCATTTGGCCATCACTATTGGACAAGGTTGAACAAAATATTGTGATTTGTTAGTGGCGAGCAAGCAATTAATTATTTGTTGATGCCGAAAGCAGAGGCAAATAGTTGTTTGCAAGACACCAGTAAATCACAATATTTTGTGAAAACTGAGTTCAATAATCGTTTTATCATTCATTTTTTTGAAATACTGATTATAAAGTTTGTGTGACAATTCAAACGATGACAAATAAATTGATGCACGTTAACAAAAGTGCAATGTACCTGCGCATGAGCAGACCATTATTTGTAGGCAGTTATTTACAGTTCGCTCAGCCAATCAAAACGGCGTAAAAATGATTTGAATGATAATTAACAATTATTCGAACAATTATTCAACTTCATCCCAGTTATTATTCACCGATATTCACTGAGCTTCAGGCGGATAATTGTTTTAGTATAAATACACAAGTGATTATTTAAAAAAAAATCATTTAAAAATCATTTATTTCAAAAGCAGCAGGCAAATGTAATGCACACAGACGTGTGTCACTTATCTATGCCGACTCACATAAAATACTTTATTTTGAAATAGATAAATAAATCACAATTCCACCGTACTTTTGAATAGTTTTAGTCCAAATTTCATTGCATCTTTAGTGCTTTAAGAACAGCAATTTTTTTTTCATAATCTGTAATTCTTCCTCACTTACAGTGACAAAGCGATTGGCCGCCATTTTGCCAAGTCTCTCGAGGTGATTATCGAGAAATAATCCGAGTTTCGTGATCAATCAGTGCACGATTTCTGATAATCACCTCCATATTTATACTAAAACAAAATATCCAACACACAATACATTTCTGGAGTTGTTGACTCGCTAAATATGAAAGAAAAATGTCGAGAGCATATTCTAAAGAAGCATGGCTTACTGTTTGTTCAACCATTTTTTAATTACATTGTTAATTTGGGACACATTTTCACTGATTTAAGTTTTTACTTTCTCCTCAGTGACACATTTAAAGTCATTTATTTGTTGCATTTTTATTAATGACATAAACAAATCAAATTTCAGTAACAGGATTTTAAAAAAACCTCCAATTTTACCATCAACATATTCTATATTGTATAAACATATTAGAAATTTTATATTATATATTTTCCAAATTATTTTTTTCTACAATTCTGTATGAACAGATAAAATTAAGAAGAACAAGAAAAAAACATAAATACAAAATAAAATTTTATGAACCTGAATTGATTGAGGAATCAGTTTTACAAACAGATAAACAAATGGTGCAATTGTGACAAGGAAATTAAAACATTCATTTTCTGGTCATAATTCATTCAAACATATATTTGCTGCTCTGATCAGAAGTGTCAGAATACACCGTGATATCCTTAAGATTTCATCACTTGAAACAAGTGTCCAATGGAAAGTAGAAAATCAGTAAATATGTATGAATTTGGAAACATAAAGCCAAAAATTCTGTATTTGGATGTTACAGTTAAATTGTTTACTCACACTGTTACAGTTAAATTGTTCAGTTAAGACACACTCAATAGAGAGGCCTCTGCAGTACAGTTTATTGGAAAATCATTTCTTTGTTTAACGCAGAAAACATAATAGGCAGTCACAGCTTCTATTTTTTTTCATTTTGATTATAAAATGTGATATAAATCCTCTGTAATATCCTTCTACATATGGAAATTTACTGAACATGTAAAATTTCATGAAAGCAGGTTATCTGGAACCTGAGACTTTTGATTCTGGGGGAAATAGATTTTTGGAGAGGGGGGAAAAAACAGCAACAGATTTTAATGGAAATGGTTTTAGAAATACAAATTTGGTTTAACATGTTTCCACTCAGGGGCAGCACGGTGGTGTAGTGGTTAGCGCCGTCGCCTCACAGCAAGAAGGTCCAGGTTTGAGCCCCGTGGCCGGTGAGGGCCTTTCTGTGCGGAGTTTGCATGTTCTCCCTGTGTCCGCGTGGGTTTCCCCCACAGTCCAAAGACATGCAGGTTAGGTTAACTGGTGACTCTAAATTGACCGTGAGTGTGAATGGTTGTCTATGTGTCAGCCCTGTGATGACCTGGCGACTTGTCCAGGGTGTACCCTGCCTTTCGCCCGTAGTCAGCTGGGATAGACTCCAGCTTGCCTGCAGAACAGGATAAAGCGGCTAGAGATAATGAGATGAGATGTTTCCACTCATTATTTTCTCAGGAAATTGACATGTACACTCACTGGCCTCTTTATTAGGAACACCCATACACCAACAGTTTTATGCAGTTATCTAATCAGCCAATCCCTTGACAGCAGCACAATGCATACAATTGTGCAGATACAAATGAAGAGCTTCAGTTAATGTTCACCAAATAGAATGGGAAAAAATATGAAATATTCCCACCATCCATTGTAAAATTCTAATTCTGGATCATGTGCAAAGTCAGCTTAGACAGCTTTTACAAACTGAAACTACGATGCTTACTGCTTGTATTCTTAAACCTGCTCGTAAAAAGCAAGCACCTGTCCTGAAAAAGCACTTTTCACCATCTTCTACCCAACTGCTCTCATTGAACAATGAAGCAACAAATGCTTCCTGATGCATGCCCCAAAAGTGTGAGAAGCATGCCAGAGACTCCATGTCAGGAGATTGGGTTGTTTTATTTGCAAAACCCTTGAAGCTCACCAATTGCTTTTCATGCAAATGGGAGTCAAAATACACTCCCCCAGAATAAAAGTCCATTTCTGGTGCAGTCGCTCGCTTAAAAATAAACAAACAACCAATGGAAACTTAGGCATGGTTCCAGAGAGCAGGCCAGGAAGGGCAGTTTGGGGGCCCTGTGGTAGTTAGTTGGACAAACCCTGCTATGCAGCTGGGGCATTAGCTCAAGTAGTAGAGTGCTTGCTTTGTAGGTAAGTGGTAGTGGGATTGATGCTCATGTTTTCCAAAACAGCAACTGCCACCTTGCTTGCATTTTAGAATGAAAAACTTTCTTGTCATCTTGCAAACCATCTGAATCATCTGCACTTTCAGCCAAGTCAAGATCAAATTTCTTTCACCACATTCAAAGCAGCACATCTGTGAAAACAGCCACTACTTGGATTAAACCCACAACCTTGGCACTGTTTGCAACAATGACCAAATCAACTAACTGCACACTACGTTTCTGCTGATTTGCTCCTCTGATGAGCTCCGAAGGTTAGCTTACACAGATTCCTTTCAGTTTGCTTGTCTTTATTTCTTGAATTGCTGGCTGACCTCAGTAGTGTGCAGTTAGTTGATTTGGTCATTGGTGCGAACAGTGCCAAAGTTGTGGGTTTAATCCAAATAGTGGCTGTTTTCACAGATGTGCTGCTTTGAATGTGGTGAAAGAAATTTGATCTTAACTTGGCTGAAAGTGCAGATGATTCAGATGGTTTGCAAGCTGACAAAATTTTTTCTCTATAAAATGCAAGTAAGGTGGCAGTTGCTGTTTTGGAGAACATGGGCATCAATCCCACACCCTCTTACATTTTAAGCAACACTCTACCACTTGAGCTAATTTCCCTGCTGTGTCTCAGGGTTTGTCCAACTAACTACCGCAAGCCCTCCAAACTGCCCTTCTTGACCTGCTTGTTGCTCTCTGGAACCATGTCTGAGTTTCCATTGGTTGTTTGTTTATTTTCAAGTGAGCGACTGCCCAGAAGCGGATTTTATTCTGGGGGAGTGTATTTTGACTCCCGTTTGCATGAATACCAGGTGGTAAGCTTCAAGGGTTTTGCCACTAAAACAACCCAATCTCCTCACATGGAGTCCCTGGCATGCTTCTCACACTTTTGGGGCATGCCTCAGGAAGCATTTGTTGCTTCATTGTTCAATGAGAGCAGTTGGGTGGAAGGTGGTGAAAAGTGCCTTTTCAGGACAGCAGCTTGCTTTTCACCAGTAGGTTTAAGAATACAAGCAGGTAAGCATCGTATTTTCAGTTTGTACAAGCTGTCTCAGCTGACTTTGCACATGAGTGAGAGTTGGAATTTCATAGTGGATGGTGGGAATATGACAAGCCTGTTGAAAAATGTGAGTCGGAGATACTGAGGTCAGTCAGCAATTCAAGAAATAAAGACAAGCAAACTGAAAGGAATCTGTGATAGCTAACCTTCGGAGCTCATCAGAGGAGCAAATCAGCAGAAAAGTAGTGTGCAGTTAGTTGATTTGGTCATTGTTGCAAACAGTGCCAAGGTTGTGGGTTTAATCCAAGTAGTGGCTGTTTTCACAGATGTGCTGCTTTGAATGTGGTGAAAGAAATTTGATCTTGACTTGGCTGAAAGTGCAGATGATTCAGATGGTTTGCAAGATGACAAATTTTTTCTCTTTAAAATGCAAGCAAGGTGATAGTTGCTGTTTTGAAGAACGGGGGCACCGATCCCACTACTGCTTACATGTTGTTACATTCTGGTGGCCAGAATGGACAAGCGGGTTAAGCGAAAAAGGACACGTCTACCCATCTTAAGTCTAAACAAATTCCAATCTTATCTTGGCTCTCCCAGCACTGCCTTCAAGGCCGTCGCTGTAGAAACACGATTCTCCCCCTGGAGTTCACTGCAGTGAGACACTCTCTCTGTGTGTTTTTTTTCCTATACTTTCTTCTGTCTGTACTATGAAAGCTAAGTCGAACCGGAGTCAAATTCCTCGTGTGTGTAACATACCTGGCAATAAAGTGCTTCTGATTCTGAAACAAGCACTCTACCACTTAAGCCAATTCCCCTGTGGTATGTTAGGGTTTATCCAACTACCACAAGCCACCAAACTGCCCCTTCTGACTTGTTTGTTGCTCTCTGGAACCATGCCTGAGTTTCCATTGGTTGGTTGTTTATTTTTAAGGGTTCGTGGTTGCTTGGCTCTGTGGGTGGCTCCAGACCAGTTTGTCTCACTGAAGGCTGAACACCACTGCTGCCTGAAACATCACAAAAATGAGGAAATAAGAAATGCCACAACTGTGTAATTTTTGTGGCATGTTTGAGATCTGACAATTATTTCTTCACCCACACCTAAAGATTTGTGATATAAGCTATTATATCCTTATTATTCTGGACAGAATATAGGCTATATATCTCATGGATATATAAATTAAATAATCAAACAGCTGTATTTCAATTGTCAATGGCAATGCTGTTGACCGCAGCAGTGATTTCAATACTGCATTTTTTCTTACTTTCTATGATGCTACTTTTCTGGCTGCCAAATAGAAATAATTTGTTCAGTTGGACATTTGAGCTTCTATTTGGAGGGTGGAGAAATGTTTCTTCTTGAACGTATCACACCTCTCCATGTTGGAAAGTCTTGGGCACAGCCTCTGAACCGAGAATATTTAGGGGTGTGATATTTAAATGACGATGGTTTTCAGATGCCACATTTATCAATGGCCAACCATTCTTATGCCGTGATTGGTCAGATAGGAATGTTTCACGAATCACACATGAACACTGTCGTATTCTGATTTCTACACTCAGACCTGGTTTCTATACAAGATTGGTAAATGATGGCCATTATTTTTGTTTATACTTGTGACCATTTAGTGGAATTCCACAAGTTTCACCTATTTTTATAATCACTGTGTTTCTGTGTAAGCTGCATTTTTTTCTTCACTACTATTTATCGCATATTATTCTTGCAAAAATAAAAAAAATAAAAAAAATAAAATGCACATTGTAGGACTGTTGTGAAAAGTAAAAACTGAATCAGGAAAAAGGTTGAATGCTCATGTTTTCTGGTCTTGTCCCGATATTCAGACTTTCTGGAAGGAAATGGCAACAACCATTTAAAAATATTGGGGTTTTAATATCAGTACAATTTTCACATCCCTCTATCTTGGACATATTGCTGATGGATTAAGTAAAGATGACACTTTCCTCCAAAAGACAGTGTTGGCCACAATAAAAAAAAGCCATTACATAATACTGGCTTGAGAAAAATTGCCTGTTGCCTTCTTTGTCAATATTGTTAAACAACTACACCTTCTCCAACAGGTGACTTCCTCCATACGGCTCCAAAAAGAGCTGGGAGAAAAACTGTGGGAAACTGGTGTGTTTTTCCATAATTATTCTCTGTCTGGATATTCTGTTTTGAATTAGGCAAATCTATGTTTATTTACTGATCGTCACATGATCTCGTTATTTCTCTCTTTTTTCCTTTGTGCTTTTTTCTTAACTGCTTCTTACTAGCTGTTCCTAACGTGAAAAAAGGTTTATAAATAAAAATTTTAAAAAAAGAGAATTCAGTAAAATTAGGTTCGAAGAGCATGCAAATTATGGATCTTATTAGTTCATTTGTCTTCAGTATAATAAAACTGCTTTACTGTTTTATGATACTATTATACAACATGCTGCATCAATATAATCCCTTTATAAATATTCAGACAGAAAGAGAGACTCTCATCAAAATTTCTAAAAATCATCAGCAGAACTGCCTACAGTATAAACAAAACTGTGTGAAAGTTTTTGTACAGTGCAGTTGGATTTCCTGTCACTGTGGGCTGCAGAGCACAGTAGTATAGTGCAGAGTCTGATACAGCAGCAGAGGAGATGAGCAGATCCACTTATTTCTTCTTTTCATCAACTTTAGCAGACATTCTTGGAGGAAGTTTGAACAATATAAAGTAGGAACTCAGGTGTAGATTTTGGATGCTGTATGTACCATTGCAGGTTGTTGACTGTACCAGTGAATTTTCTGTAGCTGCAGGACAGAGTGACATCATCACCTTCATGTCCAACTTCACGAGTGAAAAGTGGCTCTATTGAATCTGCCATGGAGTCACCTGTCATAGAGGACATAATGTTTTTAACCTTTACATAATCAAGCCAGAACTACACAAGTCAGCCCCCCATTCTGCTGTTTCTTAAAACCACACAGATTAATTAATCATTAATTCAACACATATTTTTGAATTAAAAGAAAAAATCAAAACTCACCAAGTGAAAGCCACAGACATATTAATATAACAGTGAACATGATGAATGGTCTTAGCTGAATTAAAATATTCTGAGGATTTTCTGTAAGCTAATATGGAAACATCATAAAGGTTCAAGAAGCATCATGAAGCTCCGCCCCCACAACATCACATGATAGTGTCACTTACAGTGTTGTCAGATTGAGTTGCTGCAGCATCCTGGCTTTACATTCAATTCAATTTTATTTGTATAGCACTTTTAACAATAGACATTGTTGCAAAGCAACTTTACAGAGCTATATCAAAGCCAGATATAAATTTATGCCAGTTGAGCAAACCTGAGGTGAAAGTGGCAACTCTTGAGACGACAAAATGAAGAAACCTTGAGGGAACCCATCCTCATTTGGGTGATAACAGACAGCGTGATTATAAATATCTCACTTCTATAACTGTGCCCTATATAGTGCAAAGGGGCAACTGTGTAACCAGGAAATTCATTGCAGTTTTGGCATGAAGCCTATTTTGTTGAAGTTATTGTAGGTAGAGTCCCTTCTAGAAACTACATTTCCCATCAGCCCACTTCCGCATTGACCTGCATCACGCCAGGGCGGGATCATCTACGTCATCCTCCAGGAAGGCATAACCCGCCTGGAAGCGCCTAGCTCTTGGTCTCTCGTGTCCGGATTCCAAGCGGTCTGGACGCATAAAGAGATACCCTACACCAGAAAACCAGATAAAGATGTCTTTTCTTTTTCTTTCTTGCAAGATCCATGAGTTAGCGCGATTTCTTGTTTACCACTGGCCACGGTAAAAATCCAGAATAGCATGATTTTAAACTCAGTGAGTTACAACCGGTTTCATTCATTAAGTACGTACGACTGCAGCTCAAAGCAGTTAATTTATAATTAGGAGCGACCAGAATTCCTCCTGATTAAAGCGCTGTGCACAGTATTAATCAGAGACTTTGATTTCCATCACGACTGTCATCGGATCAATCAGTTCTCTGTCCATGGATTCAACTCATGGAATCGACTCATGTGCTCCACAACGGCGAGACTCAGAAGTTTTAGAACATCTCCATAATCTCGCATATAAGCAAAATACTGGAAGTAAGACTGAAACATTTTGGGCATACATAAAGATCAGTCTTAGGAATTTAGCTTTTATTGAAATAGTGTGAATTTAAACCCAGGTTTATCTGTTACACTGTTAAACACGCAGCGTGTTGATTTATTTTGTTCTATGTTCTCTCAATTGTTTTAATAGATAGATTGCTGCATGCTTCTTTGCTATCTTTTCCAACACCCTTAGTTTCATTATTATCAAGATTTCAGGGGATTTGATAATGTTATAAGTAGGTGGAATTCCTTTGTCTCAAGGCAAACCATGAGGGGATCTTCATCTTCCCCCAACACCTCGGATAACATTCCAAACTTTACATCCCCCTCACTCACACACACACACACACACGCTCAGAGATAATAAATTCATTTATTAAACAAACTGTGTTTTATTTGTGTGAACAATATCTGAAGTCCCCAATCTCCCAAAGAATTCAAAAAGGTGCAGATGATTTATGTAATATGGTAAGTGATTGTAATAATTTGGAATATACCATAATTTAGCTGTTTGGTAATTTATTATTAAGCACCAGGATTAATGGGATGATTTACTTTGAATGAGTCACTGATTCACTTTGAATGATTCACTGATTTGATTCACTTGAACGATTCACTTGAGTGATTCACTTCAAACGATTCAAATGAGACTGATTCATTTTAATTATTAACCTTCAAATTTAATGAGACTGATTTAATGAGATCACTTAATAATTACTAAATGCACCTACAGTAAATTGGTGCCCCGTGTGAGGAGATTGGTTTGTTGACTTCTTGAATATTGTTGCAACAACAGATAAACCATCAGTTTAATTCAGCAACTGCTAAGGTATATCCCCAGGTGTGTAAAACGGTTAACAGTAGCATGATAACCATATCACAAATACTCATAACCTATTCATAACTTAGGATAAGAGAGCATTTCCAAACAAATAAACCTTTTTAATTAATTACATGGTTAATATTAATTAATAAAAAATTAATTAATAATTAACTCATTGATTAATTAATTATCTAGTACCCAGCCTAAGCAAAATGGCATCCCCTCGTGTCTCAGGAATTGAAGACAACACTCAAGACGTGTCTCTCTTTGAGGTCATCGCAGACCTCATTCACTGCTCTGACTCCGAAAGGGCAAGCATTAAGGACATGAGTAGGCGTGAATGCCAAATTAACATAATCAACTCAATAAAACATATGAGAGATTCAAAGAGAACAACTATTGGTGTCCAAGCAGCACTCGGTAAGCTATTCTTATCATACTTCTGAGATACTGATTCAGAAATCAGACGCCTCCGCGGAGAGGTTGAAAGGCTGACCACCAGCAACGCCGAGCTGGCAGCCGATAATAATAATTTACATAGGGAGCGTGAGCTCTTGAAGACCTCCCTTGATGGTTGCGCCGAATGGCTAGAGAAAGCCGAAATGGCTGACAAGAAGGCTGCCCAGGAGCAGACCCCCCAAGAAGAGCGCGAGGGGCATGAAAGACCCCCAACAATGTGCCAAAGTTCAGAGCGGGAAGAGGCGTCCAAACCGGACACCGTAGATGACCTGGTCGAGAACCAGACACCCCGACAAACTCCAACCCGCTACACGACTTCGTCGTTTAGCCAGGGTGGAGCCATACTGTGCTCATCCCGAGCCCAGGACCATAGCACACCCAGGTCAGTGTGCTACAGTATCCCTGATCAATCTTTGGATGAATCAGGCTATGAATCTAGTGCGAAACGGGAGCAACACCAGAGTAGCTTAGATAGTGAGTGCTCAGAAGAGCCAAGAAGGTTGCACAAGGACGTGCACCAAACCCTTTGCTTATGGCAAATTGACCTACTTGCCAAAGATGTCAAACGATTTGATCCCAACAATCAAAGAACAAATGTGAATGATTATTTGCGAGAAATTGACCGATGCCTGATGGACCTGCCGAACGCCACAAAGCGAGAAAAACTTAAACTAATCTGGAAGACCTCCAGTAGCAGTGTTCGTGCCTTTTTAGAGACTCTACCCCCAAACATTCGCGATAGTTACTCGAAACTTCGCAATTACATGAGGGAAGAATATGCGCTGTACACGGATGAAACCTCCACGACATTGTGTGCTATACAAATCAAACAAAAATGGTCCGAGGCACCTCATGAATATTATAGACAGCTACATACTGCCTATTTCCAGGGTAGTAGCGCACCATGCTTGGAAGAAGATAGAGGCTTCAAATCCCTCTTCTTACATAACCTCCACCCAAGCGTGCGGACTCAAGTCACACTAGCGTGTCGACAGGGTTTCCACTCAATGAGGAAAATTAGGCAACTAGCCCAAATGACCTGGGAGACCATCGTCAAAACCGCAAATGGAAACGATGATGACCCCAGAGTCCTTAAGCTCCAGGATGCAGATGAGCCCCCACTAGCCTTAGAAGGAGGTGAAGCTCCAAAAGGGGGACCCCCCTGGAGAAATCCCGGTCCAAACCACCCCTTGCCGAGCCATCACCAGGGTGAGCAAAAAAATCGGCAAGGTAAGGCCAGGAGGGACCGAAGGCAAGTCCACAGTGACTATGGCAACCGCCCATTACATGAAAAGGGTCGTAGGGAACAAGGCGGTTGGCAGCAAGACCGTCATCCCCGCTCTGGCCAGAGACGGCAGGAGCGTTCCGACCGTAGATCTAAACGTAAGGGTAGAGATGACCAACACAGTGACTCAGACCAACCTGGTAAGATCCGCTCAGAGCTGGATTCTTTAAAAGCCCAGTTGGCTGAGATTAAAGAACTGTTACAAAAGAGGTCAGACCCCTCAACAAAATAAATCGAAATGAGCGTAAAGAACAAAAGGCCTACTATGACCGAAAAGCCTCCCATCACAAATATCAAATAGGTGACAAAGTCCTATATTTTAACTTTACCAAACCGGTAGGAGTTTTAAAAAAAAAAAGTTCCTACCACACTGGTCGAGACCTTTCGATCGTGGGAAAACCGTTCCCCATCGCGTATCGCATTAGGACATCCAGACCTAATCAAATGCTCTCATATCAATGGGTCCATAATAATTGAAGCAAACCTTTTGAACAGTCCTCACTCCAAAAGGGGGTGGACGATAGCTAGGCCCATCCTGTCCACCTAGCTTGTACGCATCACTCACCCATAAGCGTACACTAACATTCCCGGTCAGACTTCACCAACCCAATGAAGTAATAACCCTTCGGTATAACATGGTAGATGAAATACTAAAATCCGCTATTATTACTAGTGTGTATTCATCGCAAATACACCTGGCATATAGTCTTGGCAGTGCTATCCTCATTTTTGTGAATCCACAAGACTTAGAGATGTGCACCTCCACTAAAGACATCCACTGGGTCTGCCCAGATGATCCATACATAACACTACACGCCAAGCTGGATAAGATGGTCTGCATCCCTGATAGCTTTAACCGCAGTAGCGCACGCTTTCCGGCCAGACCACCCACTGCTATTACTCCTCTAGAAGATTAGGTTTGCCAACCCAAACACTAATACTTCTTTCCTTCCTTCATTTCTTCTCTTTTCTTGTTTTTTTATGCATAGGAAATTAAACACTACATGCTTCATGTTTACTGTTTATTTTTTTTTTTTAGATGTGATTTTGATCTAGTTAGTTAGATAGTGATCATATGCCCAAAATGCCTATAGTGATTATATGCCCAAAATGCCTCTGGCTCCAACTGTCTTACTGGAACTCATGAGTTTACACAGTTTTCGCAGGACACCATGGACTGTGCAAAGCAAGGCTACCTCAAGGACTATGGACATGCGGACTGTACGGTACTGTGCTCTCAGTGCTACGACTCCATCATACCCCTGAGACCAAAAGGGGGATTGTAGGTACAGTCCCTTTTAGAAACTACATTTCCCATCAGCCCACTTCCGTGTTGACCTGCGTCATGCCGGGGCGAGATCATCTACGTCATCCTCCAGGAAGGCATAACCCACCTGGAAGCTCCTAGCTCTTGGTCTCTCGTGTCCGGATTCCAAGCGGTCTGGACGCATAAAGAGACCCTCCACCAGAAAACCAGATAAAGACGTCTTTTCTTTTTCTTTCTTGCAAGATCCATGAGTTAGCGCGATTTCTTGTTTACCACTGGCCACGGTAAAAATCCAGAATAGCATGATTTTAAACTCAGTGAGTTACAACCGGTTTCATTCATTAAGTACATACGACTGCAGCTCAAAGCAGTTAATTTATAATTAGGAGCGACCAGAATTCCTCCTGATTAAAGCGCTGTGCACAGTATTAATCAGAGACTTTGATTTCCATCACGACCGTCATCGGATCAAGAAGTTCTCTGTCCACGGAATCGACTCACGGAATCGACTCACGTGCTCCACAATGGCGAGACTCAGAAGTTTTAGAACATCTCCATAATCTCGCATATAAGCAAAATACTGGAAGTAAGACTGAAACATTTTGGGCATACATAAAGATCAGTCTTAGGAATTTAGCTTTTATTGAAATAGTGTGGGCGGCACGGTGGTGTAGTGGTTAGCGCTGTTGCCTCACAGCAAGAAGGTCCTGGGTTCGGGGCCGGCGAGGGCCTTTCTGTGTGGAGTTTGCATGTTGTCCGTGTGGGTTTGCTCCGGTTTCCCCCACAGTCCAAAGACATGCAGGTTAGGTTAACTGGTGACTCTAAATTGAGTGTGAATGGTTGTCTATGTGTCAGCCCTGTGATGACCTGGCGACTTGTCCAGGGTGTACCCTGCCTTTCACCCGTAGTCAGCTGGGATAGGCTCCAGCTTGCCTGCGACCCTGTAGAAGGATAAAGCGGCTAGAGATAATGAGATGAAATAGTGTGAATTTAAACCCAGGTTTATCTGTTAAACACGCAGCATGTTGATTAATTTTGTTCTATGTTCTCTCAATTGTTTTAATAGATAGATTGCTGCATGCTTCTTTGCTATCTTTTCCAACACTCTTAGTTTCATTATTATCAAGATTTCAGGGGATTTGATAATGTTATAAGTAGGTGGAATTGCTTTGTCTCAAGGCAAACCATGAGGGGATTCACCTTCCCCCAACACCTCAGATAACATTCCAAACTTTACATCCCCCTCACACACACACACACACACACACCCTTGCTCTCCCTCACACACACACACACACACGCTCTTACACACACATACACCATATCATATTTGTATATAATGATTCCAACTGATTATCCATTTTTATCTTTGTTATAATAAATTCATTTATTAAACAAACTGTGTTTTATTTGTGTGAACAATATCTGAAGTCCCCAATCTCTCAGAGAATTCAAAAAGGTGCAGATGATTTATGTAATATGGTAAGTGATCATAATAATTTGGAATATACCATAATTTAGCTGTTTGGTAATTTATTATTAAGCACCAGGATTAATGGTATGATTTACTTTGAATGATTCACTGATTTGGGGCGGCACGGTGGTGTAGTGGTTAGCACTGTCGCCTCACAGCAAGAAGGTCCTGGGTTCGAGCCCCAGGGCTGGCGAGGGCCTTTCTGTGTGGAGTTTGCATGTTCTCCCCGTGTCTGCGTGGGTGTGCTCCGGTTTCCCCCGCAGTCCAAAGACATGCAGGTTAGGTTAACTGGTGACTCTAAATTGAGTGTGAATGGTTGTCTGTGTCTATGTGTCAGCCCTGTGATGACCTGGCGACTTGTCCAGGGTGTACCCTGCCTTTCGCCTGTAGTCAGCTGGGATAGGCTCCAGCTTGCCTGCGACCCTGTAGAAGGATAAAGCGGCTAGAGATAATGAGATGAGATTCACTGATTCACTTTGAATGATTCACTGATTCGATTCACTTGAGTGATTCACTTCAAATGAGACTGATTCATTTTAATTATTAACCTTCAAATTTAATGAGACTGATTTAATGAGATCACTTAATAATTACTAAATGCACCTACATTATCAACTGCGTACTGATTGAGACTTGAATGTAAATCTGTTCATGGCAACTGCAGTCCTGAGCCATCATAGCAAAACTTTTGTATTAATTCTCCAAAACTATCTTCTAAGTGGATCTTTAGGCTGTCCATAAGGCGTCATCCTCCACAGGAGTGAAGTGATGAGAACTTCAGCCAGAAGTAACACATCAGGTCAGCATCACTGGTACAGTTAGGTCCATATATATATTTGGACACTGACACAAATTTTTTTACCTGTTTACTGAACAGTGGCGGCTGGTAGTCTTTCAAACAGGGGAGGCTGATTGGTTACGATATTTCCAGATTTTAAAAGAAAAAACACATCAGTTTTGCCCATACTCTTGCCTCTGATCTGGCTGATTGTTGGCAGCATCACAAACTGTGAAATAACAGGTTCTTTTGGCCCATTAGCCTACTGTCCAATATACATAATGGTGGTGTTGGGGGGGGAGTATATTTTAACATTTTATATTTTAAAATTGTGGCATGTTGTTTAAAAATTGACCTCGGCTGTGTTTTTGTTTAAAAATGTTTTCCAAGTTGTAGCTGTGTTTAATTCATATCCAGAAAAACATATATTCCAATATAATATACTCAGCATAAACATTTTAAATAGATTCTATATTTTTGGTCCATCCATGACATATTACTAAAGTAGCCTATTTACTGTTGTTGATGTGGGTCACTTGCTGTTAGCCAATTCACTTTCTCGTACCAGGAGAGCTGAAAGGAACGAGTATTATTCCCTACCTTTTTCACCAAGTCAATTTGAGGTGTTGGTCTACCCTCCTCTTTAATTTAAATTTTTTCCTTGAAAGGAAGACTGGCAAATGGCTTCACCAAAATTAAATCAGCGATGCTTGTCATCCGTGCGCAGCTTTCTTGCTAGCTGACTAGCCCCCTCAAGTTCAGTCACTCAAATAAACAAAATTTCTGGAACTAAGATAGCAAACTTGACAACACTATATTTACACTTTATTTACAATGAAAATATATACAAACTAAAAAAGCTGGTAGAAACCATATGTAATGAATGAAATCGAAATGTAAGCTGATCTCTTACAATACACCACAGCACTTGCGAATCCGCATGGGACTGAACTGATGTTGCCAGATACTGCTGACGTTATCCAGCCCAAAATATGTTCAAAACCCACCAAAATGCACTTAAAACCGCCCAATCTGGCAACACTGTACCGCTGCCTGTCTATAGTTGAAACTAGCTGTCAATCAAAGAAAATATCCGGCCGCTTTCACCAATCACCAGTCTCCTCGCGGAAACTGCCATGTCCCTCCCATGTGAGGCTTGGAGTCCGTGGGTGGGCATTTTCGCAGTATTTGTCCAATAACTGTCTTGCATTTTGAGATTGAAAAGCACATAGCTCCCAAATGCCGTTGAAGTCCACTGAGGCTGGGAGTCCATGAGACTCCGTGGGTGGGTATTTTCGCAGTATTTGTCCAATAATCGTCTTGCATTTTGAGATTGACAAGCACAGAGCTCTCAATCCACTGAGGCTGGGCTGCATCGCGCTGTCACAAGGGGGAAAAACACACGCACACATTAGGCGAACTGGGGAAAGTTATAACAGAATGATTTCGCACTGTAGTTGGGTTGAGCACATATATTTCTATGATTCTGGATCTGAAATAGCAATGTTATAAGGTCGGCTATAACATAAGCCTAGCGCAATTCATCCTACACGATGTTTGTCATTTTTAGAGGAGGCTGAGCCTCCCTTGTTGTCTTAGAGCAATCGCCCGTGTTACTGAAACATAGTCAGGTTATAGTTATATAATGGACATAAAGTCCAGACTTTCAGCTTTCATTTGAGGGTATCCACATTAAAATTGGATGAAGGGTTTAGGAGTTTCAGCTCCTTAACATGTGCCACCCTGTTTTTAAAGGGACCAAAAGTAATTGGACAATTGACTCAAAGGCTATTTCATGGGCAGGTGTGGGAAATTCCTTCGTTATGTCATTCTCAATTAAGCAGATAAAATGCCTGGAATTGATTTGAGGTGTGGTGCTTGCATTTGGAAGATTTTGCTGTGAAGAAAACATGCAGTCAAAGGAGCTCTCCATGCAGGTGAAACAAGCCAGCCTTAAGCTGCGAAAACAACCCATCCAAGAAATTGCTACAATATTAGGAGTGGCAAAATCTACAGTTTGGTACATCCTGAGAAAGAAAGAAAGCACTGGTGAACTCATCAATGCAAAAAGACCTGGACGCCCACAGAAGACAACAGTGGTGGATGATCGCAGAATAATTTCCATGGTGAAGAGATACCCCTTCACAACAGCCAACCAAGTGAACAACACTCTCCAGGAGGTAGGCCTATCAATATACAAATCTACCATAAAGAGAAGACTGCATGAAAGTAAATACAGAGGGTTCACTGCACGGTGCAAGCCACTCATAAGCCTCAAGAATAAAAAGGCTAGATTGGACTTTGCTAAAAACATCTAAAAAAGCCAGCACAGTTCTGGAAGAACATTCTTTGGACAGACGAAACCAAGCTCAACCTCTACCAGAATGATGGAAAGAAAAAAGTATGGAGAAGGCATGGTACAGCTCATGATCCAAAGCATACCACATCATCTGTAAAACACGGCGGCGGCAGTGTGATGGCTTGGGCATGCATGGCTGCCAGTGGCACTGGGTCACTAGTGTTTATTGATGTGATACAGGACAGAAGCAGCCGGATGAATTCTGAGGTATTCAGAGACATACTGTGTGCTCAAATGCAGCCAAACTGATTGGTCGGCATTTCATAATACAGATGGACAATGACCCAAAACATAAAGCCAAAGCAACCCAGGAGTTTATTAAAGCAAAGAAGTGGAATATTCTTGAATGGCCAAGTCAGTCACCTGATCTCAACCCAATTGAGGATGCATTTCACTTGTTAAAGACTAAACTTCAGACAGAAAGGCCCACAAACAAACAGCAACTGAAAACTGCTGCAGTAAAGGCCTGGCAGAGCATTAAAAAGGAGGAAACACAGCGTCTGGTGATGTCCATGAGTTCAAGACTTCAGGCAGTCATTGCCAACAAAGGGTTTTCAACCAAGTATTAGAAATTCACATTTTATTTACAATTATTTAATTTGTCCAATTACTTTTGAGCCCCTGAAATGAAGGGATTGTGTTTAAAAAATGCTTTAGTTCCTCACATTTTTATGCAATCATTTTGTTCAACCCACTGAATTAAAGCTGAAAGTCTGAACTTCAACTGCATCTGAATTGTTTTGTTCACAATTCATTGTGGTAATGTACAGAACCAAAATTAGAAAAATGTTGCCTCTGTCCAAATATTTATGGACCTAACTGTATCTCAGGAGTGGCACATGTAGCACAATAGAGAGAGATTTGGTTTGCTCACTGTCATGTAATGGTTACGAACAGTGTACATTGTGTGCTGAGTGCTAGTGGGGACTCCGGCAAGACTAAATATGACAGCATAACTAAAAGGGAGAGTCAGAATGTAACAGAGACTTGAGGGCACCGTGATACATAAAGTGTACATAAGTCCACTCTACTGTCAACAAACCTGAGTGAACATGTAAGGGAGGGGACAGCATCCAAACATCCCATTTTACCATTACATGACATTACATTACAGGCATTTCACAGATCGACATACAACATACCTAGAGCAGCCTGCAGAGCAGTTGGGGGTCAAGGGCACTTCAAAATACTCTTCAAAACACTTATCAAAACACTCTCTGCCCAAGAATCCTCCAGATGTGCTACTTTATGTAATAAAAAGGCTTGACAAAACAACTATATTTTCAGCCAAGACTTAAACATTGAGACTGTGTCTGAGACCTGAACACTACTTGGAAGGCTGTTCCATAACTGGGGGGATTTGTGAGAGAAGGCCGTCCCTCTGCTGGAGCCTTAACTATTTGAGGTACCAACAGATAGCCTGCACCTTTTGATCTAAGTTGTTGTGATGAGTCATAAAGGACCAGAAATTCACTCAGGTACTGTGGCATGAGATAAAGTACATACAGCACAGACTCATCCATATTCTATATGATTGAGTATATGAGTAACCACATTAACAGATACAGTAAAGTACAACAACAACATTGGAGTTCTTATATATAGTCTATTTTGTAACTGCATAACAATGTCAGTGCATTGTATTGTTTAAAGACAAAGGCCCAAGCCTTTCTACATTCAAATGGCATGTTAGGAAATCAGTCCAGATGAGCCATATCACATTTAGAATTTCATTCATTTAACTAAGACTTTATTGCACACAACTGTACCAAAAAAAAAAAAAGACAAGTGCACAGTATGGAATGACCCAGAGGAAAATATTACTGCTCACAACAGTCTTGTCTTTGTCTCACATAAATAAATAAGATCTTACTGAATTCTGATCTGTTTCTCCTAAAATCCCTTTAGGAGCAAAATAATAGCAGAACGGTATTTCAAGATCTTAAGTTGGACTTAATTGAGCTTTGACAATAGACTATTTCTCATCTCTAGCCACTTTATCCTGTAACAGGGTTGCAGGCAAGCTGGAGCCTATCCCAGCTGACTACAGGTGAAAGGCGGGGTACACCCTGGACAAGTCGCCAGGTCATCACAGGGCTGACACATAGACAACCATTCACACCTACAGTCAATTTAGAGTCACCAGTTAACCTAACCTGCATGTCTTTAGACTGTGGGGTAAACCGGAGCACCCGGGAGAACATGCAAACTCCACACAGAAAGGCCCTCGCCAGCCATGGGGCTCAAACCCAGACCTTCTTGCTGTGAGGCGACAGCGCTAACCACTACACCACCATGCCGCCCTAGGCTAGTTCTTTGAAGTTTAAATTAAGAAGTAACATGATGAGACATTGGCCAGATCTTACTGAATTCTGACTTGTTCATCCTAAAACCCCTTTAGGAGAGAGAGAGAGAGAGCACAAGCAATGTAAGAGCTGATTTGTTTCTGAAAGAGAAAGATGAGACAGTTGTCAAAAGCAATATTTTCCTCTGGGGAATTATAAGACAACATATCAGTGCAGTGTTTTTTCTTAAGTTAAAGTAATTCTATTACAATTGCATCAGACATTTCAAAAATCAGCTAATATTTACCATCTAATGAGAGAAATTACATTTGTTCTATTTAGCAAGAGCAGTGAAATCAGGTGTATGTGTGGTCAGGGCAATACGCATACAATGGTGCAGCTTCTGGGCAGTGAGGGATGCGCAATTATTAGTTTTAATGATATTCATGTGTGAGAATGACGATTCGCATGTGTAAGTACTGCCAAACATTGTGAGGATAAAAAAAAGCAAAATCCCTTGAATGAGGGAGTTTCTCGTGGCTGACATCGTGAGTCCAAAACTATTCAGAACCTGCCAACTGATTCTGACCTGCCATTCAGATGACCTGACTGTCGCAGGTCATCTGATGACTGAATGTCAAGGAGTTCAAGTTGTAAAGATGCTTCATTTAATGATGTTACCAGCTCCTTTGCTTTCAGTGCAAACTCTGTCATTATTCACACAGAAAGGGTACTTCTCTGTCCCTTCACTGTTGAATTGCCTGTTTTCTGTGTCAACTTTTCACTTTTTTAAAGTAGAAAGAGACATTTTGTCTAACGTGCCAGCAGGAATAGGACCATAGTTAGAAGACGAGAGTGGAGAGCAGCACATGCGTCTGGACTTTTTTTTTTTTACACACTATTTAAAGGGCTGGTACAAATTGCCTCGTGGGCCAGACCTGGCTCGAGGGCCGCCAATTGAATAGCCCAGGTCTAGATCTATACAATATCTTCCTATTTCTATAGTTATTACTCATTTTCAGAGGGGAATAGGAGATATTTAGGTGTGGAAAGTACTCTGCATTATTCAATTTATGGTATTGATTTTTTTTTCTTTTTTTGGTCTGTAAGTGACAGCGCAGCGCTGATGTCACGCAGTGCAGAGGAGTGTCACGTATCCGCACTTTGGGGAAAACCCTGTCTAGTAGTAGAGTAGCCAATCACTGCATGCGACTGCTTATATCCAGTGAATGTGGATTTGATGGATTGTTCCAGTGATGATGCTGGGTGATGACACTGGACCCACTCCGCCATTCCTTCTGGAAGTCACGCGACAAACTGTTCCAGTGTCGCCAGGTCAAGGATTCCCTCAGCGTTGTGGTCGTTCAGTCTCAGCCACTTCCGGCAGGCGTCCCAGAGATGTTGGCTGAATGCAAAAGGCCGGTCAACCTCCTCTAATGTCAGCATCTGGAAGCACTGATGGTGTTGTTCTGGGGAGCAGCCGACACACTGCAGGATGGCTCACTTCAAGTCCGCGTATACAAACCAGATGTCGGTGGGGAGCTTCAAGTCCGAGTATACAGAACCAGCCACAGTTCATCTTTGACTCTCACACTCGCTTCTTCATTTTGTAGCAAAACCCAGTAGCCTTCATTATGTTTTTTTTAATCTGAAAAGTCTCTCTTATGGAATATGCTGCTCAGATACAGGGTTTTTTTTGTAACATTTAATTTTGTGCTGGGAAAAAAATAAAATTTGGACTCTAGAAAGTTTTTGTAACATTTAGACTCAATAATGAATGTAGAAGTCATAAAATAGAAATCTACAACAAAAATTTGTACTAAAAAATAAGGGGCCTAAGACTTTTGCACAGGACTGTATAGGCCTTTTATTTTACAATGTACAGTTTTATAACTTTAAATGGTGGAAATAATTTCTTAGATTTAACTACAAATTTAAGAAAGACCAGGGAAAAAAAACCTGTGATATAATGAGCCTTATATGTGAGTAGTTAGTATCGATTTATTATAAGGCTATGCTTCATTTCCAAATATATTACTGATTGATTTTTTTTTTCCAAAAGGGACTCACACAGTAGCTTAAAAAACCCTCTTTTGCAGCTCATAATGTGACTTATAGCTTAAACAGCTAGAGTAAAACCTAAATAAAGAAATGCTGCACAATTCACTGTATTCACACCTTTAATTCACACTATGTTTATAGCAGAACGGAGCCCCATGGGTATAGGGTGTGGAAACATACGGTAAAGAAACCCATCAAGTTGTTTTCTGATGGTTTTGGTCCTGTGTGTTTCTGCCACCACAGGAAAGCCAACAACTAATGAAGTGAACAGTGAAGTAGAGTAGTAGTCGGGACAGTATAGTAGTGAGTAACTTGTCGCTGTTGTCGCCCGACATTTTGTGCAACATAAGGAAACAGTATAGTAACTATAACGGTAAAGAAATAAAACAAAAGAGGCTGGCTATGATATAAGAAAATTCTACAACCCAGAAACAGATGGGAGCTACACTTTTAGGCAGTGCCTCAATCTTCCTCAATTACATGTGTAGTCATACAGAGAGAAAGGGGAGGACTGAAAGGAGGAACAACTTGAGAGAAAAGATATATAAGTTGGGGAAAGTTGACCTAAAAATAACATACAAATTGCACAAAAGCCAGAGAAAGGAAGCGGTTGAGACAGGATAAAAGAACCCACAAGTGTTCACTAACAAGGCTTACAAGGTAAATATTGATTACTATGCTTTAATTTAAGAAGGTATTGTGGCAGTGAGGGTGTGGTGGAGCATTGGCTGTGAATGGCCAGGAGTCAGGTTGAACCAATACGTAACCGGTGACAAAGTGTACCTGTGTCTAATTACTGGCTGTATATTAACGTGTGTCTCTTTTATACAGCCAGGAACGAGAGAGAGAGCTGTGACACTCCATCACACGTGTGTGTATATGTGGATTGTGTTTATGTTTTGTTATTAGTCACTGAAAAGTCATCTCATCTCATTATCTCTAGCCACTTTATCCTGTTCTACAGGGTCGCAGGCAAGCTGGAGCCTGTCCCAGCTGACTACGGGCAAAAGGCGGGGTACACCCTGGACAAGTCGCCAGGTCATCACAGGGCTGACACATTGACACAGACAACCATTCACCTAACCTGCATGTCTTTGGACTGCGGGGGAAACTGGAGCAAACCCACGTGGACATGGGGAGAACATGCAAACTCTGCACAAAAAGACCCTTGCTGGCCACGGGGCTTGAACCCAGACCTTCTTGCTGTGAGGCAACAGCGCTAACCACCATGCCACCCTGAACTGAAAAGTGTGAACAATAAAAAGAAATTGTGTAACTAACAAAAGTCACTCTCTGTTTGTGGCCATGTGTGTAAAGCTGCTTATGAGTGTGGCTGTTTTCTTCCTTCACCTTAACTGTGAGCTGATTTCTTTCTAAACTATATCAACCGGGAGCCGAGAATCTCTGTATAATACGTACAAAAATCAAATAAATGTAGTTTAATTCCCATTAGTTCCTGACTATTCATAAACCCTTGTATATAATTATTTCCAAAATACAAAAATAACCCCAGGTAGAAATATACAACTAGCACCAAGTATTTATAAAAGGCACCAACTATTGTTGTTTCTGATGCTGGTGTAGTGGTGCCTCCAAAGAGGAAATGGCTGTTTCTTAATTGTTTAAAAGGTATCAAATGATTGTGAATGCATGTACTTCTAAAACTTTTTTTTCTAGCTAGTGAGCTGGATGCAAATTAATATGAAATCATTTACATATTTAGCAGAATTTCTCATGTCAACAGAAGTAGCACTACCAATTTCATACTGCACATGCAAAATTAATGAGTTTTTCCCCCCAGAATATAAAACACTACATTTTCAGTTGCATGCATTTATTGATTTATTTTTTATGATCGATAAAAATGTCTTTTTGCCCATTCATAAGTCGAACATTGATAAACATTCTCTCTAGAGCATTTCCAAAATTTTGCTCCATTTTAACATTTCTCCATAAGGAACATACCATAACATACCATAAGGATGCAGCCAGGCATGTATAAATATGCTATTGTAAAAGATCCAGATTTGCAGGTTTGCACAGACATGGCAGCTTTAGGATTTCTGGGTGAGAAAACATATATTTGAAATTCTGAAATCAATCGTTTAAAATTGAAATCAGCAGCTGTGAGAAATTGTAATATAGTGGTCATTTCCTATTGCAAGAGTTGATGTGAATTGTGTGTGCAGATGGAATACAAAGTGACTGTGGCTACAGGAACCTTAGAGTACTCGGGTACTAATAACTATGTCTACATAACCCTGGTGGGGGAGAATGGAGAGAGTGAGAAGACGATGTTGGACAACCCAGGCTTGGATCTGTGTAGAGGCACAGTAAGTGTAGAGAAATGATTGTACAGAATATGTAGCAAATTTACTTTTTTTTTCATATGCTTTTATTAAGAGTAACATACAATTGAGGATACAACCCAAGCATCTAACTGAGCAATCAAAACTTTCTTAAGGGCTCAACAGTGTCTGGGATTGAGTCCTGGGATTTGAACTTGTACAATTTTGGAAACTGGCCTGTCTTTTATCCATGTTAAACTATATCATGAAATTGCTTCTTTTTAATAGGCATTGTTTCTCATTATTATACACAAATTGTATTTCTCTTATTTCTTTCTTCTACAGGGTGATGAATACATTGTCCAGAGCTCAGGTCCTCTAGGTCGTGTGCTCCTGGTACGCTTGGAGAAACAGAAGTACTTTGTGGAAGATAACTGGTATTGCAATTATGTGAAAGTCACACCACCAGGAGGGAAAAACACACAAACCTTCCCCTGCTACTGTTGGTTAGTGGGGGATAGTAAAGTAGAAGTCCGTGATGGCACAGGTCAGTCCTAGCATCTGCCCCAGTGAGGATTTTATCTCACCCCAATTCAAGCTTAAGATTCCTAAGGGTGGCTTCTTTCTCACTTCTTCAACAGCGAAAAAGCTGTGTGATGAGATCCTGCCTCAGGAGCTGACTCATAGAAAGGCACAGCTGCAGGAGAGACAGAAAACTTTCCGGTGTGTATATTCCAGCACTAGATGTCTGTATTTTGCATAGTTTACCACTGTTAGGAGTTTGCATGTTCTCCCTGTGTCTGCGTGGGTTTCCTCTGGGTGCTCCGGTTTCCCCCACAGTCCAAAGACATGCAGGTTAGGTTAACTGGTGACTCTAAATTGACCGTAGGTGTGAATGTGAGTGTGGATGGTTGTCTGTGTCTATGTGCAGGGCCCTGTGATGACCTGGCGACTTGTCCAGGGTGTACCCTGCCTCTCGCCCATAGTCAACTGGGATAGGCTCCAGCTTGCCTGTGACCCTCTAGGACAGGATAAGCAGCTACAGATAATGGATGGATAGATTACCACTTGTCCTTTTGCATTTACACAATTGGAGGCTCTACACTCGAGGACAGTTACTGAGACCATTTTTAGCAATATAGTACACAACTAACAGGTCACAGTTAGCCCAACAGTACACAACACTGCTTATGTAGCTACCTGTTCTTCACAATTTAAAAGAACTCACAATATAGGTGCTTACTTACAGTCAAACATGCTAGCACATACTTTTGTCTTTTCTTATTTTAGATGGATCGCAAATAATATATACAAGGTACAGAATCATTAGAAATTTACAAAGAATACAAAGTGAGCATTTTCGCTGATTCATATGGTGCTACCCCAGTTGTAATCTAACTAAATGCATTATTACTGGAGAGATAAATTACTTGGCACAGCATTATTTATATCAGAATGTCACTGAAAATTCTTTCTCTCTCACTCTCTCCCATTTTCTCCTGTTGCTTTTTTTTTTTTACTGAAATCTTTTCCAGAAGGTTGAAATCTCTTTGGATTTTTGAGTACACCTTCTGTTTATCCTGTAGTTTATTTTGTTTCCCTCAATTCCACATTACTTTTATATACTTTATAAAGATATTTTATCTTGTGCATTGTCATTTTTTATAATATTATTTGCATTGTGTGATGATTACAGCTCTAGAAGTATTTGTGGAGTGGCAATAAGGACTTTGCATTCTGGTAGTAATAGGATCTGGAGTTTACTTGGAGTTAGTGAATGGGCACTTACACTGTTGGAAAATAGTTGGGAGAGGATGGGGGCAGGGTATCAGTCAGTAATCAGTATGCAACATCAGGAAGGGCTAATGCATACTACACAGTTTTGGCCCCAATTTCCCAGTCGCTAGCTAATTTCGGTGGCAATCGCTCAAGGTGAAAGATCATGCAGTGTGTAACACTTCTATGAGTGATGATCTAGTGTGCACTCCACTACAACACCAAACAACTGATTGCAAGTGATTTAAAGTTGTGTTGAAAAGGTAGCAATTCTGAGATTTTGAAAGAGTTTGTAAGTCGTGTATCAGTTGGCTTAAGCAGGAGAATTAGTGCACAAACCACATGGTATCAGGAGCACTGATGCAAAATGCAATGTGCCTGGTTAACCTGTCAAGCTACTGTTTCTTGCATTTTCTATGATGTGTGCCAGCAGGCACTACATTCATATGAAGAAAATCACAAAGATGTTTATTTTTTATATGTACATTCTTTTTCCTGACATGTCTACCTGCCTCAGCAGCTTTGAAAGGTTATGATTATATTACTTTCTTATCTGCTCTGTTTGGATATGGCATATTCCCCCCCTTTTAAACTTGAAACTCAAAGTCTGTCTGATAGCCCTTTGGTGTGGATTTCATTGGAGCATTACCCAGGGGTATGACTGTATTCAAGGACCCTATGTGGAGGGCCTAGACAAAAAGAAATTTGGCAAGTGGAAAGGAAGCCCACTAAAACTGTTTGCGTAGAACTCAAAGTTATGAAATGCCTTTGATATCACCAGAGTCCTGCCCAGAAACAAGACTGTCTGTCTGCATACATGAAATGAAAGTCAGTTGGTGCAAAGCCATCAGCAGTTTTCTTATACAGGGGTCTGTGCAACTGAGAACTTCTGCTACTACAGGATCTTTTCTGTTTTTGAATTGCTGCAGAAGAGTGGGTTCTTACATGTGTTACTTCCCATTATATCTGAAAATTATGTGAAAAAATGTAATATGTTGATGGTCACTTAATTCTGACTTCTATTGTATTCAGTTAGAGGTTGGAAACTTTTGTAGAAATGTTTTAAAATAATTGTTTATGGATCTTAATGACATACCTGACCTATTTTACAACTTCTGTTTGCTGTTTTCTTTATGTTACTGATGTTTATTTGTGTTAAATTAGATTATTTTATTGTATTATATTGTTAGATGGAAAACCTGGGATTCAGGAATTCCCAAATGCATAGATGCCAACTCAGTGGCAGACCTACCCCAGGATGTTTGCTTTGCCAATGAGAAGCGCTGTGACTTTGAAGGATCACTTCAATATGCGTGAGCATCTACATTTAAGCAGTCATAAAAGCATGTGTGTCATGCACATCTGTACATATTATGTTTTTAATTTAATCACCCTCAGGATTTTGGAGCTGTCTCTGAAGAAGATGGTTTTCTGGATTGGGAAGTCATGGAAAGATCTGGATGATTTTAAACAAATATTTTGGACATTACGGAGTCCCATTACCGGTGTAGTTGCTGTTTTTTTTTTAAACCCTGTTATATACAAGTGATTTCTAATCAACTTCACTGTCGCAAAAATATTTAGAAAAGCATTTGTGTAATCAACAAGATGAGTATTGTTAGTGTTTCTTTTGACTTATGGTCCAATACCCTTTTTTATGCCAAATAACTGCATTCTTTTCAACTTACAATTAAGTTACAGTAAAGTAATAAATATTATCTGTAAATAGAAACATTTAGAGTGGTGCTTGAAAGTTTGTGAACCCTTTAGAATTTTCTATATTTCTGCATAAATATGACCTAAAACATCATCAGATTTTCACACAAGTCCTAAAAGTAGATAAAGAGAACCCAGTTAAACAAATGAGACAAAAATATTAGACTTGGTCATTTATTTATTGAGGAAAATGATCCAATATTACATATCTGTGAGTGGCAAAAGTATGTGAACATTTGCTTTCAGTATCTGGTGTGACCCCCTTGTGCAGCAATAAGTGCAACTAAACGTTTCCGGTAACTGTTGTTCAGTCCTGCAAACCGGATTGGAGGAATTTTAGCCCGTTCCTCCGGACAGAACAGCTTCAACTCTGAGATGTTGGTGGGTTTCCTCACATGAATTGCTTGCTTCAGGTCCTTCCACAACATTTCGATTGGATTAAGGTCAGGACTTTGATTTGGCCATTCCAAAACATTAACTTTGTTCTTCTTTAACCATTCTTTGGTAGAACGACTTGTGTGCTTAGGGTCATTGTCTTGCTGCATGACCCACCTTCTCTTGAGATTCAGTTCATGGACAGGTGTCCTGACATCTTCCTTTAGAATTTGCTGGTAAAATTCAGAATTCATTGTTCTATCAATGATGGCAAGCCATGCTGGCCCAGATGCAGCAAAACAGGCCCAAACCATGATACTACCATCACCATGTTTCACAGATGAGATAAGGTTCTTATGCTGGAATGCAGTCTTTTCCTTTCTCCAAACATAACGCTTTTCATTTAAACCAAAAAGTTATATTTTGGTCTCATCCATCCACAAAACATTTTTCCAATAGCCTTCTGGCTTGTTAATATGATCTTTAGCAAACTGCAGATGAGCAGCAATGTTCTTTTTGGAGAGCAGTGGCTTTCTCCTTGCAACCCTGCCATGCACACCATTGTTCTTCAGTGTTTTCCTGATGGTTGACTCATGAACATTAGCATTAGCCAATGTGAGAGAGGCCTTCAGTTGCTTAGAAGTTACTCTGGGGTCCTTTGTGACCTCACTGACTATTACATGCCTTGCTCTTGTAGTGATCTTTGTTGGTCGACCACTCCTGGGGAGTAACATTGGTCTTGAATTTCCTCCATTTGTACACAATCTGTCTGACTGTGGATTGGTGGAGTCCAAACTCTTTAGAGATGGTTTTGTAAGCTATTCCAGCCTGATGAGCATCAACAATGCTTTTTCTGAAGTCCTCAGAAATCTCCTTTGTTCATGCCATGATACACTTCCACAAACATGTGTTGTGAAGATCAGACTTTGATAGATCCCTGTTCTTTAAATAAAACAGGGTGCCAACTCACACCTGATTGTCATCCCATTGATTGAAAACACCTGACTCTAATTTCACCTTCAAATTAACTGCTAATCTGAGAGGTTCACATACTTTTGCCACACACAGATATGTAATATTGGATAATTTCATCTCATCTCATTATCTCTAGCCGCTTTATCCTTCTACAGGGTCGCAGGCAAGCTGGAGCCTATCCCAGCTGACTACGGGCGAAAGGCGGGGTACACCCTGAACAAGTCGCCAGGTCATCACAGGGCTGACACATAGACACAGACAACCATTCACACTCACATTCACACCTACGGTCAATTTAGAGTCACCAGTTAACCTAACCTGCATGTCTTTGGACTGTGGGGGAAACCGGAGCACCCGGAGGAAACCCACGCGGACACGGGGAGAACATGCAAACTCCGCACAGAAAGGCCCTCGCCGGCCCCAGGGCTCGAACCCAGGACCTTCTTGCTGTGAGGCGACAGCGCTAACCACTACACCACCGTGCCGCCCTATTGGATAATTTTCCTCAATAAATTGAGGATTCCTGGTAACCAATGTTGTGTGTGCGTACGCTCCACAGGTTGGATGTGAGTCTGAAGAGAAAGTGTCTTTCTGGGAAAAGATGGATGAAGTGGTAGAAAACATATGGAGGGAGGAGCATGTGCTGATAGGAGCAGATTTCAACGGACATACTGGCAAGGGAAACAGAGGAGATGAGGACGTGATGGGCAGATATGGTGTAAGAGAGAGAGAAATGTGGAAGGGCAAATGGTGGTTGATTTTTCAAAGAGGATGAATTTGACAATAGTCAATACATACTTTGAGAAGAAAGAGCAGCACAGGGTGACGTTTAAGAGTGGAGGAAGATCTACACAGGTGGACTACATACTCTGCAGAAGGGGTAACCTGAAGGAGACTGGAGACTGTAAAGTGATGGCAGGGGAGAGTGTAGCTAGACAACATCAAGCGGTCATGTGCAGGATGAGCTTGAAAGTGAAAAAGAGGAAGCATGAAATAGTGGAGCCGAAAATTAAGTGGTGGAAACTAAAAGAGGTTGAACATCAGAAGAAGTTTAGGGAAGAAATGAGACAAGCATTGAGTGGTCATGGAAGTCTGCCAGAAGATTGGAATACTACTGCTGTACTAGTAAGAGAAGCAGCAAGGAAGGTGCTAGGGTGGTCATGTTTTAAACTTTACTTAACTTTTATTCTATTTTATTCTGCTGTTTTTTACTGAACTTTTACTTCATTTTATTATTTTATTTCTACTATTGTTTAATTCTTATTTTTATTTTTATTTTTCTCTCTTCTTCCCCCTTTATTTTATGTAATTTTATTTTCTATTGTTTACTGTTTTCCCTTTACCTCTGTAAAGCACATTGAACTGCCACTGTGTATGAAATGCGCTATATAAATAAACTTGCCTTGCCTTGCCTAGGATGGTCATCGGGAAGAAAGAAGGAAGACAAGGAGACATGGTGGTGGAACAAAGAAGTGCAGGAAATTATAAAAGAGAAGAGGCTAGCAAAGAAGAATTGGGATGATCAGAGAGACGAGGAAAGCAGGCGGTTATACAGAGAGATGAGACAGAAGGCAAAAAGAGTGGTAGTGAAGGTGAAAGCAGATGCATACCAGGAGTTGTACGAAAACCTGGACATCAAAGAAGGAGAGAAAGACCTGTACAGACTAGCTAGGCAGAGAAACAGGGAAGCGAGGGATGTACAGCAGGTAAGAGTGATGAAAGATGGAAATGGAAATATGCTGACAAAGAAAGTGTATTAAGAAGGTGGAAAGAGTACTTTGAGGATTTATTAAATGAGGAGAATCCAAGAGAGAAAAGGTCAGATTCATTGGAGACAGCAAATCAGGAAGCAGAGTTGGTTAGTAAGGATGAGGTGAGGGCAGCCATGAAAAGAATGAAGACTGGGAAAGCAGTCGGACCAGATGGTATCCCGATTGAGGCTCGGAGATGTTTGGGTGAGACAGCTGTGGAATTCCTAACGAGATTGTTTAATAAGATCCTAGAGAATGAGAAAATGCCAAATGAATGGAGAAACTGTGTGCTAGTCCCAGTATACAAGAATAAGGGAGATGTACAGAGCTACAATAATTACAGAGGAATAAAATTGATGAGCCACACCATGAAGCTATGGGAAAGGGTATTGGAGGCGAGATTGAGAAGAGAGGTAGCAATCTGTGAACAGCACTATGGGTTTATGCCAAGGAAGAGCACGTCGGATGCAATTTTTGCTTTAAGAATGTTAATGGAGAAGTACAGAGAAGGCCAGAGAAAGCTACATTGTGTGTTTGTAGACCTGGAGAAGGCATACGATAGCGTGCTGAGAGATGAGTTATGGCATTGTATGAGGAAGAGTGGAGTGAATGAGAAGTACATTAGAGTGGTGCAAGACATGTATGAGAACAGTGAAACAGCAGTGAGATGTGCAGTTGGAACAACTGAATGGTTCAAGGTCAGGACTCCATCAAGGATCTGCTTTGAGTCCTTTTTTGTTTGCCATAGTGATGGATAGCTTGACGGACGAAGTGAGGCAAGAGTCACCATGGAACATGATGTTTGCGGATGATATTGTGATATGTGGTGAAAGTAGAAAGGAGGTTGAGTTGGGTTTGGAGAGATGGAGGTATGCATTGGAACAAAGAGGAATGAAGGTGAGCAGTAGCAAAACAGAGTAAATGTGCATCAATGAGAATGGGGATGAGAGTGTAGTGAAGATGCAAGGAGTAGACATAAAGTTAGTTGGTGAATTCAATACCTGGGATCAACTGTGCAGGAAAATGGGGGCTGCGATAGTGAGGTGAGAAAGAGAGTGCAGGCAGGGTGGAACAGTTGGAGAAGGATTTTGGGAGTCATTTTTAGGGCATACCTAACAATGTGTTTTCTTTCTCTCTCTCTCTTCCCCCCCCCAATCTGTCCCTCTGAGTTACATGTTGATCCTGGGATTGAGATGCTGGCCTCTTCTGCCCCTCGGACCTGCTTGATCCATCCTGGTGCCCTGTGTCTGGTCGGAGTTTTATCGCCCCACTCCTGTGAAGGATGGCCCCATGAGGACAGTTGAGGGTTATACATGTTAAAACTGTTAATATTATAGTCAGGCTGTCTGTTGTTGCCCAAATGAGGATGGGTTCCCTTTTGAGTCTGGTTCCTCTCGAGGTTTCTTCCTCATGTCGTCTGAGGGAGTTTTTCCTTGCCACCGTCGCCATAGGCTTGCTCATTGGGGATAGATTAGGAATAAAATTAGCTCATGTTTTAAGTCGTTCAAATTCTGTAAAGCTGCTTTGCGACAATGTTTATTGTTAAAAGCGCTGTACAAATAAACTTGATTTGATTTGATTTATGATAGGAAAGTCCCAGCAAAAGTGAAAGGTAAGATGTATAAGACAGTAATGAGACCAGCTGTGATGTATGGATTGGAGATAGTATCCTTAACGAAGAGACAGGAGGCAAAGTTGGAGGTGGCGGAGTTGAGGATGTTAAGGTTTGTGATGGGAGTGACAAGGTTGGACAGGATAAGGAACAAGCACATCAGAGGGACAGCACATGTGGAGAGCTTGGGAATTAAGCTTAGAGAGATGAGACTGAGATGGTATGGGTACATCCTGAGAAGAGATGCAGAGCATGTTGGAAGGAGAATGTTGAGGATGGAGCTGCCAGGCAAACGAAAACAAGGAAGGCCAAAGAGGAAATACATGGATGTGGTGAGAGAGGACATGAAAGTGGCAGGTGTGGTCGAGAAAGATGCGGAAGACAGGGAGCAATGGAGACGAAAGATCCGCTGTGGCGACCCCTAATCGGGAGCAGCCAAAAGAAGAAGAAGAAGAAGGATCATTTTCCTCAATAAATAAATGACCAAGTATAATATTTTTGTCTCGTTTGTTTAACTGGGTTCTCTTTATCTACTTTTAGGACTTGTGTGAAAATCTGATGATGTTTTGGGTCATATTTATGCAGAAATATAGAAAATTCTAAAGGGTTCACAAACTTTCAAGCATCACTGTATTTAAACCTCATGCTTCAGCTGTAAATAACACATAATAATACTATCTAATTGAATATAAATGCCTTATGACTGTTTTTAGAATATGTTATGGAACACTGGAAGGAGGACTGGTTTTTTGGCCATCAGTTCCTGAATGGGGCAAATCCACGGATGATCCAGAGGTGCGAGAAACTACCCTCCAACTTTCCTGTCTCTGGACACATGGTGCAGGCCTTCTTAAGCCCCAACACCACCCTGGACAAAGAGCTCAAGGTGAAGTGTCATGCATAATTTCTGCAATGATTTCATACACCTTTTGAAAAATTAATACTCATCTTCAGTATCCACTTTCTCCTGGTCACCCTGAATCCTTCAGTACAGCACAGGGCCACCATGCACTCACAGTCACAGCTAGTGGTGTTTAACAATCAGATGATATGGATTACTGCAACAATTTTAAAGGCAATGACTGAAATAAATTGAAGAAACATACATTTCATTTGTGGTACCCTAAACTTAGGCCCTGTCCACACAGCAACGGATTCAGGTGACTCCGATACAATTGTTTATCGTTTAGGCCTGGCGTCCACACGGCACCGGCGTTTTGGGTGCCCAAAACGCAATCTTTTTGAGAACGGGGTCCAGAGTGGAAAGATCTGGCAACGTTGCCATTGCAAAGTCGTCTGGATGAGTAGAACGGATTTGTTTACGATGACGTCACAACCACATGACTGTGAGTGCTTCACGCCGGGTAGAAGTGTAACGAACTCGATGCGAGTTGTCAACAAATCCTATAACTTGGTTCATGAAACGCACTTACAAAATATTTTCACTGTGAATATTTATTGTGTAATGGTGCAAAGTGAGAGAGAGAGAGAGAGAGAGACTCTGCCCTTAGGGCAGAGTCAATCCCGCCAGCAAAAATAGGGAAAAAAAGGAGCGATCTCACCTCTTCATATGTTGGTTTAAGTCCTACAATACATTCCTCAAAAAGGGCGTAGAAGAGCAAATTAATCCATCAACGTGTAGCATTCAATTTATTCCGGACCATTAAAGACGCCGCCTTCCGCGTAGAATCATACGTCATCCTTGCCGCCATATTGGATAGGTCAAAGCGGAAAATAAAGATTCATGTGCTGCGTTTAACTGTACCAACAGGTTTACCGTCCAAACGAGATCACATGGGATTACCTTTCACAGGTGAGAAACAACAAATTAATCCATCAACGTGTAGCATTCAATTTATTCCGGACCATTAAAGACGCCGCCTTCCGCGTAGAATCATACGTCATCCTTGCCGCCATATTGGATAGGTCAAAGTGGAGAATAAAGATTAGCTACGTTTAACTGTACCAACAGGTTTGCCGTCCAAACGAGATCACATGGGATTACCTTTCACAGGTGAGACTGGAAAAATACTTTTCATTGTATTTGGTCATTATAATGTAATTTTACAAACAGATTTTCCTGACTTTGTGGCTAATATGAAGTCTCGCGCATAATAGTTTATGCGCATGCATCCTTACTTCTTCTATTGTTCTGGTGTCTCCGAAGGGACCATCTTACAGCGCCCCTAGAGGTGTGGCATGTGTATTGCTTCGTTTTCAGCAAGCGTTGCGTTGCCATATGGACTTGATATTTTACTGATCGTTGCCCATTTGGATGCGATATATTTTTAAATAACATCTCGTTGCCGTTGTCATGTGGATGTAGCCTTAGGGAACCCTGGAGCTGTGAGGAGGCACCTACCTGCAGCACCATCAGGCCCAGATGGGCCATCAGGAGATTCGGGAGATCCTGATTTTGGCCTGACCATTTAAAAAAAAAAAAATTTTCCCTGTAATGATGTCAAGTGGCCGGCAAATCCTGCACTTCTGAGAGATATTGGTGGAAACTGCTCACATTTCCCATTTTCACCCCCCCCAAAAAAAAAAATTAATTACAAAAAAAAAAAACCTGCTTGGTGTCAGTCCTGCGCGCTGTGGCACATGCACTAGAAGGCCCGCCTCTGTGCGTGCGCCATGAACAAAGCGCACCTGAACTCAATTAGAGAACTATGTGTTGGGCTATTTAAGGACTGTGCTGATACAAATACAATGCGAAGTATTACGCTACGTTCAGTGTGCATTTCGAGTCTTTTTTCCCTGTGTTTGTGGTTTTTCTGGTGTCTCGACTCCTGTTCCCGTTTTTAATTCTCGTTTTGCCTCTGACATCCTGTTTGCGCCTCGACCAACCCTTTGCCTGTTTTCATGTTTATGACCTTGCCTACTGATTTGGACTGTTTGCTTTGTGTGTGTTTCATGCACTTTTTGTATAAATTGCACTTTGTTCAATAAAACACTTCTGCACATACATCCGCCTCCCTCGTGCACTTGACAGAATACTTCACCGTACTATGGATGTAGCAGATTTGTTTCAATACGTGATTCCATGCCACTTCCGGGTTTCCCTGTCCCTGCTACAAACCTCATATTTCCACCAACGTACCGATGCTCACCCTCCTATGCCCTACAATGGAGAATATCACCCATGTGGATTCCACATCCAGTGTGGGGTCCTCTATGATGACTTCCAAGAGCCCAAGCCACCCAAACCCATCTGGGTAAGTCTCATCCTGACGTTCATTGGTGGGCGAGCACACAGATGGGTGGACTATCTGATTCGGGTGGAACACCCATGCCTTCGTAACTCTCAGACTTTCTTTGCCATGCTCAAGTTTATATATGAATCCTTAGTAAAGGAGGAACCCCTTGAAAATTTTTGGGGAGGGGCAATCAGGCCAGTGGTTGATGCAGCAGAGGAGACCGTTGCTCTAGAGCGCCTCCTAAAGACAACCACTCCAGTGGCTGACTCAGCTGAGGAGGTCATCGCTCCCAAGCTCCCTCCAGTGGCCAACTCAGCTGAGGAGACCGTTGCCCCAGAGCTCCCCTCAGTGGCTGATATAGAGACAGCAGAGGAGGCTGCCTCTTTTGAGCTGGTTTCTCAGCCAGAACCAGCACCTGAATCCATGGCTGAACCTGTGCCAGCATCTTTTCCTGTGCCAGTGCCTGCTCCCGTGCCAGAGGCGGAGCCAGCGCCAGCGCCTGCTCCCATGCCAGAGGCTGTGTCAGGGCCCGCTCCAGTGCCAGAGCCTGCATCAAAGCCTGCTCCAGTGCCAGGGCCCACTCCAGGGCCGGAGCCAGTGTCTACGCTGGAGCCAGCATCTGCATCTACTCCGGAACCAGTGCCGGAGCCAGCGTCTATGCCGGAGCCAGCGTTCGGGTCTACTCCGGAACCAGTGCCGTCTCCAGAGCCCAAGCCCTGTCCCGAGCTGTCTCCAGAGCCCAAGCCCTGTCCCGAGCTGTCTACAGAGCTCGAGCCCGAGTTTAGTCCAGAGACTGAGCCATCTACAGAGCTCAAGCTCGAGCCCGAGTCCAGTCCAGAGACCGAGCTGTCTACAGAGCTCGAGCCTAAGTTCAGTCCAGAGACCAAGCCGTCTACAGAGCTCGAGCCCAGTCCGGAGCCATCTACAGAGCCTGAGCTATCTACAGAGCCTGAGCCCAGCCTGGAGCTGTCTACAGAGCTTGAGTCCAGTCCAGAGCCATCTACAGAGCTCAAGTCTGTACCTGACTGCAGTCCAGAGCTCAAGCCATCTCCAGAGCTCAAGTCGTCTCCAGAGCTTGAGCCCAGTCCAGAGTCCACATCAAGTCCTGAGGTCAGGCCTACTCTGAGCCAAGAACCCAAGTCGTGTCCAGAGCCTGAGCCTGATCCCAAACCCCCACCAGGGCCAAGTAGGATGGATTTTCACTCCCGGAGGTTCTGTCAGTCCTGCGCACTGTGGCGCGTGCACAAGAAGGCATGCCTCAGGCTGCGTGCATGCTGAGTAAGCTCCATCACATGCTCCATGAACAAAGCACACCTGAACTCAATTAGAGAACTATGTGTTGGGCTATTTAAGGACTGCGGTGATGCAAATACAATGCAAAGTATTACACCATGTTCAGTGCACATTACCTAGCCTTTTTTCCTGTTTTTGTTTTTTCTGGTGTCTCAACTCCTGTTCCATTTCTAGTTCTCATTCTCGTTTTGCCTCAGACATCCTGTTTGCGCCTCGACTGACCATTTGCCTGTTTTCATGTTTATGACCTTGCCTGCACTTTTTGTATAGATCGCACTTTGTTCAATAAAACACTTCTACACATACATCCGTCTCCCTCGTGCACTTGACACATGGATGCTGAAACTTTTGGAGAAATTCTAATCAGAAGTATTTTTTTTTCCCAACAGAAGAGAAAAAAAAAGAATTTCTGACATCATAATCAGAAAATCTTCCTCACTATCTCACAAATCTGAACCTGGATAAACTTCAACTCAAGCAACTGGCATGACGTCACTTTTATACTCTGCCTGGCCAAAAAAAAGTTCCACACTAATATTTCACTATAGCATTGATTACAACGGGCATTCCCTGTGACACTGTTTCGACAACCTTATTCAATATAACATTTATTTACATCCAAAGCTGTGTTTATTTATTGTAATAGTTCCCTGAATGGGGTGGATGCTGAAACATGGGAACAGGCGAGTAATAATAATAATAATAATAATAATAAAATACCTGCATAAGCAGGGCAACATCTGATTATTCACTTTGAAAATATTACCAGATCTGGAATTAATATCACTCAAAAGAAATCCCAATGAACAAATTTATAGTAACTCCAAAATTACTATACATTCAATCCTTTTAGCTGCTGCACGTGTAAAACTCTGGTACGGGATCAAGACACTTCATCCAATGACCATTTCGTCCAATGCCACTTCATCTGATAGTTGAGAAATTTCATCCAAAGCCTTTTTCATACTCACTATCAATTATTTTGTGTTTCAGGTATTCATTTGTTAGAAAAATAATTCTCAATAGTATTTGACTGAAGCAGAAAATTTTTTGTAAAGCAAACACTGTTAGATTTAATATGATCCACATGGCTTCAAAAATTAACAACTCGGCCAGGAGAGCTAACAGTGAAGCCAAATTTTACAGATACCTCCGTCTAAGCCTTCCCCTTCAATTGAGCATGGTCTCAGGTCAGTAGGGCTGCGCCTTGGCCCGGTGTTCACAAATGAAAGCCCCCCGAAAGCTCTGCTCCACACCTAAAAATTGAACATGATCCAGCCGGCTTTAAAAATTAATAACTCAGCCAATAGAGCTCAAAATGAAGCCAAATTTTACAGGCACCTCCCTCTAAGCCTCCCCCTTCGAAAGTGCACATTCTCAGGTCGGTAAGCCCGTGCCTCAGCTTGGGATTTGCAAATGAAGCCTCTGCAAGATCGCTGCTCCATGCCTGAAAATTTAATATGATCCAGCCGGAAACACAGACATGCAAGCAAGCAGCCTGCAATGACAAGGGAGTTATTGGCATGTTGGCAATGAGTGATTGGCATGTTGGCATCCTTCATGTAGTGGAGCCACTGGAGCAGGACATGGTAGGAACAGAGGGTGAATGAGCATCCTAGCAGGTAGTACCAGAGAGTGAGGACTGCCCACTTGATGGCCAGAAAGTAATTTTCAATGATGCTCTACTTTTGCTCTTGCATGGAGAGCTTGTGGCTGATGTACAGCACCGGACACTCCTCCCCCTTCACTACCTGGGACAAAACAGCCCCCAGCCATCTGTTTGATGTGTCAGTCTGTAAAATAAAAGGGAAAGAAAAGTCAGGAGAATGCAACAGTGGGCCCCCACACAAAACTGGCTTTACCTGAGCAAAAGCCTGTTCACATGGCTCCATTGACTTGAATGGATCTGGTGCCCCCTTTTTAGTGAGGTCAGCCAGCAGGCTGGTGAAGTCCGAAAAGTTAGGCACAAACCGCCTATAATTGCCAGCCAGCCCCAGGAACTGCCTCACCCCTTTTTGGTCTTAAGTCTCGAGCAGGCCGCAATTGCTCCAGTCTTATCAATGTTGGGATGCATCTGCTCACGACCCAAGTGGAAGCCCAGATAGCGTAATTCCACCCATCCAACTGCACACTTTTTTGGGTTTGCTGTGAGCCCAGCGTGCCTCTGGTCCCAGCTCCGCCCTCTCCAGAACTACCATTGCCAAAGCCACAGGAACCTCCTCTCTCCACAGTTTCAGGAGATTAAGGTGGTAAATTTGACATGTATTGCCCCTATCTGGACATTTGACATCATAGACGGCCTCCCAATTTGCCATGTGACCTCAAAAGGCCCTTGCAACTTGGCAAGTAATGTTGAGCTTGAGGTGGGCAGTAAAATGAGGACTTTATCTCCCAGTGCAAATTCATTTAGCCATGTCCCTCTGTTGTACAGGTGAGATTGATGTTCTTGGGCTTGTAACAAATTCTCCTTGGTTATGTGAATCAGTGCATGGAGTTTTGCTCTCAGGTCAAGAACGTATTGAATTTCATATTTGCTTTGAGAAGACCGCGCTTCCCAATTTTCTATAATGATGTCTAAGACAACACAGGGCTTGCACCCATACCGCAATTCAAAAGGGGAAAACCCAGTGGAGGCTTGTAGGACCTCACGCACAGCAAACAACAGAGGGTCTAGCCACCTGTCTCAGTTTTTAGCATCCCCGTGAACGAACGTACAAATTATGTTTTTAAGTGTTTCATGAAATCATTCAAACAACCCATCTGTTTGCAGATGATAAACACTAGTACAAATCATATTGATCCCCAATAATTCATGCAATTTACACAGTGTGCATGACATAAAAGTATTCCTCGTGAAGAGTGTCGATGATCATTGTAACAACTCTCTGACTTTGGGAAACAGAGGAACTGGGAGCAGGCTTCAGAACAGGTGTGTTCTTTTTATTGTTCACACTTTTCAGTGACCTAATAATGAAACATAAACATACATACACGCAATGGGGTGTCATAGCTCTCTTTCTCTCCTGTTCCTGGCTGTCAAAAAGATACACAGAGACACAGGTTAATTGACAGCCAGTAATTAGACACAGTAGCAGTTCATCACATATTACCTACTGGTTCAACCTGACTCCTCGTCGTTCACAGCCGATGCTCGACCATTCTCTCTCTACCACAATTGTCTTCTGGACAACTGACAGACCACAACTGGAATTGGGTAAATTTGGACACATCAGACCACATGACTTTTTCCATTGCGCCAGAGTCCAATCTTAATGCTCATAGCAGTCAACTGTCAATTTTATGACAATTTGACTTTATCAAGCATTTACAGTGGTGCTTGAAAGTTTGTGAACCCTTTAGAATTTTTTATATTTCTGCATAAATATGACATAAAACATCAGATTTTCACACAAGTCCTAAAAGTAGATAAAGAGAACCCAGTTAAACAAATGAGACAAAAAAGACTTGGTCATTTATTTATTGAGGAAAATGATCCAATATTACATATCTGTGAGTGGCAAAAGTATATGAACCTTTGCTTTCAGTATCTGGTGTGACCCCCTTGTGCAGCAATAACTGCAACTAAACGTTTCTGGTAACTGTTGATCAGTCCTGCACACCGGCTCGAAGGAATTTTAGCCCATTCCTCTGGACAGAACAGCTTCAACTCTGAGATGTTGGTGGGTTTCCTCACATGAATTACTCGCTTCAGGTCCTTCCACAACATTTCGATTGGATTAAGGTCAGGACTTTGACTTGGCCATTCCAATACATTAACTTTATTCTTCTTTAACCATTCTTTGGTAGAACGACTTGTGTGCTTAGGGTCATTGTCTTGCTGCATGACCCACCTTCTCTTGAGATTCAGTTCATGGACAAATGTCCTGACAGTTTCCTTGAGAATTTGCTGGTATAATTCAGAATTCATTGTTCCATCAATGATGGCAAGCCATTCTGGCCCCGATGCAGCAAAACAGTCCCAAACCATGATACGACCACCACCATATTTCACAGATGGGATAAGGTTCTTATGCTGAAATGCAGTGTTTTCCTTTCTCCAAACATAACACTTCTCATTTAAACCAAAAAGTTATATTTTGGTCTCATCCATCCATAAAACATTTTTCCAATAGCCTTCTGACTTGTCCACATGATCTTTAGAAACTGCAGACAAGCAGCCACATTCTTTTTGGAGAGCAGTGGCTTTCTCCTTGCAACCCTGCCATGCACACCTTTGTTGTCCAGTGTTCTCCTGATGGCGGACTCACGAATATTAACATTAGCCAATGTGAGCGAGGCCTTCAGTTGCTTAGAAGTTGCCCTGGGGTCATTTATGACCTTGTCACCTATTACACACCTTGCTCTTGGAGTGATCTTTGTTGGTTGACCACTCCTGGGGAGGGTAACAATGGTCTTGAATTTCCTCCATTTGTACACAATCTGTCTGACTGTGGATTGGTGGAGTCCAAACTCTTTAGAGATGGTTTTGTAACCTTTTCCAGCCTGATGAGCATCAACAATGCTTTTTCTGAGGTCCTCAGAAATCTCCTTTGTTCATGCCATGACACTCTTCCACAAACATATGTTGTGAAGATCAGACTTTGATAGATCCCTTTTCTTTAAATAAAACAGGGTGCCCACTCACACCTGATTGTCATCCCATTGATTGAAAACACCTGACTCTAATTTCACCTTCAAATTAACTGCTAATCCTAGAGGTTCACATACTTTTGTCACTCACAGATATGTAATATTGGATCATTTTCCTCAATAAATAAATGACTAAGTATAATATTTTTGTCTCATTTGTTTATCTGGGTTCTCTTTATCTACTTTTAGGGCTTGTGTGAAAATCTGATGATGTTTTAGGTCATATTTATGCAGAAATATAGAAAATTCTAAAGGGTTCACAAACATTCAAGCACCACTTTATGTGATCTCTGATCAGTGAGTTAAGATTTTTTTTTTCCAACCACATTTCTTCTGGGAACAGTTCACTGCTATCCTTCCAGATTTTAATAATGAGTTGGACAGTTCTTAACCCAATTCCAGTAGTTTCAACAATTTCCTTTGTTGTTTTCTTTGCTTGATGCAGGCCAATAATTTGACCCTCCTGAAACACATCCCTTCTTTTCCACATCCATGGTATACGTCTTTCAATATTGTTGTTGAACAAATTAGAAGCTACTCACGGCATCAGTTTGGCTTAAAAGAATTGGTGCCAGATGAATCATATTAATCACTGAAGTAATTATCAAATCAAAGGCTCTTAAGTATTTAGTTATTTAAATTCAAATGGTGACTTTTTTTGGCCATGCAGTACATTTTTATCTCATCTCATTATCTCTAGCCACTTTATCCCGTTCTACAGGGTCGCAGGCAAGCTGGAGCCTATCCCACCTGACTACAGGCGAAAGGCGGAGTACACCCTGGACAAGTCGTCAGGTCATCACAGGGCTGACACATAGACACGGAAAACCATTCACACTCACATTCACACCTACGGTCAATTTAGAGTCACCAGTTAACCTAACCTGCATGTCTTTGGACTGTGGGGGAAACCGGCCACGGGCTCGAACCCAGACCTTCTTGCTGTGAGGCGACAGCGCTAGCCGCTGTGCATTTTTATTATGTTGTCAATTTTAAATAGCTTATTTAATTAAACTGCACATGCCAACTGATTAAGAATTTTGTTTTAAATAAATAGTGCCCTATAAAAGAAGGAGTTAGTTGGTGTCTACACTGACTGATGTGCTGTAATGGGTAAGTGGCATTAATGAAAGGTTTAGTGAAAGATTTCAGTTATTTTTCATCAGTTCTTTGGAGTTTTGTGTTTTATGGCATTTTATTGTTGTCAGTGTTTGCACTGCAAATTCAGCAGAGCCAGGATCATGTGTGTGTGTGTGTGTGTGAGAGAGAGAGAAAGAAAGAGAGAGAGAAACTGGCTTTGGACTGCAATAGATACAGTTTTGCTCTTGCTTAGGATTACAATTGCTATGATAACTTTTTAGAACTGCAATTGCCACAAAAGAGCCGTGCAATGAATTGTCGACTTGCCCAGGGTGTACCCCACCTCTCGCCCATAGTCAGCTGGGATAGGATCCAGCTTGCCCGCAACCCTGCACAAGATAAGTGGTTATGGATGGAATTGCCACAAAAACCTCTAGTGAACAGATGATAATTTCATCAAAATAGACTTCATATTAAAACTATAATAAATTTCCTGGTTACATGATCACATTTTTTAACCATATAGCACAGTTACCGAAGTGAGTTATTTATAATCACACTCTGTAGCATCACCCAAAGGAGGATGGGTTCCCTTTTGAGTCTGGTTCCTCTCAAGGGTTTTTCTTCACGTCCTCTCAGGGAATTTATCCTTGCTATTGTCAGCTCTGGCTTGCTCATTACGGATAAAACTATAATAATAAGAAGAAACCTTTATTTGTCACATGCACACTCGAGCACAGTGAAATGCATCCTCTGCATTTAACCCATCTGAAGCAGTGAACACACACACACCCAGAGCTGTGTGTGTGTGTGTGTGTAAAATTTATATTCGGAATTCATATATTTCTGTAGAGCTGCTTTGTGGCAGTGTCCATTGATAAAAGTACTATACAATTGAATTGAACTGAATTGAATAGAAATTAATTGAATTGTGTGTGTCAGGTAGAGACAGAACAAGAGGTAAAGGTAAACAAGGTGCTAATCAGAAAATGGTACCCCCCACCTACACATGATTTGTTCGTGTACTTTGTGAATAAGAATTCACGTTGGTTCATTTTGGTCATCACACAGCATCTTAAAAATTCTTAAATGGTGCAGGGAGGGGACATCCTTAAAAGCCCCAGATGTTTTCACATCTTGGAAACACCCCTGTTTGCATGCCATGATTTTATCAGGCTCAGTGAGTTGGGTTTAGCACAAAACCTGCTGTAATGTGATGAGTTTAACCAGACAGAAAAATTAGCAATAATCCATCCATGTACCAGTACTATAGGTAACACATCTGTCCTGGTATTTTAAAAACTATAAGAATCTCTCTTTCTCTCTGTGAAGGCTGGGAATGTATACCTTGTTGACTATGCTATACTGGATGGTGTCCCTGAGAATGTGATTGAAGGAAATAAGCAGCATATAGCAGCTCCTTTGTGTTTACTATATGAGCATCCAGACAACGGACTCATTCCTATCGCTATACAGGTAATGTTTTCACCAAATCTGTTCAGCAGAGGCCTGATGAAAATATGCCTCATGAAACAGTTCATTCCTTTCCCTTTTCCTTTTTCTCAGCTTGAACAGAACGCTAGCAAGGACACACCCATCTTCCTCCCTAATGATTCACCTCTGGCTTGGTTATTGGCTAAAATGTGGGTCCGTCATGCTGAATTTCAGGTCTTCCAGGTGCTATCGCACCTGCTGCGAACTCACCTCATAGCGGAGGTGTTCTGTGTGGCCACACTGCGTCACCTCCCTGAAGTCCACCCTATAAAGAAGGTTAGTGGGAAAGTATAGATTAGCTTTCTTTAAAGCTAAAAGTGTCAGGAATGGCAGTAAGTCTTTCTCTTTCTCCATCCCTCTGTCTCTGCTACAGCTGCTCAATCCTCATCTGAAGTACACTCTGGAGATAAACTGCCGAGCACGCTCACAGCTCATCTCTCCTGATGGCATCTTCAAAAGGGTGAGCTTCAGCTACAGACAATATATAGACTGAAGTTACTTGAAAACATTTGGTATTTTTGATCCATTTAAATGCCAGGTTTTACTTAATACTGCTTACATAGTCAAGGAATGAGCTAGGTAAGCACAGGGTGTCTGAAAAGTCAGAACCAACGAGAGTGAAATTACATTTGCTTAATTTGGGGTTTATTATTTACAACATATGCTCTATATGTTGACCCTTGTCCCGTACACATTTTTTCTATCATGCTTTTGTGGATTGTGCGCAACATACAGTCGTGCTTGAAAGTTTGTGAACCATTTAGAATTTTCTATTTTTCTGCATAAATATGACCTAAAACATCATCAGATTTTCACACAAGCCCTAAAAGTAGATAAAGAGAACCCAGATAAACAAATGAGTCAAAAATATTATACTTAGTCATTTATTTATTGAGGAAAATGATCCAATATTACATATCTGTGAGTGACAAAAGTATGTGAACCTCTAGGATTAGCAGTTAATTTGAAGGTGAAATTAGAGTCAGGTGTTTTCAATCAATGGGATGACAATCAGGTGTGAGTGGGCACCCTGTTTTATTTAAAGAACAGGGATCTATCAAAGTCTGATCTTCACAAACACATGTTTGTGGAAGTGTATCATGGCACGAACAAAGGATATTTCTGAAGACCTCAGAAAAAGCGTTGTTGATGCTCATCAGGCTGGAAAAGGTTACAAAACCATCTCTAAAGAGTTTGGACTCCACCAATCCACAGTCAGACAGATTGTGTACAAATGGAGGAAATTCAAGACCATTGTTACCCTCCCCAGGAGTGGTCAACCAACAAAGATCACTCCAAGAGCAAGGCGTGTAATAGTCGGCGAGGTCACAAAGGACCCCAGGGTATCTTCTAAGCAACTGAAGGCCTCTCTCACATTGGCTAATGTTCATGAGTTCACCATCAAGAGAACACTGAACAACAATGGTGTGCATGGCAGGGTTGCAAGGAGAAAGCCACTGCTCTCCAAAAAGAACATTGGTGCTTGTCTGCAGTTTGCTAAAGATCATGTGGACAAGCCAGAAGGCTATTGGAAAAAGTGTCTTGTGGACGGATGAGACCAAAATATAACTTTTTGGTTTAAATGAGAAGCGTTATGTTTGGAGAAAGGAAAACACTGCATTCCAGCATAAGAACCTTATCCCATCTGTGAAACATGGTGGTGGTTGTATCATGGTTTGGGCCTGTTTTGCTGCATCTGGGCCAGGACGGCTTGCCATCATTGATGGAACAATGAATTCTGAATTATACCAGCAAATTCTAAAGGAAAATGTCAGGACATCTGTCCATGAACAGAATCTCAAGAGAAGTTGGGTCATGCAGCAAGACAATGACCCTAAGCACACAAGTCGTTCTACCAAAGAATGGTTAAAGAAGAATGAAGTTAATGTTTTGGAATGGCCAAGTCAAAGTCCTAACCTTAATCCAATCGAAATGTTGTGGAAGGACCTGAAGTGAGCAGTTCATGTAAGGAAACCCAGCAATATCTCAGAGTTGAAGCTGTTCTGTCCAGAGGAATGGGCTAAAATTCCTCCAAGCCGGTGTGCAGGATTGATCAGCAGTTACCGAAAATGTTTTGTTGCAGTTATTGCTGCACAAAGGGGTCACACCAGATACTGAAAGCAAAGGTTCACATACTTTTGCCACTCACAGATATGTAATATTGGACCATTTTCCTCAATAAATACAACCCTGATTCCAAAAAACTTGGGACAAAGTACAAATTGTAAATTAAAATGGAATGCAATAATTTACAAATTTCAAAAACTGACATTGTATTCACAATAGATCATAGACAACATATCAAATGTCGAAAGTGAGACATTTTTAAATTTAATGCCAAATATTGGCTCATTTGATATTTCATGACAGCAACATATCTCAAAAAAGTTGGGACAGGGGCAATAAGAGGCTGGAGAAGTTAAAGGTACAAAAAAGGAACAGCTGGAGGACCAAATTGCAACTCATTAGGTCAATTGGCAATAGGTCAATCACATGACTGGGTATAAAAAGAGCATCTGGGAGTGGCAGCAGCTCTCAGAAGTAAAGATGAGAAGAGGATCACCAATCCCCCTAATTCTGCACCGACAAATAGTGGAGCAATATCAGAAAGGAGTTTGACAGTGTAAAATGGCAAAGAGTTTGAACATATCATCATCTACAGTGTATAATATCATCAAAAGATTCAGAGAATATGGAAGAATCTCTGTGCATAAGGGTCAAGGCTGGAAAACCATACTGGGTGCCCGTGATCTTCGGGCCCTTAGACGGCACTGCATCACATACAGGCATGCTTCTGTATTGGAAATCACAAAATGGGCTCAGGAATATTTCCAGAGAACATTATCTGTGAACACAATTCACCGTGCCATCCGCTGTTGCCAGCTAGAACTCTATAGTTCAAAGAAGAAGCCATATCTAAACATGATCCAGAAGCGCAGACGTCTTCTCTGGGCCAAGGCTCATTTAAAATGGACTGTGGCAAAGTGGAAAACTGTTCTGTTGTCAGATGAATCAAAATTTGAAGTTCTTTATGGAAATCATGGATGCCGTGTCATTCGGACTAAAGAGGAGAAGGACGACCCAAGTTGTTATCAGCACTCAGTTCAGAAGCCTGCATCTCTGATGGGATGGGGTTGCATTATTGCATGTGGCATGGGCAGCTTAAACATCTGGAAAGACACCATCAATGCTGAAAGATATATCCAGGTTCTAGAGCAACATATGCTCCCATCCAGACGACGTCTCTTTCAGGGAAGACCTTGCATTTTCCAACATGACAATGCCAAACCACATACTGCATCAATTACAGCATCATGGCTGCGTAGAAGAAGGGTCCGGGTACTGAACTGTCCAGCCTGCAGTCCAGATCTTTCACCCATAGAAAACATTTGGCGCATCATAAAACGGAAGATACGACAAAAAAGACCTAAGACATTTGAGCAACTAGAATCCTACATTAGACAAGAACGGGTTAACATTCCTATCCCTAAACTTGAGCAACTTGTCTCCTCAGTCCCCAGACGTTTACAGACTGTTAAAGAGAAAAGGGGATGTCTCACAGTGGTAAACATGGCCTTGTCCCAACTTTTTTGAGATGTGTTGATTTCATGAAATTTAAAATCACCTAATTTTTCTCTTTAAATGATACATTTTCTCAGTTTAAACATTTGATATGTCATCTATGTTCTATTCTGAATAAAATATGGAATTTTGAAACTTCCACATCATTGCATTCTGTTTTTATTTACAATTTGTACTTTGTCCCAACTTTTTTGGAATCGGGGTTGTAAATGACCAAGTATAATATTTTTGCCTAATTTTTTAGCTGGGTTTTCTTTATCTACTTTTAGGACTTGTGTGAAAATCTGATGATGTTTTAGGTCATATTTATGCAGATATCTAGAAAATTCTAAAGGGTTCACAAACTTTCAAGCACCACTGTAATTGGATTAAGATATTTCTTCAACATATTTCCCATTGGTTCCTGACTTTTTGTACACCCTGTCGATCAGTAGTAGATAAGGAGGAATGTTTTCCTGGCAGGTGGTGTCCACAGGTGGTGATGGGCTGCTGGTGCTGTCTCAAAAGGAGTTCCAGGTCCTGACCTACCACTCTCTCCAACCCCGTTGGGATTTCATCGACCGTGGTGTTACCAAACTCAAAAAATACTTCTACAGAGACCACGGTCTGATGCTCTGGGATGCCACTGAAAAGTAATAGTCCAGGCACAATGCAATGCACTAGCGCTACTATTTCCTGTCATTATTAGACACTGAAATGAAGTTTAACCATATTCTGCATTTTGTTTGCTTCATTTTGAATTCACAAGTCTTGATAGCTCCTCTTTCCGTCCCACCTACAGGTTTGTCTCCAGCATAGTGTCTCTGTATTATGGAAGTGACAGTGACGTAGTTCAGGATTCAGAACTTCAGGCATGGATTAAGGATGTGGTTGAGGAAGGCTTTTTAAATGTCCCTCACTTTGGTTAGTTGCCTGAACTAAAAATATATGGTCACAGGGACACAATTTTAGTAACTTTGCCACAGTACAGCACCACAATGGCTTTGAAATAAAGCATTCAGGATGTGATTGAAGTATAGGCTTTTGGCTTTAATTCAAGGTCTTTAACAAAAATCTTGCATGGACTGTTTAGGAGTTACAGCCATTTTTTACAGTCCTTCCATTTCCACAGGCTCAAAAGTAAGTGGACAAAGTAACAATTATAAGGATTATTTTTAATATCTGGTTGCAAATCTTTTGCAGTCAATGACTGCCCGAAGCCTGAAACCCATAAACATCACCAAGGCCTGAATTTCCCCCCCTGAGATGCTTTGCCAGGCCTTTACTGCAGCTGCCTTCAGTTTCTCTTTGTTTGTTGGTCTTTCTGCCACCCATTTTGTCTTCAGTCAATGACAAGCATACTCAGTTGGGTTGAGGTTCTGTGACTGACTCAAGAAGATCTTGGGTTTGTTTTTGGACAGGATAGTATATCCTGTGAAAATAGAGAGACTATGTCAAAAATGGCTGTAATCCCGAAATGGTGAATCGAATATTTTTGCTGTGCCACTTGAATTAAAACTGAAAGTCTAGACTTCAATCACATGAATCATTTTAAATGCTTCCTTTCAAATCCATACATGTGGTCATATACAAAGCCAAAATTATGAAGATTGTGTCAGCCCAAATATAACCCAGTTTCCAAAAAAGTTGGGACACTTCACAAAATATAAATAAAAACAGAATGCGATGATTTGGAAATCATGGAAACCTTATTTCATTGAAAATGGTACAAAGACAACATATCAAATGTTGAAACTAAGATATTTTGTTGCTGTTTGAAAAATGCATGCTTATTTTGAATTTTGAAGTTGGGATAGAGACATGTTTACCACTGTGTTTCATCACCTCTTCTTTTACCAACACTCTGTAAACATTTGGGAAATAAGGAATCCAATTTCTATAGTTTTGAAAGTGAAATGTTGTTCCATTCTTTCCTGATAAGATTTTGGCTGCTCAACAGTATGGGGTGTCCTTCATCGTATTTTTCAGTTCATAATGCACCAAATGTTTTCAGTGGTAAACAGGTCTGGACTGCAGGTAGGCCACTTTTAGAACCCAAACTGTCTTACCATGTAGTTGTAATATATTCCAAATGCAGTTTGGCATTGTCTGTTTGAAATAAGCAAAGCCTTCCCTGAAAAAGACATCATCTGGATGGCAGCAGATGTTGCTCCAAAACCTGGATATATTGTTCAGCATTAATGTGCCTTCCCAGATTTGCAAGCTACCCATGCCATTTGCACTAATGCACTCCATCCCATGATGGATGCTAGCTTTTGTACTGTGAGCTGATAACAACCTGGATGGTCCTTCTCCTCTTTAGGCTCAAGGACACTGTATCCATGAGTTCCAAAAAGAATTTCAAATTTTGATTTATCAAACTACAGTACAGTTTTCCACTTTACCTCAGTCCATCATAAATGAGCTTGGGCCCAGAGAACGCAGTGGTATTTCTGGATAATATTTATATATATATTATTTCTTCTTTGCATGGTAGAGGTTTAACTTGCCTTTGTGGATGCAGTGACAAACTATGTTCACAGATGATAGTTTTCATTAGTGTTCCTGAGAAAATATAGCAATTTCCACTTGCAAATCTTGTCTGTTTTTAATGCAGTGCTGCCTGAGGGCCCGAAGATCACTGGACTCCAATATTTGTTTTTGGCCTTGTCTCTTGCGTACAGAGATTTCCCCATATTCTCTGAATCCTTTAATGATATCTTGTACCGTAGATGATGTGATCCCCAAAATCTTTGCAGTTACACATTGAGGAACATTATCCTTAAATTGTTGCATGATTTGCCCTTGTAGTCTTTCATAGAAATCATATTTGATCACCTTTCCTTGTAATAACACTTTTTAATCGTATGGGATCAGAGAATACTAATTGTTGCAGTCTTGCAACTGGAATTTTTGCCCATTCTTGCTTGATACAAGACTTCAGCTGCTCAACAGTTCATGGTCACCGTTGTCTGATTCTCTTCTTTGTGATGTGCCATCCATTCTACTGTAAATAGGAGACAGATCTTGACTGGCAGCAGACCAGTCAAGCACATGCACTCTGTGTCTATGAAGCCACACTGCTGTAGCCCATGCAGCTTGGCATTTTCCTGTTGAAATAAGCACAGACTTCCCACAAAGAGATGTCACCTTGATGGCAGCATATGTCTCTCTATAATCCCAATATATGCCTCCACGTCAGTGGTACCTTCACACACATGCAATTCGCCCATACCATGGGCACTGATGTGCCCAACACCACCACAGATGCTGGCTTTTGCACTTTTCTCTGATAAATTGGATGGTCATGTTCACCTTTGGCACTGAGAACTCGACATCCAGTTTTCCCGAAAACAAGCTGAAATGTGTACTCCTCTGACCACAGCACACGGTTCCACTGTTTTTCAGTCCATCTGAGATGAGTTTGGGCCCAGAGAAATCAGCAGTGTTTCTGCATAGAATTGATGAATGGCTTCCTCCTTGTGTAATATGGTTTCAAGTTGCATTTCTGAATGTTCTAAGTGACCACGGTTTTCTGGAGTACTCCCGAGCCTATGTGGATATATTTGTCACTTTAGCATGATAGTTTCTCAGGCAGTGCCACCTGAGGGCTCAAAGGTCATGCATGTTCAAAGGTGGTCTCCAATCTTGACCTTTATGCACCGAGATGTCTGCTAATTTCCTGAATCTTTATCTGAATATTATGTACTGTAGAGGGTGGCACAGTGTAACAGTCAAAGTCTACAGAAGAACTGTGGCTAATTCTGCAGGATGCTCAATAAAACTTGCCATCTAATTTCTTTATAAAATTACACAAATTGTACCTGAAACTGGGTGGCGTGGTGGTGTAGTGCTTAACACTGTTACCTCACAGCAAGAAAGCTCTGAGTTTGAGCCCAGTGGCAACAGGGGCCTTTCTGTTTGGAGTTTGCATGTTCTGCCCATGTCTGCGTGGGTTTCCTCCAGGTGCTCCGGTTTCTCCCACAGTACAAAAACATGCAGGTTAGATTAATTGGTGGATCTAAATTGACTGTAGGTGTGAATGTGAATGGTTGTTTGTCTCTGTGTGTCAGCCCTGTGATGACCTGGTGACTTGTCCAGGGTGTACTCCACCTCTTGCCCACAGTCAGCTGGGATAGGCTCCAAGTTGTGTGACCCTGCATAGGATAAGCGGTTACGGATAATGGATGGATGTACGATAGATTTTGAAAGATTTAAATTCTCTGCAATCTTGGTTAAAAATGTTATTTTTGAATTGACTAACAATTCTCTCACAAATTTTGGCACAAACAAATGAGTCACGACCCATCTTTGCTTGCAAAACCTGAGCCTTTGGTGCATGTTCCTTTTATATACAATCATGATACCCTCATCTGTTAACAGTTAACCTGTTTATTGTGGAATAAAATTATTGGAAACAAAATTGTGTTACTTGAATATCCTATAAATATGTTTTTCAGTCTTATTTTGCCTCTGTCCCAACTTGAGCATGTTGCAGGCATCAAATTCTAACTTTGTTTATATTTGCAACATACGATTAAGTTGGCCAGTAAAACTATCAAAAATATTTTCTTTGTACTTTTGTCTGTTAAATAAATATTCATGCGAATTAAAAAATCGCATGTTTTTTTTAATGGGATTTTGGAAAATATCCCCATTTTTCTGGATTTTTTTTTTCAATTAAATATGGGTTTTCCATGATTTGCAAATCATTGCATCCTGTTTTTATTACATTTTACTTAGCATTCCAACTTTTTTGGAAACAGAGTTGTTCTTATGAAACTTATTGTATAATACTGGTATCATGCTATCACCTGTGGAGTAGTGGTGGTTCAGTGCTCAAGGCTAATTATGAAAAACAACAAATTATTATGAAAAACAATTAAATATTTCATAATCAATTATTTCTATGACCAGACATGAGATCATTTAAATTATCTCAAATGTAACATTGTACTACATGCAAAAGCTCTGATTACATTTATCCTTATGCAATGCAATTAACGTTATTCTTATAATTAATGTGTGACAGGGCTACTTAATGAACTAAAGAATAAACAAGAGCTGATCACACTTTTGAGTGTGATCATCTTCATCAGCACTGCACAACATGCAGCAGTCAACAATGGACAGGTGAGTGATATATCATTGTTGTATTCTTTTATGAAATTAGATCTAAACCAAGTACCCATGTATAATAAACCATAAAGGGAAGTATCAACATAAAACTAACACTGACTACTATTTCCATTAATATATAATACTGTATTTATCACCCCAAATGATTTGGCAAAATTCAGCATTGCGCAATTATTGTATTCATCCACCAGTGTTCTGTTACTACAATATCTAATCCCACAGCAAGCAACTTATTTATAGTGTTATAGTATAATTACTTGAGCCAATCATGCTGTAGGTGGCAGTTATGGGAAATAAAAATCAAACTATCCTGCAAACAAATAGCCACCCTAAACAGTAGATGTGTCTCAGAAGTCAAATTCAAATGATGTCACATTCACAATCATACAGAGTATGAAGTGCAGTGAAATACTTCATGCAATGCTCCGTAAGTAATAAAGAGAGTTAAAAAAGGAAAGTTAGTAAAAAGAGAAAGAGTAAAATAGAATGCGATAAATAGACTAAAAATAAAATGTAATAGAGTACTCTGCAGAATATATACAGAATAATATCTCACCAAAAAAGATGCACTGACAGTTGACATATATATTGCACCGCAGTAAAATTAAATTGCACAGAGAGGTCCTGTACAATTGCAATGGAAATGTGTATATATTGCACTGTAGTGAAATGAAATTGCATGAAGAGGTGAAAGAAATGGGGGGATGAGGGTGAAGTGGTGACGAGACCTAGTTATTGTCCTGGTTAAGAGACCAAATGGCCTGAGGGAAGAAGCTCCTCCTTATTCTCTCAGTGTTGACCTTAAGGGAGCAAAAGCACTTCCCTGACCTTAACAGGGAGAAGAGTCCATAGTCGGGATGGCTGAGGTCTTTCATTATCTTCCTGGCTTTGGTCCATCACCGCTTGGTGTAGATAGATTGCAGGTCACAGAGCTTGGTGTGGATGATGATCTCAGCTGATTGCACCACTCTCTGGAGAGCCTGTCTGTCCTGCTTGGTGTTGTTCCCAAACCAGGTGGAGATATTTCCTGTCAGGATGCTCTTGATGGTGCAGGAGTAAAAGTTCCTCAGTACTCTCGGCATAAGATGGAAGTCTCTGAGACATCTTAGGTGGAAGAGATGCTGTTGGGCCTTCTTAACCAGGGCACTGATGTGGCAAGACCATGACAGGTCTTGCGTGATGTGAATGCCCAGGTACCGAAAACTATCCACTCTTTCCACTGGGATCCCATAGATGTAGAGGGGCTTGTAGTTCTTCACTTGCTTTGTGCAGAAGTCCATGATCAGCTCTGTTGTCTTGCTGATGTTTCAGAGGCGATTGTTGTCCTGGCATCAGTTCAGGTTTCTGACCTCCTCCAGGTAGGCCTCTTCATTTTTATTGGAGATCAGGCCTACCACAACAGTGTTGTCAGCAAACTTGACAGTGGTGGTGGTGTCTGATGAGGCTATGCAGTCATAAGTGTACAGAGAGTACAGCAGGGGGCTCTGAACACAGCCCTGAAGCCTCCAGTGCTGAGGGTAATTGGGCAGGAGAGATGTTTCCCCACCTTTAATGCTTTGTGGTCTTCCAAACTAAGAAAGCTCTAGCTGCAACTGTGTATTGCTGTAAGAGGCAAGTAAGCAAGTGTATGTACTGATCATTAAATTTTACATTTTGGCCAGTGGGTCCCTTTTTAATAACACACTCTTGCACATTTTCATCTTGTTCAGATTGACCTTTTGTGTATTTTCCACTATTCTCTAGTTTGACTTTTGTTCATGGGTGCCCAACATGCCTTGCACCATGCGCCAGCCTCCACCCACAGACAAGGACAGTGTCACAATGGAGATGATCATGACCACACTCCCAGATGTCAGCCAGTCATGTGTGGAGATGGCAATCACATGGCTTTTAGGAAGAAGTCAGCCAGATGCAGTGAGTCGACACTTCAAGTGGTCTGCTCCATTGGTTTCAGAAAGATGTCATTGCAAAACAGGCTCAAAATAACATGTAGAAATAAAGCACAGGATATTGGCTGTAGGTTTTTAGTAAACTGGATGGAATGATGGAATCCAGCACAATTACTATTACTTACTTACTTAATCTGTTCAATTCTATATGTTATACGTACAGCTGAGTATTTTTACCTTCTTTTTAGAATTTCTCTGTTTTTAGTTGATCTCCTTTCTGCCCAATCTCTCATGCTCAGGTACCTCTGGGACAGTACAAAGAACAGTACTTCACTGAGCCGGCAGCCCAAAAGATGATTGACAACTTTAGGCAGGATCTGAACAACATTGAGGAGGAAATTCAGAAACAGAATAAGGGTCTTGAACCAACGTATTTCTATCTGTGCCCAAGCAAAATAGAGAACAGCATTACCATATAGACAGACTTGAGAAACATTCTGCAATTTTTAATGTACTTACTAAGGCACATATAGAAAGCTGTCTTAAATATATAGACATTTTTGAGAAGTTTGTTTGAAATAAGAAGAATATACTCCTAAATTACAGAAACATACTGATGATTATTGTAAATCTACACTGACTGTCCACTTTACTAGGAACACCTGTGCATTCATGTAGTTAGCTAATCAGCCGATCTTACAGCAGTAGCACATTGCAAAAAATCATGCAAATACAGGTCAAGAGCTTCAGTTAATATTCACATCAAACATTGGAATGAGGAAAATTTGTTCTCAGTGACCTTAAACATGGCCTGAATCTTGGTGCCAGGTGGGCTGGTTTGAGTATTTCAGAAACTGTTGATCTCTGGGGGTTTTCATGTGGATTTAAAAAAAAAAAAAAAACATCCTGTACAAGGACAGACTGCAAGGTGAAACACCTTTCTAAAAAGATATATCAAAGGAGAACAACCAGACTGGTCTGAGCTCACAAAGTCTATAGTACTGTAACTTAAATAAGCACTTTTTACTCTTTATTCTTTACAACTGTGGTGAGAAGAAAAGCATCTCGGAACATGCAACACATCAAACCTTGAGGTGGATGGGCTACAACAGTAGGAGACCACATCAGGTTCCCCTCCTATCAGCCAAGAACATGAGTCTGAGGCTATCATGGGCACAGACTCACTGAAACTGGACAGTTGAAGATTGCAAAAAGACAAGGTGATTTTTTTTTTCCCCCCTGATCTTTAACTGTCCATTTAGGATGAGTCTGTGCCCATGATAGCCTGAGATTCCTGTGCTTGGCTGACAGGAGCAGAACCTGATGTAGTCTTCTGATGGTATAGTTCATCCACCTCAAGATTCAATGTTTTTGCATTATGAGATGGGTTTCTGCTCACTATGGTTGTAAAGACTGATTATTTGACTTTTTACATCTTTCCTGGCAGCTCAAACCAATCTGTGGTAGGTTTCCCAAAAGCCTCTTAATGCTAAGAGCATCTTAGCTACAACCCTGATTCCAAAAAAGTTGGGACAAAGTACAAATTGTAAATAAAAACGGAATGGAATAATTTACAAATCTTAAAAACTGATATTGTATTCACAATAGAACATAGACAACATATCAAATGTCGAAAGTGAGACATTTTGAAATTTCATGCCAAATATTGGCTCATTTGAAATTTCATGACAGCAACACATCTCAAAAAAGTTGGGACAGGGGCAATAAGAGGCTGGAAAAGTTAAAGGTACAAAAAAGGAACAGCTGGAGGACCAAATTGCAGCTCATTAGGTCAATTGGCAATAGGTCATTAACATGACTGGGTATAAAAAGAGCATCTTGGAGTGGCAGCAGCTCTCAGAAGTAAAGATGGGAAGAGGATCACCAATCCCCCTAATTCTGCGCCGACAAATAGTGGAGCAATATCAGAAAGGAGTTCGACAGTGTAAAATTGCAAAGAGTTTGAACATATCATCATCTACAGTGCATAATCTCATCAAAAGATTCAGAGAATCTGGAAGAATCTCTGTGCGCAAGGGTCAAGGCCGGAAAACCATACTGGGTGCCCGTGATCTTCGGGCCCTTAGACGGCACTGCATCACATACAGGCATGCTTCTGTATTGGAAATCACAAAATGGGCTCAGGAATATTTCCAGAGAACATTATCTATGAACACAATTCACCGTGCCATCCGCCGTTGCCAGCTAAAACTCTATAGTTCAAAGAAGAAGCCATATCTAAACATGATCCAGAAGCGCAGACGTCTTCTCTGGGCCAAGGCTCATTTAAAATGGACTGTGGCAAAGTGGAAAACTGTTCTGTGGTCAGACGAATCAAAATTTGAAGTTCTTTATGGAAATCAGGGATGCCGTGTCATTCGGACTAAAGAGGAGAAGGACGACCCAAGTTGTTATCAGCGCTCAGTTCAGAAGCCTGCATCTCTGATGGTATGGGGTTGCATTAGTGCGTGTGGCATGGGCAGCTTACACATCTGGAAAGACACCATCAATGCTGAAAGGTATATCCAGGTTCTAGAGCAACATATGCTCCCATCCAGACAACGTCTCTTTCAGGGAAGACCTTGCATTTTCCAACATGACAATGCCAAACCACATACTGCATCAATTACAGCATCATGGCTGCGTAGAAGAAGGGTCCAGGTACTGAACTGGCCAGCCTGCAGTCCAGATCTTTCACCCATAGAAAACATTTGGCGCATCATAAAACGGAAGATACGACAAAAAAGACCTAAGACAGTTGAGCAACGAGAATCCTACATTAGACAAGAATGGGTTAACATTCCTATCCCTAAACTTGAGCAACTTGTCTCCTCAGTCCCCAGACGTTTACAGACTGTTGTAAAGAGAAAAGGGGATGTCTCACAGTGGTAAACATGGCCTTGTCCCAACTTTTTTGAGATGTGTGGTTGTCATGAAATTTAAAATCACCTAATTTTTCTCTTTAAATGATACATTTTCTCAGTTTAAACATTTGATATGTCATCTATGTTCTATTCTGAATAAAATACGGAATTTTGAAACTTCCACATCATTGCATTCCGTTTTTATTTACAATTTGTACCTTGTCCCAACTATTTTGGAATCGGGGTTGTAGGAGAGGGAGCATTCATTGTGCTGTGCACTCTACCATTTAACGATGATCTTTGTGCAATGATGGTTTTGGGAAACTTGGCACTGGCCATTTTCCTCTGATGTCTCTTAGCAATGCGTTTCCACCCACAGAACTGTTACTCACTCAATGTTTTGGTTTTTCACACCATTCTGTCTAAACTCGAGAGACAGTTGTGTGTGAAAATCTCAAGAGATGAGCAGTTTCTGAAATACTCAAATGAGTTGATCTGGCACCATCTCAGAGTTAAAGTCAGAGATCACACTTCTTCTTAATTCTGATGTTTGATGGAAACATTAAGTTAAGCTCTTGACCTGTATCTGCATTTTATGCATAGTGCTGCTCCCATATGATTGGCTGATTAGAGATATACATGAATGTGCAGGTGTGAAGGCATTCCTAATAAAGTGTGTGTGTGCTTCAGATATGATGTTCTTATGTTCTCATGATTTTAATCCAATTTAATCTGATTTTCAATCAGAATCAATAAACTGGAAACTCTGTAATGCATGTAACCACTGAGAAAAGATGACTGAGATATTAGGAATGACAAAAATGTTTATTTCTGTCATTTAACTAAGTGTTACAAATGACTTTATACAAAATTAAAATTCACACAGACATCAATGCTCATTTCTACTTTGTATTTATATGTATATAAATATTGTTCAAATGTAATATTTTATGCATTTTTTTACATTCAGTTCACTGTCAAAGCGAGAGCGGCACTTTTTTAATTTTTAATTTAAAAACATTTGGACTTCAGTAAATATGGTGAGAAAATGTGTAGAAGGCAGTGAGGCACAATATTAACTAAATACAACAATCATCCTTCCATAAATATCAATCCCACACTGAGGCTTGTTTTTGTTAGACATCTAAACCTCAGAATGATTTACAAAGAGAAAAGCATCAGTGAAAATGCAACATTTGGGTCTGATTACAATTAAAATACCAACATATGGAAACATTGGTAGCTCAACCAAATTCAGCAAGATAATACAGTAAGATTGCATTCAAGGAGTACAAATTTCTCCACCCACCAGATGGTGATAACACACAAGATAATCATTACGCTTATTCATTAATTGAGCTCACTAAAGGGCACAGCCACATTGCCCGTGTCGAAGGTCAGCATGATATCGTATCATTGATAGGCTTCCTGTCTCTTGATTGGATCACTGCTTCTGACACCGCAATGTAGCTGGATGTACAAAATATTGTTGAAACATGCTGGAGTGCAAAGCTTATGGTTGCAAAAATAATACATGTGATAATAAGGAAAAGCATTTTTTCTGTGTTCCATTGCCAACAACTGAGTAATGTAAATGACTTGCTAAATAGTGGCTACACAACTTGGGGAACAGGTCTCACTTTAGAAACACTCCCCTTTCATAGAAATTCTGTTGTTTGCGAGGACCCTTTTGAGTCTGACTGCTTTGAAAGGAATCTACAGGCCGAGTGCTTGGGCTACACAGGTCGCTTGAGACTCAAACCCAATGATGTGCCAACAATATTCCAAAAAACATCCACAGGAAATGGATTCAGGCAATGTGAGCTGATTAGCTAGAATTGTATAGACATATATAAGGCCGAACACGTTGACTTGCCTCCCTGACTTTATGCTTGCAACGCACCACTGATTTCATCATTAGAATCATCTGGTGATTTGCTGCTGAAATCAGTTCCCAGATGTGGATAGTCCTTTTTGTAGGTTATGTAGGTTCATACAGATATCCAGTTTCTCTGTTATCCATACTGACTTGAAGATAACTCTTTTTCATCTGACTAAATCCAGGCCAACAAGTATGTTTACATCGGCCACACTTAACTCCCGGTATTTGGCTATCAACAATTTACATCACATCCTGGATGCCATATTTGTTGCCCATGTGCAATAAAACTTGATGTGCTTTTGGACTTTTAAGCTTATGATCATTAATCAGGTCACTGCATTTGTGTACATTATTTATAATAAGGGTTTGTAGTATCAATATCAATAATGTGTCAATACTTTAATGGAGCTTTACAGAAACCAGAAAAAATTACAGCTTTGATCTATAAATTGCACTAACTTTGAGCTAAAAGAAATCAAACATGAGCAAATTGTTATAGTTGAAGTGTAGTGCTTTCCATATGCATATAGTAGCAATATATTTATGGTCTTGAAGCCCATAAGCAAATTGCTTTAGATGTGGTTTTTGCCTGTAGGTCACATCATGTACCTTTTGGGTTTTTCTGTACAACTTTGAACATTAAATAGTCTGACCTTGGAATGCATTTGCTGGGACACCCACTCCTGGGAAGTTTGGCAACTGTCTTGAAGACTCTATATTTGTCAACAATACTCACTGTAGAATGGTGAATTTCAAATTATTTTTTGATGGCCTTGTAACCCTTCCCAGATTAATGCTCAGCAACAGTTGCTTCTTTGAGGTCATGGCTGATTGTTCTTTCTTTTTGGTATGATGTAGACACATATGAGTGATACAGAACACCAAACTGTTAACAGTTGTGCTTTTATGGAAGTGGTCAGTGTTCTTGATGATTGGTTAATCTTGTGGATTTTCCATTCCCTCCATCTCATCATCATCCTTTATTTGGCCAGGTAAAAACTCATTGAGATTAAAATCTCTTTTTCAATAGTGATCTGGCCAAGAAAGCAGCAACCATTGTTATAACAGTAAAATTAAAAAATACAAAATCATACAGCCTTTACAAATATAAGGGAATATCCAGTTTCTATGCAAAAAAAGATCATGGATACAGGGGCGTCAGAAGCATTTTTAATGGGGGGGGGGGGGGCACACTGGCAGGGGGTCCTCCCCCAGAAAATTTTTAATTAATTAGATGCCATTTCCTGCATTCTGGTGTATTTTTAACAGGTTGTTAAACACCTAATTTTACCTACAAAAGTCACTTAATTGAATGACTATTTTAGAGACTCAACAATAAGTCCTCATTCAACTAGTCCATATATTCATCAGCCACCACTGAATGTGAAGGGGACATGTCCCCCTCACATTTCATAATTCTTCGTTTGGACCCCCCCATATTTAACATAAAATATTAGTTCACCCAGCGCCGTTTCTATTGCTTCGTGAAAGAATCCATTCCACTTGATTAATAAGAGAATACACATACCACTGAAAATCCACTCCGGGTTTTCCGGGCATTACCTACAACAACTCACCGCACGTAAGTGAAGTGAATCTCAGTGCAAGCAGAGACATTTTGGTGCAGCTGCTCGAAAGTGGAGGAGGTGACGTCAGCCCCATTGCCACCTCACAATGTCTAGCTTTTGCTAAAACCTTATTCTTTTGTTATATGCCCTCAAAATTAACCCTAGGCCATGTTAAATTAATGTTCAACTAAACAATGAAATAAGCTTAGCCTAATAGGGTATTCTTGGTTGATGATGAATTGTTTGCAGTATTTGCTCCCTCCCTAAACACAATGGACATGAGGAAATTCTTTACAAAGAAGCGGAAAGTCAGTCATTTCCCCACAGGGCAGGTTTTTTTTGTCCCATTGGAAATGTTAGTGCAGTTAGCTGACTAGTCAATGTTAGGAGATGTATCAGCTAGCTTAATGTTAGCTATCATTTAATTCAAAACCAGTAGGCCTCCCTTACTGTAATGCCAAGAATGAGGTCAAGTCTGCTCTGATGATATTTATTGATTCCCTGTTTTGTCTGGTCTTTGCCAGTTTTCTGGAAAGTAATATGGGAAATCAGTGTATGGGGAAGGAATAGTAGAAAGGAAAACAATGGAGAGAGATGGATGTTATTCCAGGTGGATTGTGAAGGAAAGGGGGATAAAAGTGATGAAGTGGTAGAAATTGTGGTGGCACCAATGTAAGAAGGAGTGATATCTATAAATCTATTTGTTATACTAATCTGTAAATGTTACTGTAGTACCACCATTGCATGTAGGTTGACAAAACTGCACTTGTTCATTGTGTGAAGTTCTCTTTTATGTGTCATTACACAGTGTAATTTTGTGTTATGAAGACTGCATGATGCCGTGTCATTTTTGTTATGAGTATCACTAAATCGGAAAAAAGTAAAACACACCCACTAAAGTCACTGTTGGTGGTGAACAAAATTGCACCTGTTCATTGTGTGAAGTTATTTTTATGTCTCACCATTGCTTGACACAGTGTGATTTTGTGTTATGAAGTTTGCATGATGCCATGTCATGCCTGTTGATTGTGTGAAATTATGAATATTCTTATTTTTAAACACACAGTTGAGTGTCACTATCGCTTAGCACAGTGGCATGTTGTGTTACATCTAAAACTAAATAAAAAAGGAAACACAAAATAAAAAGTAAAATGTACTCATAAAGTCATTGTTGGTGATAAATTGTGTCACATTCATCTCATTATCGTAGGCAGAGCAGTGGGTTTAAAAACAGGCTGATGAATATATGGACTAGTTGAATGAGGACTTATTGTTGAGTCTCTAAAATAGTCATTGAATTAAGTGACTTTTGTAGGTAAAATTAGGTGTTTAACAACCTGTTAAAAATACACCAGAATTCAGGAAATGGCATCTACTAATTAATTAAAAATTTTCCGGGGGAGGACCCCCAGACCCTCCACCAATGTGTCCCCCACGGGCAATTGCTCTAAGACAACGAGGGAGGCTCAGCCTCCTCTAAAAATGCCCTTATAACTTTAATGTGTGCGTGAGTTTTTCCCCCTCGTGACAGCACGATGCAGCGGAGCCTCAGTGGACTTCAATGGCATTTGGGAGCTCTGCGCTTTTCAATCTCAAAATGCAAGACAATTATTGGACAAATACTGCGAAAACACGCGCCCACGGACTCCCACGGACTCCCAGCCTCAGTGGACTTCAATGGCATTTGGGAGTGCTGCACTTTTCAATCTCAAAATGCAAGACGGTTATTGGACAAATACTGCGAAAATGCCCGCCTACGGACTCCGAGCCTCACATGGGAGGGACATGGCAGTTTCCACGAGGAGACTGGTGATTGGTGAAAGCGGCCGGATATTTTCTTTGATTGACAGCTCGTCAATTAATGGTCACCATGCAATAGTATTGCACCCATGCAACAGTGGAACAGCTGTGCCCTACTCTTCACGGAGACATGGCTAAACGCTAACATCCCCGACTCGGCTATTCAGATTGCCGGCTGGACTGTATACCGGGCCAACCGAACTGCTAACTCCAGCAAGGACAAAGGTGGAGGTGTGTGTACTTATGTGAGTAACTCTTGGTGTACCTCTGTTATTATCACAGAACAACATTGCTCTCCGGATTTGGAGTTTATTTCTTTGCAGTGTAGACCGTTTCATCTTCCAAGAGAATTCACCGCGGTGTTTCTCCTCACTGTTTACATTCCTCCCCAAGCTAATGCTAAGATGGCACTGAGCAAACTTTATGACAGCATCAGCGACTTGCAAAACTCTCACCCCGACGCTGTGTTCATTATAGCTGGAGACTTTAACCATGCTAAATTGAAGTCTGTTCTGCCTAAATTCTATCAGTTTGTGGATTTTCCAACCAGAGGAAAGAATACACTAGATGTTGTTTACTGTAACATTGCCAATGCATACAAGGCATCCCCCTCCCCCCACCTCGGACGCTGCGACCACATTCCTCTGTTCTTAACCCCTGCATATACTGGTAAGCCTCTCATTGCCAGGTCAAAGCCCACTAGCCAGATCATCAGAGTCTGGCCTGAAGGAGCTATTGAATGCTTGCAAGACTGTTTTGAGGACACTGACTGGGAACTTTTTAATTCGATCTCTACCTTGGATAGAATAGACAATCAGACCTAAATACATATGCATCTTCTGTTCTGGATTACATTAGCTTCTTTGTAGACAATGTTACCACCAACAAGACCATTTGCACCTTTCCAAATCGCAAGCCCTGGATGAACAGACAAGTCCAGAACCTGCTGGCAATCAGAGACAAGGCTTTTCACTCCGGCGACCAGGCAGCCTACACAGTAGCCAGGGCCAACCTGAAGAGGGGCATCAGGGAAGCTAAGCACTCCTATAAAGAAAAAATAGAGCAGCACTTTGTGGACTCTGACCCCAAACGCATGTGGCAGGGCATCAAATCCTACACCGACTACAAGAGCACCAACCCCTGTCTGCCCAGCTCTCACAACCCAACCCTCCCTGATGACCTCAACAAATTCTTTGCACGGTTTGATGAGGGACCCATTCCCCAACCCCCCACTGAACTTATGGACACTGCATCACATGCACTGGTGCTAAGCGAACACAAAGTTAGGCGGGCCCTCGGCAGCATTAACCCTCGCAAAGCACCAGGACCAGACGGAGTTCCCAGAAAGGTCCTAAAATACTGTGCAGGCCAACTAAGCACAGTCTTCACTAACCTGTTCAACATCTCCCTGGACCAAGCTGCAGTCCCCACCTGCCTTAAAACCAGCGCCATTGTTCCTGTCCCCAAGCAGGCAGCCATCAAGTCCCTGAATGACTATTGCCCAGTAGCACTCACGCCCATTGTGATGAAGTGCTTTGAACGACTGGTGCTAGCTCACATCAAATCCAACACCCCCCCATCCCTCGACCCACATCAGTTTGCATACAGGACTAACAGATCAATGGATGACAGTATTTCATTGGCCCTTCACACTGCCTTCTCACACCTGGAGGAACCAAACAGTTATGTGCGTATGCTATTCATTGACTATAGCTCGGTGTTTAACACCATCCCCCCTCTCAAGCTGGCCACTAAGCTGTACAACCTCGGCTTCAGTCCCCAGCTCTGCAGATGGATACTGGACTTCCTCAGTAACAGACCTCAGTCTGTGCTCATGGGCAAACTCCACTCAAGACCCATCACCCTGAACACAGGCGTGCTGCAGGGATGTGTGCTCAGCCCCCTTCTCTACTCCCTCTTCACACAAGACTGTGTTCCTAAGCACAGCACGAACACAATCGTGAAGTTTGCTGACGATACAACTGTGATTGGCCTGATTTCCAACAACAACGAGTCAGCCTACAGGGAAGAGGTGGAGCACCTGGCACATTGGAGCCAAGACAACAACCTGGCCCTGAACTCCAAGAAGACGAAGGAGGTGATCTTGGACTTCAGGCGGCATGGCCAGGGTGACCACCACCAATCCATCAGCATTGGACGGGGGTCAGTGGAGGTGGTGCAGAGCTTTAGGTTCCTAGGAGTTTACATGAGCCAGGACCTGTCATGGGCCACCAACACCTCGGCAATAGCCAAAAAGGGGGCCCAAAGGCTGCACTTCCTGCAGACACTGAAGAAGGCCCAATTACCACAAAATCTGCTCATCAATTTCTACCGCTGCACCGTTGAATCAGTCATTACATACTGCATTACATCATGGTACTCCAACTGCACCTCTGATAACAAGAAGACGCTACAGCGCATCATTAAAACAGCACAGAGGATCATTGACAGTCAACTCCCCACACTTGAGGAGATCCATCACACACGCTGCACAAACAGAGCAATAAACATACTGAAGGATCACACACACCCCGGTCACAGGCTCTTCACCATGCTGCCATCTGGCAGACGCTTCAAGACGCTGCGCAGCCGCACTACAAGACTGAAGAACAGTTTCTATCCTACTGCCATCAGACTTTTGAACTCCATGCATCACCTGCCCCCCCTCATTACTTCAGGATGTGCTGAACTGTGAGATGCCAGTGGTCCCCCCAGGCTGGGAAACCTGGAGGTATGACTGTGTGTGCCTGTAGCCGCAGGCTGTGTGTGTGTGTGTGTGTGGTGGGGGTGGGGGTAGGGGGGATGTCTGTCCAATAGTGTGATCACTGTACTAGGACATTACTGATACTGACCCCTGCTTTCCTGGACTGTGTAGTGGGGACTGTGCAATAGGACCCTGTGCATTGGTCTGGGTAACTATACTGCATTCTGTGGCTACAGCTTTGTAATGTAATATGATGACTCACTTGCACCTTATTTATTACTATTACTATTTATACCTCTATTTTTAACTTACCAACTGTGTGTGTGTGTGGGTATGTGTCCCATACCAACATTAATCTACCTCTACTGCGCTGCTAACTTGGTCAGTGAATACCTGAACCCTGCATCTATTTATTATTTATCTTAATTTTATATCATCACTTCCAACCTTACCAGTACATTTGATTGTATATATTTATTGTGTATCTTATATTTTCTATATATATTTTAAATATTGATGTACAGTACCTATATTGTTTAAACTACTTAATTTACTTATTATTTTTATGGGCATCTGTGGGCTGTTTCTAAATGACATCTCACTGTACTTGTATGGTGACAATAAAGTACTACTACTACTACTATCCCCGTTGTCAAGCCAGTCCATAGCAACAAAAGAAATGTAACTTTGCGCCATCTGGTGGTTATTTTGGGTAAAACAGTCCAGGGCCTTTTACCCCACGGGGGCGTATTACCCCACTCTACTCTAACTGAATATCTGAATATAAGCTGTGTGTGTGTGTGTGTCAGTAGAGGAGAGTGTGTGTGTGTGTGTGTGTGTGTGCACCTGTCTGTTTATGTGCCCTGCTGTCGGTGTGCCCATCTATCAGTCTGGTTCATGCTCGTTGCGAGACGAGTTAATTTGTGATGCTGGTGGTATAATATCGATATCTCTACGACTACCACTGCAGCTAGCATTGCTGTTGGCAAAACCCAGCTCATTAGATGTGCTGGCCCTGGGTTCTTCTTCGGTGGAAGAACTTGTGTGGAAGAAGGTTGTTAATTTCAGTAGCTTTTCAACAAACTGCTCGCTATCCTTTTTCCTCTTCCTTTTCTCACTGCCACTTAGAAATCGTTTCATTCTGATTTTACTTTAACAAAAAATTTTACGAGGGCTCTGCAGCTAGAGCTAGATGGTGGTGCATGTATTCAGCCCGCTCGCGTCGTTGCCTAGGTTACTTCAGACACTACGGCTCTGAGAAAGAGCGAAGCCAGATAGCTGTGCGGGACATCACGTCACATACTGGTGGTTTTGCTTGTGAATCTAGCTGTAGGATTACACGTGAATCCTGCTTTATTGCTTTTATTATTTTCGTAGCAATATGGTTCATGTCGAGTGGAAAATATGTATAATCACAATGAATTATTACATAGTAAATGATGATGTATAGCATGCAGGAAAACAGGAATACCGTAACGCGACGACGAGGCCCCTGATTGGACGAGGTTCAGGGCAATTGCCCAACTTTGCCCAATGGAAAGACCGCCTATGGCTGTAACCGATGAGTAATTTCATTTCTATTAGGATTTCTCAGTGTGGTTGGCAGCTGCAGCAGTGTTGCGCTTCTTTCAGAAAACATATTCAAACTCGCTGTATGAGCGCATTAAAATCTTATGGCTTTTTAACTCCCGGTGAAACTCCTCCGGGTTGAATTAACTCACTGAAATCAGCTGTTCTCAGCTTTTGATAAACCTGCTTTGTGAAACGGACAATCAACTGCGCCTCCCCGTGGACAAATGAGGGATAGCAGCTGGTTTTCACACAAGCTGCTTAGGGGCGTCACCAGTCAGGACTGCATTGACTACGTCATTGTGGGGATAAATTATCTGCACGGACCAATCGGCAGACAGTCACGAACCAGTCAGGTGCTGGCCAAGGGCCTGCTGAGGGCCAGTCATGGAAACACGGGAAAAAAAACAATGGCTCCTAATTAGAAATTAAAAAGCAGGAGTCATAATTATTTAAATCAAATCATTAAAACAAATATTGAATGTAGATAATACAGTTAATCACATGCAGGTTAGGTTAACTGGTGACTCTAAATTGACCGTAGGTGTGAATGTGAGTGTGAATGGTTGTCTGTGTCTATGTGTCAGCCCTGTGATGACCTGGTGACTTGTCCAGGGTGTACCCCGCCTTTCGCCCATAGTCAGCTGGGATAGGCTCCAGCTTGTCTGCGACCCTGTAGAACAGGATAAAGCGGCTAGAGATAATGAGATGAGATGAGTTCATGAGTATAAGGACCTTCTGTAGTTTATGTGATATTAGCAGACAGTGCGATAATTTTTTTCTCTATGGAACATTATAGGCTCATTAATGCTACACATGCATTGAACTAATAATTAAATAATTCAAATATACAGTAACTGTTTATTTTCACTTTATTTAACAAATGCATTCCATTGCATTTCAGTGGAATTACATGGAATTTCCTAAGGTATGACATGCATTAATCACAAACAAACAAATAAAAAAATAAATTAGGAAATGTACACTGCTTGCTGTTGAGGTGATCTGCTGCATAATAGAATTTAACTACCACAATTTAACTGTTCAGTTTTATTTTAATGAGCCTATTCCACTGTATATCAAACTCACTGCATCAATATTCCTAAAGTGTTTCCTGTGTTAGTCAACTGGGTTGTGATTAAATACATGGTTAGAGTTTGATCAGCCTGCTGACTAGTTAAACTGTTTATTCTAAAGATTAAATATGATTAAAGATGATTTAAAATGCTGATGAGAATTTTCATCACCATTCCTGTTTTGCAGTGATTCAGGTTTTCCAAAACATCTGCACTCTCATTTATTAACCTTGTGGACACATAGTTTTGTGGATAAATAGTGCATACATTCCACATAGAATGTGCTTTATCAAGTTGTTCTTGTGTGTGAAGATGACCATGTGTATGCAGGAACCTCTAGTGGTAGAGAAATACAACTGTAGATAAACTGATTAAAAGCAGCTCATCCCATTTACTGTCAAACAGTGTAACTGTCATAATCCAGTACAACCTCAATTCCAGAAAAGCTGGGAAGCTGTGTACAACGTAAATAAAAACAGAAAACGATGATTTGCAAATCATGAAAACTCTATATTTCATTGAAAATAAAGGTTGACGGCTAATTTCACTGGTACTTGTGACTAGTGACAATAAAGGGTTCATTCATTCATTCAAAATAGTACAAAGACAACATATCAAATGCTGAAACTGAGGGTTTTTTTGTTTGTTTGATATATATATATATATATATATATATATATATATATATATATATATATATATATATAACAAACCAGGTAGAGGACCCGAGCTTGAGGATGACATGGATACCCCCAACCCCCCCCCCCCCCCCCCCCCCCCCTTCTAAGGAAGAAAATAATATTTTTGCTTCTGAATTAAGGTTTATTAAACTCCTTACTGCTCAGCCTGAACAACACACAAAGTTAAACATCATTAAATATGAAAAATTAAACTTTTCTCTACTAAAGGTCTCATCAGAAGAAGAGAAAGATCAGTAAAGAAAGAGTTACAGACAAGTTCACTGTTTCTGACACAGCAAGTGTTTTATCATAGAAATGGAATTAGATGAGGATTTATTCTCATGAAAGTTTAGTCATCCGTGGACAGTTATGTTGTTTTATTAGAATGGTGTCTCTGAAATTAGATACTAAGAGTAACCGGAGCAGGGGTTCAGATAATATATATGCAGTGTGTATGATAGAAGAGCAGGTATACTCTGTCACAGAGGTTTTATTGTGAAAAGTCGTGTTCTTCATCAAAGAACTGAACATCTCTGGAGGATGTGAGCAGGGCTGTGTGGTTCTCAGTACTTTGCCCACAATAAGATAACTGACTCCTCCATCTAGTGTTCACCAAGGAGAGAAACCTTTATACATTCATCAATGTTTACAACACATAGTGTATACATTACAGAAAGACAAAAGAGTTATGAGCTTTCAAAGATTATTTTAATTTTGCAAATTAATATCTGCGCAAAAAAAAAACAGTACAAATAAAAAAAATTGGACACACCTTCTAATTCAATGTTTTTTCTTTCTTTTTTTTTTTTTTTACAAATTAACATAATCTCTTAAAGTAATGATGGACTGTCATTTCTCTTTACTTAGTTGAGCGATTCCTGACATGATATGGATTATTACCAGTGTTGACTTGAGCTAGTTACTGTATTTTTATTATTTATGATTTACTGTTTGATCTCAAACACATTAAGAAGGCAAGAAATTCCATGAAATAACATTTGATGAGGCAACACATGTTAACTGAAAAGCATTCCAGGTGACTGCCTCATGAAGCTGGTTAAGATAATGCCAACAGTATGTAAAGCATCATCAAGGTAAACAGTGGCTACTTTGAAGAATCAAAAATATGAAACATGTTTGTTTTTTAAACACTATTTTATTTACCACATAATTCCATGTGTCATGTGTTATTTCATAGTTTTGATGTCTTCAGTATTGTTCTACAATGTAGAAAAGAGTTAAAATACAGAAAAACCTACAGTATTTATAGGAGTTGGTGTGTCCAAACTTTTGACTGGTACTGTGTATAAAAATTCATAAGGAAATAGTTGTTGAATACAATTGTAAACATCAACAACTAAAATTAAATATTCACATGATATACTTTCTGATCTATCTGGGGATTAAAAATGCAAAATTCTTTTTCCATAAATTTACTTAAATGCTTGATCATTCATACTTTTAAAAATGATTTTTAGTCTTTGCTTCATGCTTCATACTGAAGACTGTGTGGAACAAACAATGCATTAATAAATAGGCCAGTTCTATTCATTTGGTGAAAATACAACTAATTGGTTTGTAGTGTTTATACTAGCTGATACGTGAATAAGAAGATGTGGAGTACAGGCCAGTCATTGGTTTCCTCTGTAAAGCTTTAATATTTAAAACAAACAAATCAAAGTACATGCCATATAAATTAATGTGACAAAACTTTAAATCACACACACTGCAGTGGTAAATTACACTGATAAACTCCATCCCAATAGAAGTGCCAAAGTGTGTGAGGTTTACCCATCCAGTGGCAGTTCTTGCTTGTATGGTGCCCTGAGCCAAATAGTAGAGCAGCAATCATAATCCGGAAACGAGCGAGGGTCAGTCAATCAGCAAACAATGCAACAGAGAGCAAGCAAAAGACAAATCAAAAAATCAAAGTCCTTCCCACGCCCAGTACCTGGTATTCCTAGGCAGTCTCCCACTCAAGTACTAACCAGGCCCAACTCTGATATGGCGCATAGGGCGGCGCCGATCTCCGTTTCCGTAGCCCTCGGCCTCTCACATAGCTAGGGTTACAGTGGGGGGCTAGTCCTCTGGTAACCACGAGAGTTTGACTCCCCACTCACATCTGTATTGCAGCGTGCCTTGCCAGATGGCAGTAGGTACCATTTTTAAGATGGTCTTTGGTATGACCCGACCGTGAGTAGAACTCGCAATCTCCCGATTGAGAGGCGGACACGCTAACCACTAGGCCACTCCCCGGTACAAGCAAAAGACAAGGTCAAGGATAAATGTAAACACGGGTCATACACTGGAAATCAGGGGTAAAACAAACAGCTCGGTAAAATTAGACATGGGGTACTAGACAATACTTTGCGAAGTGGAGAAGTGAGAGCTAAGTATATGTAGGAGAGAGGAGGGTGTATGGGTCTCTCACCCATAGTCAGCTGGGATAGGCTCCAGCTTGCCTGCGACCCTGTACAGAATAAATGGCTACAGATGATGGATGGATTAATGGATGATAACAGTGACCCAGTGGGCAGCATTGCTGCATCACAGCTTCAGGGTTCTCAGTTGGATGCTGAGGTCAGGTTGCTGTCAATTTGTGTGCAGTTTTACATGTTTACTCCGTGTCTGTGTTAGTCATATATAATAATAATAAAAAACAACAACCTTGCAGTTGGAAGTTTGCTTGGAGAAATTGCCTGAAGGTGTGAATGAGTGTGTGAAAGGGTTTGTGTATGGTGCTCTATGAAGAACTGACAGTCCATCCAGGGTGAATTCCCACCTCACAGCTGGGAGCCCCAGGACAGGCTTTGTGTTCACGACAACACTGACCAGAATACAGTGGTAACCAAAAAAAACCCAAAACTGTTTACTAATAATGGAATATGTGTCAATAATATAACTCTTCATAAATTTTGAAAAAGAGAGATTCCCACAAAAGTGTATGTCAGTTTCTTAAAATCATCAGCAGAACAACCAACAATACAACAAAACTGTGTGAAAGTTTTTGTACAGTGCAGTTGGATTTCCTGTCACTGTGGGCTGCAGAGCACAGTAGTATAGTGCAGAGTCTGATACAGCAGCAGAGGAGATGAGCAGATCCACTTCTTTCTTCTTTTCATCAACTTCAGCAGACATTCTTGGAGGAATGTTGGGACTTAGATCTCCACTTTGGTAAATATAAAGAAGGAACTCAGGTTTAGATTTTGGATATTGTCTGTACCAGTGCAAGTAGTTGTTTATACCACTTGAGTCATAGCTGCAGGACAGAGTAACATCACTGCCTTCATATCTCACTGTCTGAGTGAAAAGTGGCTTTATTGACGCTGCCATGGAGTCACCTGTCATAGAGAAGAGAACATAATGTGTTTAACCTTTACACCATCAAACCAGAACTACATGTCAGACCCACATTCTGATTTTTCTAACCACCACACAGACTAATTAATCACTCATTCTACAATTAATATTTCTGAAATAACACAAAAATAAATAAATGGATAACTCACCTAGTGAAAGCCACAGACCCATGAATATAACAGTGAACATGATGAACGGTCTCAGCTGAATGAAACTATTATTTGTGTCTCCAATATTGTTCACATCATGCAGGTTGATGAAGCTCCGCCCCACAGCATCACATGACAGTGACACCGACAGAATGAGACAGGCTGATTTTGGGGGTGTGCCTTTCAATTTAAATATGTAAATATATCCACTGTGATTGGCTAACAGAATCCGTGTGTGGATGGCAGAGTTGGATATTAGCCAATCAGAGTGAAGCTATGTACTTACTTTGAGAGTTCAAGCTGCAGCTGCATAATCAGCCTGGAGTGTTTCCATCCCATGATAAAACACAGCATGAGGCAAAAGAACCAAGGTGCTTTTTCAATAAAAACAATATCACAAACTTTACAAAAGCACCTCAGAGAATAATATAAATTAATTGAAAAGAGTATGGCATGTCCCTTTGAACACTCAATCAATTTATAATAATAATAATCAGCATGGTCTTGGAACATATGAGACACTGGTTTTGAACCTCCTGTGTGAAGAATAAACATGTCAGGGTCTGTCCATTCTTCATCAAAATTGATTGATTTTTTTTTGGTCCATGTTTCTTTTTTCAGAGCACCATGTGAAATTACTTTCCTCTGTTTCTCTGACTGTCTCTTGTCTTTCCCCTGTGTGTGTGTGTGTGTGTGTGTTTCACTGACTCGAGTCCTTGACTTGAGGACTACACAGATTTCATTGGCCAAAGAAACACACAGCATAATTATTTTTATATCCTTATCAGAAATTGCTGTGAATAAGTCATGATAAATAATTTAGTATAACAAGTTATTATTACTATTATGAGAATCAGGGGCGATTCTAGCATCTGATCTTTGGGGGTGCTTAGCCCCCAGAGCTGACAGAGGCACCTGGCTTGAACGACAGTGTTTCCACGTTTATTCCGCATTTAGACTAGACTTAACTAGACAAGAAGACTAGACTAGACAAGACTAGACTTATGCAATGTTTTAACAGAAGCTGACCCAATAAACTATGATATCTACACATTTACAACCACTGACACAAATATTTACGTTATATTTTTAACTAAACAAGACCTACTACTGCATTTGTAACGTTGGAGCTATTCATTTTGAACAGTGGTAATTGTTAATTAATGTGTTATTGTGTATTGTGTAATAATAGTGTGTATTATTATGATTTTACATTAGTTTACATTAGTTTATATTTTTTGTTATATTTGTTATATTTTGGTCGTGTTCTTTTGATAGTCATTTGTTTAATTGTTTGCTTCGTGCATGTACGTTTCAGTGTCTGTTTTGATTAATTTGCTAATTATTATGATGTTATTTATGATAAATATATAAATATAAATATATAAATGATAAGCAAACGTAAACGCTATGTTACATTAAATAAAATTGACTAACACACGGTGGTCTAGCACCGTAGCACTTGTACAGCTCTGCACAAAAGTATCTCGATATGGATGATAAATGTCGTTTTTATCATTCTGTTCATAGACCAGGGAACATCAGTATTGCATTATGCATATTATTGTGTTGTGTTTAACAACTGTAACTCCAGTCCGTACCTTCACATCTCGCTATGCCAGTAATACTCAGGTGCTACTTCGAGTTCCTCATCGGCGTGGAATCCAGTTAAAAAAACACCAAGCACTCACGCAGACAGGCAACCCAATCAGAGGGGAGGCAAGGAGGAGAGGGATTTTACTGCTCATAGAACTATCACCTAACAGGTGAATTCAAGAACACACACACGGCCGCGCACACATTCATTGCGCAGTGCGCAAGGGCACTTATTTCTGAAAATTACATCCAAAAGCAGTGTTTTTGAGGGTGCTGAGCAAGGGGGTGCTGAGCTCATTTTTGGGGGTGCTTGAGCACCCCCAAAAATAGGCTAAACACGCCCCTGATGAGAATGTGATTGATTTATTGACTCTGTAATCACAAAGCCTGTTATTTCACTGAGGTGAGGAACAAACCAGCTGCTGCTCTTGGTAATAATATTAAAGATGCCAGTAAGCCATTAGGCCTTAAGGGAGGTGATGCATTTTGTGTGTGAAGTTTGCTGGATCGAGTGAAGGTTGCAGAGAGAGAGAGAAACTGGGTGTTTTATTTATTTTGTGTTTCTCATTTCCTCTCTGTAGCCTCGTGTTCTGCCTGGCCTACCTGTCCTCTTTCTCTTTTTATTTATGTTATCAATTTGCCTCTAAAAAATAAATCTCATGATTGCTCATTGTCATTTAAACATGAAACAATGTAAGCACAATAAAGTATTTACATTATCCAATCACAAACACCTCCATTACAAGTGAACCTGTCCAGAGCCCATTTTATTCACTGCAGCTGTAATGTGCTTGTCCATGCTGGACACAAATATATTACACATCACACATTAGTAAGAAACTGTATTTATAGCCCAACTGCAATTTCAGTTTTCTTCATGAATTAAGAGAAACAAGTCATTTTGTTGATGATGAGTTGACAATTATACTTTACAGCTCGATCGAATAATCAGATCTGATGCTGAAGCTCCAAAGATTGGAACACAAAGTTCCAATAAGTGCAATAAGATCTCACATTTGGACAAAGTGTTTTTTGTACAGTACTATAAATACTATGTATGGTTGAAGAGAGTCTATATTATAGTAAAAAGTAGTACTCATAATCAAAGAAGTTGAACTCTTTGGGGATGTGATCAGGGCCCTCGTGCTTGGCCCACAGTAAGATAACTGACGGTGTCATCTTGTGGAGAAAGGTGAAAGACTTTAACACACCAAGGTTGTTTTGTTTTCTTAAAATGAACCTTGTCCCAGTTTACCCTGAAAACAAAAGTGTTGCTGGGAAAAAGAAGTCTTTTTTTTTCAATTCACAAATCATTACAGCAAATAACCTAACTTGAAAAAACTCATGAGCTTGTACAGATCCTCAGCTCCATCACTCAGGTTCAGTATTGGTCTCAACCACAAACCCTGTGGACCTTTCTGTAAAGCCTTCTGTCTACTGTAACTGAGTAAGCTAGAAAGTCTTCATGTGTCCACAAAACCAGGAAATCTTTATGATTTTGACAGTGAAAATTGGTCCATGCGGACATCAGAAGTTATACTTGAAAGTTTTGGCACAAGTCTATAAAAATCAAATTTCTATATTTTGTTTTAATTGTATTAATATATTTACATGTTTACACAGACAACTACTTTACACTTAAAGTGTGTAAGTCAAAATGTGCCATTAATCCAATCACGCAAAAAAATGTGTTAACCACCATGAGATAAAAGTGACGCATTTGAGATCAGTTATTGACTGACCTGAGAGTTATATTCACTATAGATCATCCCTGAAGCTTTTAGCAACCTGAGACCTTTAGCTGTGAAATGTTACCATCTAATAAGATAATCTGCTTTGGAAATCCTGAGTAATGTGTATTCGTTTTTCCACAAAAAGGATATAATTCATAAGTATTGAAAATGTGTCTAATCTAGTAGCCTGCTGAATGTGTGTACATGCACTGAATATGGCAATAATTCAACTGGGCATTTATATGCACAGCAATACCATGATTAGAATAAAAAAACAAACAAACAAACAAACAAACAAACAAACAAAGTGGATCAGTGAAGTAGAGTGGCGGCTACAATTATCGACACCTTAATGATCTTTTGACTGTTGCAAAAGTAGAAAAAATTTTCAATACATAAATTGTGCATGAATAGTTACTCAAACTTCCACTGGAAAAAAAATGAGTTGATTCCCGATTACTTAGCGTATGAGATCATGTGACACCATTCCACAAGTACTGACACCTTTGTCCACAGTTATCGACACCGTTCCACAATTATCAACACCCAGATGATTATTTATTTTAAAAAATAATCAGTATGTGTTATTAAGTTAACAAAACATAGTTCTTATTTAAAATTTGTTTTACATAGACATATTTCGTACCAAATATATATTTATATAAATATATAGATGTCGGTGCTTACACAAATGAGGAAGTAATTCTAATGTTTGGAAACAAATGAACTGATAATGTTTAACCTGTCAGAAAATATTTTTGTTCCACTTTCTACCCACTTTCTAAGTATTTTCGTAGATCACATTTTGTTCATCATTTGTTGTTGTTTGTATTAATTTCTAGTTTTGTAGCTTACCAATAAATGGCAACAGGCAATTGACATTGTAACTGCATGAAACTCCAGGTCAAAGGTTGCATGTCGTTCCTCGAACCAAAATATAAAATGTTTACTGATATTGTAATATGTGGTAGATATATACTGCAAAAAAAAATTTTCTGAATGGAATAGAAAAATCTGAACATTTCAAGCATGTCATCTTTTTTTTATATGCTAGGAATTTAATTCTGGTCTAATTCTATTTATTGCAATAGGATTCCAAATACTCTATAAACATTCCATTCTGTTATGAATCAGAAAAAAAAAATTATAAATCACAGCACTTTTTTTTTTAAAGTACTTCATCTACTTCAACAATGCTACATGAAGATCGATCCATAACAGTTGTAAATGTCACTTAATTCCACAGGGTGTCGATAATGGTGGACACCAGTGAAAGTGATCACTATTATCGAAACATCACGTGACTTCTCAAACACGTGTTTAGATACAAAATGGCGACTGTCAAATGAAAGAGTAAGAAATAAAGTAGGTTTAGACAGGATATCATGAAATATCTGTGAATTTGATGAGTAAAAACATGTCCATGATCTTTCCACCATGCTTACCTGTGATAATAACATCCAGGTTTTTCTCAACTTGCTGATCGCCTAAAAAAATTCCATCTCAGGTAATGAGCATGTCATCAGATGACAAGATCAAAGGGTGAGGGGTGTCTTCCGGTTGATTAATTAACCAATGATACCTGTTGTAACTGAAACTCATCTCATCATCTGTAGCCGCTTTATCCTGTTCTACAGGGTCGCAGACAAGCTGGAGCCGAGCCCAGCTGACTACAGGCGAAAGGCGAGGTACACCCTGGACAAGTCGCCAGGTCATCACATAGACACAGACAACCATTCACGCCTACGGCAATTTAGAGTCACCAGTTAACCTAACCTGCATGTCTTTGGACTGTGGGAGAAACCAGAGCATCCGGAGGAAACCCACACAGACACGGGGAGAACATGCAAACTCCACACAGAAAGGCCCTCGCCGGCCACAGGGCTCGAACCCGGACCTTCTTGCTGTGAGGCAACTGCGCTAACCACTACACCACCGTGCCGCCTGTAAAACTGTTTTTTATTGGTAAATCTGAAGCGGCGTCAATACTTATGGACTGTTTATAATTTTAGCCATAAGAATAACAACACAAAAAAGTTAGGATAGGGAAAACAAAAGACTGGGAAAGTTGTGTAATGTTTAAAAATAAAAATTAAAAATAATAATTAAAAAACGAATAAGGTTAATTGGCAACAGGTCAGTAACATGATTGGGTATAAAAAGAGCATCCCAGAGAGGCTGAGTCTCTCAGAAGTAAAGATGGGGAGGGGTTCACCGCTCTGTGGAAGACTGTGTGGGCAAATAATGCAACAATTTAAGAATAACATTCCTCAAAGTTAAATTGCAAAGAATTTGGGAACACGTCCTCCACGGTACATAATATCATTAAAAGATTCAGAGAACCTGAATAAATGTTTGTCTGCAAAGGATGAACATACGCTCATCGTATGGTCAAAGGCATCAAAAATCAGGCCAATGCATTACCATATTCTCTTAAGTCTGGGGCTGCGCTCTGCTATAAATGAATAAAAGTTGATTGGAATAAATCATGGGGTAAACTGGGCAACAAAGTAAACTACAATGAATTTAAAACAGGATGCAGCAGTAACACCTGACACACTCCCTCTTTAATTTTATTTTCTGTTATTCAGCTGCATCTGTTACCACAAATGTTTATATCTGTGGTTAACTGATAACAAGTTGGTAAAGGAAGTATCTTTGATAAAAACCTTTTAACTTCACATGTACTGTTCTTAGGTTTTTGTACAGCCTCTCATTGACTCTGTATTACTGTGAGAATCCTGTTCTCAGTGCGCAGTGATAGAGTGCAGAATCTGAGATCTGTAGATCTTTAATAGTAAGTTCAGTCGAGTCTGAGGATGTTTTTGCCTTGAATCGAGCGCCAGAAGGGTTGCGCCCATCAGAACTTCGTGACTTTGCGCCTTTAAACAGTAAAAACTGTGGTGCGCTGTTAGGATATTGTTTGTACCAGTAAAGCCAAATGTTATTGCTGCTTGACTGATATGAACATTTCAGAGTAACAGTGTCTGTTTCTTTCCCCACAATGTTGGTATCTTTGTCCATCGGCCCAATGTTATCTGCAACACTGCCTGTTTGCAAAGAAGAATAGAAATAAATAGATCTGTGAAATATTTCTGTCAACAAAATACTGACTTACAAAAATAAGAAGTTAATATATTAATACACACATGAGCATTAGTTAATACAGTGAATGAGCTGATGAAGGTTAATTACCTGTTGCTACAGTGAGAATCAGTGGGATGTATCTCACTGTGTACAGTAAGTTGTATAGTTGAGCCATTTCTGAACACAGCTCTGTGAGGATTCTGTATAATAGTGCTGTATGTGCTGAAGCTGAGGTTGAAACAAGGTTTACACATGAGGGAACATGTGTCTCTAGAAGGCCACACCCAGGAAGTGCAGCTGTTGTAGCAGAACGTTACACAGATCATCACTTCACAGCATCAGTGACAGTGAACTGAGTCACCAGTACAACACAGAACAAGTCCTGCTGCTGATTAACCCAAAACATGCTTTTTTTCCCATCGCAATTGTAGTTCATGATGATTTTATCCATGAAATTGATGGATGATCATGATTTGACTCTTAAACAGCATTATTTAAAAAAAAAGCACACATCCAGAACTGAATATCTCCGCCTCCATACATCCCTTTATCTTTACTAAGTGCACAGTGGATCTGGAACCTTTTCCTGAACACACTGAGCGAGTCGCAGGAATTATCTTCATTTTATTTCAGAGTTTTTGGAGCTTCACAAAAGAAGACTTTTTTGTTGCAACTTGAGGCACAAGCACCTCTGCCAGTTTCTCTGAAATTAATTTTTCCGAACAGGACTTAAACAAGGTGTGGAAAAAGGTTTACACACAGTGGGTTAGTAAAATGTATATATTTTTTAAACAAGTCAAAATATTCTTGGCAGTTCATCAGTAGATATCGCCGATGGGGAATAAACACCAATAAACAAGATTTCAGCAGATAATTATTGTACAACAATCCTAAAATACCCTAATGATACCCTGAATATGCTGCTGGTGTGAAATTATTTTTCTTGTACATTGCATGTACATCAAGTTATTTATTAAATAAATATATGCAAAACATTATGACTATATTTCAATGTGTTATGGAATTATGTATGAATATTGTAATATCACATTGATATCACCACATTTTAATCAAATTTAACTCCATTAGCCAAGTGATTATCTCATTTAGTGTCAAATTTCTGCACCTGTAACATTGTGTGTGTGTGTGTGTGTTTATATATGGGAGACCATTGCCAACTTGGCATTGTGAATAACAGTTGAAATAATCATGACTCCGTGAATCCACTCTGAAGCTCCACTTCTCTGACCAGCAGGTCTAGTTTTGCCTGTTTAAGGCCCATCCGCTCCTGATGGTGCCACTCATACAGGTCTCGGAGTAACTGGAGCCGCTCCTTCTCAATGCTGATCAGCTCCCGGGTGCACTGACGCTCTCGGCCAGCTGTAATCTGGCTGCCTGCAATCTGGGAAGCGGCACTGCGGTCTGGGGAAGTGATGAGATCGATACTGTACTTCCTTCATATGCCAAACACCACTCAGCTGCAGGCCAGTGTATAAGGGACATGAAGCTCTTGACTGGGTAACAATGAAATGAGCAGGCAAAAGAAAAACATTTTACTGAACTATTTAACTTGTTATTTGTTCATAAATTTGTGTGAATGTTTGCTCATTTAATAAAAAGTATAAAAATAAAAATACAAGTTATTGTCCAAAAATTTAAAAAAGTTTCAGTTATTCATTCCCACATTATATATGTAATGCTTAACAACAATACAATATATTAACATATTTTGACACTTTATATCTCATTGTTTTTTTTTTATTAAAAACAAATACCACGTGACCTCATGGACTGGATTTATCAACTACTATAATGCCTTTAGCAACTACAGTACAAATACCTTTAGCAGTTACTAATGCCTATTGCGAGGATGCGCATTGCAAAGATGCTCTGGACAAAGTTGCACTTAAGATTCCTTCTTACGAGTGAGTTCAGGAAAACCACTTACAGAGACAACGTTCATTGCTTAAGAATGTCTTTAAACTTGCTCTTTAGCTCTAAAGTGCAACGTTATCAGGAAACCCACCCCAGATCATTAGATAAGTCTATGTTACTGGTTTTAGCAACATAATTGTAGTCTTTGTTCTCTTGTACCATAGCCACAAAGTGCACAGAATTAACAAATTAATGGATAATTAACATCCAAACATGAAGAGGAAAGGAGAATCTTTACCAGTTTCTTCTCTCAGTTAGTGTTGCTGTTGCTCTGCCCCTCCTCTCTCTCTCTCTCTCAGCTCTCTTTTTCTTGCATCCACCAACAAAAAAGAATGAAGACATTTCTGCAGAATCAATTAATAAATAAAATGTGATTTTTTTTTTTAATCAGAAAAAATTATCCTTGGGGCATCATCAGTATATCTGGAGCATGCAAGTCTCACCTGTGTGTGAGAAACACTGCGAGGCTTTCAGTGGATCATTACTGTGCTACAACTTCAAGAATAATTTTACAGGCTATATGGTGGCCATGAATATATTTTGCACATAATTATTGTTAATGAAGTAAATAATCATAAAAAAGCAAGTAAAGTTTTAACTAATCATTAATATTTTTAAGAAGTTAGATGTGAGGATTAGTATTTAGGTCTAAGTCAAAATTAAACATTAACAGTTAATAATCAGGACAAAAATGATGGTTGATCATCCGAAAGCGAATTGACATACAGGCAGTTAGAATGTGCATGTGAACATATAAATAGCTCCATCTTATGAGAAAAGCACAGCTCTGCTCCAGTCATGTGTAGTGCTTTTTGTACAGTGTAGTTGGGTTTCCTGTCACTGTGGGCCTCAGAGCGCAGTAGTACAGTGCAGAGTCTGTCACTGCAGCAGGGGAGATGAACAGATCCACTTTCTTACTCGTTTTATCAAGCTTTATGGAAAATTGTGGACGAGGCGGTTGAGGCTTTGTGACACTTTCAGTAGCTTCATCAATCAGCATCAGAAACTCTGGTCTTGATCCAGGCTTTTGTTGATACCAGTGGAGACGCCAAACTGATCCAGTATATGTGCAGGACAGTGTGATGTTGCTGTATTCAGTTATAGACATGGTGGTTTGGTCTGGTTTAATGCTGTTGTCAGCAGCCTCTGCTATAAAGATGTTAAAATAATCATGACCATTTATTTTAATCATAGTTTCAAGCGGAAACTGTGTTTTCTTTTAATAAAAAGAATCATGCATAATGTATATGACTTACCAATATCAGCAATAGTGAAGAAAAGCAACAAGAGGGGTGACATTGTTATCCTGAGTGTTTAGTTCAGACCTCGAGCTTTAGAAATAGCATGGAGCTCACAAGTAGCTCCACCCACTCCACGTATATTTATTCATATTCATAACAGCTTCATCACATACTACAAACTTATTTTCCATGAATAATAAAATATCATCCTAAGAAGCCATGGATTTACATATTTCCTTGACTCAATTTTCCTCTTATATTAAGTTAAATTTAATTTCTTTCAATCTGAAGGTATTTATTTCATTCTCAGAACATAACTGATTCTTGTTGGAACCATTTTCTTGAGATCTTGACAGAATGAAACTTTTCATTATGAGATCGCACCATCATTTGCGATCATATCATTCTGTGTAAAATTCAGCACAAAGGAATTAATGGTTTAAATCAAAAGAGTTGACTGTCTACATACCACATTCATCATATTTTACATAAATAATAAATAAGGGACTCTGTTACATCTCTGGACGTATTTCTCTCTCTCTCTCTCGATACCAGATAATTGGATTTGCTGTGAATGTTTGGAAACTGTGGGTATAACTGACATTTATTTTGGGACGTTACTCCTGGATTTCATAGACATTTCTCTTCATGAAATGTAAATAGCTTTTATTCTGTGTTGGATTAGAGTGTTCCCCCCGTTTCCCAAGACACAGGAGAACAATTTTTCAAAGCCAAAAACCTTTTTGGGAGCAGTTGGGAGTTAGGTGCCTCGCTCAAGGCCATCCCATATTAACCTAACCGCATGTCTTTGAACTATGGGGGAAGCCAGAGCACACCCACGCAGACACCAGGGGAACATGCAAACTCCACACAGAAAGGCCCCCACTGGCCGCGAACCTAGAACCTTCTTGCTGTGAGGTAACCGTGCGAACCACTTCCACGCTGTCCAAAATTAAGCCTACTCAGATAGCTTTTTTGCCATGACGCAGATTCAAACCGGGGTTGCTGCAGCCATAACGCAGAGTACTAACCACTATATGATCACGGCAAACTACCCAGAGGTAGTCACATATTAACTTTCAAGACTATATCACTCATAGTTTTCAAGTTCTGCTCCGGAAACAAAACCTCCCCCTCAGACTAACCTGAGAGACTAAGTCTGAAATTGTTTCCATGGAAACATGAAAAATTAAAATTTCTCAAGTTTCTTTGTATGAAAAGGCACATCTACATCACCTTGTTAATATGTATACCAAGTTTCAAATCCGTATCATGAATAGTTTTGGATATATGCTCCAGAAACAAACATTGCTCTTAGAAACAAAGTCAAAATCTATTTTTTATGTAAAAATTTGAAAAATACTTGAGAAAGTAGCCAGAATGTACAGTCCACAGCCCACTCTACGATTAACACACTGCATTATTTAAAATGCGTGTCCTTTTTTGTGAGGCAAATAGTAAACAGAAGCAAACTACAGCTAGGAACTAAAGTTGTGAGTGATGTTACAGCAGTTTCTGTGGGCTGTTTTGAGGATCAGCGCAGGGGCTTCAAGGTTCTGCTGTGAAAGATTTAAGGCTCCATAGCTCAGTGGTGAGAGCACTGGTCTTGTAAACCAGGGGTCATGAGTTCAATTCTCATTGGGGCCTATAAGGGACTTTTTGAAAGTGGAAAGATGATCCAGAAGTAAACAGGGTTTGACAAAACTTGGGCCCTGTACTACGAAGCGGGTTTTCTGGCTTACCAGGGTAACTTCAAGAGCAACTTGATCATGTGCAGCGTAACTTCCCAATTAACCCATACTACGAAAGTTGGCTATGTTCAAACCGAGGTATGGTGCCATGGCAACTTACGCTGCATCTCAAACCTGCTCGTCTCAGGTTATGTTCTTGGTTAACCCGAGGTTTCCGATTAACCACACCCTTTTTAAACACCACCTCTCCACCGACATTTCCTCTAGAGACAATGCCAGCGTACCTGGATGACCCGTGCGATATCGGAGCGCAGATTAGAGATGGGATTTATGGCTCTTTGATGGGATCCGCATCTTTGTGATCCATTCTTTGAAAAGAGCCGTTCAAAAGACTGGCTCATTTGGCTCTTTTTAAATATTTATTCAGTTTTAAGAAGACAGCGTCTAAAGAAGCCAGATCCCTCTGCTTACACAGTGACATCAATATTTCTGGACATACCTTTTATATAAAGCAACCTAGACTTACATTATTGTAACCCCTAAACGCTCATAAATAACCATTAAAAAACAATGAGGGCTTCAATGAATGTCCATGCAGAACGGCTTTTCTGTAAAAAAAAAAAAAAAACACTCAAGAACATAGTTATCAAGAACGCAAGAATATCTCATCTCATCTCATTATCTCTAGCCGCTTTATCCTTCTACAGGGTCGCAGGCAAGCTGGAGCCTATCCCAGCTGACTACAGGCGAAAGGCGGGGTACACCCTGGACAAGTCGCCAGGTCATCACAGGGCTGACACATAGACACAGACAACCATTCACACTCACATTCACACCTACGGTCAATTTAGAGTCACCAGTTAACCTAACCTGCATGTCTTTGGACTGTGGGGGAAACCGGAGCACCCGGAGGAAACCCACGTGGACACGGGGAGAACATGCAAACTCCGCACAGAAAGGCCCTCGCCGGCCCCGGGGCTCGAACCCAGGACCTTCTGAACGCAAGAATATTTTATAGAAAAACACTTGTTTTACAAAAACATTTAAGTCTGAGATACAAAATAGATACAAAAATATAACACAAGAACTAGTTATCACACAAGAACATTTTAATAGAAAAAAACAAACTTTCCATATTAAAAATATTGAAATTGTAATAAAAATAGATACAATTAAACAGTCAGATAAATAGATAAAGTTATAACAAGAACACAAGATTATTTTAATAGGAAAAAACAAACTATTAATGCAAAAAATATATTATTAGAAAAATAGATACAACTAGACAAACAGATAAATAAATAAAATACACAAAAATAGAACAAACAAAATGACGATAGAATAAATTAAATGAACGTCCGTGCAAAGTAGTTTTCCCACAATATTATCATTAATATCACACAACAACATTATAAACTATATACAAAACAATTTGAACTATTAGGCAAACAGATAAAACTTGAATAAATAAAAGGCAAATGAATGCTTGCTTGCACGCGCGCACACACCCCATTATGAATGATGTTTTTATATTTCATTTTCACCTGTTGCCAGGTGCGTTTGGCACTGCTGTTGCCTCTGAAATGTTCACAGGACATACACCAACTTAATCAAAGGGACTGAACAGTCAGTCATCCTAATTCATGTGACTCTGTGCACATATCAGCTTAAGTAGGCTACTGCATGAATTCACCATACCAAATTTTATTCAGGATTTTTCGGATAGGGTGGCACGGTGGTGTAGTGGTTAGTGCTGTCGCCTCACAGCAAGAAGGTCCTGGGTTCGAGCCCCGGGGCCGGTGAGGGCCTTTCTGTGTGGAGTTTGCATGTTGTCTGCGTGGGTTTCCTCTGGGTGCTCCGGTTTCCCCCACAGTCCAAAGACATGCAGGTTAGGTTAACTGGTGACTCTAAACTGACTGTAGGTGTGAATGGTTGTCTGTCTATGTGTCGGCCCTGTGATGACCTGGCGACTTGTCCAGGGTGTACCCCGCCTTTCGCCTGTAGTCAGCTGGGATAGGCTCCAGCTTGCCTGCGACCCTGTAGAAGGATAATGAGATGAGATTTTTCGGACATTAAACAAGCTATATATAACTGGGGCCACGTCGAAGGACCATTTTCTGTGACTTGTGATTGATCATGAAGCTTTCTCTCATCCTATACTTCTGTTCTGGAACATGTAGAAGGGAGAATGTACTTACGCATTTACCCGATCGGCAATTCGTTGCCAACATGCTTGCCGCTCCTTATTGGCAGCCGCTGTGTTAGATTTTGCTCTTAATGTTGTTTTGAACTCCTCGTAGCTTTGCATTATGACAGCGCATTCTTCCTCCGTGAAGTACGGCGACCGTGCCATTGTGAACAGTGGTGATTTGCGCTGATAACCTCTCCTTTAACGTGAACGCGCATTAACCCTGATTAGGTTAAACCAGGTTCAACAAATCAACTTCATAACTGGCGTCGTAGTACCGTTTAACCCCAAACAAGATAACCAGGTTTTGTCAACCCCGGTTTAGCGGGGGAACCCTGGGTTACTTCTGGGTAGGTTAACCGCCGTTCGTAGTACAGGGCAATGAGAGACTAAGTCTGAAATTGTTTCTATGGAAACATGAAAAATTTAAATTTCTCAAATTTCTTAGTACGAAAAGGCACATCTACATCACCTTGTTAATATGTATACCAAGTTTCAAATCCGTATCACTAATAGTTTTGGATATATGCTCCGGAAACAAACATTGCTCTTAGAAACTAAGTCAAAATCTTTTATGTAAAAAATTTGAAAAATACTTGAGAAAGTAGCCAGAATGTACAGTCCACAGCCCACTCTACGATTGACACACTGCATTATTTAAAATATGTGCCCTTTTTTGTGAGGCAAATAGTAAACAGAAGCTAACTGCAGCCAGGAACTAAAGTTGTGAGTGATGTTACAGCAGTTTCTGTGGGCTGTTTTGAGGATCAGCACAGGGGCTTCAAGGTTCTGCTGTGGCCCCAAGCTTCAGCAGCTGTGAAACAGGTAAGGCTCCATAGCTCAGTGGTGAGAGCACTGGTCTAGTAAACCAGGGGTTGTGAGTTCAATTCTCACTGGGGCCTGGAAGGAATGCTTTGAAAGTGGAAAGATGATCCAGATAAAAGAGGGCATATTGAGAACACTGACACCAGAAGGTGAGCAAGTGCTGCTTATGATATCTTGTCACCTGAAGACCACTTTCTACTGGTGAGAATGGTCTCATATGGACTGGTTGAAGCTCACTGAGGATCTGAAGGTATCTTTGGTGTGCAATTTCTGTAAAGCACTTTGCCCTCAAGTCTCCATCAACACCCATCGTCAGGTGGTATTTGTTTATATTTGGAGGCTACTTTGCAAAATTTACCAAGTCTTGTTTTTGGTGGTAATATACAAGTTCAGATATAAATTCATAAATCTGAATGTCTACTCTTAAATAAGTGGAATATTGGCTTAAAAATCAAAATGTATTTATCTACATTATTATTTATCATAACTTTTTCTTTTAGTCATCTTTACCAGGGGTGCCAATAACTATGGAGAGCACTGTACAAATCTTTTCACATTCTATGACATGTCTGAGTTTCTATAAATTGAAGATTTTCATACCAGATGCTTTGTATAAGAGCCATCCTCCTTTGATTAGCTTCAGTTTCGGGAAGGCTCTTTCAAATAAATTGGAAACCTAAAAAGTTTACATAATGGGTTTAAGTGGGTTCTTTGATCTGTGTGTCAGACTGTCAGGTGTCAGAAATCTGAATTGTACCTCTGAGTGTGTCATGTTTACATCCATTGACAGAGTTCTTTTGCCGAGACCCGCCTGCATATGCTGTAGATTTTGTGCAGCTGAGGGGGTCATATCAGAGTTTTTGCTCAAAAGAAAAACTGAGAAAGTGAAAGGCTTCCAGACTTTGGCCACCTTTGGCGACTTGAAACCTATGGCAGCTCAGTTAGGCCTCCGTTTATAATATCCTGGGAAAGACCTGCAATGTATAATCAAAAAATGTCAGTGCAATGTCAGAATAAATGAATAATATTGTTTTTTATTACCTCTGCCAATAATAATAACAATTCATTACATTTATATAGCTATTTACAAGGCACCAAAAGCACTTTACAGTGGAAGGCGATCTGACTAACTAACGCCAATGCCTAGCACCCGTCTGAGTGATGCACCGCAAATATTATGCAGTATTTTGCTCACCACACACCAGCTTGGGGTGGAGAATGGTGAATGAGCCAATGGCAGCAGCCATTTTTCCAAGAAGTCGCAGGGTAAGCACAGGTGTTATTAATGACAGCCAATAAGATTCCAATTCAGTGTAGCAGAATCAGATCCTTATTGGATGTCATAAATAACACCTGTGCTTACCCTGTGACTTCTTGAAAAATGTCTGCTGTGAAATAGGCCTATTTTAGTCAAGTTTTCAAATGTCACACCTCCTCATCTCATGATCCATGCTTGGCCCTGGTCCCTGGCCTGACCTCTGACACTGACTATCTGTGGGTTGTTTTCCCAGATTTTTCTGCAAAATTGAGAGAATATTCTGCACCGCTGCTGTGGCAGCCTTGTCAGCAGGGGTAGACTCCTGCAAGAGTGTGAAATTAGCCATGCTGGTATTACAGCTGTGACAAGTTTTTTATAGTATTTAATTACAAAGCGACTTGTTTGCAAAACATTGTAAAACATTACAGTAAGGCCTGCAGTTTCACTGGGACATCAATACATTTACTTCCATTTTGATTAAATTAACGGAGTCATAAGCAGTCCATGCCCTGCCTTAACGTTACCTCGGATTGCATCCTGAGGGGTACTGGCTTGTGAGGTCCTCTCTGAAAAATACAGCATATCACGTTAGAATAACTATCGATAGATGATTGAAATGTCTCTAGCAGAACTTGAACTATGGGTACCATGTATATGTATGTTCGTTAACTTATAGGGCAAACTATCTTTTAAAAGAAAACGGAACATGTACAAGTTAAGGAGAAGTGTGCTGCGTTCACGTTCATGCACAAGTACTTGGGCTACTAGCATAGCCGAGCAATGAGATGCCCGCTAATGAAACGCTAACGAAAAAAAAATTTCCATACTCACTGACAAACACTGCAATCTATCATATTGACAAACAACTCTCTCACTCTTACACACAAATACACACCCACAAACAAAACCATCCACAGCTCTGCCAGTTAGACCACCAAAATAAGATTTATGTCAAAGACCCTCTGCTTCAACCCTCTCTCGGTCAACGTGTTTAACGTTAGCAAGACAGCTATTATAGTGGAGCTAAGTCTAACATTTGACTTGCCATGAAACACCTGCATAATGTGTACTACTGCAACACATACAGTACAACACATTTGTCCCATACTTACACTTTGTTGAGTTAATTCAATATCATAGTCGCCACTGAAGTCCATGCGATCCTTGTTTACCATCAATGGATTGGTCACTCGTCAAACAGTCCACCAAAATCCGAGTAGGAAATGGCCGCAACAGCTTCCGGGGGAATCGCTGAGCGTAGCTGTCAGTCAAACACAAGTTAGCCAATGGGAATGCATTCCTGGACAGCCCACCCACACGTGAAGTTTGTGCCAAAACTGCAAGCAAAAAGTCAGGGAGCGCAAAAGAGAAAGCTGGAATCGCAACCAAAATAAATTACGTCAAACAAAACTGAGAAAGACGCGGAACAAAAATAAAAGGTTTCTGAAGAGTAATAGACTGATATTTTGCACGATTACACGAATAATTTGTTTGCCAGTCAATTGACTTTTTTTTTTTTTTTACTTTTTTTTATTTTGATTTATCGTTTTTATTGATATTTCAAAAGTATTGTATGAACATTTTGGCACAAAATTGATTCCATATGAGCCAAAGATGCATGTGCCACTGGAGGAACAGACCCTCAGGCCCTCAGCCTGCACCTCTGGTTCTCGGGCCTTAATAATAGTCCTTACGGTTGCAATGTGAATTCAATCGGGTCCTTGCACCGCAACAATGAACTGCTATAATTCCTAAATGGTTAAAAGAATATTTTTGTTAAATGCCTTGAATTAAAGCCAAACAAAACCCAAAAAGTAAACTCCTTTATACTGACAGATAATATCCATACAAGACATGTTTGAGTGTTCACTTGTTCATATTTGTACCTGTATACTGTGTACAGATTTTATTTTAAAAGGAAAACAGTGTTCCTGTGCACCGCCATCTTCCTCTCTCCAAGGTTCAAATATCACATTCTGAGGACAAATCGTGACGTCACTGACTCCAAACCACTGAGCTCTCCGTAAAAATCTGGAGCGTTCATAGCCTATTCCCTGCTGTTGAGACGAGTGAAGCCATCTGACTGCCATCTTACCACTCACATCGATAGTGTGTGATCATTTGGCTTCTGTGTTAAACTGTCATGTCTGATCAAATTTGCCCCAAGAAAAGTATCTCCTGACTTTTTTCCTTTCATTACCTCTTCTTATTTTCTCAACTTTACCCACATTCCTTACATATCTTTATAGCACTCCCCTTCACTGTTATTGTTCGGGGTTTTTTTTTCTTTTCCAGTTCAGTCTCTGATCATTTTTTCGAGTGGCTCTTTTACTACTATAATTATTTTTACAGAGATTATTTCACTTTTTCTTTGTACAGGAAATCATATATTGGACGCCATCCGGGAAATAAGCCATTGGCCGGGAAATATGACCAACCCTGATTTAAGAGTACTTATCAGTATACTTGGACTTAATTTAAACTAAAATCATGTTTTAACAGCCAATCATGCCCATTTTCTCAATTTGTGCAAGTGGGTGTGACGTGTGTAAATGATCGACATTGTCATTTGTGCTTATAATAATAATAATAATAATAATAATAATAATAATAATGCTTAGCCTGAGGTAAATGAAAATAACTACTGACCAAACTAGAACAACAACATCTCTTTTTATTTGCATCCCTCACTGACATTTCTGCCTAAGGCTATGGTCCTTCTGTCATTTAGGCTACTGAGGCTAATTTACTCAGTTCATTTTTCTTTTTGAGTTTGAGCCGTTGAGCTTGAGTTCTCACATTCAATATCAAACATGTCTAGACTTTGGCTTTGATCTAGTCTGGGACATTTCCATCAAAAATCTGACACAGTCACAGTGTTCATCCCAGATATCACTGTCAGATTTTCAACAAAAACAGACAAAATGATGAGACAGATTTTCTGTTATTTTGCTCTTGCAAACCATCATAAAATGCTGTAGGTGGGTCCACGCAAATGGCACTGCGCACACACTGGTAAAAATGATCACACACTATCAATACTCACAGGTGAAATGTCCGTCCACAACCTTTGACTGGACAGTTTGTACAGTTCACTGCTGCACATGCAGGCATTTTTCTTGTAATTTTTCTCACCAACTACATCAATAACTTGACCAGTTTTGTTTAGCTTCCAGTAGCCTAAATGACCAGCCTTTATTTGTTTCACATACACTCAAGCACCGACTGAATCACACAGTGAAATTTCTCCTCTGCATTTAACCCATCTGAAGCAGTGAACACACACAAGTGAGCAATGAGCACACACACATACCCACAGCAGTGGTCAGCTATGCCACAGCGCCCAGGGGGTAAGGTGCCTTGCTGAGGGGCACCTCAGCCCAACCTCAGGCCATGGCTCCTATATACCTAACCACGTGTTTGAACTGTGGGGGAAACTAGAGCACCTGGAGGAAACCCACACAGACACAGGGAGATCATGCAAAGTCCACATAGAAAGGCCCCTGTCAGCCGCTGGGCTCAAACCCAGAACCTTCTTGCTGTAAGGAGACAGTGATAACCACTGTGCCACCCTAAATGTTGAAATGTCAAAAAATAAAAAAAATTAAAAATAGGAACCCGTAACACCATCTTGTTAACATGCATACCAAGTTTCAAAACTGGATCATGAATAGTTTTGGATATATGGTCCGGAAACGAACATTGCTCTGATAAACTAAGTCAAAATATATTTTTTATGTACGGTAAAATTTTGAAAAATACTTTTTTCAAAAATCCAAAATAGCAAAAGGCACCAGTTCACATGTTGCTTGATATGTATATAAAGTTTCATGAAGATATCTTCAGTAGTTTTAAAGATATGGCCCAGAAACAAAAATGTGACCGGACGGACAGCCGGCCGGACAGAACCCATTTCTATATCCCCCGCCAAAATTCATTTGGGCAGGCGATCAAAAAAGAACCAAAAATACTGGTTGAATTTTTTGCGGGTTGCAGTTCTCATCACCGGAAAACCACTGGCTGCTACTGAGGATGGCCCCACATGAAGAGCCTGGAGATCAGTGAGGTCACTCATGGTGCTTATGGTTTGTCTCTTGAGGTCTTGGCCTGTCCAGTGTTTTTGTTAACTCAGATGAGAAAGTAGCCAGAATGCACAGTCCACAGCCCACTCTACGACTGACGCACTGCATTATTTAAAATGTGTGTCCATTTTTTGCGAGGCAAATAGTAAACAGAAGCTAACTGCAGCTAGGGACTAAAGCTGTGAGTGACTTTACAGCAGTTTCTGGGGGCTGTTTTGGGGATCAGCGCAGGGTCTTCAAGGTTCTGCTGTTGTCCCAGTCTTTAGCAACTGTGAAAGTCTTATGGCTCCATAGCTCAGTGGTGAGAGCAGTGGTTTAGTAAACCAGGGGTCGTGAGTTCAATTCTCACTGGAGCCTATAAAGAGTTAGTGAAACTGTCTCTGAATCTTACTTTTGTTGGCTAGGATGATACCAGTTTTAGTATCGGGTGTAAACAAACCACAGCTGATGGATTCTCAATCCTCCCTGCCCTTCTTTTTCAGTAAACGATACGTTTTTGTTTTTTTTTTTAATTATTAAAACAGAGCAAATGCAGTGAGAAGGTACATTCCAACATCCATGTCGGTAAACCTAGGCCAAAAATAGACATCATCACTCCAATAATTTTGAGCAATTTTGCACACATCATAACCATAAATAAGCTAACTTCTGTCTGTATCTATCCTCTGCTTCTCTCTGACTTAGATTATCCAAGCACTCTGGTAGTAAAGCTTTTCTAGTGGTAGCTTTCTTCGAACTGCAGACATCTGACATCTTCAATATTGCTTGCCTTCAGTATGTAAACAAAGTTCGCTTTTCCCCCGGGATAATGGCAGTAACGGTTGCTAATGTAAGTGTGAGATCAGTGCAAGGGGTCTGTTGCAAATTTTGACAATGTGGCACAAAGTTATAGAAGGGAACTTCTTTATAATCTCACTATCTGGTGTGACCCAGATGAGGATGGGTTCTCTTTTGAGTCTGCTTGCTCGGCTATTGGCTCCAAATCATCCTCAAAAAAAAAAAAACAAAGATTGAGGATGAATTTGAAGAGCTTTTGTGTCTTTTTCAAAAGAATCGGTATCAAGAATTCACGCCACTGAGGAGAATATTATAGAGTCCGTGTGGAAACAAAAGAAGGTACTGGTGCAAATAATGTCAAGCGTACAGCGCCGTCAATCTGTAAATCGTTGCGATCTAATAATGGCAGGCAAGCTTTTAGTGATTTTTGGAACAGGATTCAGATGCAAAAAAGTATTTTTCAAAAACGTTTTTTATTTATTCGCTAACTTTACAGTGTAATTGAGCACAGCACACACAGAAAACTGGGGATTTTCTGACGTAACTTTCATTAGACTAGCACTTTAAGAACGATGCAGCCAAGTGAAATCTGCCTACCCGTCAATCACTGCGATCTAATAATGGCGGACAGGCTTTTAGTGATTTTTGGAACAGAATTCAGACGCAAAGAAGCATTTTTTATTTATTTGCCAACTTTACAGTGTATTTGAGCACATCACACACAGAAAACCAGGGATTTTCTGATGCACCTTTCATGAAACAAGCACTTTCAGAACGATGCAGCCAAGAGAAATCCATGTCGCCAGCAGTTCAGGTCGACTATTTAAGGCATCCATTAAATTAGCTAACTCAATTTTCTGATATTTACCTAAAAGCTAAAAACACAGAAAACAGCTACAACTTAGTAAATGAAGATAAAATATGACAGAACTACAGACAAAAAAATCTGAACTTCAGCAAATGGATGCATGAATTTTTCGACGAGCATCCTGTCTGTCAGTGTTAGCTAACGCTACTTATGTCATCTGCTGCACTAGTATATTTTGCCTGAGAAAGTTTCTCAACTAAAGACAAAATAAACAAAAGAACCATGACTTACCTCTGTCTAATTTGCTAAGGCATCGTGTTTAGCAGATAGTTATAACTTCGCACGACACAAATCCTCATAAAATATAAAGTATGACGGACTGATAGAAAACAGTGTCGCCAGTTTCTCGAGTTGAAGTCCATTAACGTTAACATTAAACGTATGATGATGCTGTGTGATGTCACGCATTCTTGCAGCGCATGCGCATTCAATGATAATTCCAATGAAAATGTTCTTTTAAAAATTGATGGGTGTAATTCACTTTAGCTTATTTTTTTGTTGTCTAAATCATTATTGACGAACTCTCATATTGATGGTGTTTTTAGAATAGATGAAAATGAATAAAAGTATTATATTATAATAAACACTGAAGCAGAGGGAGCTCAGCTCCTGCTGGCTGTACTGCCGAGGCGAGGAGGCGGAGCTGAGCTCCGGAGGGCTCCGGCCTAATTTAATCTCTGGGTTCGGAACCTGAAAAGTCGGTCCCCTTCTAGATAGAAGTTTTGTTTTTTTGTTTTTTTCCTGGTGCGAACCGTGACGACATCAGAGGGCGTGTTTTTAGTTTAGGATAAGTTTCTACATCTTCTTATGATTACTAGTTGGTCTGTGCTTGTATTTTGGAAGAAAGCAAATATCTGCTATGTCTGCAAGTCTTATGAAGACAAGGAGGCTCAGGCACCAAAGCGCAGCGTGTGGAGAAAATGTACCTGGCTCCGCATGTTGCTGGTGTTTTCGTTCTGCTCGCACGGCTTTCTGACCACCAGGGAAGAAATAACAGAACAAAGCTTGCAGGCAAGCAATGTGATCCACCATCTCCGGACTACTGTTTACTTCTGCTGTGCACTGTGCAATGCCTTCTGTCGATGACGCATTCTTGATGACAAATTTCTGTTGAAAACTCATGGAGACCAAGGGCATCACTAGGCCTTTTTTTACTGGGGCACGTGCCCCAGTAAAAATCAGCTGTGTCCCAGTAAGAAAATGTTGAAAGATTTTTGTAACAAACTAGTTTCTTTGGCGGATCATTTATCTACTGTAAGTTGTAGGACAGAGTGTGTTTCAAACTTCTATCGTCTCTTCTTTCTAACTAATTTTCTGATTGGTCTGGGAGATTCTCACTGTAAACATAGTGTGCATGTGGTGTGCCATGAGTCCATTTAGCCTACTGGAGAGATGAGTCTACTCTTTGGATGAGTCAGAGGATGGGCTCTGGATGAGTTAAGGTAGCACAAAGTTTTTGCAACAAAACTAAGCAAACCATATTCTAACAAACCCATTAAACTACATCGAATTAAACGATATTAAATTACTTTTCCAGATGGATATCAGACAATTCTTCTCACGAAGCAGAGACAGGGGCAGGGAAACAGTGACAGATGAGGAGGAGGGTGAGAGAGGTAAGATTAAGGTTGTAGGCTATGTGCTAGTCAGTCATAACTAACCAGCTAAGTTCGTGAATCGTGAGAGTTGAGGTGACACATTTAGCATCAGCATGCATTAAAAGCCCAAATGCCAACAATAATTTTTTTGGGGACTGGGATGTGTTTTCCGTCTAGTTGGCCTATTCCTTGCATAACTTAATCCACGAGAGCATAAGAATTATCCACTTTGCATAGGTTGTCCAGGAACGTTAAGGTGCATTGTGCGGGTGGGGTGCAGTGCCCCAGTAAAGCTTAATTCCTAGTGATGCCCCTGATTGAGACCCTTGCTCGTGCCAAGGTTCCCAGAAGCCTGACCTAAACCTGTTCAAGAACACGTTCCCTGGTGGTCGGAAAGCCGTGCGAGCAGAGCGAAAATAACAGCAACATGCGGAGCCAGCTACATTTTCTCCACATGCTGCACTTTGGTCCCTGAGCCCACTTGTCTTCATAAGACTTCAAACACATCATGCAACTTGCACTCCAGCACACAACATCAGGGGAGAGGAAAGAAGGAAGGAAGGAGATAGATAGATAGATAGATAGATAGATAGATAGATAGATAGATAGAAAAGCCACCAGCTCTATTTTTGACTCTGTCAGGGTTATGGGAAAGAGAAGAGAGCAGGAACGCATTCCCCCACTTTCAGAAATTATGCAGTCGATATTCCCGCATTTGAGGAATTCGCAAAGGTCTGCATGACCCCGGTGAAATTCCCTCCGTCAATGGTGCATCCTCAACAACCATTTTCTGCTCAAAACTCATAAACCCTAGCCGGACACAAAGAATAAAAGAAGCCTGAACAAAACCTGTTTCCTACTGCTCAGAACACAGCAACCAGAGAATTTTTTTCCACGTCACCCTTAAGAGCATAACCCTTCTAGTTCCTCAAAGATTTAAAGCAGCTAGTAGCTCTTGATGTAAAACATCTGAACACAAAGAAAAGAAAAACCAACAGCTCTATCTTTGACTCCCACAGAATTAGGCAAAAGGGGAGAGCGCGAACGCAGTCCCCCACTACCAGAAATTATGCAGTTGAGATTCCTGCATTTGAGGAATTCACAAAGGTCAGCACAGACTGAGTGCAATGGCTGGGCCTCACTTTGGGCAACCCACCTTCTTGATCATGGTGTTGCCCCTGCCAGGTAAGTATGAGTTTTCTTGCCTGGCTGAGATGTAACCCTGCAAGGGTGTAGGCTGCTCCATGAGGGTGGGCAAAGCGTCTGAACAGGGTTTTGCATAATTTTTGGCCCTTCCTCTTCCAATTCAGCACAAGACACTGGTGGTGATTTCATGTGCGCTCCCTCTACTGGTCAGACAAGATATGGACCCGAAAAGACTTTGCACCAACCGGCACGTAGCCCTTTTCCACCAACAGGGAACGGGTTCCGTTCTGGTTCGCGCACCAAAGTTTGATCCATTCAGAGCATTTTGGTCAAAAATCCATTGGTTCGGACAGTGGTTAAATTGGCTTTTGTAAGGAGGGGGAGCTCTTCTTCACTCACAGTGGTCAATATCTCTCAAAACATTTTTATTTATCGCACCATCAGTTTAATACATATTTTATCAGCTTATGGCCTACTTATTTATATCTCACATCAATGCACATATTGGTAACTTATTAAGCCTATGTTTCACCATCAATCTACACTGTAATTTGTAATACCTATTCACAATATACACCACCAATTCACATATTAGCAATAGTTCTTTACATCTCACACCATAAATCTACATCAATCAAATCAATTGTTTGCTACACTTAGGCCAAGTTTACATTAGACCGTATCTGTCTCATTTTCTTCGCAGATGCACTGTCCGTTTACATTAAAACGCCTGGAAACGCCGGGAAACGGGAATCCGCCAGGGTCCATGTATTCAATCTAGATCGTGTCTGGTCCGGTGCTGTGTAAACATTGAAAATACGTGGATACGCTGTGCTGAGCTCTAGCTGGCGTCGTCATTGGACAACGTCACTGTGACATCCACCTTCCTGATTCGCTGGCGTTGGTCATGTGACGCGACTGCTGAAAAACGGCGCGGACTTCCGCCTTGTATCACCTTTCATTAAAGAGTATAAAAGTATGAAAATACTGCAAATACTGATGCAAATACTGCCCATTGTGTAGTTATGATTGTCTTTAGGCTTGCCATCCTTCCACTTGCAAGTGGTAAGTGACGCGCATGCCTGACATGCACTGAGATCACACACACAGCGGCTCAGTCCCGAATCACTGCTCGTGCGCTATACTCGCGCGCTCTGTGAGCTGTGCAGGGCCGGAGTGCGCACCCTCCAGAGGGCACTCGCTGTTCAGGGCGGAGTGATTTGGAGCGCAGGATGCCTGCGGAGCCGAGCGTATCCGTGTATTGGTGTTGCTGTGTGCACGCGAATCGTGTATTGGCGTTGCTGTGTGCACACTAATCGTTTTAAAAATGTTAATCTGATGATCTGCTGATACGGTCTAATGTAAACCCCACCTTACTTACATGTCACAACATCAAACCACATATCAGCAATAGCCAGTCATTACAATTTAATTTACAACTTTCCAAATAAGACTTAGATCAAGTTTCTCCTGCCTTTCCTGTCTCTGTCTACATGCTCCTGGGGAGACTCCCAGATCGTCCGGGAGACTAGGGATGTCTGAATTGTTTAATTTTGTTATTTAGTCTAGTCTTAGTACCCCACAGCAACCTCATAACTTTGGCCAACCAAAGCAACATTGGATTGGGGGTCAAGCGCGCGAGCCAATGGAAAAATCCAGGCTGCCAGTTCTCACTATCACAAGGGAGGTTTGCTAACACTCCATGCACAAAGATAGGTTAGTGGGCGTCCATTAAATTAGCTAACTCAATTTTCTGATATTTACCTATAAGCTAAAAACACAGAAAACTTTTTTTTTGTCTGACTTTTACTAGACTTAGAAATAGAATATTATTAGAAGAACATCATCAGAGGGTCTACCATTGGCAATTCATAATATTGACATTAACATTGACTTTAGGCATATTAAAGTATGGTCTATAGTCACTGGATTTATCTAGATCTGTTACTATTAATAAGATTTAATTGACATAATATGTGGTTATTCATACACACACACTTTATATACATATGCTAAAGAGCACTTCAGCCCAACACCACCCCATGTTAACCAAACTACATGTCTTTGAATCGTGGGGTTAACCAGAGCTGACACAGAGAGAACACGCAAACTCCACACAGAAAGGCCCCCACCAGCCGCTGGGCTCAAACCCAGAACCTTCTTGCTGTGAGGCGACAGTGCGAACCACTCCATCCCCCTGCTGCATAAGTTAATATATTTTTAAAGTCTCCCCGTCGGGGAATCGAACCCCGGTCTTCCTCGTGACAGGCGGAGATACTGTCCACTATACTAACGAAGATGACGCAACAGCCCTCATTTATCAATAAAAAATGTGGTATGGAAAGCACTTACTGCTGGGCACAGGCGTAACTTTAATAAGGACAGGTGGGGACATGTCCCCACCAACTTTGACAGGGCAGGGGACAGTCCCCACCAACATTTCACGCCTTTTCCGAACGTTTAGAGACACGCGCGACTGTTTTCCCCTGTTTTATCCCATGAATGATAAGCCCCGCTGTCGCCGCCGCTTAGCTGCTGTTTTGAGAGCTGTAACCTGATTGGCGGCAGCAACCAACGACTCATTGGACCAAACTGGACAATGTGAACATTAAAGACATTTGTCAGCAGTTTGCGGAAGTAAGTGAGAGGAGAAGGAAGGTGTTTGGTACTTTTAAATGAATACTGTGGTGCATAGTCTTACATGGAGGGCAAGGGAAGTTTCATTTTTTTGTTTCTTTTTAATTATTATTATTATTATTATTTAAATAACTGTAAACTGGAGGCTTTTTTACATTATTGTGATGTTCGTCCCTAATGTTGAGATGTTCGTTTCTTTTTGAAATGTTTTAAATTTTGTAATAATTTGAATTGAATTGTTTGACTTGCAAATACATTTTGTGGTTTGCAGAAATTACACAGATTATAAAATCACCTAGATTTCCTTTATATGTAAGATTATATTATTAATTTGTGCCTTGTTGAAACTGCTACACCTGTTTCTTCCCAGACCTGGTGTAATCCTGGTTTAGTCCAGGTATAATCTAGTTTATTATTATATTAATTCTAGTTTAGTTTGCTCTTGTTTGTGGTTTAGCCTTGGTTTAGTCCTGATGTGATCCGTGTTTGCCCTGGCTGAAACATTGAAGTTCTGGTTTAGACCATAGTCCTGGTTTAGTTTTGAGTAGTCCTGTTTATGTGCTATCCCTTACCCCTTAGTTTGTATCTGTTTTGACTGAGCATTGTTGGTGGCCCTATTGTTTTTTTGTGACACTAGAATCAACAATAAAAAGATGGCAATGAATGTTTTAAGATGATACTGTTTATTGTGTATTTTTTCATATAGCGGTTGTACTGCAGGACACAAGTCCTTCCACAGAATCTAGTAATAATGTGTAGTGTGTATATAGTTCATATGTAAAGTATGTTCAATCAACCAGTGTGCAAGAGAGTATTTGGTAGGTGTATTTTACCACCTTTTACCCATCAGAGTGCATCAGATTGCTTTATTTATGTGTGAAGATTCACAGAATTTTCTGGGGCAGGATCCCCCCCAGTTCTACATTTGTTTGGTTCATCATGTTTCCAGCCTTTCACTGCATACCCATTGACAGCCTGCCCTGAAATGGTTTTCATAAATGTAGTGAGGCCATAGTACGCATCTCAAAATGCATCAAAATTAAGCCTTAAAACGGGATCTTTCTAAATTTTCTCCAGGGGGACCATGCCCCCTGACCCCCCTTGAAGGGAAGTATCGTGCCTGGAAATGTCCCCACCAACTTTGAACACAAAGTTACGCCCTTGCTGCTGGGGTCAACAGCGTTCCTGTCAATAACCAAACTCCAGCTGATGTTTTCATATTTAATTTATAGGCCTACATCCGTGATATTGGACAGATCACACAGCACTCAACTGTTCCTTTTCAAAATTCAACACCCCCCACCCCGCTTACTTATCTTTCTTTCTTTCTTTCTTTCTTTCTTTCTTTCATTCAAAAAAGCTTGTTGGTCAGACATTTCTCTGCCTGTGTGCAATGGCTAATAAGGCTGTAAAGGTGTGAGAGATTGGTCCAGGCCACCTTACCCTATACCAGCTTTCTGCACCTCCAATCCAGTGTCACTAACCTGATCCAGTGTTAAGTGCAGCTCAGGTTTCTCTTCATTGACGCATAAATCTTTCGCCTTTTACTAAAGATTTCCGTGGAGAGAAATGTTAATGAGTTCAGTATATTTTTGCAGGCTTTGCTCTGGCAGAGCTGGACGTTTTTAGTCAACAAATGTTAAAATTATTGACCTTTTTGCATTAAAGCATCTCCCACACGCGCCCCACAAAGCGATGTCTCTCTTCAAAAGGATCCAGCTGTTGGGGGCGGAGTCTAGCTGTGTTTACCTTTCTGGAGTTTAATATGTGTAAGTAGTATATTTAAAGCCATTAGTTACAGTAAATTATCATTTTTCCGCATTTTGACCAGGATCAAGTGTAGTATTTATTCTAATCAATTTAACATTGATTTGTTCTCTAAATGAGAGCGTTATATCAAGCAGATTTTTTTAGAGCAAGGAGCTGTGATAGGAGTTCGCTCTTTCGGCTCCATATACCAACCTGATGTGGTAGTATTTTTTTGTTCTAGGATTTTTTTTTCTTTTTAAATGAAGCTGGTGAATGGGTTTTTTTAGAGTAAAGAATAAAGATAGGAATTTGGTCCTTTTATTCTATACTCTCATATGGTATTATAGTAGATTTAGGAATAGTTGCCTTATTTTAAAAAAAAGAAAATTTTTTTTATTTTGCCTGCCCTAACTTTTTCCCTATTTTCTGGTTTTCTCCATGCTCAACAACACAGGTGTAGAATTGGGTGTGGGCGGTGTGGGCGTGTCCCAACCAATATTTCTGACTGAAGAGAAAAAATCCCGCCCCGTCCGCGGTACACAAAGGGTTACTGTAGGTTTCCACTGGGCGAAACACCACGCCCAGTTCGCTCATGAATATTCACTATGGAGGCGTGGTCGCGAAAACAGCCCGCACTTTTGGCTACCGTGTCAATTAGCAAGTGCGGTTGCAGTGATGATGATGATGATAGTTTATTTCAAACATGTAAACATATGCCGCTTTTCCACTACCAACGCGGCTGAGTCGGGCTGAGCCGTGCGGTGCTGAGTTGGGCTGAGCCGTGCCGTGCTGAGTCGGGCTGAGCCGTGCCGTGCTGAGTCGGGCTGAGCGGGGCTGTTGGAGTTGCATTTCGACTACAACCGCGCTGAACCGTGCTGGCTGGAAGTGGGTGGACACATTGGGTGGAGTTAGCGAAAGTGGGTGGACATCACGTGATGTCGTTAGGCGGCGCAAACAGGGACATCAGTGATCTTTTAAGCGGTAGTCTCACAACCCGGAGAGTAAACAATAAACATGGAGGACATGGAGTCGTTAGTGTTGCTGGTCTTGGTGCTGTGGCTTGTTGTCACCGACAACGCCAACAGATACTGGCAAGAGCGTATAGATGAGGCGAGGCGCATAAGGCTTCAGAAAGAGAGGGAACTTCTTCAATTCCTTCTCAATGAAGACGACGAGGACACAGACGATACAGACACAGACGATACGGATGACACAGACACGGACGATGGAACAGTTTCTGACACGGAGTTCGAGCTCGCTAGCAAGAGACGACGTGTAATGGTAAGCTAACAGTTACATTTCTAGCTTTCCACCCTGTCTCGTATAGACCCCTTTCACTGACGTCACCCGAAACCAGAAGTAAACAGACCCTGCGCCATATTGGAAGACCAACAAACTCGTGATTGGGGGAAATAACGGCAGCGGTATGTGAACCCACGACAATAAAGTGGAGTGGCAAACGACTTAAACAAAAATCTGAGCTGTTTTATTTATGATTTATTGGCCCAACAGTAAACTTGAAAGAAACCTGTGTGAGACTTGGCAAAAAACTGTGGATATAATGGATAAGTCTGTGCATGATCTGCGGACACTTTGAGGTAAGCAAATGCAAGAAATTCAGATTTAAAACATGCTAAATTGGCCCCAAGTTGATAACTGTATGAGGAGCAAGCCTCCCAGACTTCTACAATTTAATAATAATAATAATAATAATAAAGGATGGTTTGGGGCTTGCTCTCCCTCCTATTATATTAATAAAGCATAGTTGTTGTGTAGGCATATATCATAAATACATATGTATAATTTGGATAAATTAACCTAAATTATGGATACCTTAATAGTAACAAAAAGTATTAATTTTTCAACTGAAAATATATATTATTAAAAGATAAATATCAACAAGATTACCTTGGCCATAACTATGTGTAGGTTATTCTTAATAACAGCTGTAATATCACGACCCAAGCCAATAACAACATAATTGTAAGCCTGTAGCCCTTTGTAGGCTTTCAAGTCATCAGCAGTGTAGGCACTGGGTGTAAACAACAAATAGTTTACAATGTCTGGGTAGCAAACAGATGGCAGAATTGGTGTCAGGTCCTCCTTATGTTTCCATTCTCCCTTGCCGCGAGTCTTATCATATGGGTCAAACCCATCAATCACAGCCAGTTTCTCCACATACCGTGCCCTTTCTGTAGCTGGTAATGTACTCACATAACCTGAATTATCATCCATCGTGTCACTTTACTCTCGCTCGTACTTTGTTTTATATTGTGAGTGCATGTACTTGGTCTTCCTATATGGCGCCTAACAAAATCTCGCGGCGCGGTGACGTCATGTGAAAGGGGTCTATAGAGGGCTATCGCGTGACGTCACCGTACCGCGAGATTTTGTTAGGGCGCCATATTGGAAGACCTCAAGTACATACATACTCACAATATAAAACAAACTACGAGCGAGAGTGAAGTTTTTATTTATATATCTTTGAATTATTTGGACATGGGGAAAAACTATATTTAAAATCCAAAGAGGGATGAAGGGAGGAAAATTAAAACAAAAGAAAGAAATGAAATATATAACATAAATGTGATAAAATTAAGGATGTTTTTATTCAGTAAACATTTTAAAAAATGTTCTACAACACTCTAGCCTAGTGACTTACCAGTAACAAAATGGTCTGAACATATTCTGTACTGTTGTAGATTTGAAGTATTCAGATCCGCTCTGCATAAAGCAGCTAGATACTCTCTCTGTCTCCTGGCAGAAAGCTCCTTGGTTTGCTCCCCTTGTGTCTCAATCACAGCTGGTATTCTGTAGAAAGACTTCTTTTCACCTTTCCCATCAGCTTTGTTAGAACCCTAACACAGCACAAAAGTTTACCATTGTAGGTTGTTTGATGAACCAAGTGCATGAAATTCTAACGAAAACACCCTCGTCATTAGACGCACTAAATGTGTCAGTGGCTGGCTGTAATAAACGCAGCCAAGGGACAAAACCATATCGCTTCCTTTCAGCAGGCTTCAGGGTTTTGAAATAATCTGCCATGTCCACAGATCATGCACAGACTTATCCATTATATCCACAGTTTTTTGCCAAGTCTCACACAGGTTTCTTTCAAATCTACTGTTGGGCCAATAAATCATAAATAAAACAGCTCAGATTTGTTTGTTTAAGTCGTTTGCCACTCCACTTTATTCTCGTGGGTTCACATACCGCTGCCGTTATTTCCCCCAATCACGAGTTTGTTGGTCTTCCAATATGGCGCAGGGTCTGTTTACTTCCAGTTTCAGGTGACGTCAGTAATATCCCTCTATAGCGCAACAACATTGTAAATCAGCGTGAAGTACTAAAATGTGTTGTGTTGTGTGCATTTCAGGCGGTTATTGGAACACACCGCACTCCTTCAGTGTGATCTCTCACTGGTGAGGTCTATGGTGGTGACTTGCTGTGCTCTTCACAACCTATGTGAAAGTCATGGTGAAAGATACGATACAGAGTGGGACCCTGCAGCAGTAGCATTGCCACTGCCAGGTGTTGCAGGACCACAAGAGGTTGAAGAGGAGGGCAGAGATGTTCGGGAAGGGTTGATGCGTTACTTGTTGTCAAACAGTTAAATGTGAATGTGAAGTAACACTTCCTGTATGTATATAGTAAAATTTTTGTTATTGCTGATGATACCTGTGTTGCAGTTTTCCTGCCCTCTCCTCAGTGATGTTGTCCACCCACTACTTGCGCATGGAAACAGCCCCTGTTATCTGTAATGTGCCTTCAATCTTTGAATAAAACACCAATGCAATAGATCCATCTGCGTTTTGATTTCAGCTTTTAGTGACATCGCAACATATTTGGTTTGTCTCATAGTGCAGCATTCACGATACACGAAGAGGCAAATATCAAGTGCACATATGAAGCATTGTTTTCATGGTCAAGTTTTCACCAGCTGTAACTGTTGGGAGTGTCAGAGTATGTTTACAGACAATGAGCATCCCATGATCTCATAAACCCATACTATGATTTTCATTACAGATGTAGGTCTCAATTACTTGTACGTACATGCAATCTTGGTCATTCAATATTTTTATGTAATAACTAATGCCTCCACATCTTCAATTCTGATTGACTCGGTGCCTCTGTGATGGTCTTTAATCATGTATATTTATGTTGGCAGTCAAAGCTGCCATTTTCCGGCGCTTATGAAATGCATGTGTAACATGCACATCATCACATACTATCTCAATTCAAACATACATACAATGATATTAAAACATATTCTACACAAACACTTTGTATTTTGTCCCCTGGGCTCATTACAGGGGTCGTTCATAAGGGGCCTCATAACCCTGTGGTCAGGTTACCTGGAGTCAGGTGAAGTGTGAGGGCCCCCCTTTGTCTACTGAAAATGATGCAAATGACACATTACAGGGACATTAGGCTGGTTCATTGTGAGTTAATCTAACAAATCCACAAAAATCAGGATAACAGATGAAGAAAATACATGGATGTAGACAAAAATAAATTAAGCAGAATAACTAGGCCTATAAAATTAATAAAACAGACAGGATAAAAAATATAAATAAATAAAAGCCAAATAAAAAATAAATAACCTCAGCAATGCAGATGTTATAACCCTGGAGTCAGGTCACCTGAGGTCAAGTGTGAGCCACACCACCCCTTTTTGTCTACTGAAGATGATGCAAATGACACATTACAGGGACATTAGGCTGGTTCATAGTGAGATTGGTAACCCTGAAGTCAGGTCACCTTGAGGTCAAGCGAAAACATGATGAAGAACCTACCAATTGAGCTGCTAAAATCATGTCTAGAACAAGAAATAAGTTGTTGTCTTTGCATAATTCTCCAACTTAAGTATGGGTTGAATGTTTTGGGGTTGTAAATGACACATTACAGGGGTATTAGGCAGGTTCATTGTGAGATTGATAAGGTCAAGCGGTCAGGTCACCTGGGGTCCCCCCATTAAGTAATGGATGGTTCATTGCAAGATTCAGAAACCTGTTGTCAGGTTAGCTGGGTTCATTGCCACATTATGAACCAGGTCAATACATTTATGATACAAGGCATTTTGTTTTTTTTCTGTAAAACACAACTGTTTATTAAAACTCTCACCAGTGACCATAACACGTGCAATTAAAAATAAGGTGCAAAATTTAAGTGATTCAAATGACACAAACATACAATAACAACGAAACACAACGACGATGGTGAATAGTGCAAACTATATACATGGGCATGGGTATGAACTATATACAAGTGCGTTGTGCAATAGTCAGTGGACTATGTATTATGCAAAGGCAGTAGTCAGGGATCAGGGAACCCAGAGTCAGGGGTTTGTAGTGCCACTACAGCTGCGATGTCCAGTTCCTGTCAGCCATCGCCTGCGCCATCCGGTCCAGCACCCCGAGTAGTGCTTGCCCAAAGGCTTCAGACTGAGCTGCCTGGTGGCTTCATGCGGCGAATTCTAACTCCCTCGCAGCACGGGAGTCTTCCAACATCAGCTCAAAGAGGCGTTCCCGATGGGCCTCACGCCGGGCCTCACGCTGTTCTTGCTGGGCCTCAGGCCGTGCCTCACGCTGTTCGCGCTGGGCCACACGCTGCGCCTCATGGCATTCGCGCTGGGCCTCTGCGGACGCCTGCAGCTCACGCAGGACAGTGCCCTGTTCCTGGAATAAGCTCCTTTTCCTCTTTCCTAAACAATGGAGATATTCAAAGAGAAACATATAAATGGGGGGCAGTAGACATTTTTCATGCAGTGATTCCTTTGCAACCAGTGAGACCATACCAACCATAATGTAGGCTGGCCAGCTCACTTTTGTTAGAGATTACAATGCTCTATGTCTTCATGTTATGCCTGATTTTTTACAGGAGTGGCAGAGTGTTTCTGGTGGTGTGACTGGGTTTGATTTGAGTACCCAGAAGTATTGTGATGACTTGTGAAGTGGCTACTGTTGAAATGCGTTGTGTTGCAACCCAAAATACAAGTCAGTGGAATTGTACACGTAAAATTATTCAGGCAATTCATTGTGACAGCAAGACAAGATGTATGTTTAGTTTGCACATACCAGCGTGAGGACGTGGAGCGCTCACAGCCAGCACTTGCGGTTCCGACGCCGGTGTCGAAACTCCTGCAGGTGTGGAGTCTGTGGACGGCGAGGGAGGAACGTTTTCAGACTGTTCTGAGGTAGGCGCCAGTTCTGAGGTAGACGCCAGTTCCGAGGCGGACTCCTCCTCAACCAAGTCTTTGGGAGGAGAAAAAAAGGTGTATGAAAATAAGGCAGAGCAAAAGACACACACGTAATTCTCACATGGCAACATTGCAATACTGCTTGGTATGTAGTATCCTATGCATTCGTTGTTAATGTGTTAAAAACCGCACCAACGTGTAACAGCTATTGCTAACTCAAAATTGCAGAGCAAAAGACACACACGTAGTTCACACATCACAACACTGCAATACTGCTTGGTATGTAGTATCCTATGCATTCGTTGTTGTGTTAAAAACCGGACCAATGTGTAACAGCTATTGCTAACTCAAAATGGCAGAGCAAAAGACACACACGTAGTTCACACATCACAACACTGCAATACTGCTTGGTATGTAGTATCCTATGCATTCGTTATTAATGTGTTTAAAACCTCACCAAGTCTAGCAGCTATTGGTAACTCAAACGTGACTTACCATTATCTATCGCCTCCAACAAAGACATTGTGGTGTCAAGACCCGTGTCCCTCTGGTTTGCCAGACGGTGGCCGTAGATAGCGTCCATCTGATCGTACCATTTCCACCGCTTGCGGCTAGCCCCACTTTGTGCGTTGTGGTCCTTCACTTGCCTATATTCACTCTTCAGTTTCTTCAGTTTATCCCGGCACTGAACCACGGTGCGGGGATAACCGTGTTCCGACATCAGCCGGGATATCTCCTGGAACACCTTCTCATTACGCGTAGCACCGTCGAGATTTTTCTGAATGTGCTCCTCAGCCACAACACAGAAAAACGTCTGTGTCTCCACGATGGACCACTGGCTGGCCTTTCCTTGCTTGGGTTAGTCTTCCATCTTCTAGTTTTCTGATCTTCTTCTTCTTTGTCGTAATTCTTCTTCTTCCGGGTTTACGGTGTTTACAGATGGTGGTTAAAGATCCCAGCGTACTCGCGGGGCGTGTGTGGGCATGTGAGAACACTCCTCCTCACCAATCAGTGCACAGGGGAGTGTCTCCTCACGCCCCTAGCCCCACTCGGCTCGGTTGAGCTCACTTCAGCCTCACTTCAAAACTGTGCAAGTTTTGGGTGCTGAGTAAGGCTGAAGTGAGCTCAGTCGTGCTGCTCTGAGGTAGTCAAAACGCGAGCCGTGTTGGGCTGAAGTGAGCTGAAAAAGGGTAGTGGAAAAGGCCCATAATAAAGGGAAACAGAGGTTGTACCTCCTATGTAGGCTGAAGCAGTTTCAGTTACCCATACAGGACCTGCTTACAGTCTACACATGTTTTGTACGACCGGTCCTGGAGTATGCAACACCCCTGTGGCATCCAGGCTTAACGAACAGCCAACGGATGAAGATAGAGAACATCCAAGTGCGTGCAACTAAGATCATCCTTGGCAATAACTTTCACAGTTACTCTGCAGCTTGTGAAGCTCTACGACTCCAAAAACTTGAGGACCGACGTGTTACGCTGTGTCTGAAGTTTGCCCAGAAACTGTACAAATCTGAGCAGTACAAACATTGGTTTCCACGACTACGGGGAGAGATAAGTGGTAGGGAAACTTGACAGAACAAAAAACTTGATCAGTTGCCAGTTCGCACTGTACGATACTCTAAAAGTCCACTTCCTTACCTTGTTCAACTTCTGAATAGTGCATTGTAATTGGAATGGCTAATCATGATGTTTTATTTTGTATATATATTTGTTTGTGATTTTAACTCTAAATATGTTTGATTTGTCAATGTACCTTTTATCCAATGTACAGAACATGTAATTCAGCTCTTGGGCTGCCAAATGTTCTTTGAATAAAACCCATTTGAACATTCTGCTTTTTGAGTTAGCAGTTGATCTAAAGCAGATCTGGCTGCTTCTAATTTCTTCAACACAGAACTGGAGAAAGACACTTTAAAATCTCTTTCCAAGATAGCAATGTCTCGTTCAAGTTCCAACTGTTTTGCTAATATATTCTTCCTCTTCGCAGTTGTGTAAAAAATGATAGACCCTTTGAGGAAGGCCTTGTCTGTTTCCCATAAGGTCGAGGCTGAAACCTCAGGTGAATCATTTGTAGAAATAAAAAGTTCCCATTGATTTCCTAAATATGTAAAAAATGCAGGATTGCTAAGAAGAGATGGATTTAAACGCCAATGTCTAGATAAAGGGTCATAGTAAGGAGGCAGGCGTTCTATAGCAATTGATGAGTGGTCTGAGAGAATGCATGTGTTAATGGAGCAGGCTCTGGTTCTGTCAAGGGCCGATCTAGAGATGAAAATATAATCAATTCTAGAAAAAGAATGATGGGGATGTGAGGAAAAATGTGAAATCTTTCTCTCATGGATTAGTGACTCTCCATGTGTCAAATAACCCGAGGTCTGACCAAAGCTCTGTTGTTGTTTTTGCCATTTTTGATAACAAAATATTATTTCCAGATATTATTTGTCAAGACATTATTTGTTTATTGGTGACCTTGTTAAATTAATAAAGAAAAAATATTTCTTTCTTTGCCCGACCTAACTTTTCCCTATTTCCTGGTTTTCTCCATGCTCAACAAGCAGCTGGACTGTTAGTCTGCAGTAATTCTTTCCCCTACTTTTTCATTAGACAGATCACACAACACTCAGCTGTTCCTTTTCAAAATTCAACAATCCCCACTCCCTAGTTACTTACTTACTGACAGCTGAATCCTTTTGAAAAGAGACATTGTCTTGGGGGCGTGGGAGGGGGGTCCATGCAAAAAGCTCAATATTTCTAACATTTGACCACCAAAAATGTTACCTATCTATCTATCTATCTATCAATCAAAAATGCTCGTTGGTCAGACATTTCCCTGCCTGTTTGCAATGGATAATAAAGCTGTAAAGGTGTAAGAGATTGGCCAAGGCCAAATTACCCTATACCAGCTTTCTGGACCTCCAATACAGTTTCACTAACCTGATCCAGTGTTAAATGTAGCTCAGGTTTCTCTTCATTAACACATAAAGCTTTTGTGGTTTACTAAAGATTACTGCAGAAAAGCATATTAATAAATTCAACTGTTTTTTTTTTGTAGGTTCTGCTCTGGCTGAGTTGTACATTTTTGGTAGTCAAGTATTAGAAATATCAAGCTTCTTACAAAGAATCTCCTCCAACCATTTCGTGCACCCCTGAGACAATATTTCTCTTCAGAAGGATTCAGTTGTGTTTACTTTTCTAGATTTTAATATTTGGAAGTGGTACATTTAAAGCTGTTAACTGCAGCCAGTTATTGCTTCTCTGCCTTTTGGCTAAGATCAAGTGTAGTATCTGTTCTTATCAGTTTAATATCTGATATGTTCTTTAACTAAGAACGTTATATTAAACAGGTTTTTAGAACATGGAGCTGGATTAGGGGCTTGCTCTTTCTGCTCCATGCATCAACCTGGTATTGCAGTGCCTCCAGGAATAGTGCCCTTCTTGAAAAAAAAAAATCCTATGTCACTTTCATGTTTGATGTGTTTTCTGAATGATGATCAATTAAATTTATCATTTTTTTAGAGCAGAGAGCTGGAATAGGGGCTTACTCTTTCTGCTCTATACATCAACATGGCATTGCAGTAGCTCTAGAAATGGTGACCTTATTAAAAAAAATTACAGCCGAATCCTTTTGAAAAGAGACATAATTTTAGGCGTGCAGGGAAAGAATAACTGCAGGCTAATGGTCCAGCTGCTTGTTGAACATGGAGAAAACCAGGAAATAGGGAAAAGTTTTGGAGCTATACCAAAAGCTTCATATTTCTCATCTTTGACCACCAAAAATGTTCAGCTCCCCCAGAGCAAAGCCTGTAAAAATAAGTTGATCTCATTAACATTCCTCTCCACAGAAATCTTTAGAAAAAGGCGAAAGATTTATGTGTCAATGAAGAGAAACCTAAGCTACACTTAACACTGGATCAGGCGAGTGAAACTGTATAGAGTATTTTCACATGATGTCATCAAACCGAAAGTCAGCCATATTAGAGGCATTGGACACGAACAGCAAAGCAAGCTTTGTGAATTTTTCAATAAACAAACCAAATAATGGTGAATTACTGCACAGTTTTGGGTTGCCACAATCGCTCAGATCTTGAGAAACATCTGCACTTCTACCGATTACCTAAAATAATCAAAAATCAGGGAGAGGAAACCAGAAAATTGTCAGTGTCATCATGTCTGGCTTTCCAAACTAAACCAGGATCTGACCGACAAAAATCCGCACAACATAAGAGTGTGTTCAGTTCACTTTGTATAAGGTATGAGGTTTTTTTTTTTTTAAGTTTTAATCACTGTCTTAAAATTAAGCATGACACCATATTTCTACTGTCTAGCCATGATGGTGCTTCTGTATGTTCTCTTGAGAGTAAGCTAAAGTTAAAAATCACACTCAGCCATCTGCTGTCAGCTGAGGTAGGCCCACAGGGGATGTGCACACATGATCTACAGTATATCACTGTACATGTAATGCACACAGTACACACCTTTGCTTTCACCAGACATTTGTCACCAAATTTCCGTGCTTTTCATTACCTGACCCAGCCACAGCACATCTGGTTATAGGCTTCTAGTCCCTTGAAACACTTCAGATCCTCAGCAGTGTATGGACTTGGCAAATAAATTAAATAGTTGATGATGTCTGGGTATATTACAGCGGGCAGCAATGCATTGTCTTCACTAAGTTTCTCTCCCATTTCATATTTTTCCAGGCTGTTGATTAACTGCAATTTCTCCAGATAGTAGGCTCTTACACTGGGCTCTAGGCCTTCTACATGCTTTCTAGCAGCTTCTGTCTTCTTATTGCAAGTTTCTTTAACCAATACCATTACAAAAAATGTGATTTTTTTTCCTGGATGAAATGCAAGCACTGTTTATGGAAATCATAACCACCAACATGGCACACATCCAGAACTTTTGTGTTTTGGTGATGTTGGTGAAAACACTATTGGAGGTCCAGAAAGCTGGTATAGGGTCAGATGGCCTGGGCCAATCTCTTGCACCTTTACAGCTTTCTTAGCCATTGCAAACAGGCAGAGAAATAAATAAGCCAATAAGTAAATTAAAAGAAAAAGAAGATAGGTGGTGTTGTGTGATTTCTCTCATGAAAAAGTAAAAGAAAGAATTACTGCAGACTCACAGCCCAGTTGCTTGTTAAGCAGGGAGAAAACCAGGAAATGAGGAGTCAGACCAGATCAAGCAAAAAAAAAAATATATATATATATATATCTTTCTCTTTTAAACAAAGTAACTTCTAGAGCTACTATAATGTCATACAGACACATAGAATAAAAAAAACAAACCACAATTCTAGCTCTATATTTTTAAACACCTATTTATTATTATTTAGAAAACAAAATTAAATTGATTTACTGGAAAAAAAAAAGTAGCTCATCTTTTTTTAGTTTTTAAACAAGGGCACCATCCTGGAGATACTGCAATACCAGGTTAATGCATGGAGCAGAAAGAGCAAGCCCTTATTCTAGCTCCCTGTTCTAAAAATCTGTTTAATATAGCATTCTCATTTAGAGAACATATCAGATATTAAACAGATAAGAACAGATACTACACTTGATCTTAGCCAAAAGGCTGAGAAGCGATAACTTACTGCAGTGAACAGCTTTAAATAAACCACTTCCAAATATTAAACTCCAGAAAGGTAAACACAGCTAGACTCCGCCCCCAACAGCTGGATCCTTTTGAAGAGAGACATCGCCTTGGGGGGTCACAATATTCTGCTTCGTTGTGTTCCACCAAAAGAGATCCATCATCTCTCCAAAGCCCAGACTTTTAAAATGTGAAGTTTAGAACTGTAGTAATTCATTAATAATAATAATAATAAATTCATTTGATTAATTGCAAATTTTGCATGTGATGATGAACTCATTCTACCAATTTGCAAATGTGTTTTATTGCCTGTCGGGAGGGTGTATGTTCAGTGGCGGTTCTAGACCAAAATTACTAGGGGGGGCGTGGTGGGGCCAGTGTTTTTTCAGGGGGGCACATATGGACAAAACATGGCAATATTTAAGCATTCAAAATGTTTAGTTTAGTTTATTTAAAACCAAAACAATTGAGCATAAATACAATGAGATAAACATTCTGTCTCAATAGCCTAAACATAAAATAAATTGTGCTCAATAAATCTTAAAACCATGTTTCTCTTTTTTGTAAAATAAGATTTCTATTTTTGCATACAATGAATCTTTTCTTCAGATGTGGCTGCACTGGAGTGTCGTCCAAGCACTTGCTGATATCTGGAGAAAGATGAATACAGTAAATATGAGAGTGCTACTGAGAACAACATTTATTTATCATTATTCATTTATTAATTTATTATTATATCTATTATTTATATTTTATATTTATTAATTATTATTCAGACTTCACACTTTCAGGGTAGGCTATATGAATTGTAGGCCAACACTGCTCACACACATGCACTTGTTCAACATCACAAACCTGATGGTGCTGTACTTGATATGCATGGTGAACCTGGTTGTCCCAATGACTCGTTGGGTTGTCCCTCATTCTGTCCCTCAATCTGATCCTGAATGTCTTCATCCTCACTCTCAGATTGCCTTTCAGATGCCTCACTTTCCACCTCTCCAACCACCACCTCTGGCTCTCTCTCCACCTCTGGCTCTCTCTCCTCTTTCATAATCTTCATCTTCCTTACTCTCTCTATGTTGCTTTTTGCCAACAGGGGCAAAAAGGACAATGTCCTTCTTGCTCCTTTCCATGATAGCCTACAGTAGGTCTATACTAAAAAGTAAACGGAGAGGAATGTAGCCTCTACATATCACAAGGGCATTCAAGTTTTACAAGAAGGTTAAACACTGTCGGTTATTTTACCCATTTCCCAAAAATATTAAGTTAGGCTACTTATTGCTGTGCAACGCACTTTTAAGAAAGCGCAATAAAACTGATTTATTATTGTAGTGAACAACAACAGTAAAACACGGATATGTGCAAACACTGACATTACGAAACTGAATAATTTTCCTTACCTTCGCCTCTTTGCAGTAGCGTAGTCCTTGCAGGGCTGCAGCTGTTATCTCTCACATCCGAAGTTTACAATTCGCGCTGCTGCGGGTCTTTCTGCTGCAGGTAACAGTGTGCGTGTAGCGCTTTAAGGAGTCCGTGTAGAACACTCTGTCATGTCAGTTCCAATCTTCGAGCCAGCGCACGTCGAAATTAATAAAGCTTATTATCTGTTCAGCACAGGGGCCACAACAGGGGCCAGGAGCAATTTTACAGGGGCACTGGCCCCCGTTTAAAACCGCCTATGTGTATGTTCCTTTCCCTCATAAATGGCAGTAAAACCCATCCGGAGCCTTAAACCCTGCGTTCCATGAGGCTGCAGGGGGAGGCGCTCTCTTCTGGGGGAGCTGCAACTAGTTTAGAATGCGAGTTTAAGCTGAGATGTGATTGGTCTAACGGTAAAACAGCACGAGCGCTCGAGAACTTTTTGATACGTTGAAAGGTTACATTTTTACTTGGCAACAGAATGTATTTGAATTCTGATTAGTTGTTGTATCTGAATTCTGATTGGTTGTTGTATCTGAATTCTGATTGGTTGTTGTTATATTATTGCCCTTCTGTTGTTCATGTCGTAAAGTCAAGGAGCCTCTAAACCGATAATATTTAGGATTGTGATATTGAAATGACAATGGTTTTCACCCACCACATTTATCAATGCCCAATCATTCTTACGCTGTGATTGGCAAGATGCAAACGTTTCATGAATCACACGTGAACCCTGTCATACGGTGATTTCTACCCTTTCGATTGATAAATGAGAGCTTTTACATCATCCTCGTTAGTGTAGTGGACAGTATCTCTGCCTGTCACGCGGAAGACCGGGGTTCAATTCCCCGACGGGGAGGCTTTAGCAATTTATTAACAGGGGAATGTAGTGGTTCGCACTGTCGCCTCACAGCAAGAAGGTTCTGGGTTTGAGCCCAGCGGCTGGTGGGGGCCTTTCTGTGTGGAGTTTACGTGTTCTCCCTGTGTCAGCTCTGGTTAACCCCACAGTTGAAACACATGTAGTTAGGTGGTGTTGGGCTGAAGTGCCCTTGAGCATATATGTAAAATGTGTGTGTATATATGAGTGACTCACCACATTTCATGTCAATTAAATCTTATTAATGGTAACAGATCTAGATAAATCCAGTGACTATAGACCAAACTTTAATATGCCTAATGTTAATGTCAATTATGACTATTATAAATTGCCAGTGGTCGACCCTCTGATGATAATGTTCTTCTAATAATATTTTATTTCTTAGTTAGTAAAAGTCAGACAAAAAAAGTCAGACAAGTTCATTAGAATCTAACGTCTGGTCTGGTGATCTGACCTTGTCAGATATAGGGTCGTCTTGCTGCCGTCCAAAATAGTCCGCCATTCGTCCCTGGCGACCATCGTGACGGGCGATCCGAACTTTATCTCGGTGATTTTCTGATATTTTTTCTTCGTAGTTTGGCTTTCGCCATTTCCACCAACGGAACTTCATTTCATTATCTCATTCAAGAGAACATAAAATTAAGGACAAGCAGGCGATAAATGCAGAAGCAAAAAAACCCCAAACAAAATGGTTGAGTGTCGCAGGTTTTCTTGTCCTCTCGCGCTTATCATTAATAGTGCCATCTGTATGCTTTATTGGTAACTGCTAAGACATTGGGCGGGCTCAAGTGTGTACCACGCGGCGTACCAAATTCCGCTCGATTTATATGCGGGCTTGATCTGCGCGCGCATGCCACCGGCATTCACTCCAATCCCCCCGTTACACCGATCGGTGTACTGACCGGGGAATCAGCATATACTGCGGGGTACACACTTGAGTCCACCCATACAATGCCAGACACACGAAAAGCGGAAAGTCAACTATTAATTTTCGTCAACATACTGTAAATGTATCAAGTTATATATATTTTTTAACTAATCATGTGTAGTAAGGGCGAGTGGGAGATTTTTATGTTGTCAGTGGGAGGTCAGGAGGATTTTCGAAATGTTCCCTAAAGCGGGAGATCTCCCGCCCACGGCAGAAGAGTTGGAGCATCTGTATATAGATTGAGGCACTGCACTCTCAAAAGAGATGTGTTAAAAACAACACATATTTAACACATCAGCGTGTTTATATAAGGACAACACAGTTTGTGTTAATAAATGTGTTGAACTCTATAACACAGTAACTGTGTTGAACTATTTAACACACTAGTGTGTTAAAACAACACAGTTTGTGGTTTTTTTATTTATTTATTTAAATAAATAAGTCACAGGACTCACAGTCACAGGACTGTGCGCCTTACACACAGCACACACACCTCAGGACTGTGCACCTTACACACAGCACACACACCTCAGGACTGTGCACCTTACACACAGCACACACACCTCAGGACTGTGCACCTTACACACAGCACACACACCTCAGGACTGTGCACCTTACACACAGCACACACACCTCAGGACTGTGCACCTTACACACAACACACACACCTCAGGACTGTGCACCTTACACACAGCACACACACCTCAGGACTGTGCACCTTACACACAACACACACACCTCAGGACTGTGCACCTTACACACAGCACACACACCTCAGGACTGTGCACCTTACACACAGCACACACACCTCAGGAATGTGCACCTTACACACAGCACACACACTTCAGGACTGTGCACCTTACACACAGCACACTCACCTCAGGACTGTGCACGTTATACACAGCACACACACCTCAGGACTGTGCACCTTACACACAGCACACACACCTCAGGACTGTGCACCTTACACACAGCACACACACCTCAGGACTGTGCACCTTACACACAGCACACACACCTCAGGACTGTGCACCTTACACACAGCACACTCACCTCAGGACTGTGCGCCTTACACACAGCACACTCACCTCAGGACTGTGCACCTTACACACAGCACACTCACCTCAGGACTGTGCACGTTACACACAGCACACTCACCTCAGGACTGTGCACCTTACACACAGCACACTCACCTCAGGACTGTGCACGTTACACACAGCACACTCACCTCAGGACTGTGCACCTTCCACACAGCACACTCACCTCAGGACTGTGCGCCTTATACACAGCCCACACACCGCAATAATTTATAATGTGACTGTCACTGTGCAATACTTTATATGTGCAATACCTCACTCCATAATATGTAACACAACACCCCCCCCTTTTATTTTATTTATTTTTCTCCCCCTTCCCCTCTCTCTCTCTCTCTACACGCTGTTTGCACTGTTATTGGAGATGCTTTAAGCTCATTGTACATGTGTATAGTGACAATAAAGGCATTCTATCTATCTTCTATTCTATAATGGGGTGTAGGTGGGTGTGTGAGAGAGAGAGAGAGTGTGTGTTTGTGTGTGTGCGAGAGAGAGAGAGGGGGTAGAGAAAGAGAGAGGTATGAGTTTTTAAAGGCTACAGCCAGTACATTACTGAAAAGTCCTTAATCTCCAAATGTCCATTGTTCATCATAATCATATGAGAAAGAAAGTCCTACTTGAAAGTCTGCCTCCTCCACACGAACACATTCCTCAACAGAGTCAACAGCGGAGGTTGCAGACTCAGGCGATTTGAAAAAGGTAGTTAGTTTCAGAAGTGCAGCTGCATTCTTTTTGCTTTGTGCCCTTTTTTTCGTTTAGCGCAATCACTCTCATAACTGCGCTTCATCTTGTTTACAGTTCCCTCTGCTTTGGTTTGAATTTCCGTCGCGCACCTGTCTACGTCTTCAGATCATGGACTAGTCCAATGTAAAACAATCAGGGTGTGTGTGTGTGTGTGCTGGGACAAATACTATATACACATGAATTCGATATTCTGATGCTATTTTGGTGTGTTTTTCCATTTATATCGTTGACTACTTAATATCAGAGACAAATTAAGATTACATATATATTGTTTGGTGTTTACCGTGACGGGGCTGACCGTTAGGGGCCCCCAAATTTTGGGGGCCCTAGGCAACCGCCTTGGTTTGCCTAATGGTAAGTCCACCCCTGCGGGGCCCTACGCAACGTGCGTAATGTGCGTATTGGGTGAACCGGTACCTACACACACACACACACACACCAAGACGATGTCTCTCTTCAAAAGGATCCAGCTGTTGGGGCGGAGTCTAGCTGTGTTTACCTTTCTGGAGTTTAATATTTGGAAGTGGTTTATTTAAAGCTATTGACTACAGCAAGATATCGCTTCTCGGTCTTTTGACTAAGATCAAGTGTAGTATCTGTTCTTATCAGTTTGATATCTGATATGTTCTCTAAATGAGGGCGATATATTAAACAAATTTTGGAATAAGAGCTTGCTCTTTCTGCTCCACGCATCAACCTGGTATTGCAGTATCTCCAGGAATGGTGCCCTTGTTTAAAAACTAAAAAAAAAGGCAAACTTTTCTTTAATATGTTAGTTTAATGCTTGTGCTTTCTATGTAAGAGTAGATGTTTAACAGTAGAGAGCTAAAAGTGGGGTTTGCTTTTTCTGTTCCATGTATCTGTGTGACATTATAGTAGTCCTAGAAAGAGTTATTTTGCTCAAAAAATAAAGAAAATTCTTTTTTTTGTCTGATTTTTCCCTGTTTTCTGGTTTTCTCCATGTTTAACAAGCAACTGGACTGTTAGTCTGCAGTCATTCTTTTTCTTACTTTTTCATGAGACACAATATTTCCTATCTTCTACTTTCTTTTTATTTACCTACTGGCTTATTTTTTTTTCTCTGCCTGTTTGCAATGGCTAAGAAAGCTGTAAAGATGCAAGAGACTGGCCCAGGCCACCTTACCCTATATAGACAGGGCTGAGCCAGGTAAAAACTGCCCTTTTTTCCTGTCAAGGTTTTCTCAACAGATTCTGGTACTTCAGACCATACTGATCAAATTAAGATTTTGCGCCATCTTGAAATTTGTTCAGAATCGAAGATGGCCGCCAGGATACCTAAAATCGGTCCTATGTGGGAGGAAATTGTCCAAAGATCTGTTTTTTGGCCTAAATTGATGATTTATGGTGAGAGAAATAAGATTCCATGGCTTTCAAATCCTTACCCAGTGTTTTCATCATGCAAATCCAAGATGGCCGCCGTATGCGGCCCCCTAAACTACAAAGTATCTTATCTCCTGTTCTAGAAGGACTACAGCCGTAATTCTGGTGTCTATTCATAGGTTTTCATGGTCAGGGAATCCATTTCTGAAGGTATTTTGCAAATCTGACCATTTGGTCAATCAGAAAATCCAAAATGGCGCCCCACCATGGAGAAATGGTCTTGTGTGATTTGTGATCAAGGGACATAGTTTGTTGAATTCAAATAAATTGTGTGATCTTCTCATGTTCATGTAAGGTTTCATGTCCTGTTTCTGTGTATTAGATAACTGCAGGATAACTGGTTATCTCTAATTGACATCTAATCTATCTCTAATCCCAGTTTTTAAAAAACTAAAATCATAGAAATATCACCCAGTTCACAAATTTTAATGGGGATAAATAACTGTGATTTCTTTTCCAGCATCATCAGAGTCTCTGTGATGCTGCTGGCAGGCAAGCAATAGACTTTTGTGTAAACCACAGTAATGGCAGCAAAACCGCTTTTGAGCCAGGGAGCCAGTGACGGAGAATTGTGTGTTCTTTGCAATAGTTGCATTAAAGCGAAAGAAGATTTTTCCAAAGTGGCAAAAGATGGGCTGAAACGGTATTGGGAGTTAGCAGACAGGTGGTCAAGAATAGATAGCAGTTTGGATGAGGAATAATTTCTGCAGACCAGAATACGGATGTACAGCAAGCAGAAGGTTAAATCGAGTTCAGGGATCTTGCCAGATGAGAGCAGTGCTGATGAGCACATAAAGAGGAGTAACTTCCAGGCACAGATATGGTACCAGTGTCTGCAGCCAAATATAGAGTACCCATCCATCGACAGTGGCAGCGGTTGGGAAAGAACAGACGAGGGTATCCGGCCAATTTGGTTTACATGTCCACAACTGCCACCAAGTCTCTCCAAGAAAAAGACCAAGAGAAAGGATCAACAGAAGGGTAAGCAGTGTTTCTCTAATTTGATCTAATTCTTTTCAAATTCAAGAACAAAGTGCATTTACATTGAATCCAATGTTCTGTCTTGCAGGCTCAGCTGAATATGATGAAGATCTTGAGACAGTAGATGAGAGTGGCCCAGCTCGACCAAAGAGCAGGAAATCCTCCAGAAAACGACAAGTTTATGGTAGATAAATTTCTTTATCCAGGTCCAAGTCAGTTCTTTTCATTTTTCTTCTCTTAAATTTTCACCTTGCTCAAAATGTTAACATCACTTTCAGGTTCAACTGATTGTACAGATGAGACCCTGGAAGAGAGTGAACCACTTCATGAGGAACAAAGCGAAGGAGAACATGCTTCAAGAACTGGTGACGAGTGCTTTGGTGACGATGAAACGTCTGAAACAGAGGATACAGATACGGAGAATATTTCTGATAGTGACATTTCTGAACTTTTAACATCTGAGAGTGATGACTTTACTGATCTTGACATTAGTGATTAAGGAGACAGTGCATATTCATAGTTAACAGATGGAATATCCCAAAAGAATGGTGTACTTAATACTCAAGGGCCTTTGGACTTTTAATAGGACAGCAATGTTAGGGCTATTTTGTGCATAAGGTGTCCTATGATTACAAGAGCACTGAATAGACATTACCCACTTTTTGTTTTTTGTATCAGTTGAATCAACAGGTCTTGAGTATGGTTGAATCAACAGACTGCAGCAATAGCCCCAATCAGGGGCGTATCAAGCTTTCCAAAAGTGGGGGTGTTCTGGAATGGGGAAGCCATATCATTAGAAATCGGTTTATGGCTATATACATGCCCGGCGTGTACACTGTGATGTACTGTCAATGACCGATATGGAACTTTTTCATACCCATGGTCCATGGATGCAAATGAAAGGGAGGACAGCAGAAAGCCTATAAATCTAGCTGACTTCAGCCAAGTTCTGCATTTCATGCAGAGATCTATCATGTTGGGTTTTGGTGTTGTTACTGCCAGGGCTATGTAATTATTCAGTAAGTGAAGGCAAAAAGTATTGAGTGATAATTCTAGGTAACAGGATACTGTTCTATAACAGAGATGTCAGTATTGCTGCCTACACTGGTATACACTGATATAAACAAAACCAAAAACTTCACATAGCCCAAGAAGTCATACACAGTGTATAGATCATACACCATCATGCATAACAGTTTGGACTGGGATCGCTTTGTGTGAGCAGGAGGCATGGCTAATCAGTTCATGTTGGAGAAGCGCAGCATCCTGGAAGGACCTCTTTAGTATAGCATTCAAATAAGACGGGGCAGTTCCTGCTTTTAATGTCTTTAATTATTCAAACTCGTGTACAAAACTTGTTTGCATCATGCATTACATCAGGTTTAATGCATAAAATTTGAAAATGATGCAATAGACTACACATACAACAAACACTTAATGGCCAAATAACATTACTGTACAACAATTATTGAACATTCATTCGATTTGAAATGCCTTTAAATCTCAATTGAAAAACTCTTCTAAAAAGTGATAAACAGTAATAATGCATCAAATCAAATCAAGTTTATTTGTACAGCGCTTTTAACAATAAACATTGTCGCAAAGCAGCTTTACAGAATTTGAACGACTTAAAACATGAGCTAATTTTATCCCTAATCTATCCCCAATGAGCAAGCCTGTGGCGACGGTGGCAAGGAAAAACTCCCTCAGACGACATGAGGAAGAAACCTCGAGAGGAACCAGACTCAAAAGGGAACCCATCCTCATTTGGGCAACAACAGACAGCCTGACTATAATATTAACAGTTTTAACAGGTATAACCCTCAACTGTCCTCATGGGGCCGTCCTTCACAGGAGTGGGGCGATAAAACTCCGACCAGACACAGGGAACCAGGATGGATCAAGCAGGTCCGAGGGGCAGAAGAGGCCAGCATCTCAATCCCAGGATCAACATGTAACTCAGAGGGACAGATGGGGGGGGGGAAGAGAGAAAGAAAACGCGTTGTTAGGTATGCCCTAAAAATGACAAGTATTAAATCTGTGTGGTAGGCTCGCAGAGACGAGAGTCTTTACATCAGGCATAACACACAATGGCATGTTAATATGGTAAAAAATACATCATGACCTGCTCTGGCTGGATGCTTGATTGGGTGATGGGAGCACACTCCTCAGCAATGATGAGATGCAGATGGGACCCTTAGGCCTGGCCAAGACAGTTCAGTTACATTTCACCGGGTCTGGGACATGCGACAGAATGTCTGACGGCCGATTCCCTGCAGGCTACGATAGCCAGTCGAGGTCCCCACCGTCTCCACCAAAAGATTTCCTGTTGACTCCATGTAACTCAGAGGGACAGATTTGGGGTGGGGGGGAGAGAAAGAAAACACAGGTGGTTAGGTATGCCCAATGTCACCTGAATAAGTAGGAACAGTATACATATTGCACCGAGTACAAGCAGGGACTCCGGCAACTAACTATGACAGCATAACTAAAAGGAGAGAGCCAGAAGGTAACACAGGCATGAGGGAGCCCCGGGACATAAAGCAGCCAGCCACTACACCGTCAACAAACTCGAGTGAGCAAGCGAGTGGGGACTGACAGCATCCATACATCCCAGTTTACCAAAACACTCTATGTCTGAGGACCCTCCAGATCTACTCCTTTACCTCATAAACACCATTAACAAAAGGCTTGACTAAACAGATATGTTTTCAGCCTAGACTTAAATGCTGAGACTGTGTCTGATTCCCGAACATTACTTGGAAGGCTGTTCCATAACAGTGGGGCTTTGTAAGAAAAGGCTCTTCCCCCTGATGTAGCCTTCACTATACGAGGTACCAGCAGATAGCCTGCATCTTTTGATCTAAGTAGGCGTGGCGGGTCATAGAGGAGTAGAAGTTCACTCAGGTACTGTGGTGCGAGACCATTTAGTGCTTTAAAGGTCAATAGTAGTATTTTATAATCAATACGAAATTTGATTGGGAGCCAATGCAGTGTGGATAAGACAGGCGTGATGTGGTCATATTTTCTAGTTCTAGTAAGGACTCTTGCTGCGGCATTTTGAACTAACTGGAGCTTGTTTATGCACTTATTGGAACATCCAGACAGTAAGGCATTACAATAATCCAACCTGGAGGTAACGAAAGCATGGAATAGTTTTTCTGCATCATGCAATGACATTAAATTTCTTATCTTTGCAATATTTCTGAGATGAAAGAAAGCTATCCGGGTGATGTTATCAATGTGAGTTTCGAATGAAAGACTGGGGTCAATAATCACTCTGAGGTCTTTTACTGCTGCACGTGAAGAAACAGAAAGGCCATCCAGAGTTACTGTGTAATCAGAAAACTTACTTCTAGCTGTATGTGGTCCTAGCACAAGTACTTCAGTCTTGTCAGAGTTAAGCAGAAGGAAATTTATAAGCATCCAGTGTCTAATGTCCTTAACACATTCCTCAATTTTATTAAGCTGGTGTCTCTCATCAGGTTTTGCAGAGACATACAACTGTGTGTCATCAGCATAACAGTGGAAATTAATACAATGTTTACGAATAATATCGCCCAGAGGTAACATATATAGAGAAAAAAGCAGTGGACCCAAGACAGAACCTTGTGGAACACCAAACTTTACCTCGGTACGTCTAGAAATATCACCATTTATATCAACATACTGAAAACGATCAGTTAGATAAGACCTGAGCCAGGAGAGGGCCATTCCCTTAACTCCCACAACATTTTCTAGTCTATCCAGAAGAATGGAATGATCAATGGTATCAAATGCTGCACTAAGGTCAAGCAACACAAGTAGCGAGACACAGCCCTGATCAGACGCCAACAGTAGGTCGTTTACTACTTTAACCAGTGCTGTCTCTGTGCTATGATGAGGTCTAAATCCTGACTGATACATTTCATGGATGTTATTCCTATGTAAATATGAGCATAACTGCTGTGCCACAGCTTTTTCAAGGATCTTGGAGATAAAGGGGAGGTTTGATATTGGCCGATAATTGGACAGCTGACAGGGATCAAGGTCAGGTTTTTTAATCAGGGGTTTGATAACTGCTAGTTTAAAGGATTTGGGTACATAGCCAATCATAAGAGAAGAATTTATTATTTTTAGAAGCGGTTCAATTACTCCAGGCATTATCTGTTTGAATAGATGTGTCGGTAACGGATCTAGTACGCAAGTTGAGGCTTTTGATGTAGAGATTAATGAAAGTAATTCAGTTTCTTTTAGGGGAGTAAAACATTCTAACTGATGATCTGATACAGTTATATTGTTAACTACAAGGTCACTTTCATTGTCTAACCTTAATTAATAGTTTGAATTTTTTGTCGGATATTCTCAATTTTGTCATTAAAATAATTCATGAAGTCGTTGCTACTACATACTGCAGGTGTGCATGTGTTGATAGTGGACTTATTCCTGGTTAATTTTGCTACAGTATTAAATAGGAATCTAGGATTATTTTTGTTATCTTCTATTAGGGAGGAGAAATATGTTGATCTCGCAGCACTAAGAGCTTTTCTATACTTCAGGAAGCTCTCCTTCCAAGCTAATTTGAACACTACCAATTTTGTTTGATGCCATTTACGTTCCAATTTTCGAGTGGTCTGTTTTAATGTGCGAGTGTCATCATTATACCAGGGTGCTAATTTTTTGTCTCTGACCATTTTCCTTTTTAGAGGAGCTACATTATCTAAAGTATGGCGGAATGTTGACTCTAAGCATTCAGTTGCCTGATCAAGTTCTGCAGGGGCTGACAGTGACCCAATCAAAGTTGACAGCTCTGGGAGATCATTTATAAAGCTCTGTGCAGTAGTTGACGTGAAAGTACGTTTAATACAGTAGCGTGGTGAGGTGCATATATTATTACTCAGACATATTTTGAATGAGATGAGACAATGATCTGAGATAACTTCAGACTGTGGAAGTATGACCACACTGTCTACGTTTAATCTGAATGTTAGTATTAGATCAAGGGTGTGACCACCATTATGGGTCGGTCCTATGACATTCTGCTTAATCCCGACTGAATCTAAGATGGACACAAACGCTGTTTTTAAAGGGTCTTCTGGGTTATCGAAGTGAATATTAAAATCTCCGACAACTAAAGCTTTGTCTAAGGAAATAACCAAATCTGAGATAAAATCTGCAAATTCAGAAAGAAACTCAGAATATGGCCCCAGGGGCCTGTAAATAATAAGCAATGGAATTAACTGGGTAGACTTATTTTTCGAGGCTACATACATTATATGAGTATGAAGAACTTCAAATGTATTAAATTTATAACCAGGTTTGTGTGTTACACCTAGATAATCGTTATAAATAACCGCGACGCCTCCTCCTCTGCCAGTTAGACGAGGCTGGTGTATATAACTGTATCCAGGAGGACTTGCTTCATTTAATGCTATATATTCATTTGGCTTAATCCATGTTTCTGTTAAACACAGTACATTAAACTCCTGATCAGTAATGAGTTCATTAACCATTAGCGCTTTAGATGTAAGAGATCTAATATTTAATAGCCCCACCTTTAGATCAAAGGTGCTGGCAGCAGCTGTACAGTCAGTCTGATCTAATTTTATATTGATTAGGTTACTGGAACAAACTCTCTGAAAATTTCTACCTTTTTGTTGAGCTCGGGGAACAGACACAGTCTCGATGTAGTGGGCCCTGAGTGACGACTCTGTGCAGCTAGCAGACAGTCGGTTTAGCCTGTTTGTCTGCTCCCTGGCCTTGGCTCTGGATTGTCAGAAATTAACTAGGCCTGTTCTAAGACTATGACCTATGCTGCAGGAAATGAGAGCAGCACCTTCCCGAGTGGGATGGATACCATCCCGCCCTAACAGGCCAGCAGTGCCCTCAAAATTAGCCCAATTATCTATAAAGCCCACACTGTTTTTAGAGCACCACCTGGACAGCCAGCAGTTCAGCGACCATAACCTGCTGTAAGCTACATCGCCACGCCGCATTGGGATGGGACCAGAGCATACTACAGCATCGGACATCGCCTTCGCTAATTTAAACACCTCTACAAAGTTACTCTTAGTAACCTCAGACTGACGAAGGCGTATATCATTAGCTCCTGCATGGATAACTATCTTTGAGAACCTGTGCTTGCCTAGGACCCTAAGATTACCTGCTATGTCCGGCGCCCTGGCTCCCGGTATACACCTGACTAAAGCTGCTGGTGCCCCTAAAGGCTGAGCTAATTTCACGTGCCGTATGATAGAGTCCCCTATAACCAGAGCTCTTTCAGGTTTCTCAGTGGGTGCATCACTAAGGAGAGCAAACCTGTTTGACACGTGACGCGGAGAGGAGTGGTGCTCCCGTGGGCGAGCCTCAGCGGTAGCTTTGGCTCTACGCTTATGCCGCCGAGCCGTCACCCATTCGCCCCGCTGTAAGGGCTCTAATGCCGGAGTTGGGGGATTGCTAACTCCACCTAGGGCGTCCAGACTTTCCCTAACAGAAACTACACTGTTCTCACGCTCACTAACCTGCTCTAAAGCCTGGACACGCGCTTCTAGCACTGTAATCTTCTCTGTCAGAGAGCTAACTAATCTGCACTTATCACAAGTAAAGCTAATAGAGCTATCGCTAGTGACGGAGGAAGAATGACTAAACATCCTGCACTCAGCACACTGAACAGGCTGAAGGTGTGCCATGATGAAAAGATTCACGTACCTTAAATGAAGATCTGTTGATATTAAAGCAGATCAGATGGCCTCCGCTTGTGGACTTTACACAGGAGGAGAGAAAAAGAAAGCTTCCGGTCTCGGCGTTCTTCCGAAAAAAGAAAGAGAAAAAACCGGGAAAAAAAACCAGACAAAGGAAAGCGAAAGTGAAAAGTACAAAAATGAAAGCGACAGTATAATAAAAATGAAGAGGATACTGGAAATTTATTTATAGAAAAAAAGTTTAAAAAGGATTAGTAATTAACGCCGGCACTCGCGGGAAAAAGGACTCGGCGCGAACAACTCCATGAATGCATGAAAAGTAGACTTGGTACAAACACACACACTCGTAATAAAAAACTTGCCTCAACTGACTTTACAGCTAGTAACTACTACTATTTAACATCACTGTCAACCTTACTTTACCCTGACACACTGTGTTTGAAACAACCAAATGTGTTTTTTCTTTGCTCCTTATAAGAAACAAATTGTTGAGCAATCATTTGTCTGTCCAACAGGTCAAGTTTGTTCTTCTGAACATGACACACAGCTACACTATTAAGACGTGTTTGTGTCATGCTACTTCGCAGCCATGTTTTCAGCCTTCTTAGAACAGATCATTCATACATTACTCACTTTTTAATATTATACAGACATTTAAGTGCACATGTCAAGCAAACCTATCCAAGTTGCTTTGGATAAAAGTGTCTGCTGCTACTAAGTATAATGTAATAGAACTTAACATTTTTGGATGACATAATCAAGAGCAGTAATATAATCAATGTAGGTTCATATAATCAATCAAGGTTTTGGAGGTTGTTGATATAGACATGCATCATTAAAATGGTGTACCCCTACTTCAAAACCAAAAAGTTAGCTACTCACAGGAGATTGAGGAGGACTCAATATGGTTCTACAAAATAGCTTAATTATCCCCAACATGTTCTACTTCTCCATGTACTCAGGGACCTTGTGGCGCAATGGTAGCGCGTCTGACTCCAGATCAGAAGGCTGCGTGTTCAAATCATGTCGAGGTCAAGCTTTTTTGGACCTTCCGGCAAGATGGCGTGCTGAGTAGTTGCACATTTGGTATGCTCTGCAAGCCTAGTCCCAAATTGCAACAAAATTAAAATATTCTCCCAACATTTACCTCGTTTTTAGTCAGCCGAAGCCAGAAAAATGATGTTCGAGGAAGTTAAAGCCTCGGGAAGTGAAATAAAGTCGACACTGGAAATAGGGGCCGAGCTGAGCCTAGCATCGGCTAACGAAACTAACATTAACGTTCGCCAAGAAGAAACAGAGGATATGGAGGCAACTTTCTCTGTGGTAAGAAGAAGACAACACAGCCCTCCATCCAATGTCACTGTCTCTGCTAAGAAACAGAAGGGAATGCCGAAACTACAGCCGGAATTTGTGTCTAATGTGGACGTCCTAGCTGCTACCCAGAACTTAACGGCATTAGTAGAGGACTTCAGTGCACAGCTAAAACAGAACAACATCATGATAGCTAACGTCGCAAAGGCAGCGGAGTTTAACGCTGCGAACATCAAAGAGGGACAAGAAAAGACTAAAGTGCTTGAAAATGCAGTGCGGGAGCTTCAGAAGGAGAATTTGGAGCTGAAAGAAAAAACTGAGGAATTGGAGCGATATCAAAGAAGATGGAACCTCCGTCTAAATGGGCTCCCCGAAACTGAGGGCGAGAATACCCGACAGGAGGTAGCAGAGCTAATAACAAGGATGATACCAGAATGGTCACACAAAATGGACATAATTCTGGACACTGTTCACAGACTGGGGAAACCGAAACCAGGAAAGACTCGTCAGATCATCTTACAATTCACCTCAAGAACCCACCGCGACGCACTTTGGAAACAAGCGAAGGACGACAGGGTGTGCGCCGAGAGGAAGGTACGCTTCAAAGAGGACCTCACCACAGCGGAACGAGATGCTCGCAACGCGCTCTGGCCAAAGATTGAAAGAGCGAGACAGCAGGGAATGAAGGCATTCTTCAGAGGACCCTTCGGATTCATCAACGGACAACGCATTCAGGAATAGGAAAGGTGATCGGGTATACCAGCTGACTACGATAAAATGTAAAGGGAGGAAAATGTTTATTGGGGCGTTGCTGAAGTTAAAAACTTACCGTTACTTTTGACGGCAGGTGCTTAATTTAAAGCCACTAGAGTAGCCTGTTTGGCTCTTTTCTTTTATTTTTTGTCCATCATTCTTTTATTTATGTCGTTGTTTACCACATAAGTTTCAGTTACATCTCTAAATGTAAGGGTTCTTAAAGACAACACGGAAAGGAAAGCTTTGTTTTTGTTTTGCAAAGGGCAGAAAAATACTTTCACGTTTATGCAGGAGACACATTCTATGAGGGAGGATGAAACGTTTTGGACACAACAATGGGGAGAAAAGATTTTTTTCAGTCATGGCACAGAACGGTCAGGAGGAGTGGCAATTTTGCTAAATAACTGTTCTGGGAAACACTTGTATGTGAAGGCAGACGAACACGGACATTGGTTGATTGCAGTGATGGACTTAGTAAGTAAGTAAGTAAGTAAGTAAGCTTAATTTGTATCGCACATTTAAACACAGCATGCACTGACCAAAGTGCTGTACAGAGTCAGTATTAAAAGACAAATGATCAAAAAGAAAAATAAAAAGAAATAAATAAAATAAAACTATAATGATAACAACAATAACAATAAGGTTAGGGAAAGGCCAAGGAATAGAGATGGGTTTTTAGCCTAGATTTAAAGGCAGAGATGGAGGGAGCAGATCTAATGTCCGGTGGGAGCTGATTCCAGAGACGTGGAGCAGCAACAGAAAAAGCTCTGTCACTTCTCTGCTTCAGCCGCGAGCGAGGTACATGAAGAAGCCCTGTGTTAGAGGATCTTAGAGACCTTTGGACTGAGTGGGGCTATAAAAGGTCATTGATGTAGGCTGGGGCCAGCCCACTGAGTGCTTTAAAAACAAATAATAAGACTTTAAATTGTATTCTGAAAAAGACTGGGAGCCAGTGCAAGGAGGCCAGAATGGGAGTGATGTGCTCACGTCTCCTGGTGCCAGTTAACAGACATGCAGCTGCGTTTTGGACCAGCTGTAAACGTCTAAGTGAGGTTTGAGGGAGGCCAAGATAAAGGGAATTGCAGTAATCCAGTCGTGATGTGATAAAAGCATGGATGACTATTTCAAGATCGTTATGAGATAGGAAGGATTTGAGGCGGGAAATCACTCTGAGTTGGTAAAAACTATTTTTGAGTCACTTAAATGACTCAAGGCTCATTTTGCTGAATGTGTATGGGTACAACAACAGACAGAAGAATTTGGACTTGTTAAAAGACATGACAAACGAAATAGAGAGATGCAAACTATCTTACCAATGTAAAAATGTATTAATAGGAGGGGATCTTAATTTGGTAAATGATGAATGGTTGGATAGGTCTCCCCCAAGAGGCCATACTTATTCACCGAATAAGACATTTCAAGAATTCTGCCATTCAAATGCGCTACAAGACGCCTGGAGGCACTACAATGGTAACAAAGTACAATTTTCTTGGTTTCAACCAAATGGGAGTCATCTGTCTAGGTTGGATTACTGGTTGCTATCAGACCCTCTTTTAGGACTGGTGTCTGATGTAAGAATGTCAGCAGCTCCGTTAACAGATCATTCAGTTATCTCTCTGGTACTAAAACCCCCTGAACCACAATTTCATTCTAAGGGTTATTGGAAATTCAACTCAGAGTTACTTTCACATGATTACTGTACGGGTATCAAGCAACTTATAAAAGAGGTTATGGATATGGAGGATTTTTCCTCATACATACTGAAATGGGAATTCTGTAAGTATAAAATAAGACAATATTCAATCGCTTACAGTAAAAATCTTAAAAAGTCTCAAAGACAAGAGGAACTGCAGCTCATTAAGGAGCTGAATGCCACATGCAACAAGCCCACACTTACAGATAATGACAAACAAACTCTATTGACTCTGCAGACAAAGTTGGATGATATGTATGCAAGAAAAGCCAAGGGTGCTTGTGTTAGATCTCGGGCTAGGTGGATAGAAGAGGGGGAAAAAAACTCAGCATATTTTTGTTGCCTTGAAAAAACCAGACAGCAAAGGAATGAAATACGATCTTTACTGATTGATAATAACCTATGCAAGGATCAAAGGGTTATTTCTAAAGAGATTCTAACCTTCTATAGCCAACTGTATACTTCCAAGTTCTCAGAGAACGAGACACTCACTTTCTTTGAAGGTATTAAACACCACATTCCACAAATTACAGAAGTATTCAGGGACACTTGTGATGGAGAGTTACAGATTCAAGAAATGGATGCAGTTATCAGTAAAATTAAAATTAACAAATCCCCGGGGGTTGATGGCTTAACTGCCAATTTCTACAAACATTTTTGGCCAGACGTGCACCATTTTCTTTTCCATACATTCCTTGAAATATTAAACAGCCACACACTTTCCCCATCCATGAAACAAGGTATTATAATACTAATTCCCAAACCAGGGAAAAATTCACTGGTTTTAGATAATAGAAGACCTATTACACTTCTCACAACAGACTACAAGATTTTAACTTATGTTTTTGCAAACCGTCTTAAAACAGGTATTGAACAATGTGTTAGTGAGTCTCAGTCAGGCTTTATGAAGAATAGATCTATTCATAATAACATCAGGTTAATTCTGGACATTATAGATTACAGTGATATGATAGAAAATGAAGGTTTTATACTATTTCTAGATTTTTTCAAAGCATTTGATACTTTAGAACATAACTTCCTCTTTCAGTCTCTTGAATGCTTTGGTTTTGGGAATGGATTCTGTAATTTTGTCAAGACATGTATAAATAGTGTGGTTGCTCTACCCAGCGGAACAACCACACGTTTTCCAATTCAAGTAGGGGTAAGACAAGGCTGTCCTATTAGCCCATACCTATTTATCTTGGCAGTAGAAATGTTGGCTATTCATATTAAAAATTACACAGAACTAACAGCACTCCGTGTGCTTGATACAGATATAGTCATAAGTCAATTAGCGGATGACAACAATTTTTCTGAAGGATAAACATCAAATCCCAGTGGCGATTAAAGGGATTGAAATGTTCTCCAAAGCCTCAGGTTTATGCCTTAATATCACCAAATGTGAGCTCATGCCTATCAAACAATGTGAAGAGTTGGTCATTAATAGTATACCAGTTAAAAGGGAAATAAAATACTTGACAAACAGAGAAGAATCAAGCTTAATATAACAGACACCATTCAGAAAGGGAAAACAAGGCTGGACATATGGCAGCAAAGAGACTTGTCTGTTTTTGGCAGGGTGTACCTAACAAAAATGGAATTTTTATCTAGGTGCATCTATCCTTCACACTCCTTAGCCATCCCAAAAGATGAAATTAAAGCTGTTAATCAAGCTAATTTCAGCTTTATATGGAGGAATAAAACTCACTATTTACAGAAAGCATACATTGTCAAGGACTTTAAAGGGGGGGGGGGGGGGGTTTAAAAGTTATTGACTTTAACTGTTTAAATGGCATGATTAAACTTAACTGGATTAAGGAGTACTTGAAGAAGAGTGAAGCCTTTTGGTACTGTATACCCAGACTGATCTTTAGTAGAGTTGGTGGCTTGCCTTATCTCCTGTCATGTGACTTTGCCATTTCAAAATTACCAATCAAATTGTCAGACTTTCACCAGCAAGTTCTAATGTACTGGAAACTTATCTACAAGCACAATTTCACACCCCATTCTTCCCCTATTTGGAACAATAGATATGTTACATTGAGTCGTAAATCCTTGTATATAAAAGAATGGAAAGAGAAGAATATTTGTTCCATATTGGATATTTTGGATGATGAAGGGAACATTTTTTCTTATAATACATTTTGTGTTAAGTATGGTTTTACCCCCCTGAAACGACAATTTCATAATGTCATTAAAGCTATCCCTGAAGGTTTGATTAAAACTATCCAAAACTATTTGAAATATGACAGTTTACAACCCAGGTTGCCTGATTTAATTGTGAAAGGTGTGCATCTACTAGATATTAAAAGTACAAACAAGTTTATAAGAGAATGCTTACGAGAAGAGTTTCACCCGGTGAGACCAATAAGAAATACAACTTCTTTTACTGAAAGCCAGTTAGTCTCACTCAGAACTAAATATTTGAAGTTCCCAATTCCACCAAAAGCAAAAGAGGTGCATTTTAAAACCATTAATAACATATATCCATCAAAAGAATTGCTACACCACAGATTTAATATTGATTTAGAGCTATGTGTGTTCTGTAAGAAAGAAATAGATGCAACTGTACACATTTTCAGTGATTGTTTGGGAACACAAAGTTTTTGGGTTGCTGTGAAGAACTGGTTGGCAATATCTGGACCTAGACTTACAGCTGAAGAAATTCTTTTTGGCACCACAAGGAGAAACTCAGAAGAGAATTACATGGTGAATGTTGTTATAATTTTAGGTAAATTCTTTATTCATAAAACCAGATATCTAAAAACGTTCCCTCACTTTATAGTATTTAAAACAGAATTTAATACATACTGGAATTCACTTAATAAAATGACAAGTAAGAAAGCAACTGTCCTTAAAAATATTATCTGCAATTTTATCTAACAGCCCTTGTACATGTAGAAATGAAATTACTGTCCTATTTGTATTGTCTGTGGTAGTTGTGTTAGTACAAAGAGACTTGGCTATGTAGATGGCAGTGTTTTTTTTTCTTTCTTTGTTCTTTTCTTTCTCTTTCTTTCTTTGTTTTGTGTTTGTCTTGTTTGTTTTATGTTTTTTGACTACATGTGAGATGTAATGTTAAGTTCTTTAAAATACTCTTATATGAGCATGTAACATGTACTGGGTTATAATCTTAAGTGTACACATGCTTTGTATTGAGATTGAATTTCAATTAAAAAAAAACTTCTCCACGTACTCGATTGGAATACTAAATACTGGCCTCCAGTGGTAACACAAACAAGACAGTTTTGGTGACTGAGCGAGTCCGCCAAGTTCGGGTGAGAAAAACTGTTTTGAGTCCGTTGCGTGGCTGTTTTTTGTCTAACGTTATGGCAATAGTTTACTTCCTTGTTACACATTTTATAGTAGCTGTATAATTTTCATAATGATGTCATTTTAATCTGACAAAAGTGCGGGGGATGAAATTGTGTTTCAACAAAAGTGGGGGGGATGAAACGTACGCATCCCCCGCGGGTGATACGCCCCTGATCACAGGTGTTCAGCTGAGGCTTGTGCACTGAAACTCCTCCATATTCCTTGAATAAGTTAATGATATAATGCAATGTAGAGGGTGAAATATCCAAATCCCTTCCTTTATTTCTTTGAGGAACATTTGTTTTTCAACATTTCAATAATTTTCTCACGCATTTGTTGACAAACTGGAAATCCTCGGCCCATCTTTACTCCTCAAAGACTAGACCTTTCCTGGATATCGATTTTGTACCAAATCATGAATACAATCACCCAGGGGCGCAGATAGGATTTTTGAACTGGGGGGGACTGAGCTGTCAGCAAATGATTCCATTTTGTGTATATATGTGTGTGTGTATATACATATACACACACACACTACCATTCAAAAGTTTAGGGTCACTTTGAAATGTCCTTATTTTTGAAAGAAAAGCACTGTTCTTTTCAATGAAGATCACTTTAAACTAATCAGAAATCCACTCTATACATTGCTAATGTGGTAAATGACTATTCTAGCTGCAAATGTCTGGTTTTTGGTGCAATATCTCCATAGGTGTATAGAGGCCCATTTCCAGCAACTCTCACTCCAGTGTTCTAATGGTACAATGTGTTTGCTCATTGCCTCAGAAGGCTAATGGATGATTAGAAAACCCTTGTACAATCATGTTAGCACAGCTGAAAACAGTTGAGCTCTTTAGAGAAGCTATAAAACTGACCTTCCTTTGAGCAGATTGAGTTTCTGGAGCATCACATTTGTGGGGTCGATTAAATGCTCAAAATGGCCAGAAAAATGTCTTGACTATATTTTCTATTCATTTTACAACTTATGGTGGGAAATAAAAGTGTGACTTTTCATGGAAAACACAAAATTGTCTGGGTGACCCCAAACTTTTGAACGGTAGTGTGTATACCGGTACATGTTATTTCACCTCCCTCACTGCCATCACCAGGAACTACCTGCAGGCCAGGGCAATGATAACATTTTAACATAGCCTATGGAAATCCAAAGTTTACACATTATCATCACGCACAGAAATTGCAAAACTAGTTTTAAAACCGCTAAATTCCAACTGTTAAACATAGCGAGAGGCTGGGCTACGCGTGTGTGTGTAAAGTGTAAACCAGTGCATCCTGACTTTCTTACTATGCCTGTGTGTTGCGTGAGCGGCAGTCAGTCAACAACTCTTCACAAAGTTTCCTTATGAAACAATAAGCTCGCTGAAATTATGGCAGGGAACGCCAGATTAAACATTAAAACTGCCTTCTGAGCACTGTATCTACAGGCTACCACCGAAAGAAGGAGGCTACCAGAAAGGCTTCTCTACTCCGTACGATTTTACTTTCACTCCGACATTACTTTGAACAGACTATCAAAAAATTGCAAGGTGATATGATAAAGTAAGGCACAGTTTACTTACAGTCGTTGTTTTTTGTTGAAAAAACGATGCAATAGTTTTCTGCCTTTTGGCACCCTTCATCATGCTGTGTTGGGGTCCTGAACTAAGAGGCGCTGTCCCCGATATGCCTGTCAAACTTGTAACCATAGCAACCAAGCTCGAGCTCGCAACCTGTGCAGTCTGCGCAGTTGCAACTATGTCTGTACTGCTGTGCACCTCAATAAACCGAATGGTAATTAGTCTTTTGATTTTTCCGTGAGGTTTGCCTTATGCAAAGAAATAAGACAGCATAGACGTTTTTTCCTCCCTATAAGTGGGGGGGACCGAACGAGGTGAATTTAAATCTGGGTGGGACGAATCCCCCCCCGTCCCCCCCTCTATCTGCGCCCGTGCAATCACCTGTTGGCATCATCTGTTTCAAATTACATCATTGTTTAATTGTTTTACCCCATCACTAGCCCTAAATTTCCCTGTCCCAACTTTTTTTTGGAATGTGTTGCAGACGTGAAATGCAGGAATTGATGTATATTAGTAAATGAAATGAAGTTGATCAGGCACATGCTCTCTCTCACAGCTTGTGGTTCCTTGGCTCTGTGGGTGGCTGCAGACCAGTTTGTCTAGCTGAAGGCTGAACACCACTGCTGCCTGAAACATCATGAAAATGAGGAAATAAGAAACTCCACAACTGTATAATTTTTGTGGCTTGTTTGAGATCTGACAATTATTTCTTCACCCACATCTAAAGATTTGCGATATAAGCTAGTATATCCTTATTATTATGGACAGAATATAGGCTATATATCTCATGGATATATAAATTAAATAATCAAACAGCTGGATTTCAGTTGTTGATGGCAAAATGCTGTTGACCGCAGCAGTGATTTCAATACTGCGTTTTTCTGACTTTCTATGATGCTACTTTTCTGGCTGCCAAATATAAATAATCTGTTCAATTGGACATTTGAGCTTCTATTTGGAGGGTGGAGAAATGTTTCTTCTTGAACGTATCATGCCTATCCATGTTGGAAAGTCTTAGGCACAGGCTCTAAACCGAGAATATTTAGGGGTGTGATATTTAAATGACGATGATTTACAGATGCTACATTTATCAATGACCGATCAGTCTTATGCCGTGATTTCCTCCGGGTGCTCTGGTTTCCCCCACAGTCCAAAGACATGCAGGTTAGGTTAACTGGTGACTCTAAATTGACCGTAGGTGTGAATGGTTGTCTGTGTCTATGTGTCAGCCCTGTGATGACCTGGCGACTTGTCCAGGGTGTACCCTGCCTTTCGCCCGTAGTCAGCTGGGATAGGCTCCAGCTTGCCCGCAACCCTGTAGAACAGGATAAAGCGGCTAGAGATAATGAGATGAGTATTTGTTTTACTGGCAGCACTGTGACGCGTGCAGTTTTATATGTTCACCCCACATGGGTTCTTCAGTTTCTTCCCACCTCCAAAATAAACAAGACTGTAGGAAATTTGCTGGGATAAAATGTCCCTATGTGTGAATGAGCATGTGAAATGGTCTGTACATGGTGCTTTGTCAAGTTATAGTTATGTTAGCTAAGTTATAGGGCCAGTGGCGCAATGGATAACGTGTCTGACTACGGATCAAAAATTTCTAGGTTCAACTCCTTACTAGCTCGAAAACTTTAAAGGGTGGCATAGTGGTTAGCACTTTTGCCTTACAGCAAGAAGGTTCTGGGTTCGAGCCCAGTGGCCGGCGAGGGGCTTTCTGTGTGGAGTTTGCATGTTCTCCCTGTGGGTTTCCTCCGGGTGCTCTGGTTTCCCCCAAAGACATGCAGGTTAGGTTAACTGGTGACTCTAAATTGACCGTAGGTGTGAATGGTTGTCTGTGTCTATGTGTCAGCCCTGTGATGACCTGGCGACTTGTCCAGGGTGTACCCTGCCTTTCGCCTGTAGTCAGCTGGGATAGGCTCCAGCTTGCCCGCGACCCTGTAGAACAGGATAAAGCGGCTAGAGATAATGAGATGAGTGTTTGTTTTACTGGCAGCACTGTGACGCGTGCAGTTTTATATGTTCACCCCACACGGGTTCTTCAGTTTCTTCCCACCTCCAAAATAAACAAGACTGTAGGAAATTTGCTGGGATAAAATGTCCCTATGTGTGAATGAGCATGTAAAATGGTCTGTACATGGTGCTCTGTCAAGTTATAGTTATGGTGGTTAAGTTATAGGGTCAGTGGTGCAATGGATAACGCGTCTGACTACAGATCAGAAGATTCTAGGTTCGACTCCTTGCTGGCTCGAAAACTTTAAAGGGTGGCATAGTGGTTAGCACTTTTGCCTTACAGCAAGAAGGTTCTGGGTTCGAGCTCAGTGGCTGGTGTGGGCCTTTCTGTGTGGAGTTTATATGTTCTCCCTGTGTCTGCGTGGGTTTCCTCCGGGTGTTCCGGTTTCCCCCACAGTTCAAAGACATGCAGTTAGGTTAACATGGGGTGGCCTTGGGTTGAAGTGCCCTTGAGCAAGGTACCTAACCCCTGACTGCTCCCTGGGCACTGTTGTGTGGCTGCCCACTGCTCTAGGTGTGTGTGCATACGTTCACTGCTTCAGATGGGTTAAATGCAGAGGATAAATTTCACTGTGCTTGAAGTGTGCATGTGACAAATAAAGGTTTCTTCTTCTAAGTTAGCATATAAATAAAAAATTGGTTTGAAAAATAAATATTTGCATATGAATTCTGCTCCAAAAATCACTAAACTTTTCCACCATTATTAGATCGCAGCGATTTACAGGTTAGCGGTGCTGCATGCATGAAGTCATGTGCACCAATGCCTTTTTTGTGTCCACATGGACTCTATACTATTCTCTGCAGTGGTGTCCGTTCTTGAAACCAATTCTGTTGAAAGAGACAAAAAGGCTCTTCAAATTCGTCCCCAATCTTTGGTTGGCTGTCTGAGGATGATTTAGAACCTATAGCCACGGAGAAAGAGGAGGACAAATATACAAGCCAAGTTGCTTGTGAAGAAGAAGAGCAACAGGGGGCAGCCAACATGGTGTCAGTGTAATATGTGATTTGTGGAGCTCCGCAACATGATAAACGAAACCTAATGTGCTGAATTGCTAAATATGCTTAAGGGCTGATTAGAATGAACCTAATTGATAAACTAAATAGCTACTACAAGGACCTCACTCAGAAACAATTTTTTAATCCTTGTTTTCTTTCATTTTATTCACGGTTATCCAACTAGCGCCTCAAGTTAACCATGCAGTGAACCTGCTAACTAAAGGAGAAGTGAACATATCACTATACGAACTAAACCGACAGGAGTTGGTAAGCATACTTGCTACTTTTTTCAGGTTATCCATCAATATGGAAACAGAGGAAGGTAGCTGCGCTGTAATGCATTTCTATGCCAGAAAGTCTCTGAGTGAAAAGTTTGAACCAGATGCTTTACAAGACAAAATGGAACAGTGTTTGGTGCCACTACCAGAAACTCCGAAACCATGACCAGCCAAAAGGTCGAAGACACGTGCCAGTGACGAGGATTATAAAGAGGCTGTGCCCATCTCGCTTTTGCTAATAATAATGGAAAGAATTGAAAAGATGCAAGAAGAATCTCTCAAACGGCTGCAGTCACTTGAGGCAAAGGTTAAAGATAAGACAAATTCCATTAAAAGTGTCACTGACGTCCCTGATTCTATGGGGAAACAGGTAGAAGATGTGACAAATCAAGTCATCGCCTTACAAAGTAAAGTCCACATCTTAGAAACAGAGAACAGTGTCCTCAGAAACAATGCAGTGACCTGGATGCCTATAAAAGAAGATGGAATCTATGAGTGTCTGGCATTCCGGAGCAAGCAGGTGAGAAAGTGAAGAATATCATTGTTGACATTTTCAAACACGTCTCCCAGGACATTGTGAACCAGCTGGCTTACTCAGTAGACACTGCTCACAGATTAGGTCCCTGCTCTGCAGAGGTGCGCTCCAGCCGTTGCATCATAGTTCAATTCCTGTCACGAGCACACAGGGACATTGGCAGTGGCATTTCCAAAACCCAAGGGCTGTCTTGAGATCACTGAAATATGCACAACTCACAGCAAACCCAAGGAAGTGTGCAATTTGGTGGGTGGAAGTACAGTATCTGGGCTTTCACTTGGGTCATGGGCAGGTGCGTCCCTAAATTGATAAGAATGCAGTGGTTGTGGCCTGCTCAAGACCAAAAAGGGGGTGAGGCAGTTCCTGGGGCTGGCTGGCTATTACAGGAGGTTTTTCTTAATTTTTTGGACTTTACCAGCCTGCTGACTGAGCTCACTAAAAAGGGAGCACTAGAGCTTATCTAGTGAACAGAGCAACTATGCAACGGAGGACGGATCAATGCAAACAGGCTTTTTCACAGATTGAAATATTGTTTCTCCAAGACCCTCGGTGTAAACATAAATACACAAACAAAACAAGCATTGATCTTAAAAAAAAGCATACACATACAATACCACACAAGCAGAAATAGTGCAAATTATATTGGTGCAAATGGTAATTGTAACAGTGCAAAATGGCTAAGGATATGGGAGTATCTGCAATATGCAAATCATGATCCATTTACAGGATGAGTAGTGAGCAGATGTTGAGGTGAGGAAGTGTCATAAAGTGACAAGTGCTTTATTACTTGACAATACTACAGATGAATTGGAGTAACAGACTGAGTTATTTGGAGATAGGGGAGAGAGAGAGAATTCAGCATCCCAACAGCATGGTATATAAAGCTGTTCGCCAGTCTGGTGGAGCTAGCTTGGAGGCTCTGGTACCTTTTTCCAGAAGGCAGAGGACTGAAGAAGGTGTGTGAAGGGTTAGTAGGTCGATGTTTTGGTTGTACATGGCTGCCTGCATCACTGTCCCAGTCTGTAATGTCAAAACAGTTCTGAAGTGCAGAAGTAGCACCTCTGGCTGCACACGTATCTCTTTCAGAACTGATTTGGTCACTTTCACCCTTGGCCTGTATGCTGGCTTTAGCATAACTGTGATGTGGTCAGAGAGTCCGAGGTGGGGGACGGGGGCAGCCTTGTATGCTCCTTTGTTGTTAGTGAAAACAAGGTCCAGTGTATTATTTCCTCTTGTCGGGAAATCAACATGTTTGTGTAGCTTGGGTAAAACAGACTTTGGATTGGCAGAGTTAAAATCCCCAGCAAGACTAAGAAATCTATCTGGGCGGGCTGGCTCTTGCTCACTGATAGCTTGGTACAGTTCACTTAGTGCTGCCTCTCTGTTGCTGTTATTAGTGCTGGGTGGAATGTATACAGTTACTAACAAAATAGCTGTAAATTCCATCAGCAGGTAAAAAGTTCAGCACTTCATGATCATAAACTCCACCAGAGCTGAACAGTGTTTAGAAACCACTATCGTATCCCGACACTGAGCATTGCTTGGTCTTACCTCCCACTTCCCAGGCTCCGTCAGCTATGTGGCACATTAGCCAGTCTAGCTGTATGGCGGAGTCCGGGATGGTGTTATTTAGCCATGTTTCTGTGAAAATACAAACACATTTTCTTGTGTTGCACTGTGTGGCTCTCAGAAGGTGTACATGGTCCATCTAATTGTCTATGGAACGAACATTGGCGAATATGATGGTACTGCCGGTCTATTTGGATGAGCCGCTAGCCTAGCCCATGTCCCTCTGCACTTTCCCCTTTCCTGCTTCCTCTCACAATGCCTGCAGTGCCCCCTCTCCTGATAGGAAACAGTACTTGAAGTCAGTGATGTTGTGTTCTGGCAGAGTCGGCTGAGGCTCTAGAGTTTTTGTTCTTGTGCTGCTTGTCAAGCTGTGTTCACTTGTTCTGCCAATATTCACCAGAAACTGGCGACTGTACTTGTGTCTTAACGTATACGGACATGTAGACATTGATGAAGAAACATTTCAAAACACCATGTTATTGGGTTTGCGAGGGGCTGCTGCATCCATACATGCCGCCATCTTGAAACCATCTAATAACCATTAGATAAACCACCTTTTTTTTTTTGAGTGTGTTGCAGGCATCAAATTCTGAGTTTGTTTATATTTACAAAATACAATTAAGTTGGTCAGAGTATTGCAATAGTGAGCCAAACGCATGGCCCACGCGTGAGAGCAGCATGAGACCTCAGCATGTTCCACGCTGGATTCGGGCTAGGCGTGGTGAGTCAGGGTTGCCGAGCGGTCTAAGGTGCTGTGTTCAAGTTGCAGTCTCCTCTGGAGGCGTGGGTTAGAATCCCACTTCTGACATTTGCTGCAGCGGGTTGTTGATGGGCCTTGTGGCCCATGCGTGGTGTGAAAACGGAGGCTTTGGCTGGTGTGCCTTTGCAAAAGAAAAAAAAAAGTTGCTCAAAGCGATTTTTTGCCGCACTTGAATTTCGGCGCTTCCAGTAGTCATGGCCGAGTGGTGAAGGCGACGGACTTGAAATCCGTTGGGGTTTCCCCGCGCAGGTTCGAATCCTGCTGGCTACGTGCGGTGTGACATTTGGGGCCCGTCGAGTGTTGCCTGGCTGGCGGCGGATGGGTTTTGCCAGGGCCCCTGTGCTCTCGGCCTGAAACGGGGCGGCGGTCTTCCTTTGATCAGCGAATATAGGCATTCAAGACCTGGGCGTGGTCAACGATGCCTCTCGCTTTGGTGTCTGGCCGAGCGGACTAGGAGCAGCGTCCGGCTAGCGGTGTCCAGTGAAGAAGCGTTCTTCTATCCTGAGGTCTGTTGAGTCCTGCTTACTGATGTTCGGGATGGTGTACTGATAGCACGCTGAAATCCAGTTTTGCATCTTAAGGTACTGAAACGGATGCCTTGAGGTTTCCCTACGCGATATAGCATGCTTACGAGTAAGTCTGAGATTCCGTCTGCCGTACGATGGGTGAAAACTGGTCATTGCAGTCCATTCAGGGGTTTCATTTTACAACCCTGGCTTTATTTAGCAGCGCTGCCCACAGACGGTTGTACGTCCAGTGAATCAACGAGGCCAGGCCGTAGACTCGTTCACGTCCAACCTGAGGATTTTGCCTCCCTGAAACGTATGCGTTTTGAAACGAAGTGCACCGAAGCGTCTCCTGATAATTCGTCCACGCTGTCCCGAGGCCCCGTGTGCAGTCGTGGCCACCTACTTAAAGCGATGTCCTCGACGTCCGCTCGACGTCTCCCACGCTGCTTTGAGTGTGCTGCCGACGCCATCTGAAATCGGGTTTGTTGAAAGGCAGCCGGAGCCTTGTTCTGTGGCGGCTTTTACCCGAGCTTGTCTGGCAAAAGACGGAGCGGGTCCAAGTCCAGGAATCTGCCCGAAACGGAAAGGGCTCCTCTCCCGGACAGGTCGAGTCAAAGCACGGCCGTAAAACGTTTGCCGGAAAGTCCGTGTTTTCTGCAAACTTGTAAAAGCACTGCCCAGACTATTGCAATAGTGAGCCAAGCGCATGGCCCACGCGTGAGAGCAGCATGAGACCTCAGCATGTTCCACGCCGGATTCTGCCTAGGCGTGGCGAGTGAGGGTGGCCGAGCGGTCTAAGGCACTGCGTTCAAGTTACAGCCTCCTCTGGAGGCGTGGGTTCGAATCCCACTTCTGACATTTGCTGCAGCGGGTTGTTGATGGGCCTCGTGGCGTGAAAACGGAGGCTTTGGCTGGTGTGCCTTTGCAAAAGAAAAAAAAGAAGTTGCTCAAAGCAATTTTTTGCCGCACTTGAATTTCGGCGCCTCCAGTAGTCATGGCCGAGTGGTGAAGGCGACGGACTTGAAATCCGTTGGGGTTTCCCCGCGCAGGTTCGAATCCTGCTGGCTACGTGCGGTGTGACATTTGGGGCCCGTCGAGTGTTGCCCGGCTGGCGGCGGATGGGTTTCGCCAGGGCCCCTGTGCTCTCGGCCTGAAACGGGGCGGCGGTCTTCCTTTGATCAGCGAATATAGGCATTTGAGCAGTGACCCAAGTGCATTGCCAACTCACGTGGCCGGCTCAAGACCTGGGCGTGGTCAACGATGTGTCTCGCTTTGGTGTCTGGCCGAGCGGACTAGGAGCAGCGTCCGGCTAGCGGTGTCCAGTGAAGAAGCGTTCTTCTATCTTGATCCTGAGGTCTGTTGAGTCCTGCTTACTAATGTTCGGGATGGTGTACTGATAGCACGCTGAAATCCAGTTTTGCATCTTAAGGTACTCAATGAATAAATGACCAAGTATAATATTTTTGTCTCATTTGTTTAACTGGGTTCTCTTTATCTACTTTTAGGACTTGTGTGAAAATCTGATGTTGTTTTAGGTCATATTTATGCAGAAATATAGAAAATTCTAAAGGCTTCACAAACTTTCAAGCACCACTGTACATGTAAAAAGAAATTGAATAAGTTTAACTCACATTTCATGGCACTAATTGGCAAGTTCAACTCCAAGCATAGGTCAACCATCACCGCTTCAGCACGTGTCACGTTCCGTGTCTTTTCATCCACAGATTTCGTAAAAAACTGCTGGATACCCCCAGATTTACTTTCCGCCTGACTCGCCATTTCAGCATACTCCATGTTTTTTTTGTAGTTGACATGCCGCGTGCAGTCATCGCAACCACCATGAGTGATGTTAATGTCAGTTCTACACAGTTTGCAGTGCGCGTATCCATTGCCCTTTTTACACCCAGTCATGCACGGCCATTCTACCGCATCGAAAATAGCGCGAACAAATGTGCGGAATCTGCGCATGTCACACACAGCATGTGCAGTTGTCGGAAAAATAAATAGCCTAGCCGTGAATCGCGCATGGATTGAAAAAGTCGCTTGGACATTTAAAAACAACTCACTGGAATTTAAGACTTTATAATAATTCCATACAGAATAACACTGTTTGCCGTAACATCGTATTTACGTAACTTTTCCGTACAAAATACGGCCAATCCGTACTAGTAGGCATCTCTGGTAAAAGAAAGAAAGAGTACCTGGTGGCACTTTGCCTGTCCCACTCAGGTTCGCTTGCCTGTAAAACAAAGAAAGAGTACCTGGCTGCACTTTACCTGTCCCACTCACATTCGCTTGCCTGTAAAACAAAGAAAGAGTACCTGGCTGCACTTTGCCTGTCCCACTCACGTTCGCTTGCCAGTAAAACAAAGAAAGAGTACCTGGCTGCACTTTGCCTGTCCCACTCACATTCTCTTGCCTGTAAAAGAAAGAAAGAGTACCTGGCTGCAGTTTGCCTGTCCCACTCACGTTCGCTTTCCAGTAAAACAAAGAAAGAGTACCTCGCTGCACTTTGCCTGTCCCACTCACGTTCTCTTGCCTGTAAAAGAAAGAAAGAGTACCTCGCTGCACTTTGCCTGTCCCACTCACGTTCGCTTGCCTGTAAAACAAAGAAAGAGTACCTGGCTGCAGTTTGCCTGTCCCACTCACGTTCGCTTGCCTGTAAAAGAAAGAAAGAGTACCTCGCTGCACTTTGCCTGTCCCACTCACATTCGCTTGCCTGTAAAACAAAGAAAGAGTACCTGGCTGCAGTTTGCCTGTCCCACTCACGTTCGCTTGCCTGTAAAAGAAAGAAAGAGTACCTCGCTGCACTTTGCCTGTCCCACTCACATTCGCTTGCCTGTAAAACAAAGAAAGAGTACCTGGCTGCAGTTTGCCTGTCCCACTCACATTCGCTTGCCTGTAAAAGAAAGAAAGAGTAACTGGCGGCACTTTGCCTGTCCCACTCACATTCACTTGTCTGTAAAAGAAAGAAAGAGTACCTGGCTGCACTTTGCCTGTCCCACTCACGTTCGCTTGCCTGTAAAACAAAGAAAGAGTACCTGGCTGCACTTTGCCTGTCCCACTCACATTCGCTTGCCTGTAAAACAAAGAAAGAGTACCTGGTTGCACTTTGCCTGTCCCACTCACGTTCGCTTGCCTGTAAAACAAAGAAAGAGTACCTGGCTGCACTTTGCCTGTCCCACTCACGTTCGCTTGCCTGTAAAAGAAAGAAAGAGTAGCTCGCTGCACTTGGCCTGTCCCAATCAAGTATGCTTGTCTGTAAAATAAAGAAAGAGTACCTGGCTGCACTTTGCCTGTCCCACTCACAAATGAGCGTTAACTCAATTACTGAGAGCGTTTCCGCCTGTTCACTGCTATTTTTGACCCTTTTTGTAATAATGAGGTGTTTAAAGTGCTTGTTGTTGAAGTGAAAAGGAAAACTGAGAGTTCATTGCTGCCGGTGCGGGAATAAACCCAGTGGTGCTGCAGGAATAACCGCTGTGTCAGAGTCGCTGCTGGGATCCTGATCTCGCTGCTTCTACAAATGAGCGTTTTGTGGGGATTTCCAAACATTTAAACTAGTGCTGTCAAAAATGTCGCGTTATTAACGCGTTAACTTGACTCAATTTTAATGGCGATAATTTTTTTATCGCGAGATTAACGCTCTGTGACATGATGTCGGTTTTTCATAAGCTTTTGAAACTGCCAGGAACTTAGAACAGAGACTTTGCTTAGAAAAACCATAGCAGCTAGACTGTAATGCCACACCCCGCACAGCCAGAGTCCTCTGCCCTCCCCGAAGAGCCACGGTGCTCGGCTTAGGTTTCGTTTTCCCATTGGCGGCTCCAGCCCCACTTTGCAGTGGCTCTGACACATTGGTACAACCAGTGTTCGAACTACGCCAATATTTTCGGGGGGTCCCTTTTTTTCCCTTGGGGGGGTGCTTGTGCTTGTCTCAGAGCGCGGATCTCCATTGCGCGCTCACTTCGGATATGCAAATGCTTCCCGTTACACACGATTGCTATGTCAATAAACATCATTTTGACAATATTTTAGAGACCCCCCAACATTTCCCAAATCATGTTTTCAAGGGATCTCATGTCTGTTTCAGGGGATCTCGGATCCCCCAAGTACCCCCGTAGTTCGAACAGTGAGCAAGCCCATTCACTTTTTTATGCTGATAAGAGAATTACATGGTTTTTCATGTGACAAAAATGTGCGATTAAATTGCGATTAATCGCGAGTTAACTATGACAGTCGCGACATTAATCGCAATTAAATATTTTAATCGCTTGACAGCACTAATTTAAACACAAACACTTTTCAATTTCAGCGAGGTGGGCGGGGACTTCATGAATATTCATTAGGAAAGTGCCGCCTGATTGGCCGGTGAAGTCTTTCTGTTCCACCGCGTTACTTTATGAGGAAGCGGTTTTGTTTGGTTCCGAACCCATCAGTCCGAGTCCAATAATTATTCTACCATCAGGAAAAGCAGCACAGAATTTACTGCGATTGGTTTCAAATGCATGTTGTTGTGGTTCGTGGATTATTATCCGTGAATAAAGTTGGACTTTTCTTCAAAAGGAGCGAAATCAGTGGCGGATTTAGCAAATTGGGGGCCCCAGGCGAAGGTATGTATGGGGCCCCCCTCATCCGATCCGAAACAAAAAAAAAATGTACCGACTGCATGGTGGATAGGTAGGTAAAGCTAATCTATAGGGAAGTAAAGGTTGGAGAGGAGAAAAAAAACATTCCCCTTTAAACCCTGCATACACTTCTTTACTCCAAAATGAAGATGGAAAGCAGAGAACACAAAAAGTGTAGCACTACACAAACTAATAGTCATGATGGAACCCAACAGAGAATAAGATTTCAGATAACATCTGTCTTTGCCAAAATGCCAGGAAAACCAGCACTGTTTATTTTTTTTAAAGATCAGAACATTTCAAACATTCTATAAATAAAACTATGTACATAGTTGTGTGTGAGTGAGTGAGTGAGTGTGTGTGTGAGTGAGTGAGGGGAGATAAGAAGTGTGGACTGAGGAGAGATGAGGTGGCATTTGGCTCTAAGCAACTCCATATCCCTGTGACTGTATGTGTCAGTGAGTGAGAGAGAATGAGACAGTGTGTGAGAGAGAGAGTGTTCTGTGTGTGTGAGACAGAGAGAGGGTGAGTGAGTGAATGAATAAATGAGAGTCATTTTCTTCGTGGTGGTCAACAGAAACGGGACACGCGCTCACCACCTCCGCTATGTTTTTTTTTTTTTTTTTTTTTCAGAATGATTAGTCTGCTGCTCGTCTGCTGTGTTGGAGCTTGATGCCGCTCGCTCCCCTCCTGAATCAACAGCAGCTCCTCCTGCTCCGCTACAACATCCGAGTCAACCGACGCTGTTGACACATTAAAGAAAGTTGTAAGCTTGGGAAGTGCATCATTCTTTGATTTCGCCTCATCCCGCTTCCTCCTTTTCGTAGCACCACTTGGAAAGTGGCGCTTCATTTCGCTGATCACAAGTTCAAAACAGTTCAGCACAGTCGCTATTAGAAGTTCCCTGAATTCACTCACTCAGGTTCAGTTCACGTTCGTCGCGCAATGTTCTCGGACTCGCGCGATCATTGCATGGAATAGTCCATTTCAACACAAACGGGGGGTGTACAAATACTCATTCCTTTGTATTTTAGTTTTTTGTCTTTGTTTCCGATTTAAACATACGAAATTACAATTTACAAACACAATGGCTTAGGAATGGATCGCTGTCCAAAGGCCCCCAAATCCCCAGCTGATTCGGGAAGGGGCAGCTGGTCTGGGGCCCCTGCCGAATGGGAAAGTTGGAGGGGCCCAAGGCAATTGCCTACTTCGCCTCTATTGTAAGAGCGCCTCTGAGTGAAATAAAAGATTTGTACAAAACACAGGTTTATGGCCCAAACCAGCATTATGTAATAATTCATTTACTGTGTTTTGATCCAATCCTATAAGGGGGGTTAGACCAAAAAATTTTTTCTACCCCCTCCAAAATATGGAGATGATCTATCTATGGAAATACCAATATTTGGCCAACTGAAAAACGCTAACCCCCCTGTACATACCCTCTGAAGTTAATAACCCCTCCAAATAGTCAAAAACTGCCTTTTTCACTAATATAAGCATTCCTTAATGGAAATAACTCTTAAATATAACATCAAAAATCACAGTAATAACATTTATTTCTCACAAAAAGAGTTGTTAGAAACCCTCATTTTGTCTCTGTTTACAGGTTTGAATCAGAGTAACAAATTCTCCATAAAGTTTCAAGAGATGCTTCTTTATATGTCTGGTGTGGATGGTGTATAAGTTACAAAATAACCAGTGCTCTTGAACAAGTTCTGCCAGCAACTGAGCAGCAGCATCCCTGGATCTCTGTGCTTGACCAGCACGCTTCGGCCGCAGCAGATCGAGCATATTCTGAATGATGTCCTTCCCTGTTGGAAGCATCCCAGAAGGGAACTCAGCCTGCTCTATGTACTCGACTACACCTAGTATCTTCTTAGCTTTTGACCGTGTTGCAACAGAAGCCATTATTTACCTGCAAGAATACAAATAATGACTATTTAATACACTGGGAGATATAATTCAGATATGAATCATTTGTGCATACTGGTTCTTAAAACTAAATTAGTAACCTTAAGTAATGATCCTCTGTGCTTAAAAATAGTTCATATTTGAGGTATTACTGAAGAGTGTGACATTCATCAATAACTTTAAAACTTGCTGAAAAAGAACAGAATTACCATATGTTTAATTTACTTGAATGTAAGGTTACGGTACTTACCACTAAGCTTATTACCTTAAAATAATGATCACCTGCACTGAAAATGTTGTAGTCGTACCTAGTGGCATACCTGAAGAGGTTCACATTCATCAATAACTTTAAAACACATTAAAAAAAGCAGCATTCTAATATCAAACAGCACTGTAATGTATTTTGTCATGAATGGAAACTTTCAGAGGGTATGTACAGGGGGGTTAGCAAGGTTCAATTTAATACAATTTTACATTTTCCCACATAGATGGACCATCTCCATATTTCTAGGGGGGTAAAACATGGAAAAGTCAAAATTCTTAACCCCCCCCCCCCCACACACACACACACACACCACCTATAATTAGCCTCTGATCAGGAAAAGGAGCACAAAATTTACTGCGATTGGTTTCAAATGATTATAATTTCATTTTCAGTCAGACTTCAGATGAGGATTTTAGACGGATTTATTTTTGAATATGTAGTTTTCACATTTTCATAACAGGCTTATTAAATAAATATACAGCAACAATGTTCCAACAAATATTTTAATGAGTCTGAGTTTTGACTTTGACAGAATTACTCACTCTGTCAAAGTCCAAAGATCATTGCATCATACAAAATAGATAAACACACACATAAATGTGGGTGAGGTGGCTGAGAGGTGATGGCCTGCTAATCCATTGTGCTCTGCATGCGTGGGTTTGAGTCCCACCCTCACCGCATGTCTGTTCTTTTGGGTGGCATGGTGGTGTAGTGGTTAGCACGGTCGCCTCACAGCAAGAAGGTTCCGGGTTGAACCCAGCGGCTGGCGAGGGCCTTTCTGTGTGGAGTTTTCATGTTGTGTCTGTGTGGGTTTCCTCCGGGTGCTCCGGTTTCCCCCACAATCCAAAGACATGCAGTTGGGTTGATGTGGGGCGGCCTTGAGCAAGGTGCTGCTCACTGGGTGTGTGCGCATGTGTTCACTGCTTCAGATGGGTTAAATGCAGAGAATGAATTTCACTGTGCTTGAAGTGTGCATATGACAAATAAAGGTTTAAAAATAAATATTAACATAGAGTATATAAAATGCAATTTTAACAAACAAAGGTTTAGGAAAAATGTAAACACCTGTAACTTAATTCATGACACCTTTTCTCGTTATCTGTGCAAAGATCTGTACTATTAATTCAGATTTATTCCCTTTGCAGACTTTTTAATTCAAATCAATGTCTTTAAGTGTCAGATAGAAACACATCCTGGCTGATCGCTTCATCAGGGGGAAATGGGGGAACTGTAGCCTGGGCCCGCCCATCCTAAGCGTGACGCAACACGAGGGCCTGTTCCGAGCTTAGTCTGGCCAGGCAGGCTATCTACAGCATTTCCAAGCTCCCGAAAAATCGGGAACCAATCAACTTTGAGCATCTCCAACGGCCCTGGGTAGAGGCGTGTTCAAGGCAGTGACGTAGTAGAACTGCGACCAGAAGCCATAGATTGTTTACATAATCTATGCCAGAAGTGCTTCATTCACATCACGAACATGGAGCAGCGGCAAGCCTTTAACACAGGGGTAGATGCTGTATTGAAAGCATTCAACGGGAAGTTCTCATTGAAAACGGAGCAAAGAGCAGCCCTGGAGGTATTTATTGAAAGGAAGGACGTTTTTGCCTTGCTCCCGACCGGCTTCGGTAAGAGTTTAATCGACCAGTTAGCCCCGTCGCGTCGCATACGTCAGAGGAAAGAGTGATGTGATTGGTTTAAGCTTCATCACAGCCTTTTCTGGCTTCGATCAGTAGCAAACTGAGGCATTTCAGGGAGGCGGGTCAACCACGGGCTCTGGGAAATGGTTTGGCTTAATAGCTTGGCCAGACCAAATGCTCGGAGAGCTTTGAAGTCGCGTTAGCCAGGCTAGGGGAACTGTCCTTAGATTGCTCACACACACAAAATACATTATGATTTAATGCTGTGACAAAACACAGACAGACAATAATCAGCAATTATTGGTTGGTAGTGATGGCCGTCTGAAGCCGAGGCTCCGAAGCGCGTGTCGAGTATAAGGGGGTGTGGCAGATGAAGCCCCGCCTCGAGGCATGGATCGTTCGGAAGAAAACCACGTGAGGGAACCACGTGAGGCTGGGGAGGGAATTTCGAAGAAAAGGAATCACCTCAATCCAAACACAGTGAAAAAAAATCTGTTCCTCAACAAAAATCAATAAAGGTTCCCCTAAAAGTTACTCTGTGCACTGCATGGCTGCAGTAGCACTCACAGTCCCATCACACAAGCACTGGACACAAAGCTTAGTCTGTTTATGTACACCTTTTTATTGTGCAGACAAAATTATACTGATCATTAATCCATAGAAAGACACAAAGTGTGTGTGTGTGTGTAAGAGAGAGACAGAGGGTCAACATCAAATAACATACGGGCAAATAAGTAAAACAAACAAGCAAAAAAAATCTGATGACATAAGTTATTTTAAAATGGAACATTGTGCAAATTACTGTACATGCAAATAATAATGTAAAGTGGCAGAACATTGACGCGAGGTAGAAATTAAACATGCTGTACATTTCTCTTAGCAGTAGGTCGCAAGTGAAGTCTGCTGAATGAGAGTCTGAGTAATGAACCTTTTAGTGAATCACAACCGAGGCCTTGTTTATCATGGGTCATGTGGTTTTCTGCTCAATGATACAAAGCCTCAAAGCGGGGCTTCATCTGCCCCCTTATTCTTGATACGCGCTTCGAAGTCTCATTTGACCATCACGATCTTTAAACAGTGATATCAATGAAAACTATGGTCAGGCAAGGCAAGACTAAAATGGCCATTATGAGTCTTGAAAGTATTTGTGTGTGTGTGTTTTGAATATATTATGAAGCCACTGACAACAATAACAAAAATCTACGAAATCATTGTACTTAGCAACCAAAAAGTGTGATCCTGAGTGTGAATATAGATCTGGAGCAGGAGACAGAGCCAAGACACCTCATCTCATTATTTCTAGCCGCTTTATCCTGTTCTACAGGGTCGCAGGCAAGCTGGAGCCTATCCCAGCTGACTACGGGCGAAAGACAGGGTACACCCTGGACAAGTCGCCAGGTTATCACAGGGCTGACACATAGACACAGACAACCATTCACACTCACACCTACGGTCAATTTAGAGTTATCAGTTAACCTAACCTGCATGTCGTTGGACTGTGGGGGAAACCGGAGCACCTGGAGGAAACCCATGCGGACACAGGGAGAACATGCAAACTCCGCACAGAAAGGCCCTTGCCAGCTACGGGGCTCAAACACAGACCTTCTTGCTGTGAGGCGACAGCGCTAACCACTACACCACCGTGCCGCCCCAAGCCAAGACACACTGAATATAGATTTTATTGACTGATCTAACGCCCCATTTATTTATTTTAACTCATTATATCATTGATATTATATCATCTGGAATTATGTAACTTTGACAAGTGATCAGCCTTCAGTATAACATAACTGTGTGAAAGTTTTTGTACAGTGCAGTTGGATTTCCTGTCACTGTGGGCTGCAGAGCACAGTAGTATAGTGCAGAGTCTGATACAGCAGCAGAGGAGATGAGCAGATCCACTTGGTTATTCTTTTCATCAACTTCAGCAGAGAGATGTGGTGGGATTGAGTCACTTTTATATCCACTTTGTGATATATAAAGAAGGAAGTCAGGTTTAGATTTTGGATATTGTCTGTACCAGTGCAGGTAGTTTCCTTTACCACTTGCTTCGTAGTTGCAGGACAGAGTAACATCACTGCCTTCATCTATAATTGTATGAGTAAAAAGTGGCTTGATTGAAGCTGCCATGGAGTCACCTGTCATAGAGAAGAGAACATGCACATACATTCTGATTTTTCTTCCCACCACACAGATGAATAAATCACTAATTCAATGCTTAATATTTCTGCAATAACGAAAAGTCAAAGTTAACTCACCGAGTGAAAGCCACAGACACATGAATATAACAGTGAACATGGTGAATGGTCTCAGCTGAGTGAAAGTATTCTTTCTGTACTATGATATGTTCACATCATAAAGGTTCATGAAACTCCAGCCCACAGCACCACATGACAGTGACACCATTGTTACTGACAGATTGTTGATTCTTACTGAAGCTCTTACTGGCTTTACATTCAGCCTCACATGGGGAACCTGTTGTAGGTATCATGCCGCCATCTTGTGTCAGAACTACAATTCCCAGGCAACTTCCGCGTGACCTACGTCACGTGTGGGTGGGATCATCTACGTCAGTCCGCCATGCGCGCATAAGTCCAAGCGGAAGCTCCGCCATTTTGTCTCTCGCGTCCGGTTTCCGAGGAGTCTGGACGCATAAAGAAATGCTCTCAAACCCGAACACTTCTTTCTTGCAAGATTCACCATCCAGCGCGTTCTGTGCCTAACCACTGGCCAAGGTAAAAGTCCAGAATAGCACGATCTTTAAACTCAACCTGAGTTACAACCGGTTTATGCGTATTAGAAGTGACGTCATGACTGCAGCCCAGGCAGTTAAAAGTTAAGAAGCGATTGAATCCTTTTTAACTCACAAGCGCTGTGCATCTTATTCTGATCAGAGGCTTTTCCTCACGAACGCTGAGGTTCAGACCAAGAGTCCTCTGCTTTCCACGGGAACCACCCAAGTGCTCTGCCGGACCCAAGAAGACTCTGCACTTTCTACACGGGCGGCTCACGTGCTTCATGAACAGCGAAGCTCTGCAACGGCAAATAGTTCTTCATATCTTGCTAAAGGCAGGATTAAGTAAGATTTTGGCATTTGGGCATAATTAAGATAGTCTTAGGAATTTGCTTTTATTTGAAATAGTGTGAATTTAAACCCAGGTTTATCTGTTACACTGTTAAACACGCAGCATGTTGATTTATTTTGGTTCTATGTTCTCTCAATTGTTTGATAGGCTGTGCATGCTCCTTCTCTCTCTCTTATTCTGACTAACACTAATTTCCTTATCATACATTTTGACCTTATCAAGGTTTCAGTGAGTTTGGTAATGTTATGTGTGGAATCTTTTTGTTACTGAGAAAACGCGTGCTCAACAGGCCTGACCAGGCCTGATACACTTTAGATAGCTTCCCTTTGTCTTTAGCTACCTCGTGCTCAGTAGGCCTCACCAGGCCTAACAAACACACTTTAGCTAGGCCATAGGGCCTTTCACAAACACACTAGCAACACAAGGCTAATCTAGGCCTCCACCATGTGTAGTTAGCTACACGAGGCTAAACACATGGTCAAGTCCTTCACACACACACAAGCACACATTAGCAACAGAGCTAATCCTTTGTTCTATTTAGATAACATTCCTTTGTTTTAGCTAGCAACAAGCTAGGCCATACACACACACACCTCACTACTTGTTAGGGTTGGGCGGTATTACGGTAAGAAGGTATCCCGAGGTATCCAAAAGTACCAACGGTATCGGTCTCATTACCGTCATTTTAAAAAAATATATAATATCTAAATAAATATGGAGTACATGAGGTCATAATATAAAATAATAAATTGAAGATCATCCCGAATAACTGTGTGATCGTATTTTCACTAATTCTATCAATTTCCTAAAGAAGTTTTCATCGCGTGCAGGGTTGTTTATGTCGTTACCATGGCAACCCTGCGTGACATTTTGGAGTCTGACAGAAATAAATTCATTTATTAAACAAACTGTGTTTATTTGTGTGAACAATGTCTTAAGTCCCCAATCTCTCAAAGAATTCAAAAAGGTGCATAGAAGTTATGTAATATGGTAAGTGATCGTAATAATTTGGAAATATACCATAATTTAGCTGTTTGGTAATTTATTATTAAGCACCAGGATTAATGGTACGATTCACTAAATGATTCACTAAATGATTCATTGAACGATTCACTATATGATTCACTAAATGATTCATTGAACGATTCACTGAATGATTCACTTCAAATGAGACTGATTCTATGGTATGATTCAATTCAAAGGAGTCAAAGTAAACGATTCAATGGGATTGATTCATTTTAATTATTAACCTTCAAATTTAATGAGACTGATTTAATGAGATTGATCACTTAATTTCAATAATTAACTGATTGCACCCACACTGTCTTCAACTCTGACTGTCAGCAGAATTCATATAATTATGAAAACTCAATCATTCTGGTCTGTAAAAATATACCGTAATTGAATAAATAAATCATTAAATTTTTAAATTTCATGTTGCATTTGTTTTATAAGTGGTTTTGCTGCATTAGGGACTTTAGCCTTATCAGAAATTGCTGTGAATAAGTCATGATAAATAATTTAGTATAAAAGCTATTATTACTAGTAATAATGAAGCCTGAGGTGAGGAACAAACCAGCTGCTGCTCTTGGTAATATTATGAAAGATGCCACCAAGCCATTAGCTTATAATCAAAGGCTTGAATTTAGCTTTTCCCTGCTATTAAAAAACACAACCTAGTTACTGTTATTACATTACTGCACCGACGGTTAATGGAAAAATAGTGAATTAAAGATTATTAAACTCAGCTGGCACTGATGCTGCATGAAAAACTCACGCGTCTCTCGACAATCCGTTTTTCCAGTTGCACTCAGTACAGACAGTGTTGTAGCTCCGCTTATTTTAACAGGCCATTATTAGGGAAATAGTCTTCTTCCACCGGTGGAAGAAGTCCCTTCCTGTTTACTGCAAAATGTGTATATTTTGGATAGAATTCGAAATATGACTTATCTGCAATGTATTCCCATTCTTCAATGTTGCCTTAAAGACACTGCAAACAGTTGTTTTTTTTCTGTAGCTCCCATCCCCCATTCCCGCCTTATTTTTCCTCTCCTTTTTTCCAACTGATGACTTACAAACCCAAGTTCAATCAGATCTGACAAATTCCCAAATAGTCAACAAAATGAATAAGTTTTAATTTCCCGCCTTTTTTCCTCTCCTTTTTTTCAACTGATGACGTACAAACCCAAGTTCAGTCAACACATACAAATCAGCGAAATTCTCAAATAGTCAACACAATGGATAGCAATAAGTTTTACTTTCTAAAACTCATAAAGTTGAGTTCAAAATCCAAAAATTATCAGGGCTCTTTGTGCTAAAGAGAGGTAGTAAGTGAACATAACTAAATGAGGCTACAATTTTTTACAGTGTACGGTTATTCCGCAGTGCCAAATGCATTACTGTTTCTGAAATGTGATCAGGAAATTTTACTGGATCACAGCAGATATATACTGGGGCATGTAACCCAGTAAAATGGGTCTGACGCCGCCGATGGACAACTCATAAATTCAAGCAACAGGTTAAACACAAGCTTGACCCTTCCTGTGCGGTGAGCTCTTTGGGATGGCGCTTCTGACTTTTGTTTCCAGATCATAGGAACTGCTCCGCGTACAAGACATCAATCAAATCCTTCTATGTGAATCTGCCTCACAAATTTATCTTTTGCAAAATGCATGGAGCAGACACCAAACTGTCCTGTTGGCTTGAAGTTACCTCTCTTTGTTGGTACAAATCAAACCCATTCATTCTGCAAGTGTCCTGCTGACTTTGGGCTACAATGGATCAAAGTTCTGCTTTTTTTCATCAGCTACACTTGAACGACACACCTTTTAAGGTGTCAAAGGCTTAGATGAACACACCCCACAGTGCCAAAACCCCGGATTGAACCAGGGACCTTTAGAGCTTCAGTCTAACGCTCTCCCTACTGAGCTATTTCGGCAAGATCATGCCACCGTCTGAGCCAATATAAACATGAGTAGTTGCTAAATCCAATCAGTAAGGTCACATGGTGTTCCTTTTGAACCAAAATCTCTCATCTCATCTCATTATCTCTAGCCGCTTTATCCTTCTACAGGGTCGCAGGCAAGCTGGAGCCTATCCCAGCTGACTACGGGCGAAAGGCGGGGTACACCCTGGACAAGTCGCCAGGTCATCACAGGGCTGACACATAGACACAGACAACCATTCACACTCACGGTCAATTTAGAGTCACCAGTTAACCTAACCTGCATGTTTTGGACTGTGGGGGAAACCGGAGCACCCGGAGGAAACCCACGCGGACATGGGGAGAACATGCAAACTCCGCACAGAAAGGCCCTCGCCAGCCCCGGGGCTCGAACCCAGGACCTTCTTGCTGTGAGGCGACAGCGCTAACCACTACACCACCGTGCTGCCCTGAACCAAAATCTAATGAAATATAAAGTGTTTAAAATAATAGATAGTATCATCTGGAAGCATGACATATGTAATTAATTAATGAAACTCTTTTATGTTGTTGGCAATTTGTTTTATTCCAAGCATAATCTCACTATCTGGTGTGACCCAGATGAGGATGGGTTCTCTTTTGAGTCTGCTTGCTCAGTTATCGTCTCCAAATCATCCTCAAACAAAAAAAAAACAAAGATTGAGGACGAATTTGAAGAGCTTTTGTGTCTTTTTCAAAAGAATTGGTATCAAAATTCACGCCACTGAGGAGAATATTATAGAGTCCGTGTGGAAACAAAAGAAGGTACTGGTGCAAATAATGTCAAGCGTACAGCGCCATCAATCTGTAAATCGCTGCGATCTAATAATGGCAGGCAAGCTTTTAGTGATTTTTGGAACAGGATTCAGATGCAAAAAAGCATTTTTCAAAAACGTTTTTTATTTATTCGCTAACTTTACAGGGTAATTGAGCACAGCACACACAGAAAACTGGGGGTTTTCTGACGTAACTTTCATTAGATTAGCACTTTAAGAACGATGCAGCCAAGTGAAATCTGCCTACCCGTCAGTCACTGCGATCTAATAATGGCGGACAAGCTTTTAGTGATTTTTGGAACAGAATTCAGATGCAAAGAAGCATTTTTTATTTATTTGCCAACTTTACAGTGTATTTGAGCACATCACACACAGAAAACCAGGTATTTTCTGATGAACCTTTCATGAAACAAGCACTTTCAGAACGATGCAGCCAAGAGAAATCCATGTCGCCAGCAGTTCAGGTCGACCATTTAAGGCATCCATTAAATTAACTAACTCAATTTTCTGATATTTACCTAAAAGCTAAAAACACAGAAAACAGCTACAACTTAGTAAATGAAGATAAAATATGACAGAACTACAGACAAAAAGATCTGAACTTCAGCAAATGGATGCGTGAATTTTTCGACGAGCATCCTGTCTGTCAGTGTTAGCTAACGCTACTTATGTCATCTGCTGCACTAGTATATTTTGCCTGAGAAAGTTTCTCAACTAAAGACAAAATAAACAAAAGAACCATGACTTACCTCTGTCTACTTTGCTAAGGCATCGTGTTTAGCAGATAGTTATAACTTCGCACAACACAAATCCTCATAAAATATAAAGTATGACGGACTGATAGAAAACAGTGTCGCCAGTTTCTCGAGCTGAAGTCCATTAACGTTAATATTAAACGTATGATGATGCTGTGTGATGTCACGCATTCTCGCAGCGCATGCACATTCAATGATAATTCCAATGAAAATGTTTTTTTAAAAATTGATGGGTGTAATTCACTTTAGCTTATTTTTTTTGTTGTCTAAATCATTATTGACGAACTCTCATATTGATGGTGTTTTTAGAATAGATGAAAATGAATAAAAGTATTATATTATAATAAACACTGAAGCAGAGGGAGCTCAGCTCCTGCTGGCTGTACTGCCGAGGCGAGGAGGCGGAGCTGAGCTCCGGAGGGCTCCGCCCAATTTAATCTCTGGGTTCGGAACCTGAAAAGTCGGTCCCCTTCTGGATAGAAGTTTTGTTTTTTGTTTTTTTCCTGGTGCGAACCGTGACGACATCAGAGGGCGTGTTTTTAGTTTAGGATAAGTTTCTACATCTTCTTATGATTAGTAGTTGGTCTGTGCTTGTATTTTGGAAGAAAGCAAATATCTGCTATGTCTGCAAGTCTTATGAAGATAAGGAGGCTCAGGCACCAAAGCGCAGCGTGTGGAGAAAATGTACCTGGCTCCGCATGTTGCTGGTGTTTTTGTTCTGCTCGCACGGCTTTCTGACCACCAGGGAAGAAATAACAGAACAAAGCTTGCGGGCAAGCAATGCGATCCACCATCTCCGGACTACTGTTTACTTCTGCTGTGCACTGTGCAATGCCTTCTGTCGATGACGCATTCTTGATGACAAATTTCTATTGAAAACTCATGGAGACCAGGGGTGTCACTAGGCCTTTTTTTACTGGGGCATGTGCCCCAGTAAAAATCAGCTGTGCCCCAGTAAGAAAATGTTGAAAGATTTTTGTAACAAACTAGTTTCTTTGGCAGATCATTTATCTACTGTAAGTTGTAGGACAGAGTGTGTTTCAAACTTCTATCGCCTCTTCTTTCTAACTAATTTTCTGATTGGTCTGGGAGATTCTCACTGTAAACATAGCGTGCGTGCCGCGTGCCATGAGTCCATTTAGCCTACTGGAGAGATGAGTCTACTCTTTGGATGAGTCAGAGAACGGGCTCTGGATGAGTTAAGGTAGTGCGAAGTTTTTGCAACAAAACTAAGCAAACCATATTCTAACAAACCCATTAAACTACATCGAATTAAACGATATTAAATTACTTTTCCAGATGGATATCAGACAATTCTTCTCACGAAGCAGAGACGGGGCAGGGAAACAGTGACAGATGAGGAGGAGGGTGAGAGAGGTAAGATTAAGGTTGTAGGCTATGTGCTAGTCAGTCATAACTAACCAGCTAAGTTCGGGAATCGTGAGAGTTGAGGTGACACGTTTAGCATCAGCATGCATTAAAAGCCCAAATGCCAACAATAATTTTTTTGGGGACTGGGATGTGTTTTCCATCTAGTTGACCTATTCCTCGCATAACTTCATCCACAAGAGCATGAGAATTATCCACTTTGCATAGGTTGGGGACAGGAACGTTAAGGTGCATTGTGCGGGGGGGCATTTTGTGTGTGTGTGGGGGGGGGGGGGGGTGCAGTGCCCCAGTAAAGCTTAATTTCTAGTGATGCCCCTGATTGAGACCCTTGCTCGTGCCAAGGTTCCCAGAAGCCTGACCTAAACCTGTTCAAGAACACGTTCCCTGGTGGTCGGAAAGCCGTGCAAGCAGAGCGAAAATAACAGCAACATGCAGAGCCAGCTACATTTTCTCCACATGCTGCACTTTGGTCCCTGAGCCCACTTGTCTTCATAAGACTTCAAACACATCGTGCAACTTGCACTCCAACACACAACGTCAGGGGAGGGGAAAGAAGGAAGGAAGGAAGGAGATAGATAGATAGATAGATAGATAGATAGATAGAAAAGCCACCAGCTCTATTTTTGACTCTGTCAGGGTTATGGGAAAGAGGAGAGAGCAGGAACGCATTCCCCCACTTCCAGAAATTATGCAGTCGATATTCTCGCATTTGAGGAATTCGCAAAGGTCTGCACAACCCCAGTGAAATTCCCTCCATCCACGGTGCATCCTCAACAACCATTTTCTGCTCAAAACTCATGGAAACCCTAGCTGGGTGCTAAGAATAAAAGAAACCTGAACAAAACCTGTTTCCTGCTACTCAGAAACGCAGCAATACACAAAACCAGAGAGATTTTTTCCACATGTTACCCTTAAGAGCATAACCCTTCTAGCTCCTCAAAGATTTAAAGTAGCTAGTAGCTCTTGATATTAAACATCTGAACACAAAGAAAAACTTCAGAAAAACAAACAGCTCTACCTTTGACTCTCACAGAATTAGGCAAAAGGGGAGAGCGCAAATGCTAGAAATTATGCAGTTGAGATTCCTGCATTTGAAGAATTCACGAAGGTCAGCGCAACCTGAGTGCAATGGCTGGGCCTCACTTTGGTCAACCCACCTTCTTGATCATGGTGTTGTCCCTGCCAGGTAAGTATGAGCTTCTTTGCCTGGCTGAGATGTAACCCTGCAAGGGTGTAGGCTGCTCCATGAGGGTGGGCAAAGCATCTGAACAGGGTTTTGCATAATTTTTGGCCCCTCCTCTTCCAATTCAGCACAAGACACTGGTGGTGATTTCATGTGTGCTCCCTCTACTAGTCAGACAAGATATGGACCCGACAAGACTTTGCACCGACCGGCACGTAGCCCTTTTCCACCAACAGGGAACGGGTTCCGTTCTGGTTCGCGCACCAAAGTTTGATCCGTTCAGAGCATTTTGGTCAAAAATCCATTGGTTCGGACAGTGGTTAAATTGGCTTTTGTAAGGAGGGGGAGCTCTTCTTCACTCACAGTGGTCAATATCTCTCAAAATATTTTTATTTATCGCACCATCAGTTTAATACATATTTTATCAGCTTATGGCCTAGTTATTTATATCTCACATCAATGCACATATTGGTAACTTATTAAGCCTATGTTTCACCATCAATCTACACTGTAATTTGTAAAACCTATTCACAATATACACCACCAATTCACATATTAGCAATAGTTCTTTACATCTCACACCATAAATCTACATCAATCAAATCAATTGTTTGCTAAACTTACTTACATGTCACAACATCAAACTACATATCAGCAATAGCCAGTCATTCCAATTTAATTTACAACTTTCCAAATAAGACTTAGATCAAGTTTCTCCTGCCTTTCCTGTCTCTGTCTACATGCTCCTGGGGAGACTCCCAGAGCGTCCGGGAGACTAGGGATGTCTGAATTGTTTAATTTTGTTATTTAGTCTAGTCTTAGTACCCCACAGCAACCTCATAACTTTGGCCAACCAAAGCAACATTGGATTGGGGGTCGAGCGCGCGAGCCAATGGAAAAGTCCAGGCTGCCAGTTCTCACTATCACGAGGGAGGTTTGCTAACGCTCCATGCACAAAGATATGTTAGTGGGGATCCATTAAATTAGCGAACTCAATTTTCTGATATTTACCTAAAAGCTAAAAACACAGAAAACTTTTTTTTGTCTGACTTTTACTAGACTTAGAAATAGAATATTAGAAGAACATCATCAGAGGGTCTACCATTGGCAATTCATAATAGTCATAATCGACATTGACTTTAGGGATATTAAAGTATGGTCTATAGTCACTGGATTTATCTAGATCTGTTACTATTAATAAGATTTAATTGACACAAAATGTGGTCATTCATATATATACACAAACATTTTATATATGCATACACTCAAGGGCACTTCAGCCCAACACCACCCCACGTTAACCAAACTACATGTCTTTGAACTGTGGGGTGAACCAGAGCTGACACAGGGAGAACACGCAAACTCACCACAGAAAGGCCCCCACCAGCCGCTGGGCTTAAACCCAGAACCTTCTTGCAGTGCGAACCACTCCATCCCCCTGCTGCGCACGTTAATAAACTTTAAAGTCTCCCCGTCGGGGAATCGAACCCCGGTCTTCCGCGTGACAGGCGGAGATACTGTCCACTATACTAACGAGGATGACACAATAGCTCTCATTTATCAATAAAAAATGTGGTATGGAAAGCACTTACTGCTGGGGTCAACAGCGTTCCTGTCAATAATCAAACTCCAGCTGATGTTTTCATATTTAATTTATAGGCCTACATCCGTGATACTGGACAGATCACACAGCACTCAACTGTTCCTTTTCAAAATTCAACACCCCCCACCCCGCTTACTTATCTATCTATCGATCGATCGATCGATCGATCGATCTTTCTTTCAAAAAAGCTCGTTGGTCAGACATTTCTCTGCCTGTGTGCAATGGCTAATAAAGCTGTAAAGGTGTAAGAGATTGGCCCAGGCCACCTTACCCTCTACCAGCTTTCTGCACCTCCAATCCAGTGTCACTAACCTGATCCAGTGTTAAGTGCAGCTCAGGTTTCTCTTCATTGACGCATAAATTTTTCGCCTTTTACTAAAGATTTCCGTGGAGAGAAATGTTAATGAGTTCAGTATATTTTTGTAGGCTTTGCTCTGGCAGAGCTGAACATTTTTAGTCAACGAATGTTAGAACTATTGATCTTTTTGCATTAAAGCATCTCCCACATGCCCCAAAAGGCGATGTCTTTCTTCAAAAGGATCCAGCTGTTGGGGGCGGAGTCTAGCTGTGTTTACCTTTCTGGAGTTTAATATGTGGAAGTGGTATATTTAAAGCTATTAGCTGCAGTAAGTTATCGTTTCTCCGCATTTCAATCAGGATCAAGTGTAGTATCTATTCTAATCAATTTGATTTGTTCTCTGAACGGGAGCGTTATATTAAGCAGAATTTTTTTTTTTTAAGTAAGGAGTTGGGATAGGAGTTTGCTCTTTCGGCTCCATATACCAATCTGATATTGTAGCATGTCTTATGGTCTAGGAAATAAGTTTTTTTTTTCTTATTTAGCGCGCTTTTTAAATGAAATTGAAAAATATGGGTTTTTTTTTTAGAGTAGAGAATAAAAAATAGGAATTTGGTTCTTTAATTTTGTACTCTCATATGGTATTATAATAGATTTAGGAATGGTTACTTTATTTTAAAAAAGAAAGAATAAGACTTAAAAGACTCGTATGTCAGAATGCTGTTCATAGATTTTAGCTCAGCATTCAACACAATCATTCCTCAGCAGCTCATTCACAAACTGGACCAGCTGGGACTCAACACCTCCCTGTGCAACTGGCTGCTGGGCTTCCTGACGGGGAGACCACATACGGTACATGTTCGCCTTATGTGGTAACCTCGCATGATTTATTGTACACAGCTAATTACATTTTATACATGCATACGCTGTCTTTTGTTAGCAACGGTCGGGCAGAATAGCAGCGTGAATCCCTTAGTCAGGGGCGGTCCTGGGGGCGGGCCAACCGGGCAGCCGCCCGGGGCGGCATCGCGGGGGTGAAAAAAAAAAACGGTCCCGCCCCCCCCAAAAAAAGGTCCCCCCCAAAAAAAACCCCGAAAAAAAACCAAGACGGGCGTGTGTGTGTGTGTGTGAACATTTTGGATGGGGAAGCCCAATATACCCTTTTCACTGACGTCACCGGAAACCGGAAGTAAACAAACCCTGCGCCATATTGGAAGACCAACAAACTCGTGATTAGGGGGAAATAATGGCAGCGCGCGGAATTTAAACCCACGAGGCACTTGATTCATCATAAACCTACAATGGTAAACTTTTGTGCTGTGTTAGGGTTCCAACAAAGCTGATGGGAAAGGTGAAAAGAAGTCTTTCTACAGAATACCAGCTGTGATTGAGACACAAGGGGAGCAAACCAAGGAGCTTTCTGCCAGGAGACAGAGAATAAGTGCATTACTGAGTGTCTCTGAGCAAAGGAGAGCCTGAACGTTGCAGCCTCCCTATTGGCTGTTTATTGGTTGTTTGTAAAAATGTATCAGTTGTTGCCCTTCCCACGGGAATCATCGCGGACTCGAGAGACGAGCCCTGAGGAGTGAGTTCGTTGGTAGCAGAACAAAATGTCTGGACACAAATCGGGTTTTCAGAAAAGGAAAGAAAATAAACGGAGGGTCGAAAATACAAAAAAGGAGGGAGAAAATGCAAAACGAGTTTTAAGGTAGGACAAATGGTTAGTTTTCTGAGGCAGCCCGCCGTGGCTGCCTGCAGGCTTATTTATTATAGCCATTTAGTTAAAATAGTTGGTATACAATGTTCATAGTTATAGTTATGTGATGGTTGTCCTGATTTAGACTGGTGTTTTTTTTTGGGGGGTGTTGCGCGATGTTGCACCCGGGTCCAGATTAGGGCAGAACCGGCCCTGGCTACATTTCAGGTGTAGTTTGTTTTATGAATGTATGTACTTGCATAGATGTGTACTTGGTCTTCCAATATGGCGCTTAACAAAATCTCGCGGCGCGGTGACGTCATGCGGTAGCCCTCTATACCAAAGTTGCGCAGGTGACGTCATCAGTGTGTGTGTGTGCCTAACTTGTCGTAGCCCCATAATATGCACAATCCCGCCAGTGGAACGTTGTACTAGTCATCAAAAAGACTTTACTACAATAGTACTACCAGCAGGCAGTGTTGCCAGATATTGCTAACGTTTTCCACCCCAAAATATGTTCAAAACCAGCCAAAAAGCACCTAAACCCGCCCAATCTGGCAACACTGCCAGCAGGGGGTTTCGCCCGGGGAGTAAATCACTCGAGGATCGCCACTGCCCTTAGTATAAGCTCTAGGTTTTGCCTTTGGTCTGCATGTTAGCGAGTTAGGGACCCATCTGCATGACACGTGACTTCAAGCCGCTAGTTTCCCCCCCCCACACACACACGGACATCACTCCACTCAGAGACGGACTCTGCTCTCGGGTTTGCAGATGGTGCGCCACTGGTCAGTTTTATAGTAGGCCTATATATAGTGAGTGTTGTGTTCGTGCCTTATTACAAGTAATTGTTCTTAAGCTAAATGGTAAATTCCTACACTAATTTTTGTGCTTACAGCATGCTAAGCGGAGATTTAGCAATCAGCATTGGGTGGTGTAATGTTATATCTGGTGCATTTCTTTCCTCGGTTTGGCGAAATCCAATTGGAATGTTAATATCTTCGAATGTCCCATGTTGACAAACCAGAGCCATTCTGTGATTACCTAAATCAAACATGTCAATATCACGTTGAGAGTGAATGAAGCCAGTTCATGGCGAAACTTCTTTTGCGTCCTTGACCACGCTTTGGTCGTTTTCGGTCTGAACATACAATTGATTGTTTTGAGTAACTGTACGTGTACACCAGAAACGACCAAAGCGACCAAGTAGCTGAGGTCGTTGAAGAAGTTTCGCCATGAATTCGCTCTGGACATGATATTGAAATGTTTGATTTAGCTAATCACAGAACGGCTCTGGCTTGTCAGCCTGGGACATTCGAAGATATGGACATTCCAATTGGTTTTCGCTGAACCGTGTCATAGTTCATTACATAATATTAACTGACTTTTAACTTCTGAAATTCGCTCTGGTCGCCCATTTCGCTTCGCCCCCGGGGAATTCGCTTTGGTCGCTGAGTTCGCCGGCCCTCCATAGAGAAATAATAACTTCCGTCGCTTTGGTCGTTTCTGGTGTACAGTAATGCGGCTATACTCCGACTTACAGACATGCTGTATGTGTCAAGTGTTAATTGGATACTTTCCCCAAACAATAATTCTGCCTGGTTAAAAATCCGATAGGGTGACTTTGCACTATTCTCCGCCCAATGTATGGCTTGCATGTTTTGAAAAAGATGGTAAATTAGTGTCTAAAATGAGTTGTCGAAAATAAACTGCTTTGCTCACAACAGGAATATGGATGTCATGGAAAAATTAGACAGTGTGGCCATCAACATCTTAAAAGGTAAGAATGATAATGCTTGAATGTAAATTAAGTTAATGTGGTGTAGCTTTACTCATCTGTGTACCTGCTAATTTCATTTAAAATTAATGTTCATTACAATTATAGCTCTGTATGTTAAAACATGAGTTGTGTTTACCCACTTTTTTTGCAATAAAATGCCTAGGTTCTTGATGAGCTGCGACGAATAGTTGTGAAGGACAACATGCACTACGTGAAAGAGCTGAGGGAGCGTTGGGCAGACTTCAGAACCAAACTCACCTTTTATGGTGTCTACAAGAAGGCACTGAAGCCCCCGCTGGGACTTCCTGCTGGTAAGGGTTTGGAATCCTTCTGAAATGGCCAATTTCATGATGATGGCTTGTCACTGTTTATTGTTGAGTAATTGTGAGTAATTCAAATTACTTCCCCCCCGTAGATGAGCAAGCCATCTAATCATCTCACTGCCAGCTATGTTCCCTTCCGGTTACCCCGCACCAAAGAAGATGGCATCTCTATCAGAGGCACTCATTCATGTTCTACCGGTAAATAAAATTTATTCCATAACCTTCTGCAACTTTCTATTTGTTATTTCTATTTGCAGGTTTGAGTTAATCCAGTATGTGTCTGGAGGAGGTTGGATTTAAGTAATACTGTGTGTTAATGTTCAGCCCACAGAGGACCCAGGCGTATACCTAAGAAGACGGCCACTCGCCACACCGTTTGTCCTAGTGGGAGAGGGAGACTGCTTTTTCTGCGCTGGAAATGGTCCTGTCACATCATTCCCTAGGAGCAGTCTTGGGGAATCCGTCCTATACATCATGACGTACTACTACGCTTTTCATATGACGTACCCGAAATGTGTGGCATCTGTTCTTTCGATCCTTCAGACCGAGGTCTTGGGTGATAAGATTCATGAGAAAGACCAAACCATGGCCTTTAAATGTGCCAAAGCTGACTGGTAGGCCTTTCTTAGCTAGTGCATGTGAGTGAGGTGTGCGTGCCTGAGACATTCATTGTGTGAAACAGAACAAAGTTTTATTTTTGTGTTCATTGAAGGCCCTCTTCTAATTCCTTGCTGCCCCACAGCCTGCTATGCCTCTCATGCCAACTTGTGTTTTGCAGCATTTTGTTGATATAATAAAAATAAAAATGCAGATCTGAAGTTCTTGTCCAGTCTATTTTTCCCCTACATTCATCACACCTAAACAGGAAATTTATTCTAGCTAAGAAAAACCAACTTGTTTTGAGCCTTTAAATAAGCTGGAATCAAGCACATTTGCCTTGTTTTTAAGCCTATTAAATTCTAATTTTGAGCAATATTTGCTCAGATGAAATTGGTTTCTAAGCAATAATTACTGAAAATCAGAAGAAATGGCTTATAATAAGAGAGAAAATCTTAACAAGTAAAATAAAAACTAGCTTTTTATGCTTAATTTAAGATTTTTGGTATGCTTACTACTTGCATATTTTTTCTTGTTTTAAGAAATCTTACCAAGTCCCATTATCTTGCTGCACTGGCAGATTATTTTGCTTAAAATAAGTGATTTCCCCCCTAAAACACTATATATTTTTCTTATTTTTTTAGAGGGCATTTTTTGCAGTGCTGGGTCTCAAATACAGAAGCAATGGCACTTAGGCATGTGTCCCCAGGGTAGGCATGCAGCGTTGGTGGTATAGTGGCTGGCATAGCTGCCTTCCCGGCCAGGCGAGGGGCATAATGGACTGTAAGAAGGGGGGAAGAAAAGAAAAAAGAAAAATAAGAAAATGGGGGAAAGAAAGGGGAAAAGAAGAAAAAATAGTGTCAAGTGTCTTGTCCCCTTTCTCCACCCCTGACCCAATGTTGGTGTACAGTTGCACTCCTGGTGGATCCTGGATGCAGGCAAGGTGTTTCTGCTGTATCTCCCACACTCGAGGCATGCTCTTGTGATTGATGAGATGCAGTCCAGTGCTGTCCACCAGCTGCCACATGGAGTCAAGCAGACTTTTGATGAGTGCACAGGTCTCTTCTACCCCTCGGGTTCTCCTGCGGCAGTGCCTCGCTAGCTCACTTGTGCTGATGGTTGCCAACACCTGAGCATCTGTTGGCTCATAGCCAGGATGTTTCTTCTTCAGCTCTGCCTGCTTGGCCTCCTTCAGATGACAGATATCCTGCTTGTCCCACTCAAAAATTGTGCTTGACAATTTAGAACAGAACGTACCATACAGTGGATGGTGTTCTGTGGTGAGACCGTCAGCGAACCGCCTCATGAAGTGGAACACATCCAAACGCACAGTGGAGGACCACGGCCGAAACCATCCTTGGCATGCACTTCCTCAAACCACAGGGGCAGGGGATGGAAGGCTGGTGGCGGCGCACAAACATCCTGGGGCTGGCTGAGGCAGGATTTCTTGTGTAGCTGACAATCTGTTAAATAATCAGAACATCTCCTTGCCCACTCCTCGCCTGCAATAGCTGTCTTCTGGAAAACATTGGAGTAAAAAGACCACCAGCTAGCAGAGGATGGTTTCGATCCATCGGCCTCTGGGTTATGGGCCCAGCACGCTCCGCCACTCTGCTGACCTCACATGCCAGGTGGGACTCAAACCCACAGTCCCTGACTTAGGAGACCAGTGCCTTATCCATTAGGCTACTGGGGCTCTGCCATGACCGGAGGAAAAAGGGCAGCCACTCAAAAATAGCTAGGCTCGTTCCTCGGCCGTCTCTCATCTCCGTGACAGAAACTTCTTTTGGGTTTGCTCAGTTTGAAATAATTTGCTGGGTCTGCACCAAAGTCAAACGCTTGCAACATCCGGCTTTAATGTCAGCACGTCCTCATTCCAGTCACAAATTGCTCACAAGGCATTTTACCCCGGCTTAAGTAAGTAGACTTTTCTTTGGAAGCATGTACACTGCCAGTCAATGTACACAGTCAGCATGTACACTGCCAGTCAAGCAATTTTACACTGGAAAGCACAGCTTTGTACTGAATTTACATAGGACGCATAATGTTGCGGTGGTTAGCAGTGTCAACTCACACCGAGCAGGGTCTGGGCTTGAGCCTAGTGGGTGACCGGCAGCCTTTATGCCTGGAGCATGCATGCTCTCTTCGTGCCTGTGAGGATTGGCACCGGGTGCTCCGGGTTCCTGCCCCAGTCCCTAGACCTAGAGAAGGTCAAGCGAAGACTCTGAATAGCCCAGAGGTGTTAATGTGTCTGGGTTACCCCTGAGATAGCTCATGGGTACAGAAAATGAACGACTGTATGTGTACAATTCAGGGCACTTGATTAATTACATTTTATGTCTTGTGCTTAAGAAGAACATGTGGAAAAAAGTTAGAAAACCATGAAATCACTCTGATTTTTCCTGATTCACTGATGAGGATCTTTGCTACCCAAAGAGCTCTGATCTGTGAGTCGTACACATGGGTAACATACTGTGACAACAATTGGTAGATGCGGTGGGCCTTATTTCACTCCCATAATGCCTATTTGCCTGTCTGCGTGATACAAAGCACTGACCAATGGCAAACTAGTGACAGAGCACTGAAAATCAGGCCTCCTGATGGACAATTTTTGAGGCCAGCCACCAAATTTCTAGTAAGACAGATAGATGACGTTTATTGCCTCTGCTGGGAATTTTGGGAAGAAAAGTGGCTAGAAAGAGCAGCGGACTGTGTCGGCGTCTGGGCTCTGGGCCCAGCGCGCTTCCGGTGCGCCACTCTGCACACCCCACACGGGTCTCGAACCCACAATCACTGGGTCACGGAAAACGTTGGAGTAAAATTTGGCAGACTCGACAGAAGATGGTTTCGATCCATCGACCTCCGGGCCCGGCACGCTCCCGCTGCTGACCTCTCACTTTCTGTGGGTCTGGAGCCTGCAATAGCTGCCTTCTGGAAAACGTTGGAGTAAAAAGACCACCAGCTAGCAGAGGATGGTTTCAATCCAGCAGCCTCTGGGTTATGGGCCCAGCACGCTCCCGCTGCACCACTCTGCTGACCTCACACCCCAGATGGGACTCGAACCCATAGTCCCTGGTTTAGGAGACCAGTGCCTTATCCATTAGGCCACTGCCACAACAGGATGAAAAAGGGCAGCCACTCAAAAATAGCTAGGTTCGTTCCTCGGCCGTCTCTCATCTCTGCGACAGAAACTTCTTTTGTGTTTGCTCAGTTTGAAATAGTTTTCTGGGTCTGCCCCAAAGTCAAACGCTTGCAACGTAATGACATTTCAGTATTATGGGTAGACCATAATATTGGTCTCACGGTAAAATAGCTCGTGCTATTTTACCGTTAGACCATTCACTATACACTATGTGTATAGTGATTGGTCTAACGGTAAAATAGCATGAGCACTCGAGAACTTTTTTGATATGTTGGAAGGTTATAATTTTACTTGGCAACAGAATGTATCTGAATTCTGATTGGTTGTTGTTACGAACAATAGTGACGCGTGCTGTGCCCTAATAATCACTAATAATAACTAGAGACAACAGTTCCCCTGGGGGAACTGTGAGAGTGATGCAGCGCGCTTAGCCAGGTTTTGTGAAGACACGCCAAAGGGCGGGCGAACGGTTCAAAAGCTACAAGCAGAAAGTGTATATTATTGCCCTTCTGTTGTGTCCTTGAGCCCAGAGCGGAGGGAGGGATAGGGTTCTGCTGAAGCGCACATAGTGTTCTGGTCGAGGGAAATTGTGTAAAATGTGTTTCTTCAATTCAGAACATGCTTAAAAAAGTTTTCAAAAGAGAGGCGGAGGAACCAAACATTTCTGATGAAGAAGGCGGAGGCTGTTTTGCTGATTCCGTGAAAATGTTTGATTTGATTAAAAGGTGTCTGGGCCGCGAACAATGTCCACATCACCATCGGGTTGTTGTTGTTGTTGTTTACATGTGTCATGTTACAGGAACTTGGTCAGGGCTCTGCAGGTCTTAACTGAAGTGTTTCAAATTCAGGGTTAGCGGGCTGCTAAAGTTTGCAGGCACTTCACAAACAAGACTCGGTGCAATATTAGCCAACATTAGCACAATCTTATATGATTTAATAATGTCTTTGTGACCTTAATGAACTCCAGTTTTTGTCGGATTGTTATTTACATGCCACACAAACTTAGAAAACAGTCATATTCGCATGTTGTCGTTTTTACACACTGAATCCGAACTGTTGTTCACTGATTCATTTTACAAGCTAATCTAATGCTACATTCCTCAAGGACAGTTTGCTCGCGAGCAGCCGCTCACTGCACTGCAACCGCACTTGCTAATTGACATGGGCTTGCTGTTTTCGTGACCACGCCCCCAGAGTGAATATTCATGAGCGAATTGGGCGTGGTGTTTCGCCCAATGGAAACTGACAGTAACCCTTTGTGTCCCGCGCATGGGGCGGGATTTTTTTCTTCAATCAGAAATATTAGTAGGGACACGCCCATACCACCCACACCCAATTCTACACCTGTGTTGTTGAGCATGGAGAAAACCAGAAAATAAGGAAAAAGTTAGGGCAGGTAAAATAAAGATTTTTTTTCTTTCTTTTCTAAAATAAGGTAACTATTCCTAAATCCACTATAATACCACATGAGCATATAGAATAAAAGAACCAAATTCCTATTTTAACTCACTACTCTAAAAAACCCATTCATCAATTTCATTTAAAAAGAGTGTGTTAAATAAAGAAAAAAAAACTTTTTTTTGAACAAATATGCCGAGCTCTATGTGACTCTGTACGAGTCACATAGAATTCAGAATTCATGCAGAATGCAGAATTCATGGAATTATGAAAAATCAATCATTCTGGTCTGTAAAAATATAATTGAAAAAATAAATCATTAAATCTTTAAATTTCATGTTGCATTTGTTTTTAAAAGTGGTTTTGCTGCATTAGGGACTTTGGTCTTATCAGAAATTGCTGTGAGTAAGTCATGATAAATAATTTCGTATAAAAGCTATTATTACTATTATTATAATGTGATTGATTTATTGACTTTGTAATAATGAAGCCTGTTATTTCACTGAGGTGAGGAACAAACCAGCTGCTGTTCTTGGTAATATTATGAAAGATGCCACCAAGCTATTAGCTTATAATCAAAGGCTCGAATTTAGCTTTTCCCTGCTATTAAAAAACACAACCTACATAGTTACTGTTATTACATTACTGCACCGACGGTTAATGGAAAAATAGTGAATTAAAGATTATTAAACTCACCTGGCACTGATGCTGCATGAAAAACTCACGCGTCTCTCGACAATCCGGTTTTCCAGTTGCACTCAGTACAGACAGTGTTGTATTGCTCCGCTTATTTTAACAGGCCATTGTTAGGGAAATAGTCTTCTTCCGCCGGTGGAAGAAGTCCCTTCTTGTTTACTGCAAAATGTGTATATTTTGGATAGAATTCGAAACATGACTTATCTGCAATGTATTCCCGTTCTTCAATGTTGCCTTAAAGACACTGCAAATAGTTGTTTTTTTCTGTAGCTCCCATCCCCCATTCCTGCCTTATTTTTCCTCTCCTTTTTTCCAACTGATGACGTACAAACCCAAGTTCAATCAAATCTGACACATTCCCAAATAGTCAACACAATGAATAAGTTTTAATTTCCTGCCTTTTTTCCTCTCCTTTTTTTTAACTGATGACGTACAAACCCAAGTTCAATCAACACATACAAATCTGCGAAATTCTCAAATAGTCAACACAATGGATAGCAATAAGTTTTACTTTCTAAAACTCATAAAGTTGAGTTCAAAATCCAAAAATTGTCAGAGCTCTTTGTGTTAAAGAGAGGTAGTAAGTGGACATAACTAAATGAGGCTGCAATTTTTTACAGTGTACGGTTATTCCGCAGTGCCAAATACATTACTGTTTCTGAAATGTGATCAGGAAATTTTACTGGATCACAGCAGATATATATTGGGGCATGTGCCCCAGTAAAATGGGTCTGGCGACGCTGATGGACAACTCATAAATTCAAGCAACAGGTTAAACACAAGCTTGACCCTTCCTGTGTGGTGAGCTGGGATGGTGTTACTGACTTTTGTTTCCAGATCGTAGGAACTGCTCCGTGTACCAGACATCAATCAAATCCTTCTATGTGAATCTGCCTCACAAATTTATCTTTTGCAAAGTGTATGGAGCAGACACCAAACTGTCCTGTTGGCTTGAAGTTGCCTCTCTTTGTTGGTACAAATCAAACCCATTCATTCTGCAAGTGTCCTGCTGACTTTGGGCTACAGTGGATCAAAACTCTACTTTTTTTCATCAACTACACTTGAACAACACACCCCTTAGGTGAACACACACTACACACCTCAGTGCCGAAACCCGGGATTGAACCAGGGACCTTTAGATCTTCAGTCTAACGCTCTCCCTACTGAGCTATTTCGGCAAGATCAAGCCCCCATCTGAGCGGTCACGTCACCGATATAAACATTAGTAGTCGCTAAATCCAATCGGTAAGGTCACATGGTGTTCCTTTTCAACCAAAATCTCATGAAATATAAAGTGTTTAAAATAATATATAGTATCATCTGGAAGCATTACATATGTAATGTGGTAATTGATTAATGAAACTCTTTTATGTTGTTGGCAATTTGTTTTATTCCAAGCATGTTTTTAATTAAATGAACAAATGTTCACACGAAAGAATGAGCAAATAATAAGCTAAATAATGAGGTAAATGTGTTCTCTGTGCTCGCTCATTTCACTGTTACCCCCCAATCATGCAGTCTTGATTATTTCAACTGTTATCCACAGTGTCAAGTGGGTAATGATCTCCCTTATAAGTGCACACATGCACACAGATCAAAATCATCAAAATCTTTGTCTCTCTCTCTCTCATACACACACACAATGTTAGATGTGCAGGAGCGATGGCATGAGGTCGTTGCAGTGCAGTTCAAGGACAAAGCTGCGCACTGGTGTTGGCTCTACTCTCCCGTTTGCTGCCCTGTGTTTGGTCTGTCTGGGGTCCTGGGTGCGGTGATGTGACCCATCGGTGGTTGCTGTGTCTGTATCGGGCCCCTGCCTGCTTCGCCGGTGGCTGGTGGGCTGATAGGGTTTTTGCACTATCTTTTACTGTTCTTTTGTATTGCAATCATTGTGTAGGTATTGTGTAGGTTTTGTCATTGCTCTTTTCTTTCTATTGTCCCTGTTGTTCTAATTTTTGTATCCCCTTGTTTCTTCTGCAGTCCTGTGGGAATTTTTTTTAAACTTTTTTGTATGTCACATACCGGTAGTTCTGTGTGTGTCCCATATGTATTTTTCAAAGTTTTGGTGTCTCCAGTATTGTTCTGCGGTGTAGAAAATGGTAATAGAAAAAAAAACTGATACAAATCACTGATACTGTATAAATCACTTAAGGATTTAATTTGCACTTTTGAAAATCTACCTATTCGTTTGGTTCATTGCACATCTTGTGTTCATTGTTTGTGCACTGTTGTCTTTGTCTATTGTCTTTGTTTTGTTGTACTTTATAGCTTTTGTGTTGGTATAAAAAAAATAGATTATGAAAAAAAAACCTGAAAAAAGAATATAAACCCCAAATATTCAAACTCGCTTTTAACAGAAGTCATCAAGGAATCACTGAACATTTTTGTGAAACAGTATTTTTTCATTGAAAAACTGTCATTAAATATAAGAAGTACATTCAAAGGATGACTTAAAATCCAACAATCAAGACAATTATGGAATCAGTTTTCATGCTCTCATTATGTTAAAGAAGAGTATTGCTTACACTCTAAAAAATAAAGGTGCTTCAGTGGTTCTTCAAATCTCTGGATGGTTCCATGGAGAGTCAAAACTCTGTGATGAACCATTACATTATGCGAAAGGTTCTTCACATTGGAAATGGTTCTTCAGAGCCTGGCATTCTCTTACCATTTGCTGGTCAATGCACATAGGCTATGTTTACACAAATCTGTCTTCACTGCTCAAACAAATGGTTTAAATGGTTCTTTAAAGAACTGTTGCATGAACGGTTCTTTGAAGCCCTGAAAAAGGTTCTTCTATGGCATCGCCCTGAAGAACCGGTACTGGCCCCATTATTTTTTAGAGTGTATGGATCCTCTCAGAAATGAAAGTTCGTATGAACAGAACTGGTAACTGGTGCCAATGTTCGGCTGTTACCAATGTTGCTGAAAGATTTTCTCTCATCGTTTCGTCTTTGTTCGCAGAAATATTTTTACAAGCCTTGAGACATATTGAAGCATTTTAGAATAATTCACCAATAAACAGGTTATTATAAAAAAAGGAAACACTGAAAGTAGATTGCACACAAGCATGACAATTTTCTCATTTTTAAGTAAATATATAAAAGGTATAAGATTATATTACTGTATGTGTAATAGCTGTTCCTAGTTGTACTGTGTATCCAGCAGGCTAATATATATCAGAAATTCTCAGTAATGACTTCATTTCACTAAAACACACCTCACTATGTAAAATCACTGTGGATTACAAAAAGCTAACACACAAATATCATTGTAAAATTCAGACTCTGCAGGATCTTGACTTTAGAAAGTGGGATGTATATGAACTTATTGAAAACTTGTTTAGTGCTTTTAGCAAGGATATCGCAACTCACAGCAACTCTTTACAACCATGGTGAGCAGAAAAGCAGCTCAGCAATCAACAGCAGAAGACCACACTGGGTTCCACTCCTGCAGCCAAGAACAGGAATCTTCAAATCAAGAACAAGTTCCGATTACACTGGCAGGTGAGTGTATATTTTTACTGACCTCTCAAACCATCCATTTATTTATTTTTAACTGATTATATCATTGATATTATATCATCCGGAATTGTGTAACCTTAGCAGTTGATCAGCCTTCAGTATAATATAACTGTGTGAAAGTTTTTGTACAGTGCAGTTGGATTTCCTGTCACTGTGGGCTGCAGAGCACAGTAGTATAGTGCAGAGTCTGATACAGCAGCAGAGGAGATGAGCAGACCCACTTGGTTATTCTTTTCATGAACTTCAGCAGAGAGACGTGGTGGGATTGAATCACTTTTATGTCCACTTTGTGATAGAAAAAGAAGGAACTCCAGTTTAGATTTTGTCTGTACCAGTGCAGGTAGCTTCCTGTACCACTTGATTTGTAGCTGCAGGACAGAGTAACATCACTGCCTTCATCTATAACTGTATGTGTGAAAAGTGGCTTTATTGAAGCTGCCATGGAGTCACCTGTCATGGAGAAGAGAGCATGCACATTCTCATTTTTCTGACCACCACACAGAAGAATAAATCACTAATTCAACATTTAATATTTCTGCAGTGACAAAAAAAAGGTCAAAGTTAACTCACCGAGTGAAAGCCACAGACACATGAATATAACAGTGAACATGATGAATGGTCTCAGCTGAGTGAAAGTATTCTTTCTGTACTATGATATGTTCACATCATAAAGGTTCATGAAGCTCCAGCCCACAGCACCACATGACAGTGTCACCATTGTTACTGACAGATTGTTGATTCTTACTGAAGCATCCTGGCTTTACATTCAGCCTCACATGGGGAACCTGTCTTCAACTCCGACTGTCAGCAGAATTCATATAATTATGAAAAATCAGTCATTCTAATCTGTAAAAATATAATATAGTTAATACATTATTAAATGTTTAAATTCCCTGTTATATTTGTTTTAAAAGTGGTTTTGCTGCATTAGGAGATTTGGCCTGATCTGAAATTGCTGTAAATAAGTATAAATCATGACAAATAATTTAGTTTGACAAGTTATTATTATTATTACAATGTGATTGATTTATTGACTTTGTACTAATGAAGCCTGTTACTTCACTGAGGTGAGGAACAAACCAGCTGCTGCTCTTGGTAATATTATGAAAGATGCCAACAAGCCATTAGGCCTTAAGAGGTGTGATGTATTTTGTGTGTGAAGTTTGCTGGATCAAGTGAAGGTTGCACAGAGAGAGAGAAAGAAACTGGGTGTTTTATTTATTTGTGTTTCTTATTTCCTCCTTCAATCCTCATTGGGGCCTTTGACAGACCTGAAGGGAGAAAGATCACGTCTCAGGTTCTGATCTAAAAATATTGGGACCTGAGAGAAGTGGTGCTTGTGAGTTCTTGCTGCTGAGGAAGGAGAAGTTTCTTCAAAACATGTTACACTTAAGTCTCTATCATCGAGCCTTTGACACCAACAAAAATACTTCAATTAAAGCTCTAAAGGATTCTTATAATGCTGAAAATATTTGTAAGTTCCTGGTTACATAGCACTAGGAAACTCGGGACAAGAACTCCATGAGATGTACATGGAAAAAGCATGAGGTTGAGAAAATTACAAGTTAAAAAAGACAAGAAGACAGAGTCATCTATATCCCTCACCCTATATACCAACTATGTACCAAGTTTCAAGATATTATTTGTCACATTTTTCAAGTTCTGCTGCAGGAAACCAACCCTACCTTTTTACACTGACCTCAGCAGCCCATGGCATAAGCCCACCGGACCTTTGGTCCAGGTGAGCTAAAAATTAAAATTTCTCACATTTCTTCATCTCAAAAGGCACATATACATTACTTAATCAACACATAAAGAAAAGAAAGCAAGCACAACTTTATTCATCATAAACTTGTGAAATTTCCTCTCTGCATTTAACCCATCTGAAGCAGTGAACCCACACACGCACATACCTAGAGCAGTGGGCAGCCATGCTAACAGCGCCCGGGGAGCAGTTGGGAGTTGGGTGCCTCGCTCAAGGCCATCCCATATTAACCTAATCGCATGTCTTTGAACTGTGGGGGAAACCAGAGCACCCAGACACAGGGAGAGCATGCAAACTCCATACAGAAAGGCCCCCTCTGGCTGCAAACCCAGAACCTTCTTGCTGTGAGGCAACCATGCTAACCACTTACACCACCATGCCACCCAAAATTATGCCTACTCAGGTAGCTTTTTTTTTTCTTGCCATGACCCGGATTCGAACCGGGGTTACTGCGGCCACAATGCAGAGTACTAACCACTATACGATCATGGCAAAATACTCAGAGATAGGCATAGACTAACTTTCAAGACCATACCACTCATAGTTTTCAAGTTCTGCTCTGGAAACAAAACCTCAGACTAACCTGAGAGACTTAGTCTGAAATTGTTTCCATGGAAACATGAAAAATTTAAATTTCTCAAATTTCTTAGTATGAAAAGGCACATCTGCATCACCTTGTTAATATGTATACCAAGTTTCAAATCCGTATCATGAATAGTTTTGGATATATGCTCCGGAAACAAACATTGCTCTTAGAAACTAAGTCAAAATCTATTTTTTATGTAAAAATTTGAAAAATACTTGAGAAAGTAGCCAGAATGTACAGTCCATTGACACACTGCATTATTTAAAATGTGTGTCCTTTTTTTGTGAGGCAAATAGTAATTCTCATCATCTCTAGCCACTTTATCCTGTTCTACAGGGTCGCAGGAGCCTATCCCAGCTGACTACGGGCGAAAGGCAGGGTACACCCTGGACAAGTCGCCAGGTCATCACAGGGCTGACACATAGACAACCATTCACACCTACAGTCAATTTAGAGTCAACAGTTAACCTAACCTGCATGTCTTTGGGGGAAACCAGAGCACCCGGAGGAAACCCACGCGGATAACATGCAAACTCCACACAGAAAGGCCCTCGCCGGCCACGGTGCTCGAACCCGGACCATCTTGCTGTGAGGCGACAGCGCTAACCACTACACCACCGTGCCACCCGCAAATAGCAATTATGATTATAAAATAAATTCATTGAAAGATGTGTAAAGTACTTTTATATAACAATAATTAATAATTAATTAACAATTATAATTATTATTACAACAATTGTTAAGCAATTTATTGTTATATAAAAGTACTTTACACATTTTTCAATGAATTTATATTATAATCATGATTTATTTCTTTAATATACATGTATTTATCAAAAGTGAGGTGATGTTGGGTGCGGGAGGTTTTTGCATGACCCAATAAAAATAACTTCAAAAAAGTAATATATGAGTAAAAGTTCACCAAATGCAACATCAGGAAAGTAGAAATTTTGAAAACACTTTCACAGTCATAACCCCAGTGCAGGGGCTTCAAGGTTCTGCTGTGGCCCCAAGCTTCAGCAGCTGTGAAAGAGTTAAGGCTCCATAGCTCAGTGGTGAGAGCACTGGTCTAGTAAACCAGTGGTTGTGAGTTCAAGTCTCACTGGGGCCTGGAAGGAATGCTTTGAAGGTAGAAGGATGATCTAGGTAAAAGAGAGGATATTGAGAACACTACTACCAGGAAGTGCTGCTCATGATTCCTCATCACCTGAAAACCACTTTCTGCTGGTCAGAAGGGCCTCATATAGACAGTTTGAAGATCAGTGAGATTGCTGAGGATCTGAAGTTGTCTTTGGTGTGTAATTTCTGCAAAGCACTTTGCTCTCAAGTCTCCATCAATGCCCATTGTCAGGTGGTATTTGTTTATATTTGGAGGCTACTTTGCAAAATTTACCAAGCCTTGTTTTTGGTAATAATATACAAGTTCAGATATGAATTCATAAATCTGGGCTTGTTGTAATGTTTGTAGGCTGCTGTTTCATAGTTAATTATGCAGGGGAACTTTGCACATAAAAAGAGCCCTGAAACCACATATAGGAAATTGGTATAAAAGTATTACATAATTAATATGCAATTATTATATCCATAATAGGTGTTATTTGTGGCACGCAACCTTTTTACTCAGGTCAAAAGCATGGTTCATACATTAGATACCCATTTAACCCTAAAAGGACCTAAACTACTGAGTGGGATCAGTTAAAACCTCAGAGGTGGTGTGCTGCTCAGTCTATTCAACTGACATAACTTTCTGCTTTTTGGAGTTTGTTACTCTATAGATTCTTTATCTAAAACATGGGCAATTGCTCTAAGACAACAAGGGAGGCTCAGCCTCCTCTAAAAATGACGAACATCGTGTAGGACGAATTGCGCTAGGCTTATGTTATAGCCGACCTTATAACATTGCTATTTCAGATCCAGAATCATAGAAATATATGTGCTCAACCCACTACAGTGCAAAACCATTCCCTTATAACTTTAATGTGTGCGTGAGTTTTTCCCCCTCGTGACAGTGCGATGCAGCCCAGCCTCAGTGGACTTCAATGGCATTTGGGAGCTATGCGCTTTTCAATCTCAAAATGCAAGACGATTATTGGACAAATACTGCAAAAATGCCCGCCCACGGACTCCCAGCCTCACAGTGGGAAGGACATGGCAAAGCTTTCCGCGAGGAGACTGATAATTGGTGAAAGCGGCCGGATATTTTCTTTGATTGACAGCTCGTTTCAAATATAGGCAGGCAGCGGTGAATTTCAGTTCAGTCCCATGCAGATTCACAAGTGCTGTGGTGTATTGTAAGAGATCAGCTTACATTTCGATTTCATTCATTACATACGGTTTCTACCAGCTTTTTTAGTTTGTATATATTTTCATTGTAAATAAAGTGTAAATATAGTGTTGTCAAGTTTGCTATCTTAGTTCCAGAAATTTCGTTTATTTGAGTGACTGAACTTGAACTTGAGGGGGCTAGTCAGCTAGCAAGAAAGCTGCGCACGGATGCCAAGCATTGCTGATTTAATTTTGGCGAAGCCATTTGCCAGTCTTCCTTTCGAGGAAAAAATTAAAATTTAAGAGCAGGGTAGACCAACGCCTCAAATTGACTTGGTGAAAAAGGTAGGGAATAATACTCGTTCCTTTCAGCTCTCCTGGTACGAGAAAGTGAATTGGCTAACAGCAAGTGACCCACATCAACAACAGTAAATAGGCTACTTTAGTAATATGTCATGGATGGACCAAAAATATAGAATCTATTTAAAATGTTTATGCTGAGTATATTATATTGGAATATATATTTTTCTGGATATGAATTAAACACCGCTACAATTTGGAAAACATTTTTAAACAAAAACATAGCCAAGAACATTTCACACTACAGACCTGGATTAAAAGTGAAGGGTTATCAAAATTGTCAATAAAACATTTCTCAGTCAAAATAAGTAAAATATAGGGAAAGTGTCATTGAATGAAATGTGTGGCACCCAGCTCTACTGCTGAGGTTCCTGACAAAGAGCTGCTTTCAATAATGATCAATTTTTAAACAACATGCCACAATTTTAAAATATAAAATGTTAAAATATACCCTTCCCCCCAACACCACCATCATGTATATTGGACAGTAGGCTAATGGGCCAAAAGAACCTGTTATTTCACAGTTTGTGACGCTGCCAACAATCAGCCAGATCAGAGGCAAGAGTATGGGCAAAATTGATGTTTTTTCTTTTAAAATCTGGAAATATCGTAACCAACCAGCGTCCCCTGTTTGAAAGACTACCAGCCACCACTGATCTAAAAGTACGTTTGTTTCAAGATTGATGAAAAAAGTGTTTAACAAGGTGACTGATTTTCTGTTGGGGTCCCATAACTGTGAGATTTGTTGCAAAAAATATTTCAGCAAGTTAGTCACTTCTTTGTGTGTCTATCTTTGCCTATCTGTATGTTTGCATGCTTGTCTCAGATGTCTGCCATAATTAAGAATATAACTCTTTCTTACAAATTGTAGATAACTAGTGAACCTGTTAGTTATAGAGTTACTGAAATGTCCGCTGTCTGATGCTTATCTGTCCATGCACTCTCCATACAGAACAACAGATAGTCCAGCAGATACAGAGGAAACTGACTTTGTCTAGTTGTGAAAGTGACATTGTTTACTTTTGAAAATAGTCCAGTGGCTGTTCTGGTCATAATATGTGTTACCAATAACTGCTTTTATCTTTGTGTTTTGTGTTTGAATCCTTCTTGATGTAGTTTGGACATAAAAAAAATAAAAACTGCGAGCAGCTTAGTAATAAATGTATCACAGAAATTTCTAAAATGAGAGATTGTGGGCGGCACGGTGGTGTAGTGGTTAGCGCTGTCGCCTCACAGCAAGAAGGTCCGGGTTCGAGCCCCGTGGCCGGTGAGGGCCTTTCTGTGTGGAGTTTGCATGTTCTCCCCGTGTCCGCGTGGGTTTCCTCCGGGTGCTCCGGTTTCCCCCACAGTCCAAAGACATGCAGGTTAGGTTAACTGGTGACTCTAAATTGACCGTAGGTGAGAGTGTGAATGGTTGTCTGTGTCTATGTGTCAGCCCTGTGATGACCTGGCGACTTGTCCAGGGTGTACCCTGCCTTTCGCCCGTAGTCAGCTGGGATAGGCTCCAGCTTGCCTGCGACCCTGTAGAACAGGATAAAGCGGCTAGAGATAATGAGATGAGATGAGAGATTGTGAGCTGAGTTCTGGAATGTAGATAAGCTATAAATATTCTCAAGTTCTGTAGCAATAGTGTAAAATATTTCTGGCTTTTTTATGTTCTCTATGTACTTAAATGTCTCATTTTAAACTTAACTTGATAATATCATGTACATATATGATTTCTATTCATATAAAGTTAGTAAACGGGTAAATAAAAAAATACAGATGTTATAATGGATTTAAAGTGCTGATGACACGAACATGACTCTATGCAATTTCTTAAATAAACTATACAACATGGCAAACATGTTAGATTTCTGTTATAATTACGTGAAAAGAAGCTGTTGTTACGCGAATATCCAACTTTTAATTGCACAGCGCAAGAAAACTGGGTCCGTGGCTCGCGGCCATGCTGTGACGTCAGCGGAAGAACACGCTGCGGTTCACTGGCTGTTCTACTCAATGGAAATGGTGCATGAAAACACCGGTGAACTCTCTAGTGCTAGCTCTTCAACAACCAAATACTGGTACTTTAAGCAGTGATCATGATGGCATGATTTTATCTGATTTTAAATAAATGAGATTGATAATAATGTGAATGTTCACAACTAGTACATACAAACTCTGCAGCTTCTGATTCAGCAGCTGCGTCATACTCCGCAAAAACATCAGCAAGAACCTACAATATAAATGGAAATGCAATACACTAAGCTCAAATGACTTTTGGAAAGTATAATTTCTAAATTTTTTCTACATATTCTTGAAGTCGGTCATCGGGGTACTTGCTACCGTTCCCTAACAACGCATGGCAAAGGGTAAAGTGTAGCGTTGCTACGAGTACTTGCTAAAGCCTCCGGTGGAAGATCCTCGATGTGCTGATAAGACATATAGTTCTATATAGAGGATTTCGGCCTACGTCATTGTTTCCATAGTGACAATATTTATGCCACCATTTTGACAGTCACAAATATGGCGACTACTGGTAGCGATACACTGTTGATCATGACGAAGTCTCATTGTCGAGTATTTTATCCGGCCTAGATGACGCGAGTAAGAAGCGATATCACCAGAAAATCAATGATGCTGGTGTACGTGATCCGTACACGTTACCAGGCTATCTTTTTCTGGCTTTGCAGCGCTGCAGCGCGGGTGATCTTCCTGACCTGCAGTCAGGCGTGTGGGAAATACCAGGGAAAAAACATAAAAGAAAAAGGAGCGAGATGCAGAAAACACCTTCACTATCCAGCGACGTAGGGCATTTACAGGGCGAGCAGAGGGAGAGGTATTTGCAAAAATTGAGGTTAGCAGGCTTAGAGAACGACGTTTACCTGCTTCCACCAGGATTGTTCACTGACGTACGGAAGTACACGAAGCCCTCGTCTTTACCTGACTTCGGCCCACATGATCTGTATACCTATGTCGTTAAAAACCAGGCTGGGTAACATGCCTACATCAGCGGGTCGTCCCTGGAGCCGGTGGTCGCCATCTTATTACAGCTAAGGTTTGTTCACATTTTCATTTACTTTCGGTCCTCAGGATGAACAAAATGTTATTAAATGTCATTGAAATAACTTCTTAGTCTGTTGAGACATGGCCCGTTATAAATTTGCTGTTACCAGGCAATGACCAAGAACTGTATTATTAGGGTCGGTGTAGTTGTAGCAGTGCACTAGCAGCTAGCTGTTAGCACTAGCTAATGTCAACAACAGTAGCTAGTATGTTACTGTAGCAATGTTTACATTCAGTCATTTGGATGACTGTTAAAACCTTTCAGTCTCAAGTTTTTCCTTTACTGTATTTACTAGTTTACTGAGCTAGCGCGCTCGGGCAGGCTGGGAGCTAGCGCGCTTGCTCCCAGCCTGCCCGAGCTAGCACGTTCGCTCCCAGCCTGCCCGAGCACGCTAGCTCAGTAAACTAGTAAATACAGTAAAGGAAAAACTTGAGACTGAAAGGTTTTAACAGTCATCCAAATGACTGAACGTAAACATTGCTACAGTAACATACTAGCTACTGTTGTTGACATTAGCTAGCTTGACCTTCAAAATGGCAGACACCAGGGCGTCACGTGACCTGTGACGTCACGTCGAAATCCTCTATAACACACAAGTGTCACGATAATCACAAAAGAGATGCAAATTGTTAAAATACCTAATGCAAGCATGTGTTGATCTCTTCCGAATAGAATCTATGATAGCCTACCCTCTTTACCCTTTGCCTCTCATTGCTAGGCGGCAGTTACATGAAAGCCGCAAGCTTTCACAAGCAAATACATGACTGATATTACGCTGACTTTATGATTACATTTATGATTATCATGAATGTGTACTCTATGATGTGTACTCTATGAGCGCTCTGGAGCGAGTCACTTCCAAGATGGCCACGCAGACCGCATGGTTACTATTTTTAGCATCATGTTGGAGCACTCTATAGCTCTACGTACCTTTATCTTATGTCGTTTGTCAACACATGTTCTGACAGGAGGACTGTCTTTGGAGGAGTCGGCTTGTCCCAGGTGACTGCTGGATCCGGCATAGCTACTAGTAGACCCCCTCCGGAATACTGTAGGCACTGCTGATGGTAGCAGTACACGTTTGTGCTGAACTGAACACCCAAGAGATTCTTTTAAGCTGGGAAGGGTGTCAAAACAATCCAAATCGAAGTGTTCAGAGCACAGGACGGATGTTGGTGAGGGCTTCCACTTGTCACGAGTGTGCCTGACTTGCCTCACCCACTTCGCATGCAGCTCGGGATCTCTGGGAAACTTGAATAAACTTACCCCATCCTTGTGGGTTTTGGAGCAAAAGCCGGCAACACAACACGAAGGCATAATAACTATATATATATATATATATATATATATATATATATAATAATGTATAATAATAATACTAATAATGATAAACTGAACACCTGCCGCATCAACAACAAACTGGTAAGTTAGGAGGAAGGTTCTTTCGCTGACGTCATATAGCTCCTCCTCCTCTTTCGTCTCCTGGGTGCTGCAGCCCCGTCAAATTTGCCCAAATAGCCGCGTTTTTTATCATAACTTGTAAAATAGGCGCCTTCGTGAATTAATATATGGATCATCGGGAATTACTTTTTATGTTATAAAATATCGCCAAAGATGTCAAAAACGTGTCATCAGCACTTTAAGTGATACGGATATATGGTTGTTGTTTTTTTTTTTTTTTACGTTTTTACATGCGATATTTAGCATTTCCTTTTTTTGGTGAAAATGGTGATTGCTGACATTACAACAAGTAAAAATAATTTGTTTGGGATGTAAATAAAGGGTTAATACTGAGAAACCAGACTTGGCAAATTTTGCAAAGTAGGTTACATATGCTCCCTGACTATAAAGTTTCTTCAAAACATGTTGCACTCAAGTCTCTATCAGTGAGCCTTTGACATCATAAACAAAAGACTTCAATTAAAACTCTAAAGGATTCTTATCATGCTGCAAATATTTGTATGTTCCTGGTTACACAATTCCAACTTTTAGCACTAGGAAACTCGGGACAAGAACTCCATGAGATGTACACGGAAAAAGCATGAGGTTAAGAAAATTACAAGTTAAAAATGACAAGAAGACAGAGTCATCTATATCCCTCACCCTATATACCAACTACATACCAAGTTTCAAGATATTATTTGTCACATTTTTCAAGTTCTGCTGCAGGAAACCAACCCTACCTCTTTACACTGACCTCAGCAGCCCATCGCATAAACCCACCGGACCTTTGGTCCAGGTGAGCTAAAAATTAAAATTTCTCACATTTCTTAGAATCAAAAGGCACATATACATTATCTTTTTAACATACATACCAAGTTTCAAATCTGTATCATGAATAGTTTTGGATTTATGCTCCGGAAACGAACATTGTTCTTAGGAACTGATTCAAAATCAATTTTTTATGTAAAAATTTGAAAATTAATTTTTTCCAAAAATCCAAAATAGCAAAACGCAGCAGTTCACATGTTGCTTGATACGTATGCAAAGTTTCATGAAGATATCTTCAGTAGTTTTAAAGATATGGCCTGGAAATGAAAACATGACCAGATGGAACCCGTTTCTATATCCCCCACCAAACTTCATTTGAGCGGAGGATAAAAAAAAGAACCAAAAATACTGTGGGTGGTAAAAGAGAGCAACTGGACTTGCTTGAAGATTCTTGAAGACATTTCACCTCTCATCCGAAAGGCTTCTAAGACAGAAGAAGTATTTGGATGAGAGGTGAAACGTCTTCAAGAATCTTCAAGCAAGTCCGGTTGCTCTCTTTTACCACCCACAGTTTACTATGACCTGGATGACTGAGAATCTTCACAGACATACAACCAAAAATACTATTTGGATTTATTTTTGGTTGGAGTTCTCATCACCTGAAAACCATTGGCTGCTGCTGAGGATGACCCCACATGAAGAGCCTGAAGATCAGGAGGTCACTCATGGTGCTTATGGTTTGTCTCTTGAGGGCTTGGCCTGTCCAGTGTTTTTGTTAGCTCAGATGAGAAAGTAGCCAGAATGTACAGTCCACAGCCCACTCTACAATTGACACACCACATTATTTAAAATGTGTGTCTTTTTTGTGAGGCAAATAGTAAACAGAAGCTAACTGCAGCTAGGAACTAAAGTTGTGAGTGACGTGACACCAATTTCTGTGGGCTGTTTTGAGGATCGGTGCAGGGGCTTCAAGGTTCTGCTGTGGCCCCAAGCTTCAGCAGCTATGAAAGAATTAAGGCTCCATAGCTCAGTGGTGAGAGCACTGGTCTTGTAAGCCAGGGGTTGTGAGTTCAATCCTCACTGGGGCCTGTAAGGGATACTTTTAAGGTAAAAAGATGATCCAGACAAAAGAGGGAATATTGACAACACTGACACCAGAAAGTGCTGCTCATGACTTCTCATCACCTGAAGACCACTTTCTGCTGGTGAGAATGGCCCCACATGGACAGTTAAAAGATCAGTGAGATTACTCTGAATGAGACTGAGGACCTGAAGGTGTCTTTGGTCTGCAAAATACTTTGCACTCAAGTCACCATCAATGCACAGATGATAACAACAACAAAAAAAGACTTCAAATTAAGACTAATATATAGATTGAGGCACTGCCTAAAAGTGGAGCGCCCATCTGTTTCTGGTTTGTAGAATTTTCTTAGATCATAGCCAGCCTTTCTTTTGTTTTATTTCTTTACCATTATAGTTACTATACTGTTTCCTTATGTTGCACAAAATGTCAGGCGACAACAGTGACAAGTTACTCACTACTATACTGTCCCGACTACTACTCTACTTCACTAGTTCTTGGCTTTCCTGTGGTGGCAGGCATGCACACACAGGACCGAAACCATCAGAAAACAACTCGATGGGTTTCTTTATGTCTCCACACTCTATGCCTATGGGGCTCCGCTCACATGGGCCAAAGGAGCGCCACTAATATGAAGATTTAAATTTTAATTACAGATAGGAGTGTGGTTCAGTTAAAGATTAAACTGATTTCTGTGGTGAGTAAATACCGATAGAGCTAGTGTTGGTGTGGGGATGTTCTAAAGCAGCCTGCAAAGCATGTCATTTAGAATGACGAATCCGCACGACTTGCAGTTGCTGCTCTCTAACAGTTCCAATACAGCCAGTCAGCCATCTGTCACAGAACACGACACATCTGGAGTGTGTCATTTTCATCTTTGGCACTGTGTTCATCTTAGAAACTCACTGCGCTTGCGAGATAATCTGCTCTCTGACGTCATTTCTGTGGATTGAGCGGGACAGAAACCACCCCTCCCCCACCCAGGTTTTTCTTCTGCTCTACACCAAAATCATAGGTGACATGCTTTCTTATTTTGAACACAGAATGGCAAATTTCACCGAAAAGTAAGCAAAATATATAAAGTTTTCAAGGTCTTTGGTTGAAATGTTTCCCCTCGTGGGCCAAGTTGTAACAGGAGCCAAACCGTGCAGGCGATATTAAAGCTAAGCTAACAGAGCATGCGCAGTGCGCAGGCAGCCTTTTGCCACCACTTTACCATCAGCTGACCTGTCGCTAGTGTATTGCTGTTTTCTTTCTTTGCCCATACTGTTTGAATTGATCAGTATAAATGGTTTCATAAGCCATGCTCGGCATTAAATCACTGTTTGCCATCACTTCATTCTCATGCATTTAACTGTGCTATGGGGAGAGCGGGGAAAGGCCGAGCGGCATTTTTTGGATACCAAATGTTTGTCATCAGGGTTGCCACCCGTCCCACAAAATACAGAATCGTCCTTTATTTGGCAATTAAATCTTGTGTCCCGTATTGAACCGATACGGACGCGATTTGTTCCATATTTTCATAAATGTCCAATACACATGTCTGTCTCACACATATCAACACTAAATCTAACAATAATGAACAAAATAAAACAGGAAATACTCCGTTGCGGGATCTACCCAGGACACAAACCCCTCCCCTCTGTGTCACGCTCTGTGCGTCTGTGCCTGGCTGCCTGCGTCACTGTGTGTGGCGCTGGCACGGTTGCCAAGAGACAGACAACACACACCGGCGCTGCTCAAAAAACCCGGGCCTTTTAAAAATGTCTGCTGCACCCGGGACTCCACCACGTCCTCAAAAGCATAAACGCTTACAAAAATACAGACGTGAGTGGGAAGAGGCACATCCTTGGCTGGACAGCGTGAGTGGAGACAACTACACAGCAAACTGTAAAGTCTGTCGGCGAGTGTTTTCAGTGGCAGACGGTGGGCTGTCTGACATTAGACAGCATTCGTCGGGAGAGCAACACTGCAGATATGTAAGAACACAGAAGACACAAGCGTCAGTGTCACAGTTCTTTATACCCCAATCATCTCCTGAGAGTGATACGGTATGGGACATTATGTTATGATTGTCGTTTGTTTGATTGATTGTTTGTTTGAATTAATGATCATTCATCCGTCCGACTGGACGTGTTAAAAAGGATGACAGAGTTGATCCACAAATCAAGCTCTCACTAAATCTCAGCACCTCACTCACTCACACACAGGACCCCTGTCTTCCACACTCACCCCGCCCCCTCGCTTTCTCATCCAACCACGTACTTGCCCGTACTATACACATTCACTGACAATCAGAAAACACACAACATTATTATTATTATTATTATTATTATTATTATTATTATCACACAGCATTCACAGTATAATAGTAACAAATAAATAAATAAATAAATAAATTTCCTAGATTAAAAATTGTATTTTATTAGTGTGGTTTACTTTAACTTTTTGGATGACATGACTTCATTTCAAGTCATAAGACAGACAGGAGACAAATACCGTTCAATTTAATCTGTTGACTGTTTAAATCTGGTCTACTCCACAGACAAGAGAAACACAACAGTTCCTGATGAACTCAGGACTGTTGAGGGAAGGAGTAATGTTTTGCACTTTCTTGTTTTCTGCATTCTTGAATAAGCAGACATACATGTTTGTTATGTTTTTGTTCTCTTTTTTCCTAAGTAAAAATGTCCCCAAGGTTCACAAAGAGAGTCCCTACACCAAGAACAGTTATGCACTTACATTTACAGTGATATTAAGTTCTCAATATCTCATCTCATTATCTCTAGCCGCTTTATCCTGTTCTACAGGGTCGCAGGCAAGCTGGAGCCTATCCCAGCTGACTATGGGTGAGAGGTGGGGTATCAAGTAAAAATATCCGTCCATGCAGCAAGATAATTTCATTAGCATTAAGTAATTTTCTTCTCAAATTCAGTTTTCAACTTTTTGCAGTGTGGAAGCTCTCATAGAGGGAGAGTTGTAACGAGCTCCTTGTCATAACTTTTCCCTCAGCCCAGCAGTCCAGCTTCTGACAGCTCTGCCACTGGGAGATTCCTGCAGATGATTGCGGAGGGCTATGGCCTCAGTGTGGCTGCTGTATCTAAGGCTGTGCATTCAGTCACAGCAGCACTCCTGCACCATTGCCACACTTTGATCCAGTTTCTATGGATGCGGGAGGAGATCCAGGAAACCGAACAGGCCTTCCATCAGCTTCCAGACCCAGGATTTCCTCAGGTCATAGGAACCATAGATGGCACCTTGATCCCCATCCAGCTGCCATCCTGTGATCACCCTGTCTTTTTGTGCAGGAAAGGGTATACTGCCCTGAATGTGCAGGTTGTGCATGATGCCCCTGGTGTGATCACTGATGTCGTTGCCAAATGCCCTAGCAGCACACACAATTTAATCATATGGGCAAACTCCTCTCTCTGCACCTTGGCCAACAATGGGGAATTTGGAGGTGAATGATTACTTGGTGACAGTTGTTACTCCCCTTTTGTTCCTTCCTGCTCACCCCTTTTAGCAACCCACAAAATGAACTAGAGGAGAGATACAACACCACTCATGCTGAGGCCCGGAATGTGGTGAAGCAGACCATCGAGATGTGGAAAATGCGCTTCCGCTGCATCCACACGGGCACGGATTTAAGGGGGGCGCACTAAAAAATAGTTTTAGTAATGCAGATACCAAGATATGCCTGTCATTTCTTACTATTTAATAAGGTTTTTAAAAAAATTAACAAAATCAATCGTTATGTGGGATTGAGCTGAAAAGTTAATGGTATAAATTTATCTTTAATAGTCGGTCCTAGCTTAGGTTTTTTCATGATACGAATGGAGTGAAAAATGAGCTGGGTGAGTCCTGTTGGAGTTTTACAGGGCATAGGAACTTTGTGCATTGACATAATAACTGTGTGGGAAATAAGGTTGGACCGGCGGATATTGACTAGTAATTTTTGCATTTGTCCATCTGTAATTCAAAAGCACCAAACCGGATAGCCCATGAAAAATTGTAAATACGTATATGGGTCTAATCTACTTCTAATTTTCTTCCAAATGTTACACTGGGTGAATAATTACATTGTAATATGACCTGTGATTGGCCAATCACAGAAGTTCTCGATGAATGACAAGTCGCCTCTCATCAGTGAGTAGTAGTGCATTCTGTCATGACATCATGTGATGCTGTTATCAGCTGGGTAGGTATGCCACTAACATTCAAAGAAAATAGAATACTACAGGTTTTGGACCCTGACAAAGTGTTTTTTTTCCATCGTATTTTAACCCTCTGGGGTCGAGAGCTTCTCTGGCGAAGCCCGTCAGGTTTAGAATAAGTAGGTCATGTATTTAGATAAATATATTTGCGAGTTTTTATCATGCAAGCATGATAACCATATTGACAGAAACTTTACACTTTCCTATGTGCCCATTGCCAAATAATATTATAGTTCTCATCTCATTATGTCTAGCCACTTTATCCTGTTCTACAGGGTCGCAGGAGCCTATCCCAGCTGACTACAGGCAAAAGGCAGGGTACACCCTGGACAAGTTGCCAGGTCATCACAGGGCTGACACATAGATAGCCATTCACACCTACAGTCAATTTAGAGTCACCAGTTAACCTAACCTGCATGTCTTTAGAGAAAACCCACACAGACATGGGGAGAACATGCAAACTCTACACAGAAAGGCCCTCGCCGGCCACGGGGCTTGAACCCAGACCTTCCTGCTGTGAGGCAACAGCGCTAACCACTACACCACCATGCCACTCAATCTCATCTCATTATCTCTAGCCACTTTATCCTGTTCTACAGGGTCGCAGGCAAGCTGGAGCCTATCCCAGCTGACTACAGGTGAAAGGTGGGGTACACCCTGGACAAGTCGCCAGGTCATCACAGGGCTGACACATAGACACAGACAACCATTCACACTCACATTCACACCTACGGTCAATTTAGAGTCACCAGTTAACCTAACCTGCATGTCTTTGGACTGTGGGGGAAACCGGAGCACCCAGAGGAAACACACACAGACAACATGCAAACTCCACACAGAAAGGCCCTCGTTGGCTACGGGGCTCGAACCTAACCACTACACCACCATGCCACCCCTCATCCATAATAATATTTCATTTTCCTGTCTGAACAATTCAGAATACTAACTCGACAGAATAAACCATGTTTTCTTTTTCATAGTGTAAAAGGTTACTGTTATTTTTTATTTTCACTCACTTACCCATTTTATTTGAACACAGTTTAGCATGCATAAATGAGTGAAATATTCCAGTAGTTCGTCATGTAATGCAAGTGCAGATTTTTTTTTTAAATAAGACCAGGAGTACGAGCAATAACATAAACATGAGCATACAGTGAAACAAAACACAAGACAAGATAAACACGACAGACGCTTAACAATAATACCAACAAAACCTGCAACTTTACTAACGTGACTAATGTGTGAAACAAGGGGCCCCATTTTCAGCACTGACGTGACATGGTTGGTCTAATAAATAAACACAATCTTATTCAACAACAACAAAAATAAAGTGTCCACAAACAATGGATATATTTGTTGGTCCATTTTGGGTATTGGGGATAAATTAAGAAGTATTTAAAGAAATAACAAGAAAGGTGATTTTACATTTTTATAAAGATTATTTAAGCACAATCAGCACAGAAAGTCAAATATACTCGACATCAAAGACTGGACATTGAAACAGGGAAATTTATTTGAACTAACTAGCTAAATAGCGCCCCCTCCTGACAAAAAAGAAAAACAATTCACTTTTCTCATCTGCAGGGGTTTTTGTACAGTGTAGCTGGGTTTCCTGTTACTGTGGGCTTCATGGCGCAGTAGTACAGTGAGGAGTCTGATACTGAAGCAGAGGAGAGCTCCAAAACTACTTTCCTTTCAGTTTTATAAAGTTTGATGGATAGTCCTGGATGAGGATTAGGAACAACCTCTGTAGATTCTTGAATCATCAGAAGAAACTCTGGTCCTGACTGAGGTTTTTGTCGATACCAGTGGAGGAACATAGCTGATTCATCATATGTGCAGCTCAGTGTGGTTTTGCTGCCTTCAGTTGAAGTTATGATTGTTTGGTCTGGTTTCATGCGTTCATCAACAGCTTCTGCTGAAAACACATTGTAATATACTTTAATAACCACTCAATAGTACTAATTTAAGAACAGTAAAATGGTACATATTTGTATATTGTATGCCATGTTTAATATAGACTTATTGATATTAATTACAGCTGTTGTAACAGCTGGATAAGTAACGGTTTTCCTGAGTGTCAGTTTGGATCTCTCTTGTATAAATGGCAGATTTGTCTCTGTGTCTGTATCGTTACCTCCTACATCTACATTCAACATTTCAAATAAACCTTTTGTTATGCAAATAAAATTACCTAAAATAATACTAAATGACTTACCAACATTGATAACAACCATGAAAACAGAGAGGAAGAGTAACATGGTTGTTCTGAGTGTGTCTCTTGCAGTCGATATGAATGGGAGTGTTGTCTCTGTGAAACTGTGTAAACTGTATCTTACACATCTCGCTCCACCCACTGAGGATTAGATGGAGTCTTACAGATTGTGTTATCAGTCCCTTAACTAACAATATTGTAAACTCAAACCTCATTTTATCTGATATTGCTTATGTGGTGCAACAAATCCATTAAAGAAAGTAATTAATTAAAATCCTGATAATGTAGTTAATGATGCTTTGTGTTGTTAATTGTGTTTATGTTGACTTTGCTGAATTTGATAATATTACAATGTTCGTTAATATAAGGTTTTCTGAGCACATCCGTTAATTTATTCATTTGTCTTCAGTAAGTGCTTTATCCTGGTCTGACTGCTGTGGATCTGGAGCCTAACACTACGTGTGAGGAATTCACCCAGGAAAGGACACCACTCTGGTGTGTGTGACACCACTTTGTATGTGACACCACTTTGGCCTCTGATCAGGGCTGTGTCTCCCTGCTTGTATTGCTTGACCTTAGTGCAGCCTTTGGCACCACTGATCATACCATTCTCCTTGATAGACGAGAACATGTTATTTCAAGGGAACAGCCCTCTCCTGGCTCAGGTCTTATTAAACTGATCGTTATTAGTTTGTTGATGTAAATGGTGATTTTTCTATGCACACTAAGATAAATTTTGGTGTTCCACAAGGTTCTGTCTGAGGCCCACTGCTTTTTTCTTTGTTATGCTGATGACACAAAGTTGTATGTTTCTGCAAATCCAGATGAGAGACACCAGTTTAATAAAATTGAGGAATGTGTGAAGGAAATTAGATACTGGATGCTTATTACCTTCCTTCTCCTTAAGAAACCAAGCCTTTATTTGTCACACATACACTCAAGGACAGACTTAAGCACACAGTGAAATTTAACCCATCTGATGCAGTTAACACACACAAGTGAGCACACACACAGAGCAGTGGGCAGCCATGCTACAGCACCCAAGGAGCAGTTGGGCATTAGGTGTTTTGCTTAACTGCACTTCAGCCAAACCTCATGGCCACCCCATGTTAACCAAAAGACTGCATGCCTTTGAACTGTGGGGGACACTGGAGCACCTGGAGGAAAACCATGCAAACACAGGGAGAATATGCAGACTCCACATAGAAAGGCCCTTGTCAGCTGCTGGGCTCAAACCCAGAACCTTCTTACTATGAGGGGACAGTGCTAACCACTACATCACCCTGAACTCTGACAAGACAGATGTACTTGTACTAGGACCACATGCAGCTAGAGGTTATTTTGCCTGCCCTAACTTTTTCCCTATTTTCTGGTTTTCTCCAGAAACAACAACATAGGTGTAGAACTGGGTATGGACGGCATGGGCGTGTCCCTACCAATATTTCTGACTGAAGATAAAGTGAGGCCATGGTTCTGGAATCTCGCTCAAGGGCATTTCAGCCCAACACCACCCCATGTTAACCTATAAGTACTTTGAACTGTGGGGTTAACCAGAGCTGACACAGGGAGAACATGCAAACTCCACACAGAAAGGCCCTCACCAGCCGATGGGCTCAAACCCGGAACCTTTTTGCAGTGCGAACCACTACATCCCCCTGCTGCAAAAGTTAATAAGTTTTTAAAGCTTCCCCGTCAGGGAATCAAAACCCGGTCTTCCACATGACAGGCGGAGATACTGTCCACTATACTAACGAGGATGACATCATGAGTTTTGTTAGGTTTTATTATTATGTAGGTTTATATAAGTATTATTCTTGACCAAGAAGGCAGCAATTTATATTTGTGACAAAATTAAGGATTAATTTCTGTTCAGTTAAAATGACCTTATGTCTCGGCTGGACATTGTTTGGGAACATTTTGTTTATTTTGATATGAAATGTGTATCTTTGATCAGAGATGTGTCTGAACGGCGCCAAGGTCTGCAATGATGCCACACACACCCACAGCTGCATATCCAACGTGTATTTGGGATTAAAGTTAAATTTAAAGCCATGATTCATGTTAGTTTTATAGTTTATAGTTTTGTATTAGCCTTATTGCTGCACAAAGTGTTAAGACTGTATATGGGAGAGCTTTTTAAGATCCTTTATTATTTTGGACTATTGCATATACTATGGCAGTGATTTAGATTTAATTGTTAGATCTAAGATGCATTCAATGATTTAAGTTAGTTTTATAGTTTTAAGTTAGTTTTATAATTACAGAATATAATTTAGGATTGTTAAGACTTTATGATTCTAATGTTAAGACTTTATGAGTTTAATCCTGAATCCTGTTTGACCTTCCTGATGTAGCACTTCTTTGTTTATGTTTCGTATGACTGTCTTTGTTTAGGTTTGTTCTTATTTTTTGTTTACTTTCTTATAACATATCTTTGTTGAAAAATTCCATCACCATCTTAAGTACATATTGCCCTATGTTATATCTGACCTGAAGGGGTGTACGAAGGCAATGACCTTTAAAATCTGTTGGTACCTTGCTATTATGTCATATCATCAGAAATATGTCATTATGTTATGATTTACACACACACACACACACACACACACACACACACACACCTGAACATTCCATCAGAATGATGTAATTAAGATGTGACACACACACATACACACACACACACATAGACACAGATATCACAATGATGTCACTCACTCACACACCCCCATAGACACACACATACACACATTCATGCACACATACACATAGATATCAAACAGTGATGTCATTTACACACAGATAACACTCGTATATAATAACCCTCTGTATTCTTGTCCAATTGGGGGGAACTTGCGAATAAAGATGTGAACTACATGGGGTTCCTGTCTTTCTTTGCGACTAACCCCCCCAGAGCTCTGGGTGGCACGAGGGCGGGGGTCCCGAGAAGTAAGTTGACTATTTCCGACTGGGTGAACCCTAAGAATTTGGTGTCAGAAGTGGGATACTTCCAATCAGGTAAGGGGTCTCTTTTAATTGATTAGTTGGGGGGGACTTCTGCCTGGTTGGTAGTATCAGAAAAAAACCCAGTTGTTTATTATTTTGGTTATGTTATTGGTAATCCTCGTGTATAGGCACGGGATGTTTTTATTTTGTTGAACCTCGTAGACTTTTGTTTACAGGATGTTTTTTGGTGAACCTCGTGGAAGAGCCATGGGAAGATTGGTTAAACCTCGTGGAAAAGCACGGGAAGGCTATCCTCGTAATTTGTTTACGGGAAGGTGATCCTCGTGAAGTGAAGGAGCTGTCATGGGAAGAACGCACTTTTTATGTTAAACCCATAATAATTACCCTAATTAATCTCGGGACTGATTCCTTCGTGCCACAATGGGGGGAAAATTGTATTGTATTAAGGTCCCCGGACCCCGAGAAAAAACCCACGGGATTGGATGAATTGCTGTGGTTTAGCATTCTACACAAATTCTAGACAATTTGGCCGGCTCAGTTTTGATTTATCCTCATTCAGGTATTTGCAATCTCTAGTAGCTGTATAATGTATCTTTTATTGTTTCAGCATTTACAGTGGTGCTTGAAAGTTTGTGAACCCTTTAGAATTTTCTGAATTTCTGCATAAATATGACCTAAAACATCATCAGATTTTCACACAACTTCTAAAAGTAGATAAAGAGAACCCAGTTAAACAAATGAGACAAAAATATTATACTTGGTCATTTATTTATTGAGGAAAATGATCCAGTATTACATATCTGTGAGTGGCAAAAGTATGTGAACCTCTAGAATTAGCAGTTAATTTGAAGGTGAAATTAGAGTCAGGTGTTTTCAATCAATGGGATGACAATCAGGTGTGAGTGGGCCCCCTGTTTTATTTAAAGAACAGGGATCTATCAAAGTCTGATCTTCACAACACATGTTTGTGGAAGTGTATCATGGCAAGAACAAAGGAGATTTCTGAGGACCTCAGAAAAAGCATTGTTGATGCTCATCAGGCTGGAAAAGGTTACAAAACCATCTCTAAAGAGTTTGGACTCCACCAATCCACAGTCAGACAGATTGTGTACAAATGGAGGAAATTCAAGACTATTGTTACCCTCCCCAGGAGTGGTCGACCAACAAAGATCACTCCAAGAGCAAGGCGTGTAATAGTCGGCGTGGTCACAAAGGATCCCAGGGTAACTTCTAAGCAACTAAAGGCCTCTCTCACATTGGCTAATGTTAATGTTCATGAGTCCACTATCAGGAGAACACTGAACAACAATGGTGTGCATGGCAGGGTTGCAAGGAGAAAGCTACTGCTCTCCAAAAAGAACATTGCTGCTTGTCTGCAGTTTGCTAAAGATCACGTGGACAAGCCAGAAGGCTATTGGAAAAATGTTTTGTGGATGGATGAGACCAAAATAGAACTTTTTGGTTTAAATGAGAAGCGTTATGTTTGGAGAAAGGAAAACACTGCATTCCAGCATAAGAACCTTATCCCATCTGTGAAACATGGTGGTGGTAGTGTCATGGTTTGGGCCTGTTTTGCTGCATCTGGGCCAGGACGGCTTGCCATTATTGATGGAACAATGATTTCTGAATTATACCAGCGAGTTCTAAAGGAAAATGTCAGGACATCTGTCCATGAACTGAATATCAAGAGAAGGTGGGTCATGCAGCAAGACAACGACCCTAAGCACACAATATGTAGTGAAAATTCATTATGTCTGATAATTATAACTATTCTTTTAAGTTCGTTTCTTAAGACACGTATTTTTAAGTATGTTACCTCGCTTGTTGACAGTTTCGGCGAACACTTCCGCCTTCTTCAAAACAGTCACCAGATGTCGAGTGGTGACGTGCCTTATCAGCTGATGTTACTCTATGGAGGCGTGAACGTCCCGCCCAATTTGACAGGTAGTCCACGCCTCCTGCTGTCAGGTCGCTGCCCCAGGACTGCGCTCCAGGTATGTGACAGCGCGTACACTCCCTCATCCCGGTTCATGGTCCTCTGCGCCCGCTTGCGTATCTCCACTGCCTCCAAAATCCAACGCAATCTAAACTCTATAGACAAGACAGGCAACATCAGATTCACACACGAAGAGGAAACGGACAAGACAATAGCATTTCTGGACCTAAAAATACACCACACAGAAGAAGGGAACATCAGAATTACAACATACAGAAAACCTACACATACCGACCAATATCTTCTCTGGACATCTGAACATCCCATCGCACACAAAATGTCAGTAATCAGAACACTATACGACCGAACACAGAACATCACGGAGGAGAAAGACAGACAGGAGGAGGAACAACACATCCAACAGGCATTAAAAAAACTGCCAATATCCACCGTGGGCAATTCGAAAAGGAAAATCACAGACACAAAAAAAGGAAAGAAACAAACAGACAAGAAAAAACACAGAAAAAACAAACCGGGGCTTTGTCACATTACCATACATAAAAGGAGTTACAGAACGCATCCAACGATCCATGAGGAAATACCACATCAACACCCCGGTCAAACCATACAAGAACCTCCGACAGCTGCTAGTTCACCCCAAAGATAAAATACAACTGGACAATAAATGCAATATCATATATGAAATTCCTTGCCGGTCATGCAATAAAGTCTATATTGGTGAAACGGGCAGATGCTTCCACACTCGCAGGAAAGAACACCAATTAGAATGTGAAAAAGAAACAACAAAAAGACTCACAAGATCCGAAAAAGAAAAAGCAAGCCAAGAAAACTTAAAATCAGCCATTTCAGACCACTGCAAACGACAAAATCATATTATGAATTGGGAAGAGGCCAGAGTCATTCGCGCTGAAGAGAATAGATATCAGCGTTGGATTTTGGAGGCAGTGGAGATACGTAAGCGGGCGCAGAGGACGATGAACCGGGATGAGGGAGCGTACGCGCTGTCACACACCTGGAGCGCAGTCCTGGGGCAGTGACCTGACAGCAGGAGGCGTGGACTACCTGTCAAATTGGGCGGGACGTTCACGCCTCCATAGAGTAACATCAGCTGATAAGGCACGTCACCACTCGACATCTGGTGACTGTTTTGAAGAAGGCGGAAGTGTTCGCCGAAACTGTCAACAAGCGAGGTAACATACTTAAAAATACGTGTCTTAAGAAACGAACTTAAAAGAATACCTAAGCACACAAGTCGTTCTACCAAAGAATGGTTAAAGAAGAATAAAGTTAATGTTTTGGAATGGCCAAGTCAAAGTCCTGACCTTAATCCAATCGAAATGTTATGGAAGGACCTGAAGTGAGCAGTTCATGTGAGGAAACCCACCAGCATCCCAGAGTTGAAGCTGTTCTGTACGGACGAATGGACTCAAATTCCTCCAAGCCGGTGTGCAGGACTGATCAACAGTTACCGGAAACGTTTAGTTGCAGTTATTGCTGCACATGGGGGTCACACCAGATATTGAAAGCAAAGGTTCACATACTTTTGCCACTCACAGATATGTAATGTTGGATCATTTTCCTCAATAAATAAATGACCAAGTATAATATTTTTGTCTCATTTGTTTAACTGGGTTCTCTTTATCTACTTTTAGGACTTGTGTGGAAATCTGATGACGTTTTAGGTCATATTTATGCAGAAATATAGAAAATTCTAAAGGGTTCACAAACTTTCAAGCACCACTGTAGATAAGGCATTACTGGATATGCACAAAATAATGAAACAACAAATCAGTACTCTGGACATGAACAGTCAGAACTGTGTTCCTGGTGTGCATAAATGTCAAACCTTTGGTCAATCAAACCTGTATAACCAACTTCCAAAATCCTTATTTCCCTTATAAAATCCTTATAAGATGCAAATTAAAATAATTTACCTAAAATTTGAATGATAATTAACAATGATATATCCCGGTTACTTTTTATTCAATATTAATAACAATAAACTTTAAGAATGAATACAAGGCTTCAATGTTTGACAAAAAAAAAAAAAGTGTAAATGTGCTCTTTTATCATCGTGGGAATTTATTATAGCTCTAAATAAATAGTGAAGGTTTTTTTTGTTAAAAAGAATCCGTATAACTTTATTTGTACGCCCGTATACTATGTTTATTGAATCAAATCCGTATAAAATCCGGACATTCTGTATATTCATTATGATCTCAACGAAAGCCTCACTGAATCGATTCTTTAGAACAAACTCGCATGCGTGTGAATCAATTTACTTGATTCTTGACTCAGAAACTACGGAAACCTTATTTGTATTCCTGCTTTTAAATTGTAAACAATAATCACACTTTCATGCTGCATGAAATTAAAGTATGAACTTTCCTCAAACCATTACGTGTGCATGAACTCAAACAAATGCAGTCCATGCGTCTGTATCGATTCGCTCGATCGAGTCATTTTTATGTTTCGTCCCGAAAAAGATCCGAATCGTTTGTGAATCTCATCACTGTTACGGGAGGAGAGAAGAGATCCTCTTCCCTCAACAGAGAAAATCTGCTTCTTAATCAATTAGTTTCAGCGTTTGGTGAGTAGATCATCTGTATTTTATATTTATTGTGTGTCGATAGTCCGAAACTTGTAACTGGAAATTCACGAGTGGTCCGCGAACAGTCTACAAGACTATTAATGTGTTTTAATAATTAATAGTGCATCGATTAATGCAGTTTCATGTCTAGATCTTATAAATGCTGAATACGAAGTAGTTAAAACTAAGACAGAAGTATGTGACGGCAAAATTGTGATGATTATGTGTTAATAACATTAGAACTCCAGTTCCCATAATGCTTGTGAGCTAGGCATGCGCACTAGATGGGAGAGAACAGATATGGAAAAGGTGTAATAAAAGGCATCAAATATATTTACCCTACTTGTGAATGGAAATGCCGAAAAGTTTAATGTTTAACCTAATGTTTAATGTTGATCTAAAACATTTTAAAACTGATCGTGTAGTGGTATTTTTATTAATCATATGTAATTCTAACCTTTAAATATCCTATATACTCCTGTTTCTAACGCGTTTTAGCGAAATGTGGACTTGTCTTGTCTGGGAAACATGCAGTTCGATCAACAGCGAGCTAACCTGCTCTTTACTTCATTTTTGACATTTTTTGAATAATTGTCGTCGTATTATAAATATAATATTTTGAATAATTGTTCTGTAGCAATATGCTCTGTCTCTTTTCTCAGTCAGCATTGAGATGAGACTCCCAGACTGTTACAGAGCTATAATATAAACAACCAACCCATGCAAGAACAGCAGACAAGGACACACAGAAATCTGCAATGGGCAGAGAAAATCATTATTTTTGGCACTTTCTCACACCCGCGTGGGTTTCCTCCGGGTGCTCCGGTTTCCCCCACAGTCCAAAGACATGCAGGTTAGGTTAACTGGTGACTCTAAATTGACCGTAGGTGTGAATGGTTGTCTGTGTCTATGTGTCAGCCCTGTGATGACCTGGCGACTTGTCCAGGGTGTACCCCGCCTTTCGCCCGTAGTCAGCTGGGATAGGCTCCAGCTTGCCTGCGACCCTGTAGAAGGATAAAGCGGCTAGAGATGATGAGATGAGACTTTCTCACACAATAAGAAATTTAATAAGTAATCTCTTTATATTACTAGGTAAATTCCATATACATAAAGTCAAAATGTCCAAGATAACCGATTCTCATTCCCATTATTTTTAATTGAATTAAAAATGTATTTTGAGTCTCTGTCACATATTGAATCCAACAAAGAGTGCTTATCAGCTATTCAATTTTATTCAAATTACATTCAGTGAAATTGTTTGTCATTTCAATTTGCTCTGTTTTATATTTCTTTCTTTAAACTTATTGCTCCTTATGAGGCTAAGCTTAAACATGTTCCTTCTAATTTCGAACTATTGATATGAAATGTTTTGATTAACTGTTTGCTGAGTTTTAAACCTACATACTTTTGCCTTTAAAAACCACAGATGATATGGAATGGATAGGCCTTTAATGTATTTAGTTAACCATAATTTTTTTCAGCAAGAAACAGAGTTAACAAACGTTTACTTGAAGAATGTTGAGAAAAAAAAAGGAGAAAAATTTTTTCCTTCCAGTGGTGTTTATAAATCGGAGACTTGGGTTTATCTTTATTTAACCATTAAGAAAAAAAACATCATAAATTATCATGATTATGATACATTGGCTTGTATAAGTATTCATTGTCCTTGAACCTTTCCGCATTTTGTTGCACTGCAACCTGGAACTTAAATTGACATGAAACTAAACAAAATATGATTCAATATTCATGTGCATCCTGTTTATGTTAAGCAGTACCTCTCTCTCTGGATCGATGTCATCCTACAGTCTCTTCTCGAGCAAGGCGTGGTGAGATCGTGCACCAGCTCGCACAATACACCTGTCAATCCAGTACCTAAACCCGATGGTACCTGGCGTTTTACACAAGATTTACGTAAGATTAATGAATTGATTGTTTCTTCTGTAATGTCACAGGTTCCTGCTCATCATTGCTGTTTTTCCATTAATGATCTCTGTTCTGCCTTTTTTCACGCACATGAGGAGATAGTGTTTGGACTCAAGGTTTCATTGACTCTCCTGCTGTTTTTTTCAGCTGTAATTCAAATTCATAACGCACTCTGTGACCTCTCCCTCCCTCAGGACTCTGTGGTCTGTGTGTTCTGGTATCTGCTGAGTCACCAGAATTCTGCCAAGACACTGACACTTGCGCCTGCTCCAACATCTGGCGCACAAGGGCTTTAAGGTTTCCAGGACCAATGGACACTTAAGTATTTGAACTTTTGAAGTTTGAACTTTCTCAAGGCTGTCATTCTAGACACAAAACGCCCTGCAACTAAACATGCACTGATGTCTTTTCTGGGTCAGAAAATGGATCCCTGACTGCTCTTTATATGACAAGCTTCTCCGTTCTGCAATCTCTCATCACGATCCACTGCAACATCCTTTGACCTGGACTGACACTATGGTGGTTGCTTATCACTCCCTCAAAAGCACCCTTTGTTCCGCCCCTGGATTTATCTGATCACTTCAAGCCCTTCCACCTCTATGCCTGTGAACACCAAGGCACAGCTGTTGGCCGGGAGCATGAAGGGGGAAGATGCATCATTGTGCGTTTTTATCCAAAACATTAGACATTGTTGCTCAAGGCTTACCTGCGTGTCTGGGAGCTGTCTCCGCATGTGCTTTGATGGTTTTAGATGCAGAAAAATTGGTCTTGTCTCACCCACTGATCTTGCACTCGTCACATCAAGTTAAACAGGTGTTGCAAAATTTACAGACCCATTAAATTAATTTATCAGTAATTTAATTGATAATTAAATTAACATATGACTGTTTATTCTCTGTTCTACTAACAATCTCGAAATTCGTGTCACATCTCCTTTTGATAATGTAGGTCACGCTCTTGCACGCTTCCTTAATTCTCAGGATGATACTTGGGATGACATTGATATTGTCTGTCTAAAAATCGTACATACTACTAGTATCAGGTCTGATCTCTCCTCCAGCCCTCTAGGGATGGGGGAAGTAGTCTTTGTTGATGGTTCTTGTTCTAAACCCTCAAACGGTGTATAATATTTATAATTTATAATATTTATCATACCTCTGTGGTTACTCTGTGTGTTCACTGCCTGATATTCTGCATGAGGCATACGCTCTTCCTTTCTCATTTGATTTTTGTCATCTTGATTGTGGACAAATTCTCTAAATGGGTAGAAGTTTTTTCCTGTTCTCGAGAGAACACGAAGTTAGTTACTCGTACTCTGGCAAAAGAAATAGTACCTAGTTATAATAATAATACTAATACATTTTATTTATAAGTGCCTTTCAAGGTACCTAAGGACACTGGACGGTAAAAAAGAAAAACAAACAATAAAAGCAGAACAATAAAATAACAACAGTAAAATAATAAGAAATCAATAATAATAATTATTGTTATAGTTATGGGGTTCCAGACGCCATAGACTCAGACAAAGGTACCCCTTTCACCTCAAAAGTCACACAAAACCTTTGTAAGTATCTCTAAACTAAACTGGTGTTTTCACATTCCTCAATCCTCTGGTATCGTAGAACGTACTAATCGAACATTGAAAGACAAATTAATTAAGGCCATGCAGGACACAGGTTTGGCTCTGTAATCCATAATTCATTCTGGCTGAAATTTGTGTGACACCAAGAAATTATTTTTGGAAGACCTTTCCCTCTCCCCTGGAAGAAGGGAACTCCGGCTCCGGGTACCTCTGATGTGAAAATGCATATGGATGAGTATTCTGCAGCCCTTATAGATAAGTTGTATAAAATTTGTACCAAGGTCAATAGTACAATATTATCTCCACCACACACCCCTTTCACGTGGGAGACAAGTGCTGGTGTGACTTTTTAAAGTAACGATTTGGATAATTGGGAAAACCTAGATATGGTGGGCCTGCAGACATAGTCGCCATTACTTTTCTGTTTTAACTGATCTTTTTCCATAGTGGATCCATGCCACGCGATTGAAGAAGGCTCCATAACAAAGTTGTGTTACAATGACAAGTTTGCTACTAACGTTTTCTCTGTGTCCCTTTCCAGTCTCTGTTCTCTCTCTCTGTCTCTCTATTTCTGAGCTCTACACAGATTTGACATGATCTGTGTGCAGCCCTGGCCGACTGAGAATCCTCGGGTTGCTGCCTGCGGGACATTGTGAACAAAGAGGGGAAGAGATCTTGCGCTCCGTTTGGAACCAGTCATCCTCACTACAACCATGACAGTCCTCATCACGGGTTTCGTGACTGCTTCATTGTTGCTCGGGGCAGGGCTACCCGCCCGAGCCTTTGTGACTGCTTCATCTTTGCTCGGGGCAGTGTTACCCGCCCGAGCCTTCTGGACCACTTCATTGCTTGGAGCAGGGTTACCCGCTCGAGCTGGACAACATCTTCTGGCAATTCGCTAACTGGACTGCACAAGCGCACACCACACGAATGTGTTATGTCTTTCATCTGATGCCGTTTTCTACTATTATTACACATCTCTATGCTCTGAAACTCTGTATTCGTACAGGACTCTGTTCTCACTATAGGTCAATATGCCTTCTAATTTCACTTTCCCTCACTGTTTTAGAACAAATTACTCTGAAGGAAGTAGCGTGTATTTGGGACGAATTAAGAGGTTTTGAGTTTCTCTAAGCTCCGGTGAGGTGGGACGAGGGCTGATCGGGCATGCCCGCCCTCTGAGCACCAATATACGTCAAGAAGGGCAAAGATTAACTCAAGATTAATTCTCGATGTAATCACATATATGATCGTGAGGTGATAATGATCATATATGATCCTAGGATTTGATAATAGTGATACTATTATCAAAGGGGGGGATTGTTAGGTTTTATTATTATGTAGGTTTATATGTAGGTTTATATAAGTATTATTCTTGACCAAGAAGGCAGCAATTTATATTTGTGACAAAATTAAGGATGAATTTCTGTTCAGTTAAAATGACCTTATGTCTCGGCTGGACATTGTTTGGGAACATTTTGTTTATTTTGATATGAAATGTGTATTATTGATCAGAGAACGGCGCCAAGGTCTGCAGTGATGTCAGACACACCCGCAGCTGCATAGCGCAACGTGTATTTGGGATTAAAGTTAAATTTAAAGCCATGATTCATGTTAGTTTTATAGTTTTGTATTAGCCTTATTGCTGCACAAAGTGTTAAGACTTTATATGGGAGAGCTTTTTAAGATCCTTTATTATTTTGGACTTTTGCATATACTATGGCAGTGATTTAGACTTAATTGTTAGATCTAAGATGCATTCAATGATTTAAGTTAGTTTTATAGTTTTAAGTTAGTTTTATAATTACAGAATATAATTTAGGATTGTTAAAGACATATTCTTATTTGTTATTTTGCTTATGATTGTCTTACTACATACTGATGAAATCAAGATGTAATTTGCTGACTTAGCACACGTTCATGTGTTAAGAAATTATAATTTTAATATTTTAGCTTTTCATCCTTTAGCTTTTAGATCCTTTAAACTATTTAACTTGGCATTAATTTCTGATGCATTTGACCTTCGTAGACTAGACATATTCTTATTTTTTGTTTACTTTCTTATAACATATGTGTTTAAAAATTCCATCACCATCTTAAGTACATATTGTCCTATGTTATATCTGACCTAAAGGGGTGTACGTAGGCAATGACCTTTAAAATCTGTCTGTATCTTGCTATCATGTCATATTATCAGAAATATGTCATTGTGTTATGATTTACACACACACTGATGGAGATTATTTGACCTGCCCCAAGATCAAGCTGCTCACTTGCACGCAAGTCAAACACACACACATACATCTGAACATTCCATCAGAACAGTGATGTAATTAAAATGTGACCTGCTCACACACACATAAACACAGATATCAAAATGATGTCACTCACTCACACCCCCCCATAGACACACACATACACACATTCATGCACACACGCACATAGATATCATTGATGTCATTTACACACAGATAACACTCACATATAATAACCCTCTGTATTCTTGTCCAATGGGGGGAACTTGCGAATAAACTACATTGGGGTTCCTGTCTTTCTTGGCGACTAACCCCCCCAGAGCTCTGGGTGACATGAGGGCGGGGGTCCCGAGAAGTAAGTTGACCGTTTCCGACTGGGTGAAGTCCAACAGATACTGAGGTCAGTGGGCAATTCAAGAAATAAAGCCAAGCAAACTGAAAGGAATCTGTGATAGCTCACCTTCGGAGCTCATCAGAGGAGCATATCAGCAGAAAAGCAGTGTGCAGTTAGTTGATTTGGTCATTGTTGCAAACAGTGCCAAGGTTGTGGGTTTAATCCAAGTAGTGGCTGTTTTCACAGATGTGCTGCTTTGAATGTGGCGACAGAAATTTGATCTTGACTTGGCTGAAAGTGCAGATGATTTGGCTGGTTTGCAAGATGACAAGAATGTTTTTCTCTGTAAAATGCAAGTAAGTTGGTGGCTTTGGAGAATGTGGGCATCGATCCCACTACCTCTTACATGCAAAGCAAGCGCTCTACCACTTGAGCTAATTCCCCTGCTGTGTTTGAGCGTTTGACCAACTAACTACCGCAAGCTCCCCAAACTGCCCTTCCTGGCCTGCTCGTTGCTCTCTGGAACCATGCCTGAGTTTCCATTGGTTGGTTGGTTGTTTATTTTCAAGTGAGCGACTGCCCAGAAGCAGACTTTTGTTCTGGGGGAGTGTATTCTGACTCCCATTTGCATGAATACCAGGTGGTAAGCTTCACGGGTTTTGCCCCTAAAACAACCCAATCTCCTCACATGGAGTCCCTGGCATGCTTCTCACACTTTTGGGGCATGCCTCAGGAAGCATTTGTTGCTTCATTGTTCAATGAGAGCAGTTGGCTGGAAGGTGGTGAAAAGTGCCTTTTCACGACAGCAGCTTGCTTTTCACCAGCAGCTTTAAGAATACAAGCAGGTAAGCATCATATTTTCAGTTTGTAAAAGCTGTCTCAGCTGACTTTGCACTCGAGCGAGAGTTAGAATTTCATAGTGGATGGTGGGACTATGACAAGCCTGTTGAAAAATGTGAGTTGGGGATTCTGAGGTCAGTGGGCAATTCAAGAAATAAAGCCAAGCAAACTGAAAGGAATCTGTGATAGCTCACCTTCGGAGCTCATCAGAGGAGCATATCAGCAGAAAAGCAGTGTGCAGTTAGTTGATTTGGTCATTGTTGCAAACAGTGCCAAGGTTGTGGGTTTAATCCAAATAGTGGCTGTTTTCACAGATGTGCTGCTTTGAATGTGGCGAAAGAAATTTGATCTTGACTTGGCTGAAAGTGCAGATGATTCGGCTGGTTTGCAAGATGACAAGAATGTTTTTCTCTGTAAAATGCAAGTAAGATGGAGGCTTTGGAGAATGTGGGCATCGATCCCACTACCTCTTACATGCTAAGCAAGCTCTCTACCACTTGAGCTAATTCCCCTGCTATGTTTGAGCGTTTGTCCAACTACTAACCAGAAGCTCCCCAACCTGCCCTTCCTGGCCTGCTCGTTGCTCTCTGGAACCATGCCTGAGTTTCCATTGGCTGGTTGGTTGTTTATTTTCAAGTGAGCGACTGCCCAGAAGCAGACTTTTGTTCTGGGGGAGTGTTTTCTGACTCCCATTTGCATGAATACCAGGTGGTAAGCTTCACGGGTTTTGCCCCTAAAACAACCCAATCTCCTCACATGGAGTCCCTGGCATGCTTCTCACACTTTTGGGGCATGCCTCAGGAAGCATTTGTTGCTTCATTGTTCAATGAGAGCAGTTGGCTGGAAGGTGGTGAAAAGTGCCTTTTCACGACAGCAGCTTGCTTTTCACCAGCAGCTTTAAGAATACAAGCAGGTAAGCATCATATTTTCAGTTTGTAAAAGCTGTCTCAGCTGACTTTGCACTCGAGCGAGAGTTAGAATTTCATAGTGGATGGTGGGACTATGACAAGCCTGTTGAAAAATGTGAGTTGGAGATTCTGAGGTCAGTGGGCAATTCAAGAAATAAAGCCAAGCAAACTGAAAGGAATCTGTGATAGCTCACCTTCGGAGCTCATCAGAGGAGCATATCAGCAGAAAAGCAGTGTGCAGTTAGTTGATTTGGTCATTGTTGCAAACAGTGCCAAGGTTGTGGGTTTAATCCAAACAGTGGCTGTTTTCACAGATGTGCTGCTTTGAATGTGGCAAAAGAAATTTGATCTTGACTTGGCTGAAAGTGCAGATGATTCGGCTGGTTTGCAAGATGACAAGAATGTTTTTCTCTGTAAAATGCAAGTAAGATGGAGGCTTTGGAGAATGTGGGCATCGATCCCACTACCTCTTACATGCAAAGCAAGCGCTCTACCACTTGAGCTAATTCCCCTGCTGTGTTTGAGTGTTTGACCAACTAACTACCGCAAGCTCCCCAAACTGCCCTTCCTGGCCTGCTCGTTGCTCTCTGGAACCATGCCTGAGTTTCCATTGGCTGGTTGGTTGTTTATTTTCAAGTGAGCGACTGCCCAGAAGCAGACTTTTGTTCTGGGGGAGTGTATTCTGACTCCCATTTGCATGAATACCAGGTGGTAAGCTTCAAGGGTTTTGCCCCTAAAACAACCCAATCTCCTCACATGGAGTCCCTGGCATGCTTCTCACACTTTTGGGGCATGCCTCAGGAAGCATTTGTTGCTTCCTTGTTCAATGAGAGCAGTTGGCTGGAAGGTGGTGAAAAGTGCCTTTTCACGACAGCAGCTTGCTTTTCACCAGCAGCTTTAAGAATACAAGCAGGTAAGCATCATATTTTCAGTTTGTAAAAGCTGTCTCAGCTGACTTTGCACTCGAGCGAGAGTTAGAATTTCATAGTGGATGGTGGGACTATGACAAGCCTGTTGAAAAATGTGAGTTGGAGATTCTGAGGTCAGTGGGCAATTCAAGAAATAAAGCCAAGCAAACTGAAAGGAATCTGTGATAGCTCACCTTCGGAGCTCATCAGAGGAGCATATCAGCAGAAAAGCAGTGTGCAGTTAGTTGATTTGGTCATTGTTGCAAACAGTGCCAAGGTTGTGGGTTTAATCCAAATAGTGGCTGTTCTCACAGATGTGCTGCTTTGAATGTGGCGACAGAAATTTGATCTTGACTTGGCTGAAAGTGCAGATGTTTTGGCTGGTTTGCAAGATGACAAGAATGTTTTTCTCTGTAAAATGCAAGTAAGCTGGTGGCATTGGAGAATGTGGGCATCGATCCCACTACCTCTTACATGCAAAGCAAGCGCTCTACCACTTGAGCTAATTCCCCTGCTGTGTTTGAACGTTTGACCAACTAACTACCGCAAGCTCCCCAAACTGCCCTTCCTGGCCTGCTCGTTGCTCTCTGGAACCATGCCTGAGTTTCCATTGGCTGGTTGGTTGTTTATTTTCAAGTGAGCGACTGCCCAGAAGCAGACTTTTGTTCTGGGGGAGTGTATTCTGACTCCCATTTGCATGAATACCAGGTGGTAAGCTTCACGGGTTTTGCCCCTAAAACAACCCAATCTCCTCACATGGAGTCCCTGGCATGCTTCTCACACTTTTGGGGCATGCCTCAGGAAGCATTTGTTGCTTCATTGTTCAATGAGAGCAGTTGGCTGGAAGGTGGTGAAAAGTGCCTTTTCACGACAGCAGCTTGCTTTTCACCAGCAGCTTTAAGAATACAAGCAGGTAAGCATCATATTTTCAGTTTGTAAAAGCTGTCTCAGCTGACTTTGCACTCGAGCGAGAGTTAGAATTTCATAGTGGATGGTGGGACTATGACAAGCCTGTTGAAAAATGTGAGTTGGAGATTCTGAGGTCAGTGGGCAATTCAAGAAATAAAGCCAAGCAAACTGAAAGGAATCTGTGATAGCTCACCTTCGGAGCTCATCAGAGGAGCATATCAGCAGAAAAGCAGTGTGCAGTTAGTTGATTTGGTCATTGTTGCAAACAGTGCCAAGGTTGTGGGTTTAATCCAAACAGTGGCTGTTTTCACAGATGTGCTGCTTTGAATGTGGCGAAAGAAATTTGATCTTGACTTGGCTGAAAGTGCAGATGATTTGGCTGGTTTGCAAGATGACAAGAATGTTTTTCTCTGTAAAATGCAAGTAAGATGGAGGCTTTGGAGAATGTGGGCATCGATCCCACTACCTCTTACATGCTAAGCAAGCACTCTACCACTTGAGCTAATTCCCCTGCTATGTTTGAGTGTTTGACCAACTAAGTACCGCAAGCTCCCCAAACTGCCCTTCCTGGCCTGCTCGTTGCTCTCTGGAACCATGCCTGAGTTTCCATTGGCTGGTTGGTTGTTTATTTTCAAGTGAGCGACTGCCCAGAAGCAGACTTTTGTTCTGGGGGAGTTTATTCTGACTCCCATTTGCATGAATACCAGGTGGTAAGCTTCAAGGGTTTTGCCCCTAAAACAACCCAATCTCCTCACATGGAGTCCCTGGCATGCTTCTCACACTTTTGGGGCATGCCTCAGGAAGCATTTGTTGCTTCATTGTTCAATGAGAGCAGTTGGCTGGAAGGTGGTGAAAAGTGCCTTTTCACGACAGCAGCTTGCTTTTCACCAGCAGCTTTAAGAATACAAGCAGGTAAGCATCATATTTTCAGTTTGTAAAAGGTGTCTCAGCTGACTTTGCACTCGAGCGAGAGTTAGAATTTCATAGTGGATGGTGGGACTATGACAAGCCTGTTGAAAAATGTGAGTTGGAGATTCTGAGGTCAGTGGGCAATTCAAGAAATAAAGCCAAGCAAACTGAAAGGAATCTGTGATAGCTCACCTTCGGAGCTCATCAGAGGAGCATATCAGCAGAAAAGCAGTGTGCAGTTAGTTGATTTGGTCATTGTTGCAAACAGTGCCAAGGTTGTGGGTTTAATCCAAACAGTGGCTGTTTTCACAGATGTGCTGCTTTGAATGTGGCGACAGAAATTTGATCTTGACTTGGCTGAAAGTGCAGATGATTTGGCTGGTTTGCAAGATGACAAGAATGTTTTTCTCTGTAAAATGCAAGTAAGTTGGTGGCTTTGGAGAATGTGGGCATCGATCCCACTACCTCTTCCATGCAAAGCAAGCGCTCTACCACTTGAGCTAATTCCCCTGCTGTGTTTGAGCGTTTGACCAACTAACTACCGCAAGCTCCCCAAACTGCCCTTCCTGGCCTGCTCGTTGCTCTCTGGAACCATGCCTGAGTTTCCATTGGTTGGTTGGTTGTTTATTTTCAAGTGAGCGACTGCCCAGAAGCAGACTTTTGTTCTGGGGGAGTGTATTCTGACTCCCATTTGCATGAATACCAGGTGGTAAGCTTCACGGGTTTTGCCCCTAAAACAACCCAATCTCCTCACATGGAGTCCCTGGCATGCTTCTCACACTTTTGGGGCATGCCTCAGGAAGCATTTGTTGCTTCATTGTTCAATGAGAGCAGTTGGCTGGAAGGTGGTGAAAAGTGCCTTTTCACGACAGCAGCTTGCTTTTCACCAGCAGCTTTAAGAATACAAGCAGGTAAGCATCATATTTTCAGTTTGTAAAAGCTGTCTCAGCTGACTTTGCACTCGAGCGAGAGTTAGAATTTCATAGTGGATGGTGGGACTATGACAAGCCTGTTGAAAAATGTGAGTTGGGGATTCTGAGGTCAGTGGGCAATTCAAGAAATAAAGCCAAGCAAACTGAAAGGAATCTGTGATAGCTCACCTTCGGAGCTCATCAGAGGAGCATATCAGCAGAAAAGCAGTGTGCAGTTAGTTGATTTGGTCATTGTTGCAAACAGTGCCAAGGTTGTGGGTTTAATCCAAATAGTGGCTGTTTTCACAGATGTGCTGCTTTGAATGTGGCGAAAGAAATTTGATCTTGACTTGGCTGAAAGTGCAGATGATTCGGCTGGTTTGCAAGATGACAAGAATGTTTTTCTCTGTAAAATGCAAGTAAGATGGAGGCTTTGGAGAATGTGGGCATCGATCCCACTACCTCTTACATGCTAAGCAAGCTCTCTACCACTTGAGCTAATTCCCCTGCTATGTTTGAGCGTTTGTCCAACTACTAACCAGAAGCTCCCCAACCTGCCCTTCCTGGCCTGCTCGTTGCTCTCTGGAACCATGCCTGAGTTTCCATTGGCTGGTTGGTTGTTTATTTTCAAGTGAGCGACTGCCCAGAAGCAGACTTTTGTTCTGGGGGAGTGTTTTCTGACTCCCATTTGCATGAATACCAGGTGGTAAGCTTCACGGGTTTTGCCCCTAAAACAACCCAATCTCCTCACATGGAGTCCCTGGCATGCTTCTCACACTTTTGGGGCATGCCTCAGGAAGCATTTGTTGCTTCATTGTTCAATGAGAGCAGTTGGCTGGAAGGTGGTGAAAAGTGCCTTTTCACGACAGCAGCTTGCTTTTCACCAGCAGCTTTAAGAATACAAGCAGGTAAGCATCATATTTTCAGTTTGTAAAAGCTGTCTCAGCTGACTTTGCACTCGAGCGAGAGTTAGAATTTCATAGTGGATGGTGGGACTATGACAAGCCTGTTGAAAAATGTGAGTTGGAGATTCTGAGGTCAGTGGGCAATTCAAGAAATAAAGCCAAGCAAACTGAAAGGAATCTGTGATAGCTCACCTTCGGAGCTCATCAGAGGAGCATATCAGCAGAAAAGCAGTGTGCAGTTAGTTGATTTGGTCATTGTTGCAAACAGTGCCAAGGTTGTGGGTTTAATCCAAACAGTGGCTGTTTTCACAGATGTGCTGCTTTGAATGTGGCAAAAGAAATTTGATCTTGACTTGGCTGAAAGTGCAGATGATTCGGCTGGTTTGCAAGATGACAAGAATGTTTTTCTCTGTAAAATGCAAGTAAGATGGAGGCTTTGGAGAATGTGGGCATCGATCCCACTACCTCTTACATGCAAAGCAAGCGCTCTACCACTTGAGCTAATTCCCCTGCTGTGTTTGAGTGTTTGACCAACTAACTACCGCAAGCTCCCCAAACTGCCCTTCCTGGCCTGCTCGTTGCTCTCTGGAACCATGCCTGAGTTTCCATTGGCTGGTTGGTTGTTTATTTTCAAGTGAGCGACTGCCCAGAAGCAGACTTTTGTTCTGGGGGAGTGTATTCTGACTCCCATTTGCATGAATACCAGGTGGTAAGCTTCAAGGGTTTTGCCCCTAAAACAACCCAATCTCCTCACATGGAGTCCCTGGCATGCTTCTCACACTTTTGGGGCATGCCTCAGGAAGCATTTGTTGCTTCCTTGTTCAATGAGAGCAGTTGGCTGGAAGGTGGTGAAAAGTGCCTTTTCACGACAGCAGCTTGCTTTTCACCAGCAGCTTTAAGAATACAAGCAGGTAAGCATCATATTTTCAGTTTGTAAAAGCTGTCTCAGCTGACTTTGCACTCGAGCGAGAGTTAGAATTTCATAGTGGATGGTGGGACTATGACAAGCCTGTTGAAAAATGTGAGTTGGAGATTCTGAGGTCAGTGGGCAATTCAAGAAATAAAGCCAAGCAAACTGAAAGGAATCTGTGATAGCTCACCTTCGGAGCTCATCAGAGGAGCATATCAGCAGAAAAGCAGTGTGCAGTTAGTTGATTTGGTCATTGTTGCAAACAGTGCCAAGGTTGTGGGTTTAATCCAAATAGTGGCTGTTCTCACAGATGTGCTGCTTTGAATGTGGCGACAGAAATTTGATCTTGACTTGGCTGAAAGTGCAGATGTTTTGGCTGGTTTGCAAGATGACAAGAATGTTTTTCTCTGTAAAATGCAAGTAAGCTGGTGGCATTGGAGAATGTGGGCATCGATCCCACTACCTCTTACATGCAAAGCAAGCGCTCTACCACTTGAGCTAATTCCCCTGCTGTGTTTGAACGTTTGACCAACTAACTACCGCAAGCTCCCCAAACTGCCCTTCCTGGCCTGCTCGTTGCTCTCTGGAACCATGCCTGAGTTTCCATTGGCTGGTTGGTTGTTTATTTTCAAGTGAGCGACTGCCCAGAAGCAGACTTTTGTTCTGGGGGAGTGTATTCTGACTCCCATTTGCATGAATACCAGGTGGTAAGCTTCACGGGTTTTGCCCCTAAAACAACCCAATCTCCTCACATGGAGTCCCTGGCATGCTTCTCACACTTTTGGGGCATGCCTCAGGAAGCATTTGTTGCTTCCTTGTTCAATGAGAGCAGTTGGCTGGAAGGTGGTGAAAAGTGCCTTTTCACGACAGCAGCTTGCTTTTCACCAGCAGCTTTAAGAATACAAGCAGGTAAGCATCATATTTTCAGTTTGTAAAAGCTGTCTCAGCTGACTTTGCACTCGAGCGAGAGTTAGAATTTCATAGTGGATGGTGGGACTATGACAAGCCTGTTGAAAAATGTGAGTTGGAGATTCTGAGGTCAGTGGGCAATTCAAGAAATAAAGCCAAGCAAACTGAAAGGAATCTTTGATAGCTCACCTTCGGAGCTCATCAGGGGAGCATATCAGCAGAAAAGCAGTGTGCAGTTAGTTGATTTGGTCATTGTTGCAAACAGTGCCAAGGTTGTGGGTTTAATCCAAATAGTGGCTGTTCTCACAGATGTGCTGCTTTGAATGTGGCGACAGAAATTTGATCTTGACTTGGCTGAAAGTGCAGATGTTTTGGCTGGTTTGCAAGATGACAAGAATGTTTTTCTCTGTAAAATGCAAGTAAGATGGAGGCTTTGAAGAATGTGGGCATCAATCCCACTACCTCTTACATGCTAAGCAAGTGCTCTACCACTTGAGCTAATTCCCCTGCTGTGTTTGAGCGTTTGACCAACTAACTACCGCAAGCTCCCCAAACTGCCCTTCCTGGCCTGCTCGTTGCTCTCTGGAACCATGCCTGAGTTTCCATTGGTTGGTTGGTTGTTTATTTTCAAGTGAGCGACTGCCCAGAAGCAGACTTTTGTTCTGGGGGAGTGTATTCTGACTCCCATTTGCATGAATACCAGGTGGTAAGCTTCACGGGTTTTGCCCCTAAAACAACCCAATCTCCTCACATGGAGTCCCTGGCATGCTTCTCACACTTTTGGGGCATGCCTCAGGAAGCATTTGTTGCTTCATTGTTCAATGAGAGCAGTTGGCTGGAAGGTGGTGAAAAGTGCCTTTTCACGACAGCAGCTTGCTTTTCACCAGCAGCTTTAAGAATACAAGCAGGTAAGCATCATATTTTCATCATATTTTCGTTCACGTCCAACCTGAGGATTTTGCCTCCCTGAAGCGTATGCGTTTTGAAACGAAGTGCACCGAAGCGTCTCCTGATAATTCGTCCACGCTGTCCCGAGGCCCCGTGTGCAGTCGTGGCCACCTACTTAAAGCGATGTCCTCGACGTCCGCTCGACGTCTCCCACGCTGCTTTGAGTGTGCTGCCGACGCCATCTGAAATCGGGTTTGTTGAAAGGCAGCCGGAGCCTTGTTCTGTGGCGGCTTTTACCCGAGCTTGTCTGGCAAAAGACGGAGCGGGTCCAAGTCCAGGAATCTGCCCGAAACGGAAAGGGCTCCTCTCCCGGACAGGTCGAGTCAAAGCACGGCCGTAAAACGTTTGCCGGAAAGTCCGTGTTTTCTGCAAACTTGTAAAAGCACTGCCCAGACTATTGCAATAGTGAGCCAAGCGCATGGCCCACGCGTGAGAGCAGCATGAGACCTCAGCATGTTCCACGCCGGATTCGGGCCAGGCGTGGCGAGTCAGGGTGGCTGAGCGATCTAAGGCGCTGTGTTCAAGTTGCATTCTCCTCTGGAGGCGTGGGTTCGAATCCCACTTCTGACATTTGCTGCAGCGGGTTGTTGATGGGCCTCGTGGCCCATGCATGGTGTGAAAACGGAGGCTTTGGCTGGTGTGCCTTTGCAAAAGAAAAAAAAAAAGTTGCTCAAAGCATTTTTTTGCCGCACTTGAATTTCGGCGCCTCCAGTAGTCATGGCCGAGTGGTGAAGGCGACAGAATTGAAATCCGTTGGGGTTTCCCCGCACAGGTTCGAATCCTGCTGGCTACGTGTGGTGTGAAATTTGGGGCCCGTCGAGTGTTGCCCGGCTGGCGGCGGATGGGTTTCGCCAGGGCCCCTGTGCTCTCGGCCTGAAACGGGGCGGCGGTCTTCCTTTGATCAGCGAATATAGGCATTTGAGCAGTGACCCAAGTGCATTGCCAACTCACGTGGCCGGCTCAAGACCTGGGCGTGGTCAACGATGCGTCTCGCTTTGGTGTCTGGCCGAGCGGACTAGGAGCAGCGTCCGGCTAGCGGTGTCCAGTGAAGAAGCGTTCTTCTATCTTGATCCTGAGGTCTGTTGAGTCCTGCTTACTGATGTTCGGGATGGTGTACTGATAGCACGCTGAAATCCAGTTTTGCATCTTAAGGTACTGAAACGGATGCCTTGAGGTTTCCCTACGCGATATAGCATGCTTACGAGTAAGTCTGAGATTCCGTCTGCCGTACGATGGGTGAAAACTGGTCATTGCAGTCCATTCAGGGGTTTCATTTTACAACCCTGGCTTTATTTAGCAGCGCTGCCCACAGACGGTTGTACGTCCAGTGAATCAACGAGGCTAGGCCGTAGACTCGTTCACGTCCAACCTGAGGATTTTGCCTCCCTGAAGCGTATGCGTTTTGAAACGAAGTGCACCGAAGCGTCTCCTGATAATTCGTCCACGCCGTCCCGAGGCCCCGTGTGCAGTCGTGGCCACCTACTTAAAGCGATGTCCTCGACGTCCGCTCGACGTCTCCCACGCTGCTTTGAGTGTGCTGCCGACGCCATCTGAAATCGGGTTTGTTGAAAGGCAGCCGGAGCCTTGTTCTGTGGCGGCTTTTACCCGAGCTTGTCTGGCAAAAGACGGAGCGGGTCCAAGTCCAGGAATCTGCCCGAAACGGAAAGGGCTCCTCTCCCGGACAGGTCGAGTCAAAGCACGGCCGTAAAACGTTTGCCGGAAAGTCCGTGTTTTCTGCAAACTTGTAAAAGCACTGCCCAGACTATTGCAATAGTGAGTCAAGCGCATGGCCCACGCGTGAGAGCAGCATGAGACCTCAGCATGTTCCACGCCGGATTCGGGTCAGGCGTGGTGAGTCAGGGTGGCCGTGTGGTCTAAGGCGCTGCGTTCAAGTTGCAGTCTCCTCTGGAGGCGTGGGTTCGAATCCCACTTCTGACATTTGCTGCAGTGGGTTGTTGATGGGCCTCGTGGCCCATGCATGGCGTGAAAACGGAGGCTTTGGCTGGTGTGCCTTTGCAAAAGAAAAAAAAAAGTTGCTCAAAGCATTTTTTTGCCGCACTTGAATTTCGGCGCCTCCAGTAGTCATGGCCGAGTGGTGAAGGTGACGGACTTGAAATCCGTTGGGGTTTCCCCGCGCAGGTTCGAATCCAGGGTTCACAAACTTTCAAGCACCACTGTACATGTAAAAAGAAATTGAATCAGTTTAACTCACATTTCATGGCACTAATTGGCAAGTTCAACTCCAAGCATAGGTCAACCATCACCGCTTCAGCACGTGTCACGTTCCGTGTCTTTTCATCCACAGATTTCGTAAAAAACTGCTGGATACCCCCAGATTTACTTTCCGCCTGACTCGCCATTTCAGCATACTCCATGTTTTTTTTGTAGTTGACATGCCGCGTGCAGTCATCGCAACCACCATGAGTGATGTTAATGTCAGTTCTACACAGTTTGCAGTGCGCGTATCCATTGCCCTTTTTACACCCAGTCATGCACGGCCATTCTACCGCATTGAAAATAGCGCGAACAAATGTCCGGAATCTGCACGTCACACACAGCATGTGCGGTTGTCGGAAAAATAAATAGCCTAGCCGTGAATCGCGCATGGATTGAAAAAGTCGCTTGGACATTTAAAAACAACTCACTGGAATTTAAGACTTCATAATAATTCCATACAGAATAACACTGTTTGCCGTAACATCGTATTTACGTAACTTTTCCGTACAAAATACGGCCAATCCGTACTAGTAGGCATCTCTGGTAAAAGAAAGAAAGAGTACCTGGTGGCACTTTGCCTGTCCCACTCAGGTTTCTTGCCTGTAAAACAAAGAAAGAGTACCTGGCTGCACTTTACCTGTCCCACTCACATTCGCTTGCCTGTAAAACAAAGAAAGAGTACCTGGCTGCACTTTGCCTGTCCCACTCACGTTCGCTTGCCAGTAAAACAAAGAAAGAGTACCTGGCTGCACTTTGCCTGTCCCACTCACGTTCTCTTGCCTGTAAAAGAAAGAAAGAGTACCTGGCTGCAGTTTGCCTGTCCCACTCACGTTCGCTTGCCAGTAAAACAAAGAAAGAGTACCTCGCTGCACTTTGCCTGTCCCACTCACGTTCTCTTGCCTGTAAAAGAAAGAAAGAGTACCTGGCTGCAGTTTGCCTGTCCCACTCACGTTCGCTTGCCTGTAAAACAAAGAAAAAGTACCTGGCTGCAGTTTGCCTGTCCCACTCACGTTCGCTTGCCTGTAAAAGAAAGAAAGAGTACCTCGCTGCACTTTGCCTGTCCCACTCACGTTCGCTTGCCTGTAAAACAAAGAAAGAGTACCTGGCTGCAGTTTGCCTGTCCCACTCACGTTCGCTTGCCTGTAAAAGAAAGAAAGAGTACCTCGCTGCACTTTGCCTGTCCCACTCACATTCACTTGTCTGTAAAAGAAAGAAAGAGTACCTGGCTGCACTTTGCCTGTCCCACTCACGTTCGCTTGTCTGTAAAAGAAAGAAAGAGTACCTGGCTGCACTTTGCCTGTCCCACTCACGTTCGCTTGCCTGTAAAAGAAAGAAAGAGTACCTGGCTGCACTTTGCCTGTCCCACTCACGTTCGCTTGCCTGTAAAAGAAAGAAAGAGTAGCTCGCTGCACTTGGCCTGTCCCAATCAAGTACGCTTGTCTGTAAAATAAAGAAAGAGTACCTGGCTGCACTTTGCCTGTCCCACTCACAAATGAGCGTTAACTCTATTCCTGAGAGCGTTTCCGCCTGTTCACTGCTATTTTTGACCCTTTTTGTAATAATGAGGTGTTTAAAGTGCTTGTTGTTGAAGTGAAAAGGAAAACTGAGAGTTCATTGCTGCCGGTGCGGGAATAAACCCAGTGGTGCTGCAGGAATAACCGCTGTGTCAGAGTCGCTGCTGGGATCCTGATCTCGCTGCTTCTACAAATGAGCGTTTTGTGGGGATTTCCAAACATTTAAACTAGTGCTGTCAAAAATGTCGCGTTATTAACGCGTTAACTTGACTCAATTTTAATGGCGATAATTTTTTTATCGCGAGATTAACGCTCTGTGACATGATGTAGGTTTTTCATAAGCTTTTGAAACTGCCAGGAACTTGGAACAGAGACTTTGCTTAGAAAAACGATAGCAGCTAGACTGTAATGCCACACCCCGCACAGCCAGAGTCCTCTGCCCTCCCCGAAGAGCCACGGTGCTCGGCTTAGGTTTCATTTTCCCATTGGCGGCTCCAGCCCCACTTTGCAGTGGCTCTGACACATTGGTACAACCAGTGTTCGAACTATGCCAATATTTTCGGGGGGTCCCTTTTTTTCCCTTGGGGGGGTGCTTGTGCTTGTCTCAGAGCGTGGATCTCCATTGCGCACTCACTTCGGATATGCAAATGCTTCCCGTTACACACGATTGCTATGTCAATAAACATCATTTTGCCAATATTTTAGAGACCCCCCAACATTTCCCAAATCATGTTTTCAAGGGATCTCATGTCTGTTTCAGACATGATCTCGGATCCCCCAAGTACCCCCGTAGTTCGAACGGTGAGCAAGCCCATTCACTTTTTTATGCTGATAAGAGAATTACATGGTTTTTCATGTGACAAAAATGTGCGATTAAATTGCGATTAATCGCGAGTTAACTATGACAGTCGCGACATTAATCGCAATTAAATATTTTAATCGCTTGACAGCACTAATTTAAACACAAACACCTTTCAATTTCAGCGAGGTGGGCGGGGACTTCATGAATATTCATTAGGAAAGTGCCGCCTGATTGGCCAGTGAAGTCTTTCTGTTCCACCGCGTTACTTTATGAGGAAGCGGTTTTGTTTGGTTCCGAACCCATCAGTCCGAGTCCAATAATTATTCTACCATCAGGAAAAGCAGCACAGAATTTACTGCGATTGGTTTCAAATGCATGTTGTTGTGGTTCGTGGATTATTATCCGTAAATAAAGTTGGACTTTTCTTCAAAAGGAGCGAAATCAGTGGCGGATTTAGCAAATTGGGGGCCCCAGGCGAAGGTATGTATGGGGCCCCCCTCATCCGATCCGAAACAAAAAAAAAAAATGTACCGACTGCATGGTGGATAAGCAGGTAAAGCTAATCTATAGGGAAGTAAAGGTTGGAGAGGAGAAAAAAAAACATTCCCCTTTAAACCCTGCATACACTTCTTTACTCCAAAATGAAGATGGAAAGCAGAGAACACAAAAAGTGTAGCACTACACAAACTAAAAGTCATGATGGAACCCAACAGAAAATAAGATTTCAGATAACATCTGTCTTTGCCAAAATGCCAGGAAAACCAGCACTGTTTATTTTTTTTAAAAGATCAGAACATTTCAAACATTCTATAAATAAAACTATGTACATAGTTGTGTGTGTGTGAATTAGTGTGTGTGTGTGTGAGTGAGTTAGTGTTTGTGAGTGTATGTGTGAGTTAGTGTTTGTGAGAGTGTGTGTGAGTGAGGGGAGGTAAGAAGTGTGGACTGAGGAGAGATGAGGTGGCATTTGGCTCTAAGCAACTCCATATCCATGTGAATGTACGTGTCAGTGAGTGAGTGAGAGAGAGACAGTGTTGTGTGTGTGAGACAGAGAGGGTGAGTGAATGAATGAATGAGAGAGTCATTTTCTTCGTGGTGGTCAACAGAAACGGGACACGCGCTCACCACCTCCGCTATGTTTTTTTTTTTTTTTTTCAGAATGATTAGTCTGCTGCTCGTCTGCTGTGTTGGAGCTTGATGCCGCTCGCTCCCCTCCTGAATCAACAGCAGCTCCTCCTGCTCCGCTACAACATCCGAGTCAACCGACGCTGTTGACACATTAAAGAAAGTTGTAAGCTTGGGAAGTGCATCATTCTTTGATTTCGCCTCATCCTGCTTCCTTCTTTTCATAGCACCACTTGGAAAGTGGCGCTTCATTTCGCTGATCACAAGTTCAAAACAATTCAGCACAGTCGCTATTAGAAGTTCCCTGAATTCACTCACTCAGGTTCAGTTCACGTTCATCGCGCAATGTTCTCGGACTCGCGCGATCATTGCATGGAATAGTCCATTTCAACACAAACGGGGGGGTGTACAAATACTTCATTCCTTTGTATTTTAGTTTTTTGTCTTTGTTTCCGATTTAAACATACAAAATTACAATTTACAAACACAATGGCTTAGGAATGGATCGCTGTCCAAAGGCCCCCAAATCCCCAGCTGATTCGGGAAGGGGCAGCTGGTCTGGGGCCCCTGCCGAATGGGAAAGTTGGAGGGGCCCAAGGCAATTGCCTACTTCGCCTCTATTGTAAGAGCGCCTCTGAGTGAAATAAAAGATTTGTACAAAACACAGGTTTATGTCCCAAACCAGCATTATGTAATAATTCATTTACTGTGTTTTGATCCAATCCTATAAGGGGGGGTTAGACCAAAAAAAATTTTTTCTACCCCCTCCAAAATATGGAGATGATCTATCTATGGAAATACCAATATTTGGCCAACTGAAAAATGCTAACCCCCCTGTACATACCCTCTGAAGTTAATAACCCCTCCAAATAGTCAAAAACTGCCTTTTTCACTAATATAAGCATTCCTTAACGGAAATAACTCTTAAATATAACATCAAAAATCACAGTAATAACATTTATTTCTCACAAAAAGAGTTGTTAGAAACCCTCATTTTGTCTCTGTTTACAGGTTTGAATCAGAGTAATAAATTCTCCATAAAGTTTCAAGATATGCTTCTTTATATGTCTGGTGTGGATGGTGTATAAGTTATAAAATAACCAGTGCTCTTGAACAAGTTCTGCCAGCAACTGAGCAGCAGCATCGCTGGATCTCTGTGCTTGACCAGCACGCTTCGGCCGCAGCAGATCGAGCATATTCTGAATGATGTCCTTCCCTGTTGGAAGCATCCCAGAAGGGAACTCAGCCTGCTCTATGTACTCTACTACACCTAGTATCTTCTTAGCTTTTGACCGTGTTGCAACAGAAGCCATTATTTACCTGCAAGAATACAAATAATGACTATTTATACACTGGGAGATATAATTCAGATATGAATCATTTGTGCATACTGGTTCTTAAAACTAAATTAGTAACCTTAAGTAATGATCCTCTGTGCTTAAAAATAGTTCATATTTGAGGTATTACTGAAGAGTGTGACATTCATCAATAACTTTAAAACTTGCTGAAAAAGAGCAGAATTACCATATGTTTAATCTACTTGAATGTAAGGTTACAGTACTTACCACTAAGCTTATTACCTTAAAATAATGATCACCTGCACTGAAAATGTTGTAGTCGTACCTAGTGGCATATCTGAAGAGGTTCACATTCATCGATAACTTTAAAACACATTTAAAAAAAAGCAGCATTCTAATATCAAACAGCACTAATGTATTTTGTCTTGAATGGAAACTTTCAGAGGGTATGTACAGGGGGGTTAGCAAGGTTCAATTTAATAAAATTTTACATTTTCCCACATAGATGGACCATCTCCATATTTCTAGGGGGGTAAAACATGGAAAAGTCAAAATTCTTAAACACCCCCCCCCCACACACACACACACACACACACACCTATAATTAGCCTCTGATCAGGAAAAGGAGCACAAAATTTACTGCGATTGGTTTCAAATGATTATAATTTCATTTTCAGTCAGACTTCAGTTGAGCATTTTAGACGGATTTATTTTTGAATATGTAGTTTTCACATTTTCATAACAGGCTTATTAAATAAATATACAGCAACAATGTTCCAACAAATATTTTAATGAGTCTGAATTTTGACTTTGACAGAATTACTCACTCTGTCAAAGTCCAAAGATCATTGCATCATGCAAAATAAATAAACACATGCATAAATGCGGGTGAGGTGGCCGAGAGGTTAAGGCGATGGACTGCTAATCCATTGTGCTCTGCATGCGTGGGTTTGAGTCCCACCCTCCTCGCATATTTGTTCTTTTGGGTGGCACGGTGGTGTAGTGGTTAGCACGGTCGCTTCACAGCAAGAAGGTTCTGGGTTGAACCCAGCTGCCGGCGAGGGCCTTTCTGTGTGGAGTTTTCATGTTCTCCCTGTGTCTGTGTGGGTTTCCTCCAGGTGCTCTGGTTTCCCCCACAATCCAAAGACATGCAGTTGGGTTGACGTGGGGCGGCCTTGGGCTGAGGTGCCCTTGAGCAAGGTGCTGCTCACTGGGTGTGTGCACATGTGTTCACTGCTTCAGATGGGTTAAATGCAGAGGATGAATTTCACTGTGCTTGAAGTGTGCATATGACAAATAAAGGTTTAAAAATAAATATTAACATAGAGTATATAAAATGCAATTTTAACAAACAAAGGTTTAGGAAAAATGTAAACACCTGTAACTTAATTCATGACACCTTTTCTCGTTATCTGTGCAAAGATCTGTACTATTAATTCAGATTTATTCCCTTTGCAGACTTTTTAATTCAAATCAATGTCTTTAAGTGTCAGATAGAAACACATCCTGGCTGATCGCTTCATCAGGGGGAAATGGGGGAACTGTAGCCTGGGCCCGCCCATCCTAAGCGTGACGCAACTTCCGAGCTTAGTCTGGCCAGGCAGGCTATCTACAGCATTTCCAAGCTCCCGAAAAATCAGGAACCAATCAACTTTGAGCATCTCCAACGGCCCTGGGTAGAGGCGTGTTCAAGGCAGTGATGTAGTAGAACTGCGAACGGAAGCCATAGATTGTTTACAGAATCTATGCCGGAAGCGCTTCATTCACATCACGAACATGGAGCAGCGGCAAGCCTTTAACACAGCGGTAGATGCTGTATTGAAAGCATTCAACGGGAAGTTCTCATTGAAAACGGAGCAAAGAGCAGCCCTGGAGGTATTTATTGAAAGGAAGGACGTTTTTGCCTTGCTCCCGACCGGCTTCGGTAAGAGTTTAATCGACCAGTTAGCCCCGTCGCGTCGCATACGTCAGAGGAAAGAGTGATGTGATTGGTTTAAGCTTCGTCACAGCCTTTTCTGGCTTCGATCAGTAGCAAACTGAGGCATTTCAGGGAGGCGGGTCAACCACGGGCTCTGGGAAACGGTTTGGCTTAATAGCTTGGCCAGACCAAATGCTCGGAGAGCTTTGAAGTCACGTTAGCCAGGCTAGGGGAACTGTCCTTAAACTGCTCACACACACAAAATACATTATGATTTAATGCTGTGACAAAACACAGACAGACAATAATCAGCAATTATTGGTCGGTAGTGATGGCCGTCTGAAGCCGAGGCTCCGAAGCGCGTGTCGAGTATAAGGGGGCGTGGCAGATGAAGCCCCGCCTCGAGGCATGGATCGTTCGGAAGAAAACCACGTGAGGGAACCACGTGAGGCTGGGGAGGGAATTTCGAAGAAAAGGAATCACCTCAATCCAAACACAGTGAAAAAAAATCTGCTCCTCAACAAAAATCAATAAAGGTTCCCCTAAAAGTTACTCTGTGCACTGCACGGCTGCAGTAGCACTCACAGTCCCATCACACAAGCACTGAACACAAAGCTTACTCCCTTTATGTTTATGTACACCTTTTTATTGTGCAGACAAAATTATACTGACCATAAAACCATAGAAAGAGACAAAGTGTGTGTGTGTGTGTGTGTGTGTGTGTGTGTGTGTGTGTGTAAGAGAGAGACAGAGGGTCAACACCAAATAACATACAGGCAAATAAGTAAAACAAACAAGCAAAAAAAATCTGATGACATAAGTTATTTTAAAATGGAACATTGTGCAAATTACTGTACATGTAAATAATAATGTAAAGTGGCAGAACATTGACGCGAGGTAAAAATGAAACATGCTGTACATTTCTCTTAGCAGTAGGTCGCAAGTGAAGTCTGCTGAATGAGAGTCTGAGTAATGAATCACAACCGAGGCCTTGTTTATCATGGGTCATGTGGTTTTCTGCTCAACGATACAAAGCCTCAAAGCAGGGCTTCATCTGCCCCCTTATTCTTGATATGCGCTTCGAAGTCTCATTTGGCCATCACGATCTTTAAACAGTGATATCAATGAAAACTATGGTCAGGCAAGGCAAGACTAAAATGGCCATTATGAGTCTTGAAAGTATTTGTGTGTGTGTGTGTGTGTGTTTTGAATATATTATGAAGCCATTGACAACAATAACAAAAATCTACGAAATCATTGTACTTAGCAACCAAAAAGTGTGATCCTGAGTGTGAACATAGATCTGGAGCAGGAGACAGAGCCAAGACACCTCATCTCATTATCTCTAGCCACTTTATCCTGTTCTACAGGGTCGCAGGCAAGCTGGAGCCTATCCCAGCTGACTACGGGCAAAAGACGGGGTACACCCTGGACAAGTCGCCAGGTTATCACAGGGCTGACACATAGACACAGACAACCATTCACACTCACTTTAGAGTTATCAGTTAACCTAACCTGCATGTCATTGGACTGTGGGGGAAACCGGAGCACCTGGAGGAAACCCATGCGGACACAGGGAGAACATGCAAACTGTGCACAGAAAGGACCTTGCCAGCTACGGGGCTCGAACACAGACCTTCTTGCTGTGAGGCAACAGCGCTAACCACTACACCACCGTGCCACCCCAAGCCAAGACACACTGAATATAGATTTTATTGACTGATCTAACGCCCCATTTATTTATTTTAACTCATTATATCATTGATATTATATCATCTGGAATTATGTAACTTTGACAAGTGATCAGCCTTCAGTATAACATAACTGTGTGAAAGTTTTTGTACAGTGCAGTTGGATTTCCTGTCACTGTGGGCCGCAGAGCACAGTAGTATAGTGCAGAGTCTGATACAGCAGCAGAGGAGAAGAGCAGATCCACTTGGTTATTCTTTTCATCAACTTCAGCAGAGAGACGTAGTGAGATTGAGTCACTTTTATATCCACTTTGTGATATAAAAAGAAGGAAGTCAGGTTTAGATTTTGGATATTGTCTGTACCAGTGCAGGTAGTTTCCTTTACCACTTGCTTCGTAGTTGCAGGACAGAGTAACATCACTGCCTTCATCTATAATTGTATGAGTAAAAAGTTGCTTGATTGAAGCTGCCATGGAGTCACCTGTCATAAAGAAGAGAACATGCACATACATTCTGATTTTTCTTCCCACCACACAGATGAATAAATCACTAATTCAATGCTTAATATTTCTGCAATAACGAAAAGTCAAAGTTAACTCACCGAGTGAAAGCCACAGACACAGGAATATAACAGTGAACATGATGAATGGTCTCAGCTGAGTGAAAGTATTCTTTCTGTACTATGATATGTTCACATCATAAAGGTTCATGAAGCTCCAGCCCACAGCACCACATGACAGTGTCACCATTGTTACTGACAGATTGTTGATTCTTACTGAAGCTCTTACTGGCTTTACATTCAGCCTCACATGGGGAACCTGTCTTCAACTCTGACTGTCAGCAGAATTCATGGAATTATGAAAAATCAATCATTCTGGTCTGTAGAAATATACCGTAATTGAATAAATAAATCATTAAATCTTTAAATTTCATGTTGCATTTGTTTTATAAGTGGTTTTGCTGCATTAGGGACTTTAGCCTTATCAGAAAATGCTGTGAATAAGTCATGATAAATAATTTAGTATAAAAGCTATTATTACTAGTAATAATGAAGCCTGAGGTGAGGAACAAACCAGCTGCTGCTCTTGGTAATATTATGAAAGATGCCACCAAGCCATTAGCTTATAATCAAAGGCTTGAATTTAGCTTTTCCCTGCTATTAAAAAACACAACCTAGTTACTGTTATTACATTACTGCACTGACGGTTAATGGAAAAATAGTGAATTAAAGATTATTAAACTCACCTGGCACTGATGCTGCATGAAAAACTCACGAGTCTCTCGACAATCCGGTTTTCCAGTTGCACTCAGTACAGACAGTGTTGTATTGCTCCGCTTATTTTAACAGGCCATTGTTAGGGAAATAGTCTTCTTCCGCCGGTGGAAGAAGTCCCTTCTTGTTTACTGCAAAATGTGTATATTTTGGATAGAATTCAAAATATTACTTATCTGCAATGTATTGTTTTTTTTCTGTAGCTCCCATCCCCCATTCCCGCCTTATTTTTCCTCTCCTTTTTTCCAACTGATGACTTACAAACCCAAGTTCAATCAAATCTGACAAATTCCCAAATAGTCAAAACAATGAATAAGTTTTAATTTCCCGCCTTTTTTCCTCTCCTTTTTTCCAACTGATGACTTACAAACCCAAGTTCAATCAACACATACAAATCTGCGAAATTCTCAAATAGTCAACACAATGGATAGCAATAAGTTTTACTTTCTAAAACTCATAAAGTTGAGTTCAAAATCCAAAAATTATCAGGGCTCTTTGTGTTAAAGAGAGGTAGTAAGTGTACATAACTAAATGAGGCTGCAATTTTTTACAGTGTACTCTACTTTTTTCATCAGCTACACTTGAACAACACACCCCTTATGTGTCAAAGGCTTAGATGAACACACACACACATTACTGTTTCTGAAATGTGATCAGGAAATTTTACTGGATCACAGCAGATATATATTGGGGCATGTGCCCCAGTAAAATGGGTCTGGCGACACTGATGGACAACTTATAAATTCAAGCAACAGGTTAAACGCAAGCTTGACCCTTCCTGTGTGGTGAGCTCTTTGGGATGGTGCTTCTGACTTTTGTTTCCAGATCGTAGGAACTGCTCTGCGTACCAGACATCAATCAAATCCTTCTATGTGAATCTGCCTCACAAATTTATCTTTTGCAAAATGTATGGAGCAGACACCAAACTGTCCTGTCAGCTTGAAGTTACCTCTGTTTGTTGGTACAAATCAAACCCATTCATTCTGCAAGTGTCCTGCTGACTTTGGGCTACAGTGGATCAAAACTCTACTTTTTTCATCAGCTACACTTGAACGACACACCCCTTATGTGTCAAAGGCTTAGATGAACACACGCACCACAGTGCCGAAACCCAGGATTGAACCAGGGACCTTTAGATCTTCAATCTAACGCTCTCCTTACTGAGCTATTTCGGCAAGATCATGCCACCATCTGAGCAAGGTCACATGGTGTTCCTTTTTAACCAAAATCTAAAGAAATATCTCATCTCATCATCTCTAGCCGCTTTATCCTTCTACAGGGTCGCAGGCAAGCTGGAGCCTATCCCAGCTGACTACGGGCGAAAGGCGGGGTACACCCTGGACAAGTCGCCAGGTCATCACAGGGCTGACACATAGACAACCATTCACACTCACATTCACACCTACGGTCAATTTAGAGTCACCAGTTAACCTAACCTGCATGTCTTTGGACTGTGGGGGAAACCGGAGCACCCGGAGGAAACCCACGCGGACACGGGGAGAACATGCAAACTCCGCACAGAAAGGCCCTCGCCGGCCCCAGGGCTCGAACCCAGGCCCTTCTTGCTGTGAGGCAACAGTGCTAACCACTACACCACCGTGCCGCCCATCTAATGAAATATAAAGTGTTTAAAATAATAGATAGTATCATCTGGAAGCATTACATATGTAATGTGGTAATTGATTAATGAAACTCTTTTATGTTGTTGGCAATTTGTTTTATTCCAAGCGTGTTTTTAATGAAATGAACAAACGTTCACACTAAAGAATGAGCAAATAATAAGCTAAATAATGAGGTAAATGTGTTCTCTGTGCTCGCTCATTTCACTGTTACCCCCCAATCATGCAGTCTTGATTATTTCAACTGTTATCCACAGTGTCAAGTGGGTAATGATCTCCCTTATAATTGCACACATGCACACAGCTCAAAATGATCAAAATCTTTGTCTCTCTCTCACACAATGTTAGATGTGCAGGAGAGATGGCATGAGGTCGTTGCAGTGCAGTTCGAGCACAAATCTGCGCACTGGTGTCGGCTCTACTCTCCCGTTTGCTGCCCTGTGTTTGGTCTGTCTGGGGTCCTGGAGGCGGTGATGTGACTCATCGGTGGTTGCCGTGTCTGTATTGGGCCCCTGCCTGCTTCGCCGGTGGCTGGTGGGATTATGGGGTTTTGCACTATATTTTACTGTTCTTTTGTATTGTGATTGTTGTGTAGGTATTGTGTAGGTTTTGTCATTGCTCTTTTCTTTCGATTGTCCCTGTTGTTCTAATTTTTGTATGCCCTTGTTTCTGATGCGGTCTGTCATTCCTGTGCGAATTTTTTTTTTTTACTTTTTTATATGTCACATGTGTGTGTTCCATATGTTTTTTCAAAGTTTTGGTGTCTTCAGTATTGTTCTGCGATCTAGAAAATGGTAGAAAAAAAACTGATACAAATCACTGATACTGTATAAATCACTTAAAGATTTAATTTGCACTTTTGAAAATCTACCTATTCATTTGGTTCTTTGCACATCTTGTGTTCATTGTTTGTGCACTGTTGTCTTTGTCTATTGTCTTTGTTTTTTGTTGTGCTGTATAGTTTTTGTGTTGGTATAATTAAAAAGCATAGATTGTCAAAAAAAACCTGAAAAAAGAATATAAACCCCAAATATCCAAACTCGCTTTTAACAGAAGTCATCAAGGAATCACTGAACATTTTTGTGAAACAGTATTTTTCATTGAAAAACTGTCATTAAACATAAGACGTACAGTAAAAGGATGACTTAAAATCCAACAATCAAGACAATGATGGAATCAGTTTTCATGCTCTCATTATGTTAAAGAAGAGTTTTGCTTATGGATCCTCTCAGAAATGAAAGTTCGTATGAACAGAACTGGTAACTGGTGCCAATGTTCGGCTGTTACCAATGTTGCTGAAAATTTTTCTCCCATTGTTTAGTCTTTGTTCGCAGAAATATTTTTACAAGCCTTGAGACATATTGAAGCATTTAAGAATAATTCACCAATAAACAGTTTATTATAAAAAGAGGAAACACTGAAAGTAGATTGCACACAAGCATGACAATTTTCTCATCTTTAAGTAAATATATAAAAGGTATAAGATTATATTATGTGTAATAGCTGTTCCTATTTGTACTGTGTATCCAGCAGGCTAATATATATCAGAAATTCTCAATATTGACTTCATTTCACTAAAACACACCTCACTGTGTAAAATCACTGTAGATTACAAAAAGCTAACACACAAATATCATTGTAAAATTCAGACTCTGCAGGATCTTGACTTCAGAAAGTGGGATGTATATGAACTTATTGAAAACTTGTTTAGTGCTTTTAGCAAGGATATAGCAACTCACAGCAACTCTTTACAACCATGGTGAGCAGAAAAGGAGCTCAGCAATCAACAGCAGAAGACCACACTGGGTTCCACTCCTGCAGCCAAGAACAGGAATCTTCAAATCAAGAACAAGTTCCTATTACACTGGCAAGTGAGTGTATATTTTTATTGACCTCTCAAACCATCTGTTAGAACCTGTGTCTGTCTCAGTTCAGATGCGTTGACGTAAGAGCGCTCTGGAGCAGGGTTAAAACAAACCACACGAGTTAAATCAATCTGGTTTATTCAAGCACTGCTCAACGATACACAGAAAGAGCAGGGTTTATATACATCAGAAGCTTGCGTGACAAGATAAGTAAGGGGCTCGGGGGCACAAGGTCAACTCGCCAGATAAGGAGTCGTTTTATTATACATGAAAGAGCAGACCATACACCCCCTAGAACAGGAGGAACCAGGAATGTGGTTTCAGCGAAACTAGAAGGTACAGAGAAAATAAAAGAGTATGTTCTCGCGATTATGCACGTTTACCAGGGTGTGAAAGGGTCATAAAGCTCAGGACAGCTATGCACGAGAACACACACAATCTTACAATCCCCTCTTTTATACTTTGTTTACAGAGTATAACTACAGTTTAGACTCTAACGTATTGACAGACATAACAAGACTGATTAGTATGTTGTTTAGCAGTCCAATTGGCAAATCGCCAAAAAACGTTGTCCTCGTGGCTGGCTTGAGCGGGATTCCCTGCTCCAAGCGCTAAGACCAATACCAGAAGGAAAGTCATACTGGTCACTGACTTTGTTCTTTCTGTGTCCACAGGATGTAGATAGTTGAAGGTAGCCCAGGCTCACGTGTCTTTCAGATTCTTTAGCCCAGAAGTCTGCGGGACGCACCGACCATCCCCTCTTTGTAGATCAGCCGAAACCGGATCACTCCGGATGCTGGAAAGGGGATCCCTGAAAAGGCCGTCAGCTGTTGTCACAGCAACTTTCTGAAACACAAAAACCTGTTAAGCATCAACAATATAGATTTCTATTACATTGGAGCCTTCTTTATTCGACTGGCATGAATCCACTGTGGAAAAAGGTCAGTTAGTACAGCCGTTCGAGTTACAGCGAGCACATCCGTGGGTTCACTGTAGGGCGGTTCCTCTAGAGGAGTGCCTAATTTAGCGAATTTCTTTACCAACACTTTATCCCCTACCTCAAAGGGGTGAGTGGGTGCCTCAGGAATGGGAGGCTTTTTGGAATTTAGTCTCGTCCAGTACTCATCCAACACCCGCATGAGACCCACGGCGTACTCACTGAGATGTACATCAAGATCACTCGTTCCTATAGCCTGCATACCTCTGCGCCAGGGTGTAGGAAAAGGCCGGCCCTGAGCATCGATCCGAACGCCGTCAGACGGCTGCGCGCCGCATGAGTCCCAGAAATGGTTGTCTGAGGCCGAAGCGGAGGCCTGGAGGGAGATCAAGTCAATGTCCGGAAGAACGGCACTAATCATGCGACTGGATGAGACCAGGGAGAGAGTAAGCGAAGGCGGAAAAACACCGGAGGCAGCCGCGGCTTTGGCAATGCGATCGGCGAGAGAGTTTCCCCTGATCTCAAAAGAGTCCCCAATACAATGAGCACGAGTCTTAACAATGGCTAAAGAGCGCGGGAGAAGACAGGCGGTGATTAAATCAGTAACAAGCGAAGAATGAGAAATGGGCTTACCGTCTGCAGTGGTGAACCCACGCGAAGCCCAAATCCGACCAAAGTCGTGAGCAACGCCGAAAGCGTAACGTGAATCAGTGTAGATAGTGACGTCTGTGTCCTGGGCAATAACACATGCACGGGTTAGAGCGTATAGTTCGGCAGCCTGAGCCGAGGAGAAAGGAAGAGAAAAAGCTTCAACAGTTTCATCAGGAAGGCGGCACACAGAATAACCACACACGAAAACGCCGTCAGAGGGGCGTGAGCACGAGCCGTCCACAAACAGCGAATCACCTGAAAGTAACGGGGTGGAGCGTAAGTCGGGGCGGATACTTGTCTCGAAAAGAATGCTAGAAATGCAGTCGTGTGTTTCAGAAGGAAGAAAATCATCCTGTGAATTGAGGAGGCGCTGAAGCGCGTGCGCGAGAGAATCAAAAGAGGAGGAGGGCTTAACAGTAAGGTTTTCGGTGGCCAAAAGAATAGACTCGTATCCAGAGCGACGCTGCGCAGATAAATGCTGGGTACTGAGGTTCTTTAAAACGTGCACTACATCATGTGAGGTGTGGAGAACGAGCGGGTGAGACAAAACCAGCCGTTCAGCGTCCGTGACCATGACAGCACATGCAGCCACCGCCCTGAGGCAAGCAGGGAGGCCCTGTGCCACAGAATCAAGAGTTTTAGAGAGGAACGCACAAGGCCGCATACCCCCCCCGTGCTCCTGCGCCAAAACCCCAGACGCAGTTCCCTGCTGGTTGCACACATATAAATGAAACGGCAAACGGTAATTCGGAAGTCCGAGAGCAGGGGCCGAGCATAAAGCCTGTTTCAAGGCCCTGAAGGCCGTCAGCATCTCATCAGACCACACCAGGGGCTGAGTCAAAGGGTCCGAGTGCAGAATTGCAGAGCGCAGACACTTGTCATAGGTGGAACAGTCAGGAATCCACTGGCGGCAGTAATTGATAAGTCCCAGAAAAGCCATGAGGGCGTGTTTGGTGGCAGGCACCTGAGTGTCTAGGATGACCTGCACACGCTCGGGGCTGAGCCTGCGGGAGCCCTGGGAGAGATCGTGACCCAGATATCGAACAGTGGGGAGGCAGAACTGAAGCTTAGTTCGTGAGACCTTGAAACCTTCTTGCGCCAGAAGAGAGAGGAGAGCGAGTGTGGCTTTAGCGCAAAGGTCCTCGTCCTCCGCCGTTACCAGAAGATCATCCGCGTATTGGAGCACGGAGGAGCCCGAGGGGAGGCACAAACCGGCCAAGGCGTCCCTCACTACGGCTGTAAAAACCGCGGGGGAATCGACATATCCTTGGGGTAACCTGGTCCATGTGTACTGCTTTCCCCTGTGCGTAAAAGCGAACAGGGGCTGCGTGTCGTGGCCCACAGGGACGCTGAAAAAGGCAGAACAGAGGTCAATCACAGAGAAAAACGCATGTTCACACGGAATCGAGGCCATAAGAGAGGGAACGTCTGGAACTAATGGGGCGACTGGGATAATTAACTCATTAATCTTACGCAAATCCTGGGTGAAACGCCACGTGCCGTTGGGCTTCTGCACCGGATTCACTGGGGTGTTATAAGGGCTGACACAGGGAACAACCACACCTTGCTCTAGGAGAGAACACAGAACATCATCAATGCCAGACAGTTTAGCTGGGGAAAGGGGGTACTGTTTTACATATACTGGCGAAGAGTGTTTAATGACCGCCTCGTAAGGGGTACAGTTAACAAAGCCCACCTCGTCCTTATGTTCCGCCCAAAGAGAAGCTGGGAGATCAGAAAGAGAGGGTGTGAGGCAGGTAACGGCACAAGCAGCATTGAGAAGGTTATGGGGGAGAGAAAGAGAGGTGAGGGCAAGAGCAGCCGACGAGGTTTCGTCTGGTATGTCAACAACCATGTGTGAGCCACTAAAAGAAATAGAGAGCCCTAGGAGGCTCATGAGGTCCCGTCCAAGCAGGTTAAAAGGGCAATCAGGCATGCAAACAAAGGAGTGAGAAAACTTCAGTAAAGGATCAAGGGCACAAGTAACAGAAAGGGGGGGCGTGCAACTGGAATGGAAAGGAACCCCTTCTATTCCCACAGAGCTTACAGACCGTGTAGATAAAGGACCCGCATATTCCCTCCCCACTGAGGACATGGTAGCCCCGGTGTCGAGTAAAAAAGGATATTCAGTCCCTGCCAGGCATAAAACAATAGTGGGAAGATCTTCGTTAAGAGGGGAGCTGAATAAAAGATTTAACATAGCAACGGTCGGGGTTTCATCGCTCTGAGGGCAGCCCTATGGGCGGGCAGGATCTCTCTGCCCTGTGGGGCTTGAACCGGCGCGCATGACGGGTTTCTCGCGTTCCTGCTCATCTCGCTGTTTCGCATGACATTCTCTTATCCAGTGCCCCTCTTTTCCACAATAGTGGCACTTTCCATTTCTCCTCCCTCCCCCGCCGCGCGGTCCCGTTCGGCGACCCCTCTCCTGTCGTCCCTCCGCTCGTCCGCCCGGCACGACGGATAAACATGCTTTATTCGTTTTACAGTCTAAAAGACCATCGCTCTCCAGCGTGCGCACCCGCTCCCCGGCCTGACGGAGGACCAGATTATTCCGGTCACTCCAGTGATGTTTTAAAACGCTCTGTATTTCGGGGCGACAATTAGACAGAAAGGTGGACAAGAACATTGGGTTCGGGTTTGCCAAATCAAGTTCAAGACCTCCCAAATGTTGCCAAACTTCCCCAAAGCGTTTCCAAAAGGCCGACGTCAGCTCAGAACGCTCCTGTTTGCAGTTAGTGACCTGTGACAGGTCTCTATTTGCTTGTTTTAAGGCGAGCAGGTATCGCGTCAACTGCTCGCGAAGCTGCTGCAGCGCGTCCGGCGTGTCTTTCCAAAAGAAGGTAGACACGGTGCGCTGGCGAGGGCGACCGTTTTCCCCTACCGGAGGCAATTCCTCCTTAACATTAACAGCAATATCGTTGACGGGGCGGAGGACCTGTACGTTTTCTAACAGGGCCGTCTCATCGTATGCGCCTCCTAATTTATTCTGCAGAATAAACCGGTAGTCGGCTCCCGTTAGCTGACAGTTACGAGAAACATTAATTAACTGATCAACGAAGAGCAGAGGCTTGTCGGGTGACGGAAGAAGTGAGATGATGTCCTTAAGAGCCGACGGGGACGGGGGAGTTATATCAATACCACTGCGCTTTGCAACCCATACACAAGCAGCGTTTTGTGGCGGATAAGGACGCGAGCCGGCGTCTGGACCCACACCATCGGGATTATCCCAATCATCATCATCAGTGTCATCATCGGTGTCGTCACTGCTTTCTTCGTCTTTGCCGGTCTTGGCTGATGCAGGCGCACCTTTTATCCCTCCAGGGCGCTGCCCTCTGTCAACCGTGGGGGGGGGGGGGCACGCAGACACAGCAGCCAGGGACGGATAAATTTTAGGAATCGTTTTTACAGATGACGACGATTTACCAGTAGCTTTTCCGGTCTTACTGTAAGGCGGAGGTTTACTGTCTAACGAGGCTGGAGGAGCAGAAGGAGATTTAGATTTTCCCAACGCCGCCTCCTCCGTTTCTGTAGTAACGGGCGCAGATCGAGGCTTCGGGATGGACTTCAAGACTGAACGGGGAGTATAGGCCTGTTTAAAATTATCCCATACCTTTTTCATGTCATACCACTTAGCGTAACCCTCCCGCATATACGGGCGATCCCAACCGGGGTCCCCTAATCCCTCATAAATCATGCGATAGGCTGATGCAAGATAACCAGGATCGAATGTACCTTGACGAGGATAGGAAGGAATTTGAGGGTTGGCCTCAGTCCAACCTGCCAAATTATCGAGCCAAGGAGAAACATAATAAGCGAAACCGCACCTAGTCATCCATTCGGCCGGGGTTTCCCCTGGCGCAGGCTTAGGGAACGAGCTTCCCATCGTACAATGACAACAAACGGATCTGAAGAGGAACAGACAACAAATATAGTACAAATTTGTATAGCGCGCTCTTCCTGGACTCGAACCAGGGAAAACTGTCCTCCGTAGGACACTACGAAACTACTGCCAACCAGGTAGTCAATCAAACATGTCTTACCTGATTGAGAGTATCACGTCGGGGTCACCAAATTGTTAGAACCTGTGTCTGTCTCAGTTCAGATGCGTTGACGTAAGAGCGCTCTGGAGCAGGGTTAAAACAAACCACACGAGTTAAATCAATCTGGTTTATTCAAGCACTGCTCAACGATACACAGAAAGAGCAGGGTTTATATACATCAGAAGCTTGCGTGACAAGATAAGTAAGGGGCTCGGGGGCACAAGGTCAACTCGCCAGATAAGGAGTCGTTTTATTATACATGAAAGAGCAGACCATACACCCCCTAGAACAGGAGGAACCAGGAATGTGGTTTCAGCGAAACTAGAAGGTACAGAGAAAATAAAAGAGTATGTTCTCGTGATTATGCACGTTTACCAGGGTGTGAAAGGGTCATAAAGCTCAGGACAGCTATGCACGAGAACACACATACAATCTTACACCATCCATTGATTTATTTTTAACTGATTATATCATTGATATTATATCATCCGGAATTGTGTAACCTTAGCAGTTGATCAGCCTTCAGTGTAACATAACTGTGTGAAAGTTTTTGTACAGTGCAGTTGGATTTCCTGTCACTGTGGGCTGCAGAGCGCAGTAGTATAGTGCAGAGTCTGATACAGCAGCAGAGGAGATGAGCAGATCCACTTGGTTATTCTTTTCATCAACTTCAGCAGAGAGACGTGGTGAGATTGAGTCACTTTTATATCCACTTTGGGATATAAAAAGAAGGAACTCCAGTTTAGATTTTGTCTGTCCCATTGCAGGTAGTTTCCTTTATCACTTGATTTGTCGCTGCAGGACAGAGTAACGTCACTGCCTTCATCTATAACTGTATGTGTGAAAAGTGGCTTTATTGAAGCTGCCATGGAGTCACCTGTCATAGAGAAGAGAACATGCACATTCTCATTTTTCTTCCCACCACACAGAAGAATAAATCCCTAATTCAACACTTAATATTTCTGCAGTGTCAAAAAAGGTCAAATTTAACTCACCACAGACACACGAATATAACAGTGAACATGATGAATGGTCTCAGCGGAGTGAAAGTATTCTTTCTGTACTATGTTATGTTCACATCATAAAGGTTCATGAAGCTCCAGCCCACAGCACCACATGACAGTGTCACCATTGTTACTGACAGATTGTTGATTCTTACTGAAGCATCCTGGCTTTACATTCAGCCTCACATGGGGAACCTGTCTTCAACTCAGACTGTCAGTAGAATTCATGGAATTATGAAAAATTAATCATTCTAATCTGTAAAAATCTAATCAATACATTATTAAATGTTTAAATTCCCTGTTATATTTGTTTTATAAGTGGTTTTGCTGCATTAGGAGATTTGGCCTGATCTGAAATTGCTGTAAATAAGTATAAATCATGACAAATAATTTAGTATGACAAGTTATTATTATTATTATTATTATTACAATGTGATTGATTTATTGACTTTGTAATAATGAAGCCTGTTATTTCATTGAGGTGAGGAACAAACCAGCTGCTGCTCTTGGTAATATTATGAAAGATGCCACCAAGCCATTAGGCCTTAAGAGGTGTGATGCATTTTGTGTGTGACGTTTGCTGGATCGAGTGAAGGTTGCACAGAGAGAGAGAAAGAAACTGGGTGTTTTATTTATTTGTGTTTCTTATTTCCTCCTTCAACCCTCATTGGGGCCTTTGACAGACCTGAAGGGAGAAAGATTCCGTCTCAGGTTCTGATCTAAAAATATTGGGACCTGAGAGAAGTGGTGCTTGTGAGTTCTTGCTGCTGAGGAAGAAGTTTCTTCAAAACATGTTACACTTAAGTCTCTATCATCGAGCCTTTGACACCAACAAAAATACTTCAATTAAAGCTCTAAAGGATTCTTATAATGCTGAAAATATTTGTAAGTTCCTGGTTACATAGCACTAGGAAACTCGGGACAAGAACTCCATGACATGTACATGGAAAAAGCATGAGGTTAAGAAAATTACAAGTTAAAAAAGACAAGAAGACAGAGTCATCTATATCCCTCACCCTATATACCAACTATATACCAAGTTTCAAGATATTATTTGTCACATTTTTCAAGTTCTGCTGCAGGAAACCAACCCTACCTTTTTACACTGACCTCAGCAGCCCATGGCATAAGCCTACCAGTCCTTTGGTCCAGGTGAGCTAAAAATTAAAATTTCTCACATTTCTTTGTCTCAAAAGGCACATATACATTACTTAATCAACACATAAAGAAAAGAAAGAAAGCACAACTTTATTCATCATACACTTGTGAAATTTCCTCTCTGCATTTAACCCATCTGAAGCAGTGAACCCACACACCTAGAGCAGTGGGCAGCCATGCTAACAGCGCCCGGGGAGCAGTTGGGAGTTAGGTGCCTCGCTCAAGGCCATCCCATATTAACCTAATCGCATGTCTTTGAACTGTGGGGGAAACCAGAGCACCCAGACACAGGGAGAGCATGCAAACTCCATACAGAAAGGCCCCCTCTGGCTGCAAACCCAGAACCTTCTTGCTGTGAGGCAACCATGCTAACCACTTACACCACCCAAAATTATGCTTACTCAGGTAGCGTTTTTTCTTGCCATGACCCAGATTCAAAACGGGGTTACTGTGGCCACAACGCAGAGTACTAACCACTATACGATCATGGCGAACTACTCAGAGATAGGCATAGACTAACTTTCAAGACCATACCACTCATAGTTTTCAAGTTCTGCTCTGGAAACAAAACCTCAGACTAACCTGAGAGACTTAGTCTGAAATTGTTTCCATGGAAACATGAAAAATTTAAATTTCTCAAATTTCTTAGTATGAAAAGGCACATCTGCATCACCTTGTTAATATGTATACCAAGTTTCAAATCCGTATCATGAATAGTTTTGGATATATGCTTCGGAAACAAACATTGCTCTTAGAAACTAAGTCAAAATCTATTTTTTATGTAAAAATTTGAAAAATACTTGAGAAAGTAGCCAGAATGTACAGTCCATTGACACACTGCATTATTTAAAATGTGTGTCCTTTTTTTGTGAGACAAATAGTAATTGTGATTATAAAATAAATTCATTGAAAGATGTGTAAAGTACTTTTATATAACAATAATTAATACTTAATTAACAATTATAATTATTATTACAACAATTGTTAAGCAATTTATTGTTATATAAAAGTACTTTACACATTTTTCAATGAATTTATTTTATAATCATGATTTATTTCTTTCATATACATGTATTTATCAAAAGTGAGGTGATGTTGGGTGCGGGAGGTTTTTGCATGACCCAATAAAAATAACTTCAAAAAAGTAATATATGAGTAAAAGTTCACCAAATGCAACATCAGGAAAGTAGAAATTTTGCAAACACTTTCACAGTCATAACCCCAGTGCAGGGGCTTCAAGGTTCTGCTGTGGCCCCAAGCTTCAGCAGCTGTGAAAGAGTTAAGGCTCCATAGCTCAGTGGTGAGACCACTGCTCTAGTAAACATGGGATTGCGAGTTCAATTCTCACTGGGGCCTGCAAGGAATGCTTTGAAGGTGGAAGGATGATCTAGGTAGAAGAGGGGATATTGAGAATGCTGACACCAGAAAGTGCTGCTGATGATTTCTCATCACCTGAAGACCACTTTCTGCTGGTCAGAAGGGCCTCAAATAGACAGTTTGAAAATCAGTGAGATTGCTGAGGATCTGAAGTTGTCTTTGGTGTGTAATTTCTGTAAAGCACTTTGCCCTCAAGTCTCCATCAATGCCCACCGTCAGGTGGTATTTGTTTATATTTGGAGGCTACTTTGCAAAATTTACCAAGTCTTTTTTTTGGTAATAATATACAAGTTCAGATATGAATTCATAAATCTGGGCTTGTTGTAATGTTTGTAGGCTGCTGTTTCATAGTTAATTATGCAGGGGAACTTTGCGCATAAAAAGAGCCCTGAAACCACATATAGGAAATTGGTATAAAAGTATTACATAATTAATATGCAATTATTATATCCATAATAGGTGTTATTTGTGGCACGCAACCTTTTTACTCAGGTCAAAAGCAGGGTTCATACATTAGATACCCATTTAACCCTAAAAGGGCCTAAACTACTGAGTGGGATCAGTTAGAACCTCAGAGGTGGTGTGCTGCTCAGTCTATTCAACTGACATAACTTTCTGCTTTTAGGAGTTTGTTACTCTATAGATTCTTTATCTAAAAGTATGTTTGTTTCAAGATTGATGAAAAAAGTGTTTAACAAGGTGACTGATTTTCTGTTTGGGTCCCATAACTCTGTGAGATTTGTTGCAAAAATTATTTCAGCAAGTTAGTCGCTTCGTTGTGTGTCTATCTTTGCCTGTCTGTACGTTTGCATGCTTGTGTTAGATGTCTGCCATAATTAAGAATATAACTCTTTCTTACAAATTGTAGATAACTAGTGAACCTGTTAGTTATAGAGTTACTGAAATGTCTGATGCTTATCTGTCCATGCACTCTCCATACAGAACAACAGACAGTCCAGCAGATACAGAGGAAACTGACATTGTCTAGTTGTGAAAGTGACATTGTTTACTTTTGAAAATAATCCAGTGGCTGTTCTGGTCATAATGTGTTACCAATAACTGCTTTTATCTTTGTGTTTTGTGTTTGAATCCTTAGGCAAAGTGTTACTTCTTGATGTAGTTTGGACATAAAAAAAAATAAAATAAAAACTGTGAGCAGCTTAGTAATAAATGTATCACAGAAATTTCTGAAATGAGAGATTGTGAGCTGAGTTCTGGAATGTAGATAAGCTATAAATATTCTCAAGTTCTGTAGCAATAGTGTAAAATATTTCTGGCTTTTTTATGTTCTCTATGTACTTAAATGTCTCATTTTAAACTTAACTTGATAATATCATGTAAATATATGATTTCTATTCATATAAAGTTAGTAAATGGGTAATTTAAAAAAATACAGATGTTATAATGGACTTAAGTGATACGGATATATGGTTGTTTTTTTTACATTTTTACATGCGATATTTAGCATTTCCTTTTTTGGTGAAAATGGTGATTGCTGACATTACAACAAGTAAAAATAATGTTTGGGATGTAAATAAAGGGTTAATACTGAGAAACCAGACTTGGCAAATTTTGCAAAGTAGGTTACATATGCTCCCTGACTATAAAGTTTCTTCAAAGCATGTTGCACTCAAGTCTCTATCAGTGAGCCTTTGACATCGTAAACAAAAGACTTCAATTAAAACTCTAAAGGATTCTTATCATGCTGCAAATATTTGTAAGTTCCTGGTTACACAATTCCAACTTTTAGCACTAGGAAACTTGGGATAAGAACTCTATGAGATGTACACGGAAAAAGCATGAGGTTAAGAAAATTACAAGTTAAAAACGACATGAAGACAGTCATATATATCCTCCACCCTATATGCCAACTATATACCAAGTTTCAAGATATTGTCACATTTTTCAAGTTCTGCTGCAGGAAACCAACCCTACCTCTTTACACTGACCTCAGCAGCCCATGGCATAAACCCACCAGACCTTTGGTCCAGGTGAGCTAAAAATTTAAATTTCTCACATTTCTTAGAATCAAAAGGCACATATACATTATCTTGTTAACATACATACCAAGTTTCAAATCTGTATCATGAATAGTTTTGGATATATGCTCTGGAAACGAACATTGTTCTTCGGAACTAATTCAAAATCTATTTTTTTTATGTAAAAATTTGAAAATTAATTTTTCAAAAATCCAAAATAGCAAAACACAGCAGTTCACATGTTGCTTGATACGTATACAAAGTTTCATGAAAATATCTTCAGTAGTTTTAAAGATATGGCCTGGAAATGAAAACATGACCAGATGGAACCTGTTTCTATATCCCCCGCCAAACTTCGTTTGGGCGGAGGATAAAAAAAGGACCAAAAATACTGTGGGTGGTAAAAGAGAACAACAGGACTTGCTTGAAGATTCTTGAAGACGTTTCACCTCTCATCCGAAAGGCTTCTAAGACAGAAGTATTCGGATGAGAGGTGAAACGTCTTCAAGAATCTTCAAGCAAGTCCAGTTGCTCTCTTTTACCACCCACAGTTTACTATGACCTGGATGACTGAGAATCTTCACAGACATGCAACCAAAAATACTGTTTGGATTTTTTTTGGTTGGAGTTCTCATCACCTGAAAACCATTGGCTGCTGCTGAGGATGACCCCACATGAAGAGCCTGAAGATCAGGAGGTCACTCATGGTGCTTATGGTTCGTCTCTTGAAGGCTTGGCCTGTCCAGTGTTTTTGTTAGCTCAGATGAGAAAGTAGCCAGAATGTACAGTCCACAGCCCACTCTACGATTGACACACCACATTATTTAAAATGTGTGTCTTTTTTTGTGAGACAAATAGTAAACAGAAGCTAACTGCAGCTAAGAACTAAAGTTGTGAGTGATGTGACACCAATTTCTGTGGGCTGTTTTGAGGATCGGTGCAGGGGCTTCAAGGTTCTGCTGTGGCCCCAAGCTTCAGCAGCTGTGAAAGAGTTAAGGCTCCATAGCTCTCCCTGGCGAGCGATAGTCTGTTTCTATGAGTCCAATCTCTCCAATGTCACAGCCAATCGCTACGCTTCTCTCCAATCTCACAAGCCAATCGCTACGCTTCTCTCCAATCTCACATTGGATTCTCCAATCTCACAAGCCAATCGCTACGCTTCTCTCCAATCTCACATTGGATTGTGCGTACCTTGCAACGGAGAATCTTCGCTCAGTTCACTTTTTTCAGCGGCTGTCGTCATCAATCCAGCAATACTAAAAGTAAGACCATATTATGAATAAAAGTTTTCTGTAAAAACTTTGTGTAAATTCAGCAACGAACAAACGATTGTCAGATAAGTTTACTGTCTTGCTAACGTTTAATACCTGTGGAAAATGATCATATATCAATTCAATGGCATGTCAGCGTTTTTGCGAAATTACTGTTATTGACGTAAAGAAAGCAAATATGATGATCAAAAGGCATAGATTTACATATGAATGATGTTAGCATAATATTAACGTAAGGATGGACATTATATTTAACCTATGCTACGATGGTAATTTTGTGGTTGGACATTAACTTCTGCCACAATGGTAATATGATGGTTGATTATAAACATGTGTTAGGCTATTTATCTTGACTCAGTGTTGATATTCAATGATAAACCAACAATAGTTTGAATTTGTTTAGCATTTTATTTGTTAGCATTCTCTTGTAATGTTACCTCAATATGGCTTGTTTACAGTAAGTGTGCACCAGTCCCAGCATTAGTGTAAGAATATGGCTTGTTTACAGTAAGTGTGCACCAGTCCCAGCATTAGTGTAAGAATATGGCTTGTTTACAGTAAGTGTGCACCAGTCCCAGCATTAGTGTAAGAATATGGCTTGTTTACAGTAAGTGTGCACCAGTCCCAGCATTAGTGTAAGAATATGGCTTGTTTACAGTAAGTGTGCACCAGTCCCAGCATTAGTGTAAGAATATGGCTTGTTTACAGTAAGTGTGCACTAGTCCCAGCATTAGTGTAAGAATATGGCTTGTTTACAGTAAGTGTGCACCAGTCCCAGCATTAGTGTAAGAATATGGCTTGTTTACAGTAAGTGTGCACCAGTCCCAGCATTAGTGTAAGAATATGGCTTGTTTACAGTAAGTGTGCACTAGTCCCAGCATTAGTGTAAGAATATGGCTTGTTTACAGTAAGTGTGCACTAGTCCCAGCATTAGTGTAAGAATATGGCTTGTTTACAGTAAGTGTGCACCAGTCCCAGCATTAGTGTAAGAATAAAGGGTGTTAATGTGTGTATCCAAGCTATTTCTCTATCGTTATATAAATGGGAATTGTGATCACTGTCTTTATTTTTACGTTTTCTTCATTCAGATGAGTAAGAGCCATAAAGGCATGGGGGAGGGGGAGTGGATGGCGAGATTGAGAACTTTTGTCTCCAGTGGAGTTTGGCCCTCTGGCTCTGGTAACAGACCAGCGCCAAGGCAAAAAAAATGGCACGACCTCTATCAAAAGGTAAAGTAGGAAGACAGTACTGACTGCTTAACAGAGATTAGTATGTTGAACACTGAGTAACTCATTCTTGACTGAGCGATAATGATAATTGCGATAATTGTAGATAGAGAAATGCCCCCTCCAGACACGTGGGCAGGCAACACTTTTTGGTGGGCCCACAGGCTGCACTTGTGGTTTCCATACCACAAAGGTGAGCTATTTGATGTGCTGACTGATTCTTCAAGCTTTTGTGGTACTAAAACATGCTCATCTGCTGTTAACTATGTCTTCCCATTCTGTAATTCCATTTTAGCAGCCTGCCACACAGTCACCAGCGGCAGGAGAGCCAGCGCCAGCCAGTCAGGGATTTGTGGCCCCTGCAGCTGCTCAGAAGACTTTCTTGCGGCCTCCTCCAAGCCTGTCAGCGGTGAATATGATTTATACTGATTGCTTTGAATGATGCCGTCCCACTTGAGCTTTAAGTGTTCTGTGTCTGTTTTCATTGAAGTCATACTGAATGTTAACTGCTTTCAGTTCACCAAGCAACGTTTTGGCGGGGTGCAGTCAGCCTCTTTGAAGCCACATCTAGTGGCCAGAAGGACCCCAAGCCCCACTCCTCTTCCTCCCTCTGCTACATCCTCTGTGAGGACCCCAAGCCCTGCTCCCTCTGCTGCATCCTCTGTGAGGACCCCAAGCCCTGCTCCCTCTGCTGCATCCTCCATGAGGACCCCAAGCCCTGCTCCCTCTGCTGCATCCTCCGTGAGGACCCCAAGCCCTGCTCCCTCTGCTGCATCCTCCGTGAGGACCCCAAGCCCTGCTCCCTCTGCTGCATCCTCCGTGAGGACCCCAAGCCCTGCTCCCTCTGCTGCATCCTCCGTGAGGACCCCAAGCCCTGCTCCTCTTCCTCCTCCTGCATGTCCACATGGTGATACCCACACCAGCAGCCTGGTAGGAATAACACACTACAGAAGTCACACAGATTACTTGAGTGTGTGTGTGTGTGTGTTTATGTATGCGTGCATATGTGTGTGTCTGCATTTTATTTGCTGAGTTTTAACTTGTATTCATGCATAAAACTAATTCTTATTTTATCTTCAACCTATCAGGATGAAGCAGGAGATGGAGCTTCATTTTGGTTGCCAGGGGAGTTGAGGAAGACGATCCCCACACAGGACCAGCGCTGGATTGCCAACACCATATTACAGTCTGGCAGACTACGAGCGGATCTGAAGTTGTGGTATGAGCCCCCAGTCCCAGCACTCATTTACCACCAGACCCCGACTCCAGACCACTTTTTCACACACAGGCTGATGGTGTGGATGCCCTACCACCTGTGGAAAGTGAGAGTTTTCTGCCCCTCCTGTGGAAAGCAGCTGACTGGATATGGTGTCCATAAAAGGGCCCGTAAAGTCCTGGACATTGACAGGTATTACCTGATGCTGACCGAAACCCTCAGGTGCACGGTCTGTTCCCTGAATTACTTGTCGACCAGTCAAGCTGTCCGGGAGCAGCTGGACCTGCCGCACGCCCAGATGTTCAGGCTTATCCTGACCTGCAAGTGAGTAAAGCTGAAGCAAGCTGGTGAATGCTGTTCATTAATTGTGAATATTACAGTGCCATTAATTCACTGTTTAATTATATGAATTAAAAAAAAGTGTAGGACTCCTCCTTAAAGGTACAGTCTGATTTGTTGTTCTTGTTTGGGGGCAGGCTGCAGACTGTTTGTTTGCACTAGAGAGGAGCTGTTGTTGTTTTGAATGTGTAAATATGTTCTGTTATTTTTTGGGGGGACACGCTGCCCCAACTCTTTGTGTGATCTTGAATAAATGTGAAATATGTTTCTATGAACAAATGTGAAATAATTTTTTTTAAATATATCAAAATGGGTCTTTTTGTGACTTAAGCACTTTCATATATATACTATATTTTTTTTTAATTAAGTTTTTTATAATAAGGTGTAAGATTGTATGTGTGTTCTCGTGCATAGCTGTACTGAACTTATGACCCTTTCACACCCTGGTAAACGTGCATAATCGCGAGAACATACTCTTTTATTTTCTCTGTACCTTCTAGTTTCGCTGAAACCACATTCCTGGTTCCTCCTGTTCTAGGGGGTGTATGGTCTGCTCTTTCATGTATAATAAAAACGACTCCTTATCTGGCGAGTTGACCTTGTGCCCCCGAGCCCCTTACTTATCTTGTCACGCAAGCTTCTGATGTATATAAACCCTGCTCTTTCTGTGTATCACTGAGCAGTGCTTGAATAAACCAGATTGATTTAACTCGTGTGGTTTGTTTTAACCCTGCTCCAGAGCGCTCTTACGTCAACGCATCTGAACTGAGACAGACACAGGTTCTAACAATTTGGTGACCCCGACGTGATACTCTCAATCAGGTAAGACATGTTTGATTGACTACCTGGTTGGCAGTAGTTTCGTAGTGTCCTACGGAGGACAGTTTTCCCTGGTTCGAGTCCAGGAAGAGCGCGCTATACAAATTTGTACTATATTTGTTGTCTGTTCCTCTTCAGATCCGTTTGTTGTCATTGTACGATGGGAAGCTCGTTCCCTAAGCCTGCGCCAGGGGAAACCCCGGCCGAATGGATGACTAGGTGCGGTTTTGCTTATTATGTTTCTCCCTGGCTCGATAATTTGGCAGGTTGGACCGAGGCCAACCCTCAAATTCCTTCATATCCTCGCCGAGGTACTTTCGATCCTGGTTATCTTGCATCAGCCTATCGCATGATTTATGAGGGATTAGGGGACCCCGGTTGGGATCGCCCGTATATGCGGGAGGGTTACGCTAAGTGGTATGATATGAAGAAGATTTGGGATAATTTTAAACAGGCTTATACTCCCCGTTCAGTCCTGAAATCCATCCCGAAGCCTCGGGCTGCACCCGTCACCAAGGAAACGGAGGAGGCGGCGCTAGGAAAATCTAAATCTCCTTCTGCTCCTCCAGCCTCGTTAGATAGTAAACCTCCACCTTATAGTAAGGCTGGAAAAATTACTGGTAAATCGCCGTCAGCTGCAAAAACGATTCCTAAAATTTATCCGTCCCTGGCTGCTGTGTCTGCGTGCCCCCCCCCCACGGTTGACAGAGGGCAGCGTCCCGGAGGGATAAAGGGTGCGCCTGCATCAGCCAAGAACGGCAAAGACGAAGAAAGTAGTGACGACACCGATGATGACACTGATGATGATGATTGGGATAATCCCGATGGTGTGGGTCCAGACGCCGGCTCGCGTCCTTATCCGCCACAAAACGCTGCTTGTGTATGGGTTGCAAAGCGCAGTGGTATTGATATAACTCCTCCGTCCCCGTCGGCTCTTAAGGACATCATCTCACTTCTTCCGTCACCCGACAAGCCTCTGCTCTTCGTTGATCAGTTAATTAATGTTTCTCGTAATTGTCAGCTTACGGGAGCTGATTACCGGTTTATTCTGCAAAATAAATTAGGAGGCGCATATGATGAGACAGCCCTGTTAGAAAACGTTCAGGTTCTCGCCCCCGTCAATGATCAAGCTGAAAATATTAAGGAAGAGTATGAAGGGGATGACGGTCGCCCGCGTCGGCGCACCGTGACTACCTTCTTTTGGAAGGACACGCCGAACGCACTGCAGCAGCTTCGTGAGCAATTGACGCGATACCTGCTCGCCTTAAAACAAGCAAATAGAGACCTGTCACAGGTCACTAATTGCAAACAGGAGCGTTCTGAGCTGACGTCGGCTTTCTGGAAGCGCTTTGGGGAAGTTTGGCAACATTTGGGAGGTCTTGAACTTGATTTGGCAAACCCGAACCCAATGTTCTTGTCCACCTTTCTGTCTAATTGTCGCCCCGAAATACAGAGCGTTTTAAAACATCACTGGAGTGACCGGAATAATCTGGTCCTCCGTCAGGCCGGGGAGCGGGTGCGCACGCTGGAGAGCGATGGTCTTTTAGACTGTAAAACGAATAAAGCATGTTTATCCGTCGTGCCGGGCGGACGAGCGGAGGGACGACAGGAGAGGGGTCGCCGAACGGGACCGCGCGGCGGGGGAGGGAGGAGAAATGGAAAGTGCCACTATTGTGGAAAAGAGGGGCACTGGATAAGAGAATGTCATGCGAAACAGCGAGATGAGCAGGAACGCGAGAAACCCGTCATGCGCGCCGGTTCAAGCCCCACAGGGCAGAGAGATCCTGCCCGCCCATAGGGCTGCCCTCAGAGCGATGAAACCCCGACCGTTGCTATGTTAAATCTTTTATTCAGCTCCCCTCTTAACGAAGATCTTCCCACTATTGTTTTATGCCTGGCAGGGACTGAATATCCTTTTTTACTCGACACCGGGGCTACCATGTCCTCAGTGGGGAGGGAATATGCGGGTCCTTTATCTACACGGTCTGTAAGCTCTGTGGGAATAGAAGGGGTTCCTTTCCATTCCAGTTGCACGCCCCCCCTTTCTGTTACTTGTGCCCTTGATCCTTTACTGAAGTTTTCTCACTCCTTTGTTTGCATGCCTGATTGCCCTTTTAACCTGCTTGGACGGGACCTCATGAGCCTCCTAGGGCTCTCTATTTCTTTTAGTGGCTCACACATGGTTGTTGACATACCAGACGACACTTCGTCGGCTGCTCTTGCCCTCACCTCCCTTTCTCTTCCCCATAACCTTCTCAATGCTGCTTGTGCCGTTACCTGCCTCACACCCTCTCTTTCTGATCTCCCAGCTTCTCTTTGGGCGGAACATAAGGACGAGGTGGGCTTTGTTAACTGTACCCCTTACGAGGCGGTCATTAAACACTCTTCGCCAGTATATGTAAAACAGTACCCCCTTTCCCCAGCTAAACTGTCTGGCATTGATGATGTTCTGTGTTCTCTCCTAGAGCAAGGTGTGGTTGTTCCCTGTGTCAGCCCTTATAACACCCCAGTGAATCCGGTGCAGAAGCCCAACGGCACGTGGCGTTTCACCCAGGATTTGCGTAAGATTAATGAGTTAATTATCCCAGTCGCCCCATTAGTTCCAGACGTTCCCTCTCTTATGGCCTCGATTCCGTGTGAACATGCGTTTTTCTCTGTGATTGACCTCTGTTCTGCCTTTTTCAGCGTCCCTGTGGGCCACGACACGCAGCCCCTGTTCGCTTTTACGCACAGGGGAAAGCAGTACACATGGACCAGGTTACCCCAAGGATATGTCGATTCCCCCGCGGTTTTTACAGCCGTAGTGAGGGACGCCTTGGCCGGTTTGTGCCTCCCCTCGGGCTCCTCCGTGCTCCAATACGCGGATGATCTTCTGGTAACGGCGGAGGACGAGGACCTTTGCGCTAAAGCCACACTCGCTCTCCTCTCTCTTCTGGCGCAAGAAGGTTTCAAGGTCTCACGAACTAAGCTTCAGTTCTGCCTCCCCACTGTTCGATATCTGGGTCACGATCTCTCCCAGGGCTCCCGCAGGCTCAGCCCCGAGCGTGTGCAGGTCATCCTAGACACTCAGGTGCCTGCCACCAAACACGCCCTCATGGCTTTTCTGGGACTTATCAATTACTGCCGCCAGTGGATTCCTGACTGTTCCACCTATGACAAGTGTCTGCGCTCTGCAATTCTGCACTCGGACCCTTTGACTCAGCCCCTGGTGTGGTCTGATGAGATGCTGACGGCCTTCAGGGCCTTGAAACAGGCTTTATGCTCGGCCCCTGCTCTCGGACTTCCGAATTACCGTTTGCCGTTTCATTTATATGTGTGCAACCAGCAGGGAACTGCGTCTGGGGTTTTGGCGCAGGAGCACGGGGGGGGTATGCGGCCTTGTGCGTTCCTCTCTAAAACTCTTGATTCTGTGGCACAGGGTCTCCCTGCTTGCCTCAGGGCGGTGGCTGCATGTGCTGTCATGGTCACGGACGCTGAACGGCTGGTTTTGTCTCACCCGCTCGTTCTCCACACCTCACATGATGTAGTGCACGTTTTAAAGAACCTCAGTACCCAGCATTTATCTGCGCAGCGTCGCTCTGGATACGAGTCTATTCTTTTGGCCACCGAAAACCTTACTGTTAAGCCCTCCTCCTCTTTTGATTCTCTCGCGCACGCGCTTCAGCGCCTCCTCAATTCACAGGATGATTTTCTTCCTTCTGAAACACACGACTGCATTTCTAGCATTCTTTTCGAGACAAGTATCCGCCCCGACTTACGCTCCACCCCGTTACTTTCAGGTGATTCGCTGTTTGTGGACGGCTCGTGCTCACGCCCCTCTGACGGCGTTTTCGTGTGTGGTTATTCTGTGTGCCGCCTTCCTGATGAAACTGTTGAAGCTTTTTCTCTTCCTTTCTCCTCGGCTCAGGCTGCCGAACTATACGCTCTAACCCGTGCATGTGTTATTGCCCAGGACACAGACGTCACTATCTACACTGATTCACGTTACGCTTTCGGCGTTGCTCACGACTTTGGTCGGATTTGGGCTTCGCGTGGGTTCACCACTGCAGACGGTAAGCCCATTTCTCATTCTTCGCTTGTTACTGATTTAATCACCGCCTGTCTTCTCCCGCGCTCTTTAGCCATTGTTAAGACTCGTGCTCATTGTATTGGGGACTCTTTTGAGATCAGGGGAAACTCTCTCGCCGATCGCATTGCCAAAGCCACGGCTGCCTCCGGTGTTTTTCCGCCTTCGCTTACTCTCTCCCTGGTCTCATCCAGTCGCATGATTAGTGCCGTTCTTCCGGACATTGACTTGATCTCCCTCCAGGCCTCCGCTTCGGCCTCAGACAACCATTTCTGGGACTCATGCGGCGCGCAGCCGTCTGACGGCGTTCGGATCGATGCTCAGGGCCGCCTTTGTTTGCCTAGACATTGCACTCCATTTCTCGTCCGCGAGTTTCATGGTCCCACTCACCGCGGACGAAGGGGGGTAGTGGAGGATTTATCCAAAATATTTTGCATCGACAAAATACACACCGATGTACATCACATTCTAGACAGATGTTTAACGTGCGCCCAGAATAATCCATCTAAACCAGGCGCGGTACATCAGCACCTTCCCATACCTGACACGCCGTTCCAGGAATGGCAGATTGACTTTACTCACATGCCAAAACAGGGCCCCTTTAAGTATCTCTTGGTCATGGTCGACAAATTTTCACGATGGGTGGAGGCTTTCCCTTGCGGGAAAGAAGACGCTCGCACGGCGGTAAACAAATTGACGCAAGAAATCATTCCGCGTTATGGTCTCCCGGTAGGGATAGACTCTGACAAAGGTACGCCGTTCACCTCTAAGGTGACACAAGAACTGTGTAAAGACTTAAAGATCCATTGGCGTTTCCACATCCCGTACCATCCGCAGTCCTCCGGCATTGTGGAGCGCGCAAACAGAACAATCAAGGGTAAGCTGCGTAAAGCCATGCAAGAAACCGGCACTAAAAACTGGGTACAAATTTTACCCTTAGTCCTCGCTGACATGCGAATGACCGCTCAAGTGGCCCTCGACAACCTGTCTCCATACGAGCTCGTGATGGGCCGGCCTTTTCCTACACCCTGGCGCAGAGGTATGCAGGCTATAGGAACGAGTGATCTTGATGTACATCTCAGTGAGTACGCCGTGGGTCTCATGCGGGTGTTGGATGAGTACTGGACGAGACTAAATTCCAAAAAGCCTCCCATTCCTGAGGCACCCACTCACCCCTTTGAGGTAGGGGATAAAGTGTTGGTAAAGAAATTTGCGAAATTAGGCGCTCCTTTGGAGGAACCGCCCTACAGTGAACCCACGGATGTGCTCGCTGTAACTCGAACGGCTGTACTAACTGACCTTTTTCCACAGTGGATTCATGCCAGTCGAATAAAGAAGGCTCCAATGTAATAGAAATCTATATTGTTGATGCTTAACAGGTTTTTGTGTTTCAGAAAGTTGCTGTGACAATAGCTGACGGCCTTTTCAGGGATCCCCTTTCCAGCATCCGGAGTGATCCGGTTTCGGCTGATCTACAAAGAGGGGATGGTCGGTGCGTCCCGCAGACTTCTGAACTGAGGAATCTGGAAGACACGTGAGCCTGGGCTACCTTCAACTATCTACATCCTGTGGACACAGAAAGAACAAAGTCAGTGACCAGTATGACTTTCCTTCTGGTATTGGTCTTAGCGCTTGGAGCAGGGAATCCCGCTCAAGCCAGCCACGAGGACAACGTTTTTTGGCAATTTGCCAACTGGACTGCTAAGCAACATACTAATGAATCATGTTATGTTTGTCATTTAATGCCCGTAAGCTCAGTGTCCACGTCTCTCACCCCTATGTCTGCCAATACATTAGAGTCTAAACTGTAGTTATACTCTGTAAACAAAGTATAAAAGAGGGGATTGTAAGATTGTATGTGTGTTCTCGTGCATAGCTGTACTGAACTTATGACCCTTTCACACCCTGGTAAACGTGCATAATCGCGAGAACATACTCTTTTATTTTCTCTGTACCTTCTAGTTTCGCTGAAACCACATTCCTGGTTCCTCCTGTTCTAGGGGGTGTATGGTCTGCTCTTTCATGTATAATAAAAACGACTCCTTATCTGGCGAGTTGACCTTGTGCCCCCGAGCCCCTTACTTATCTTGTCACGCAAGCTTCTGATGTATATAAACCCTGCTCTTTCTGTGTATCACTGAGCAGTGCTTGAATAAACCAGATTGATTTAACTCGTGTGGTTTGTTTTAACCCTGCTCCAGAGCGCTCTTACGTCAACGCATCTGAACTGAGACAGACACAGGTTCTAACATAAGGATTCTACAAAAGCTAATATAATACAATATACCTTTAACACCACATGGATAGCAAAAACACTTTGGATGAAAATATGAGGCAAATGTCTATTTTAATCAGTGTTAACATGTTATATAACGTAATCTGATGTGATTCAAAAGACACTTGTCAGTCTTTACAATAGCTGTCACTCAATCAAAAACCTTTAACAACCAAAAACCTTTAAAAAAAGCCAACAGTACTTGATGGAACATGTTTAATATCAATATTAATAAAAGTTGATGAAATATTACAATTGTACTGAATGTCAAATTGTTTCGCCGGAGGTGGGATTCGAACCGGCGATACCAAAGTCAAATATATTTATGGGAAAATAGAAAAATTATTTTTTAAAAATTATTCACAACTAATGTTTACCATGGTTCAATACTTAAAAATCATAAAAATTAAAAGCTAAGCCCTTAATAATCTTTTCTCTTCCCTTGCCCTCTTTTTTCCTCTTCTTCCCCCCCCCTTAACAGACTATTGTTCCCCAGCCTTCAAGGAAGTTCGGGTGAGAAAAACTGTTTTGAGTCCGTTGCGTGGCTGTTTTTTGTCTAACGTTATGGCAATAGTTTACTTCCTTGTTACACATTTTATAGTAGCTGTATAATTTTCATAATGATGTCATTTTAATCTGACAAAAGTGCGGGGGATGAAATTGTGTTTCAACAAAAGTGGGGGGGATGAAACGTACGCATCCCCCGCGGGTGATACGCCCCTGATCACAGGTGTTCAGCTGAGGCTTGTGCACTGAAACTCCTCCATAGTCCTTGAATAAGTTAATGATATAATGCAATGTAGAGGGTGAAATATCCAAATCCCTTCCTTTATTTCTTTGAGGAACATTTGTTTTTCAACATTTCAATAATTTTCTCACGCATTTGTTGACAAACTGGAAATCCTCGGCCCATCTTTGCTCCTCAAAGACTAGGCCTTTCCTGGATATCGATTTTGTACCAAATCATGAATACAATCACCCAGGGGCGCAGATAGGATTTTTGAACTGGGGGGGACTGAGCTGTCAGCAAATGATTCCATTTTGTGTATATATGTGTGTGTGTGTGTGTGTGTGTATATATATATATATATATATATATATATATATATATATATATATGTATACACACACACACACACACACTACCGTTCAAAAGTTTGGGGTCACTTTGAAATGTCCTTATTTTTGAAAGAAAAGCACTGTTCTTTTGAATGAAGATCACTTTAAACTAATCAGAAATCCACTCTATACATTGCTAATGTGGTAAATGACTATTCTAGCTGCAAATGTCTGGTTTTTGGTGCAATATCTCCATAGGTGTATAGAGGCCCATTTCCAGCAACTCTCACTCCAGTGTTCTAATGGTACAATGTGTTTGCTCATTGCCTCAGAAGGCTAATGGATGATTAGAAAACCCTTGTACAATCATGTTAGCACAGCTGAAAACAGTTTAGCTCTTTAGAGAAGCTATAAAACTGACCTTCCTTTGAGCAGATTGAGTTTCTGGAGCATCACATTTGTGGGGTCGATTAAATGCTCAAAATGGCCAGAAAAATGTCTTGACTATATTTTCTATTCATTTTACAACTTATGGTGGTAAATAAAAGTGTGACTTTTCATGGAAAACACAAAATTGTCTGGGTGATCCCAAACTTTTGAACGGTAGTGTGTATACCGGTACATGTTATTTCACCTCTCTCACTGCCATCACCAGGAACTACCTGCAGGCCAGGACAATGATAACATTTTAACATAGCCTATGGAAATCCAAAGTTTACACATTATCATCACGCACAGAAATTGCAAAACTAGTTTTAAAACCGCTAAATTCCAACTGTTAAACATAGCGAGAGGCTGGGCTACGTGTGTGTGTGTAAAGTGTAAACCAGTGCATCCTGACTTTCTAACTATGCCTTTGTGTTGTGTGAGCGGCAGTCAGTCAACAACTCTTCACAAAGTTTCCTGATGAAACAATAAGCTCGCTGAAATTATGGCAGGGAACGCCAGATTAAACATTAAAACTGCCTTCTGAGCACTGTATCTACAGGCTACCACCGAAAGAAGGAGGCTACCAGAAAGGCTTCTCTACTCCGTACGATTTTACTTTCACTCCGACATTACTTTGAACAGACTATCAAAAAATTGCAAGGTGATATGATAAAGTAAGGCACAGTTTACTTACAGTGGTTGTTTTTTGTTGAAAAAACGATGCAATAGTTTTCTGCCTTTTGGCACCCTTCATCATGCCGTGTTGGGGTCCTGAACTAAGAGGCGCTGTCCCCGATATGCCTGTCAAACTTGTAACCATAGCAACCAAGCTCGAGCTCGCAACCTGTGCAGTCTGCGCAGTTGCAACTATGTCTGTACTGCTGTGCACCTCAATAAACCGAATGGTAATTAGTCTTTTGATTTTTCCGTGAGGTTTGCCTTATGCAAAGAAATAAGACAGCATAGACGTTTTTTCCTCCCTATAAGTGGGGGGGACCGAACGAGGTGAATTTAAATCTGGGTGGGACGAATCCCCCCCGTCCCCCCCTCTATCTGCGCCCGTGCAATCACCTGTTGGCATCATCTGTTTCAAATTACATCATTGTTTAATTGTTTTACCCCATCACTAGCCCTAAATTTCCCTGTCCCAACTTTTTTTTGGAATGTGTTGCAGACGTGAAATGCAGGAATTGATGTATATTAGTAAATGAAATGAAGTTGATCAGGCACATGCTCTCTCTCACAGCTTGTGGTTGCTTGGCTCTGTGGGTGGCTCCAGACCAGTTTGTCTAGCTGAAGGCTGAACACCACTGCTGCCTGAAACATCATGAAAATGAGGAAATAAGAAACTCCACAACTGTATAATTTTTGTGGCTTGTTTGAGATCTGACAATTATTTCTTCACCCACATCTAAAGATTTGCGATATAAGCTAGTATATCCTTATTATTATGGACAGAATATAGGCTATATATCTCATGGATATATAAATTAAATAATCAAACAGCTGGATTTCAGTTGTTGATGGCAAAATGCTGTTGACTGCAGCAGTGATTTCAATACTGCGTTTTTCTGACTTTCTATGATGCTACTTTTCTGGCTGCCAAATATAAATAATCTGTTCAATTGGACATTTGAGCTCCTATTTGGAGGGTGGAGAAATGTTTCTTCTTGAACGTATCATGCCTATCCATGTTGGAAAGTCTTAGGCACAGGCTCTAAACCGAGAATATTTAGGGGTGTGATATTTAAATGACGATGATTTACAGATGCTACATTTATCAATGACCGATCAGTCTTATGCCGTGATTTCCTCCGGGTGCTCCGGTTTCCCCCACAGTCCAAAGACATGCAGGTTAGGTTAACTGGTGACTCTAAATTGACCGTAGGTGTGAATGGTTGTCTGTGTCTATGTGTCAGCCCTGTGATGACCTGGCGACTTGTCCAGGGTGTACCCTGCCTTTCGCCCGTAGTCAGCTGGGATAGGCTCCAGCTTGCCCGCAACCCTGTAGAACAGGATAAAGCGGCTAGAGATAATGAGATGAGTATTTGTTTTACTGGCAGCACTGTGACACGTGCAGTTTTACATGTTCACCCCACATGGGTTCTTCTTCCCACCTCCAAAATAAACAAGACTGTAGGAAATTTGCTGGGATAAAATGTCCCTATGTGTGAATGAGCATGTGAAATGGTCTGTACATGGTGCTTTGTCAAGTTATAGTTATGTTAGATAAGTTATAGGGCCAGTGGCGCAATGGATAACGCGTCTGACTACAGATCAGAAGATTCTAGGTTAGACTCCTTGCTGGCTCGAAAACTTTAAAGGGTGGCATAGTGGTTAGCACTTTTGCCTTACAGCAAGAAGGTTCTGGGTTCGAGCCCAGTGGCCGGCGAGGGCCTTTCTGTGTGGAGTTTGCATGTTCTCCCCGTGGGTTTCCTCCGGGTGCTCCGGTTTCTCCCACAGTCCAAAGACATGCAGGTTAGGTTAACTGGTGACTCTAAATTGACTGTAGGTGTGAATGGTTGTCT